>NC_133698.1:13766904-14366904 GCF_048934315.1 Petromyzon marinus
AGGGTAGTGTAGCGTGTAGTGTAGCGGGTAGTGTAGAGTGTAATGTAGTGTAGCGTGTAGTGCAGCGGGTAGTGTAGCGGGTGGTGTAGTGTAGCGGGTAGTGTAGCGTGTAGTGTAGCGGATAGTGTAGCGTGTAGTGCAGCATGTAGCGTAGCGGGTAGTGTAGCGGGTAGTGTAGCGGGTAGTGTAGCGTGTAGTGTAGTGCGTAGTTTAGTGTAATGGGTAGTGTAGTGTAGCGGGTAGTGTAGTGTAGCGGGTAGTGTAGCGTGTAGTGTAGCGGGTAGTGTAACGGGTAGTGTAGCGTGTAGTGTAGCGGGTAGTGCAGCGGGTAGTGTAGCGAGTAGTGTAGCGTGTAGTGTAGCGGGTAGTGTAGTGTAGCGGGTAGTGCAGCGGGTAATGCAGCGGGTAGTGTAGCGTGTAGTGCAGCGTGTAGTGTAGCGGGTAGTGTAGTGTAACGGGTAGTGCAGCGGGTAGTGTAGCGTGTAGTGTAGCGTGTAGTGTAGCGGGTAGTGCAGCGGGTAGTGCAGCGGGTAGTGTAGCGGGTAGTGTAGTGTAACGGGTAGTGCAGCAGGTAGTGTAGCGTGTAGTGTAGCGTAGCGTGTAGTGTAGCGGGTAGTGCAGCGGGTAGTGCAGCGGGTAGTGTAGCGTGTAGTGCAGCGTGTAGTGTAGTGGGTAGTGTAGCGGGTAGTGTAACGGGTAGTGCAGCGGGTAGTGTAGCGTGTAGTGTAGCGTAGCGTGTAGTGTAGCGGGTAGTGCAGCGTGTAGTGCAGCGGGTAGTGTAGCGTGTAGTGTAGCGTGTAGTGTAGCGTGTAGTGTAGCGGATAGTGTAGCGTGTAGTGCAGCGTGTAGCGTAGCGGGTAGTGTAGCGTGTAGTGCAGCGGGTAGTGTAGCGTGTAATGTAGCGTGTAGTGTAGCGGGTAGTGTAGCGGGTAGTGTAGCGTGTAGTGTAGTGCGTAGTGTAGTGGGCAGTGTAGTGTAGTGTAGCGGGTAGTGTAGTGTAGCGGGTAGTGTAGCGTGTAGTGTAGCGGGTAGTGTAGCGTGTAGTGTAGCAGGTAGTGTAACGGGTAGTGTAGCGTGTAGTGTAGCGGGTTGTGCAGCGTGTAGTGTAGCGAGTAGTGTAGCGTGTAGTGTAGCGGGTAGTGTAGTGTAGCGGGTAGTGCAGCGGGTAGTGCAGCGGGTAGTGTAGCGTGTAGTGCAGCGTGTAGTGTAGCGGGTAGTGTAGCGGGTAGTGTAACGGGTAGTGCAGCAGGTAGTGTAGCGGATAGTGTAGCGTGTAGTGTAGCGGGTAGTGTAGTGTAGCGGGTAGTGTAGCGGGTAGTGTAGCGTGTAGTGTATCGGGTAGTGTGGCGGGTAGTGTAGTGTAGCATGTAGTGTAGCGAGTAGTGTAGCGTGTAGTGTAGCGAGTAGTGTAGCGGGTAGTGTAGTGTAGTGGGTAGTGTAGTGTAGCGGGTAGTGTAGTGTAGTGGGTAGTGTAGCGTGTAGTGTAGCGGGTAGTGTAGCGGGTAGCCCGCCCCGCTACGAACCCGGCAGCCCAAGTTCGATTCCCGCTTCACGGCCAACACCAGTGACGATTATCTCAACCTGTCCTGAGCCTCCCCTAGGTCGACTCAGCCTCAAATGAGTACCTGGTGCGGTGTGTAGTAAGCATCACCACTGGGGAGACAAAGGTGGCCGGGCGTGGTATTTACCACCCCACCCCCTCGCGTGCCGTGCCGGCCTTTATAAGTGCTTGCTAACAGCACTTGCCCCAACAGTCTGTTAAGGATATACGGGGGATCTTTGTCTTGTATGCATGCGTGTGTATGCGTGTGTTTGTGTATGCGTGTGTTTGTGTATGCGTGCGTTTGTGTATGCGTGTGTGTGTATGCGTGTGTTTGTGTATGCGTGCGTTTGTGTATGCGTGTGTGTGTATGCGTGTGTGTTTATGCGTGTGTGTGTATGCGTGTGTTTGTGTATGCGTGTGTTTGTGTATGCGTGTGTGTGTATTCGTGTGTGTTTATGCGTGTGTGTTTGTGTATGCGTGTGTGTGTATGCGTGTGTATGCGTGTGTGTATTCGTGTGTGTTTATGCGTGTGTGTGTATGCGTGTGTATGCGTGTGTGTGTATTTGTGTGTGTTTATGCGTGTGTGTGTGTATGCGTGTGTGTGTTTATGCGTGTGTGTGTTTATGCGTGTGTATGCGTGTGTGTATGCGTTGTGTGCGTGTGTATGCGTGTGTGTGTTTATGCGTGTGTGTGTTTGCGTGTGTGTGTGTATGCGTGTGTGTATGCGTTGTGTGCGTGTGTATGCGTGTGTGTGTATGCGTGTTTATGCGTTGTGTGCGTGTGTATGCGTGTGTGTGTATGCGTTGTGTGTGTATGCGTGTGTATGTGTGTGTATGCGTTGTGTGTATGCGTGTGTGTGCGTGTGTATGTGTGTGTATGCGTGTGTGTGCGGGGTCCGTGCACTGAGGAGGGATGCCCAAGGGAGGTGAGGGGGGCAGTAGTCCTGTGCTGGGGGGAGCAGATCAGATTTGGAGGTAAAATGAGAAAGCATTTGTCTTACTTTGTGTTGCCGCGGGAGAGATTGGTAGGAGGGTCGCGCGCGAAGAATACTAATGCGTGCGAGCACGCAGACGCACGCGCGCACACGCAGGGGCGGTTCGCACAGACGCACATGTAAAAGTGCAAGCACATGCAAAGCCAAAACCCCCCCGTCTAGCCTCTAGCAGCCCGTTAGGGAAAGTGCTGTTAGCGAGTAGCACCGACGAAGGCCGGCACGGCACCACAAAGGGGGTTGGTGGCCAGCAACCACGCGCGGCCGCCTTTGTTTCCCTCCTGACGACGTTTGCTCATCGCACCAAGCACTGATTTTTAAGGCTGAGCCGACCTCGAGAAGGCCCACGACCGGTTCACATCACAGCCCAGTCGGGGATCAAATTCGGGGGGCCCGGCTCGGAGCACCACAAAGCGATCACCGCTCCACACACACAACGACAAACCCCATAGAGACTACCCGCGCGCGTACCACACGAGTACACACACTCACGTGCTACACGAGTACACGCGCTCACGCACCACACGAGTACACACACGCACTACACGGGTACACGCGCTCACGTACCACACGAGTACACACACTCACGTACCACACGAGTACACGCACTCACGTACCACACAAGTACACGCGCTCACTTGGCACACGAGTACACGCGCTCACGTACCACACGAGTACACGCGCTCACGTACCACACAAGTACACGCGCTCACGTACCACACGAGTACACGCGCTCACGTGCTACACGGGTACACGCGCTCACGTGCCACACGGGTACACGCGAAGATTCCCCCCCCCCGCCACCAAGAGACGTCTGGCGCGAGTGCTGTTAACGAGGTCGGCTGAGTAGATCTAGGGGAGGCCCAAGACCGGGTTAAAATAGTCGCTGTAGCAGCTGTAGGTGGCCGTGAGCGGGGATCAAACTCGGGGTCGCCAGGTCCATCCCCCGTGTAAAATACAATCACACCAGCGCAGAACACAGGCACGTACACAACAGACAAAGATCCCCCGTGTGGCCTTAAGAGACTGTTGGGGCAAGTGCTGTTAGAGAGCACCTGTGAAGGCCGGCACGGCACGCGAGGGGGTGGTAGGTGTCCGGCACCACGCACGGCCGCCTTTGTCTCCCAAGTGGCGATGTTTGCACATCCCACCGGGGTCTCATTTGAGGTTGCTGCAGCACGTGCCCCGGCAGTGGAAGCAGCAGCAGCAGCAGCATTGACGTCAGTGAGAAGCAGTGGCAGCGTGTGAGTATGACTCCTGGTGTGAGTGGGCTGTGTGTGAGTGTGACTCCTGGTGTGAGTGGGCAGCGGGTGAGTGTGACTCCTGGTGTGAGTGGGCTGTGTGAGTGTGACTCCTGGTGTGAGTGGGCTGTGTGTGAGTATGACTCCTGGTGTGAGTGGGCTGTGTGTGAGTGTGACTCCTGGTGTGAGTGGGCTGTGTGTGAGTGTGACTCCTGGTGTGAGTGGGCTGTGTGTGAGTGTGACTCCTGGTGTGAGTGGGCTGTGTGTGAGTGTGACTCCTGGTGTGAGTGGGCTGTGTGTGAGTGTGACTCCTGGTGTGAGTGGGCTGTGTGAGTGTGACTCCTGGTGTGAGTGGGCTGTGTGTGAGTGTGACTCCTGGTGTGAGTGGGCTGTGTGTGAGTGTGACTCCTGGTGTGAGTGGGCTGTGTGTGAGTATGACTCCTGGTGTGAGTGGGCTGTGTGTGAGTGTGACTCCTGGTGTGAGTGGGCTGTGTGTGGGTGTGACTCCTGGTGTGAGTGGGCTGTGTGTGAGTGTGACTCCTGGTGTGAGTGGGCTGTGTGTGAGTGTGACTCCTGGTGTGAGTGGGCTGTGTGTGAGTGTGACTCCTGGTGTGAGTGGGCTGTGTGTGAGTGTGACTCCTGGTGTGAGTGGGCTGTGTGTGAGTGTGACTCCTGGTGTGAGTGGGCTGTGTGAGTGTGACTCCTGGTGTGAGTGGGCTGTGTGAGTGTGACTCCTGGTGTGAGTGGGCTGTGTGTGAGTGTGACTCCTGGTGTGAGTGGGCTGTGTGTGAGTGTGACTCCTGGTGTGAGTGGGCTGTGTGTGAGTGTGACTCCTGGTGTGAGTGGGCTGTGTGAGTGTGACTCCTGGTGTGAGTGGGCAGCGTGTGAGTGTGACTCCTGGTGTGAGTGGGCTGTGTTTAAGGTGACTCCTGGTGTGAGTGGGCTGTGTGTGAGTGTGACTCCTGGTGTGAGTGGGCTGTGTGAGTGTGACTCCTAGTGTGAGTGGGCTGTGTGTGGGTGTGACTCCTGGTGTGAGTGGGCTGTGTGTGAGTGTGACTCCTGGTGTGAGTGGGCTGTGTGAGTGTGACTCCTGGTGTGAGTGGGCTGTGTGTGAGTGTGACTCCTGGTGTGAGTGGGCTGTGTGTGAGTGTGACTCCTGGTGTGAGTGGGCTGTGTGAGTGTGACTCCTGGTGTGAGTGGGCAGCGTGTGAGTGTGACTCCTGGTGTGAGTGGGCTGTGTGAGTGTGGCTCCTGGTGTGAGTGGGCTGTGTGTGAGTGTGACTCCTGGTGTGAGTGGGCTGTGTGAGTGTGACTCCTGGTGTGAGTGGGCTGTGTGTGAGTGTGACTCCTGGTGTGAGTGGGCTGTGTGTGAGTGTGACTCCTGGTGTGAGTGGGCTGTGTGAGTGTGACTCCTGGTGTGAGTGGGCTGTGTGTGAGTGTGACTCCTGGTGTGAGTGGGCTGTGTGTGAGTGTGACTCCTGGTGTGAGTGGGCTGTGTGAGTGTGACTCCTGGTGTGAGTGGGCTGTGTGAGTGTGACTCCTGGTGTGAGTGGGCTGTGTGTGAGTGTGACTCCTGGTGTGAGTGGGCTGTGTGAGTGTGACTCCTGGTGTGAGTGGGCAGCGTGTGAGTGTGACTCCTGGTGTGAGTGGGCTGTGTGAGTGTGGCTCCTGGTGTGAGTGGGCTGTGTGTGAGTGTGACTCCTGGTGTGAGTGGGCTGTGTGAGTGTGACTCCTGGTGTGAGTGGGCTGTGTGTGAGTGTGACTCCTGGTGTGAGTGGGCTGTGTGTGAGTGTGACTCCTGGTGTGAGTGGGCTGTGTGTGAGTGTGACTCCTGGTGTGAGTGGGCTGTGTGTGAGTGTGACTCCTGGTGTGAGTGGGCTGTGTGAGTGTGACTCCTGGTGTGAGTGGGCTGTGTGTGAGTGTGACTCCTGGTGTGAGTGGGCTGTGTGTGAGTGTGACTCCTGGTGTGAGTGGGCTGTGTGTGAGTGTGACTCCTGGTGTGAGTGGGCTGTGTGTGAGTGTGACTCCTAGTGTGAGTGGGCTGTGTGTGAGTGTGACTCCTGGTGTGAGTGGGCTGTGTGTGAGTGTGACTCCTGGTGTGAGTGGGCTGTGTGTGGGTGTGACTCCTAGTGTGAGTGGGCTGTGTGTGAGTGTGACTCCTGGTGTGAGTGGGCTGTGGTGAGTGTGACTCCTAGTGTGAGTGGGCTGTATGTGAGTGTGACTCCTGGTGTGAGTGGGCTGTGTGTGAGTGTGACTCCTGGTGTGAGTGGGCTGTGTGTGAGTGTGACTCCTGGTGTGAGTGGGCTGTGTGTGAGTGTGACTCCTGGTGTGAGTGGGCTGTGTGTGAGTATGACTCCTGGTGTGAGTGGGCTGTGTGTGAGTGTGACTCCTTGTGTGAGTGGGCTGTGTGTGGGTGTGACTCCTGGTGTGAGTGGGCTGTGTATGAGTGTGACTCCTGGTGTGAGTGGGCTGTGTGTGAGTGTGAATCCTGGTGTGAGCGGGATATGTGTGTGGGTGTGTGAGTGGGTGATTTGTCATCTGCTGAGGTGTGAAGCGTGATCCGGAGCCTGAGAGCAGGTATAGCGTGAGAATGCCCTCCCAAGCGGATTGCGCGCGAGGGAGGCAGGCGACTGCGTGCAAGCCGCTTTACATGACATTATTGTGGCTGCCTAGACCACAGAACGTGCTCTGCAGGATTGGATCGGTGCCCTGGTGGTCCCCCTCTTCATGAGAAGGGGGACCGCACTAATTGTAACAACTATCGGGGCATCTCCCTCCTCGGCGTGCCAGGAAGATCCTGGCAATGATTATATTATTAGACACCGCCTCGCCAGGCAGCGTGCTGAGGAGAGGCTTGCGGAGCCCCAATGTGGTTTTCAGGCTCGGGCGGCCCTGCACAGGCTCCACATTCTCTGTCCCCTACAGAAAAAGATCTACGGCTCTACTCTGTTGACCTGAGCAAGACCACAGATGCTATCAATAGGCCGGAGGATTTGGCTATCATTTATTCTTTCTTGGCCCCTTTCCCTCTGCTCATGATCAACGAGGACCTTCACAATGGTGGGTAAAGCTACGTGGCTGGGAGTCAGAGCCAAGCCGCGTCCACCTTGGGGTGCGACAGGGATATCCTTTGGGCCTCGCACCATTTAACGTCGTTTAGCCACCTAGTTGGAGTTGCTCTCCGTGGCTCTACCGGAGGTGTTCCCATCCGGGACAAATATGATAGGAGCGCTGAATGATGTTTGGGTGCGGTCAAGGGATGGCTCCCTATTGGTCAACCATGTCATGCATTGCAATGATCTGATACTTTCTGCTCACTCTCAAAAGGAGTTGGGAGACTGTGCTGCCAAAGACGGAGCGCGCCACGTACACCGCTGTAGGGCCTTACAGGCAGCCCCACCGAAACAAAGATCGGCCCGTGTCACCAGACACTCTAACTTCGCTCGAATCTCCACGAGTGGTGGGGCTGTCGTGGCGAGGAGGGAAGACCTCCCGTACATGGGGCCATGTGCTCGTGGCCAGCTCTGACTTGGCAGTCGAAGTCTCACTCTGAAGCAGTCGCGTGACATGGAATCTAATTTTGTATTATTTATAGAGCGCCTTTATTCAAGGCGATTGACATAGTTTGAAAGAAAAACACCGTGACAGAGGCGTGCAAGGGTTGAGGAATGCCACGATAGAGGGGTGCATATGGATCACGAAAGGGTTGGGGAGGGACGGGAAGGAGTGGAGGGGCGCACTGCACAAAACAAAACTGAAGAGGCTTTGTGCCTACAATCGCAACTTGGGCCCCTTTACAGAAACGCCTGCGCCGGCTCCACACGTTCAGGCTGATCCGGCTACGATCCATCTTGGGTTCAACCACACTGGGCTACACTGTGAGAAGCTCTCACATCCTGGTACCATCTGGAAACGGTCCCATCATTAAGCTTCTCCGGCAGGCAAGGCTGCATTGGATGGGTCATGTAACCCACATGCCCAGCCACCGCAAGCGTGTGAGTGTTTGAGCGTGTGTGTGAGTGTTTGAGCGCGTGTGTGAGTGTAGTGTAGCGGTGAGCGCGCTGCGCTACGAACCCGGCGACCCGAGTTCGATTCCTGTCCACGGCCACCATCAAATAAGAACCTGATGAGTGATGTGTAAAAATCGCCACTTTGGAAGACAAAGGCAATCAGGCGTGGTGTTGGCCACCCACCCCCTCGTGTACTGTGCCCGTCTTCATAGGGGCTTGCTAACAGCACTTGCCCCAAAAGTCTGTGGGTGCGGTCATGGGTTTGCGCTGGACCCAGTGGCGCACGGATTCCCGTGCAGCGGAGAGAAATCAATCTCCTGGCTTATCTGCAGCGCACAGCGCGCTCACACAGCATACTCACAAACAGCATACTCACAAACAGCATACTCACAAACAGCATACTCACACACAGCGCGCTCACACACAGCATACTTACAGCATACTTACACACAGCATACTCACAAACAGCATACTCACACACAGGAAACTCAAACAGCACACTCACAAACAGCGAAATCACACACAGTGCACTCACAAACAGCACTCACACAGCGCACTTACACACACAGCACACACACACAGCACACTCAAACAGCACAGTCACACACAGCACACTCACAAACAGCACACTCACAAACAGCAACTGCTATTTGCCACGAAGTGGTGGTGACCTCACCACGGCGCTTGTGCCAGGCTATGTGCACGTTAAGGCCACGTGAAGTGTCGAAAGCCCGCTGGCAGGAAGTCACGGGACAGACTCACGTGCCATGGGTTGCCTGACTAAGATGACTGGCTGATGATGTACCAGCTGTACCCCCTACTGTGCCAACTTGCTGTGCTTTAGCCACTCGGCGCTACACTCATTGTTGTGAGCGTTGGTCCTTTGCCCTCCGTTGTTGCTGGAGGGCGACTACCTCCAACTGCCCAGTAGCGTCCTTCACGAGCCTCCTCTACTGAGGCCGATCTTGACACCGCTGGTACCGGTCATCGGCAAGTCCACTCAGCACCACGTCCTCCTGTACGACATCCCTGCATCTCTTCTCTAGCCCATGCCGCGCCCGTTTAGCCCCCTCTATCTGGCAGAACAAAAGCTGGTTCGGCATGCGGTGGCTGGGCATGCGGGCTACATCGACCCAGCCAACGCAGCCTTGCCTGCTGGAGGAGCTCACCGATGGGACGTTGTCCAGATATTTCAAGGATTTGTGAGCTCCTCACACAATCTGGCCTGGTTAAACCCAAGATGGACCTCAGGCAGGCCAGCCTAAATGTTTCTCACCGGCGAAGATGTTCTATTAGGGGGGTCCACGTTTCACAAGCTTAGAGAAGGGAGGGCATGACCGTGGCTGAGAAGAACTGAAGCTTGGTGTGGAGCAAAATACCAGGTAGCTTCCACAGTGTTATGTAGCTGATGCAAATATAATGCCGCTCAGCTGATTCGGTGTGAGACCTCTGCTGTCAAACCGGAACCAGTCATGAGCACACTGCCCAGTTGGGAGGTGTGGTGGTGGAGTGTTTGATGGCACAAAATACCAAGGCAGGTGCTTAGTTTTGGTGGGGCTGATCACTCAGGCCCAGGTTCAACAGCAGCGCCTTCAACTCCTCCTCTGAGTGAACAGCAATCATCAGATCATAGGCATGACCAATAAGGAGCCATCACTTGACCTCACCCATGCATCGATCAGCCTCCCATTGTATCTGTACCAAATTAAAATTCCTCTGGTACAGCAATCAAAGGCTTCACGAACTACGTGGTGGAAAAATATGTTAAATAATGTGGAAGCCAGAGGACATCCCTGTTGCACCCCAAAGTAAACAGGAAATGGCTCCGACTCCCGACCACGTAGTTTTTCCCGGGCCTGTTCACTATCATGAAGGTCCTTAATGATTGTGCGCAGCGAGTCATGGACTCCGAAAGCACGAAGAACAACCAAAAGTCAAGGCCTACTGATGGTATCATAGGCCTTGACCAGGTCAATGAAGCAGAGGTCCTGTCGGAATTCCTTACATCTCTGCTGTAGCAGACTGACAAAAAATATGGCATATGTGCAGAACTGCCCTGGCCTGAAACCGCATTGGGGCTCCGCAAGCCTCTCCTCAGCGTGCCTGGCAAGGCGATGTTGAATAATCCTTGCCAGGACCTTTGCCGGCACACTGAGGAGGGAGATGCCCCTGGAGTTGTTACAGTCTGTGCGGTCCCCCTTCTCAAGAAGGGGGACCATCAGGGCCTCCTTCCAATCCTGCGGAACCCGTCCAGTGGTCCAGACTGTGATTATGATGTCATATAGGGCAGTCTGCGCACAAACGCCACCCTCCCACAGCATTACGCTTTGGAGATCATCTCTACCCGGCGCTTTTCCTGATCTAAGACTCCGGATCGCCTTCTGTACTTCCTCAACAGATGGCACCTCAGCCAGCCAGGGGGTGACTACGTCTTCCAGTATTTGAGGCATAGCAGTCTCAGCAGGGTCACCCCCAATTTTCCCCATGATGTTTTCCAAGACCTCACAGAAATGCTCAGCAAATCCGCAAACCTATTCTTGGGGGTTGGAGATTGGATCACCTTTATTTCCCCTAATGATGGTGATTGGTGTGGCAATGCTTGTGTGGCAAAGTACTTTTTAAATGGCGTTAAAGAGTGATTTGTAATCGCGGGCTACTGAGGCAGACTCCATCTCCTCAACAACTCGCAACCACCACCCATCCTTGCAGCGCTGCACGGCTCTCTGAACCTCTGAGCGAAGCCTACTCATTCTCTTACGTGGGATGCTGTAGACGGTGGGTGTGGGCCTGTCGCTTTTTCTCAGACAGCCGGAACACCTCCTCTGTCAGCCAGGGTCTCTGGGGAAGTTTGACCCGTGTACCCAAAGCAGCCATTGTAGCTGCATAAGCCACAGTCTTAAACCTCGCCCATTTCCCCTCGGCATCAAGAGGAGAGGGGCACAATGCCAACCCCAGCTGTAAGCGATGATGAAATTCTCACTTGCAACTTTCATCAGCTAGCTGAGACCAGGCCACTGTGGGTTTGAATTGGGTCCTGGGTGTACACCCACCACCTGAGTGGAAGAATGGCAGGCGCATCTTACAGATGACAAGCCGATGGTCAGTGGGCAGATCAGCTCCACGGCAGGTCCTGGTGTCAAGGACATGGTCCTGCATCTCCTTTTCCATCACTATGTAGTCCAGTAGATGTTCTTGCTTGGACCCGGCATGCATCAATGATGTTGTGTGGATGCGCCCATGTCAGAACAGCGTGTTGCTAATTATAAGCCCATGGACTACACAAAAGTCTAGCAGCCTCCTACCGTTGTTATTGAGCTTATCTGGCCCATGCCTTCCAATCACTCCAGACCAGTTGCCAGCATCATGACCAACTCGAGCATTAAAGTCACCCAAAAGGATGACTCTATCCTGAAGGGCCACTTAAGTTAACACCTGTGACAGGAGGTCATCGAAGGCATCTGACTCATCGGCTTTGCCTGCATCCCTCCACTGATGTTCATCTTCGGTGGGGGCATAAGTAACCACGACCACCACTCCTCGCCTCTGGTTGATGGGAAGGTGAGCCCAAAATAGCCTAGGGCTTACAACTTCCCACACCTCACCATCATGCTCCCACATTGCCCTGTTGTTATGCAGTCTCCTGCCCCGAGTAGAGGACTGTCCACCGCTCATGGTGGCAGGAGCCAGAGCCGGTCCACCGGACCTCCTGAATACCACAAAGATCCAGGCGGTACCGGTCCAGGACCACACAGAAGAGTGGCCGCCTCTCCTCCACAGTGGGCGTTCGAACATTCCACTTGGCCACCCGCAGTAGCTTTTTGTTGTTTCTGGAGGAACCCCGAGGGTAAGGATTCAGTCTCCTGGCTCTACCATATGGGGTTTGGCCAGGAGACACCATAGATGCCTGTCCCTCCGGCGCCTCGGCACAAGCTTAGCTAGATGGTTTTCTCCGTGGTTTTATAGTAATTAATTGAAGGTGGAGGGGTTACCAGCCCCCCGCACCCGTCCTGAGACCCCTTTGGCCGCTGAGTTGGCTACAAACGCCACGAGGGGAATAGCCAATTGAAATTGGTCCTCCCCCCCATGGCACTGCTCACCACAGCGTTACTGTCCGGTACCACAAACAGCGCACTCACACACAGCGCGCTCACAGACGGCCGCATGTAACAACCATTGCACGCGGGCTCCGGCACCCGCAACCGCACCACGCGAGTGCGCGTGGGCGCAGGGCAGGCCGGCCCCCGCCTCTCGCCTAACGCCGGCTGACAGCCTCTTCCACTCCCATCGCTCGCTCCGCTCTGCAAGCGATTCCCCTTCGCCTCGCGGGCCCCCGCCCCAACCCCCACTCGGCTCCCGTGCCACGTCGAGACCCCCGCAGCCTGGTGCACGTCCTCAGCCTTGACCCTCACCCTACCCCCCAACACTATCCCGCAACACTATCCCCCAACACTACCCCCCAACACTACCCCCCAACACTACCCCCCAACACTACCCCCAACACTACCCCCCAACACTACCCCCCAACACTACCCCCCAACACTACCCCCCAACACTACCCCCCAACCCTATCCCCCAACACTATCCCCCAACGCTACCCCCCAACACTATCCCCCAACACTATCCCCCAACGCTACCCCCCAACACTACCCCCAACCCTACCCTTACCCCCAACACTACCCCCCAACGCTACCCCCCAACCCTACCCCCCCAACACTACCCCCAACCCTACCCCCCAACGCTATCCCCCAACGCTACCCCCCAACACTACCCCCCAACGCTACCCCCAACGCTACCCCCCAACGCTACCCCCCAACGCTACCCCCCAACACTACCCCCAACACTACCCCCTAACCCTACCCCCCAACGCTACCCCCCAACCCTACCCCCCAACGCTACCCCCCAACACTACCCCCCAACACTACCCCCCAACACTACCCCCCAACGCTACCCCCCAACACTACCCCTAACCCTACTCCAACCCCCCAACCCTACCCCTTACCCTACCCACAATCCTCCGAACTCTACCCCCCAACCGTACCCCACCATAACCCTAACTGCAACCCTACCTCCACCACAATCGTGCCTCTAACTCCAACCCCAATCCTACCCCGAAACCTATTCCAAACCCCAACCCTAACGCTACCCCAAACCATAACCCTACCCTAACGCTAACCATAACGCTACCCTTAACCACAACTCTTCTTCTTCTGGGATCCCGTGTAGTGGAGTATGATTTCCCTCCAGGTGTCACTTGTCTGTGTTGGGAGGTGGACCTGGCTGGCCATGGGACCAGAGATGGCTGAATAGGCCAATCCGTGACCTGCAGATCTTGGCACAGTGGGGGCACTAGGATGGTTCATCCTGGAGCTTCCACTCGCTGTTGTCTTTGGTGAATGTATATGGGATCTGCGAGCCACCCTTACGCACACGCACCACGCAGACACGACATCTACGCTCTCACGAACACGCACCAACCACGCGCGCGGGAATATGCTGTACGGGGGTCAGGGGTTAAAGGGAAAATGACGTCACCCGGTCCAGAGGCGTACCAGACGTGGATGTGTATTGGGAGCAAGGGCGGAGAGGTTAAAAGGGGCTGTGGGACGCGTGTTCGGGGTTGGTTTGGAACGAGTGTTGTTGTGCGTTGTTGAATTAAATAAGTGTTTCAACTATTCTCCGACTCCTCTTCATATGTGTGCTCTCTTCCTGGCTATCAACTCTCTTCGTTCGGCCTCATTGTTTATTTTGGCCCTCCATGATGGTCTATCAAGAGCAGAGACTTCCCAGTTGTTTGGATCTGTGTGGCTTCGCTTGAGGTGCATTTTAAAGTTGTCAAGGAAACGCTTCCTTTGACCTCCGGGGGCACGTGATCCATCACTGAGCTGGAAATAGAAAATTTGCTTAGGAAGCATTTATCCTCACAAGGTGACCTGCCCCATCTGAGTTGATACTTCATCACGATGGCCTCTATGCTGGATGAGTTGGATCGCTCCAGGACACCGATATTAGTTCGTCTTTCTTCCCAGGTGATGTTTACTATTTTCCTGGGACAGCGTCGATGAAACATTTCGAGAGATTTTACGTGGTTACGATAGGTGGTCCAGGTTTCTGCACCACATAAGAGGGCTGGAGTGATCACAGCATTACACACAGCCACTTTTGTCTTGGTGGTAATGTCGTGGTCTTCAAAGTCCCTGATCTTAAGTTTGCCAAAGGCAGCACTAGCTCGGGCAATCCGATGTTGGATTTCATAATCAATTAAGACACTGTTAGAGAGATCGCTGCCTAAGTATGGGAAACTGGGAACGTTTTCTGGTATTGCATTAACCACAACTGTAACCCTGCTGGGAACTTACCCCTACCCCTAAGCACAACCCTCACCCTATCCCTGCCTCAACCCCCAACCTCTCATCACGATTCCCACTGCGCCGATGCTCATCTCCTGTTTACAGTCCTGAGATAATGGTGGAAATTCCACAATGCTATGGCGGGGATGAGTCTATACAAGTAAGAAGGTTGTTTACTTCCCCACAACGTGGTTATATAAATTGTATCGACTCCGAGGGGATGATGAGGCGAGTGAACCCCCAAGCCAGGGTGTGAACTCATAACCTTCTCATTACGAGGAGCTCCCTCTACGACTGAGCTCTACCCCAAACACTAACCTACTCTTATCGCTGAAGTTAACCCGTCACAACTCTCACCTCGACCCCTAACCCTGTCTCTAGGCAGGGTTAGGGGATGAGATGCGGGGTTGAATGGAGGAGTTAAGGCGAGACGTATGGTTAAGAATTGGGGAGAGATAGGGATTCACATCAGGGGTAAGGGTAGGCTTAGAGTTGAGAAGAGCAGTAACGGTTAGGGTTAAGGTTAGGGGTAGGGTTAAGGTTAGGGATAGGGATAGAGTTTGGGGTTGCATCGCTACAGAAATTACTCCCATGGGAGGGGTCAGGGGTCAGTAAATAGGAAGTGTCGTTGACAAAATGGAATTTAAAGCCATCTGTCACAGTGCGGTGCGCCCGCATGCACGTGTGTATGTGTGTGCGCGTGAATCCGCGTGGCTCCGCGCGCGTGTGTGTGTGAGTGTCTGTGTGACAGCATTTCCTTGTGTTTGCCAGTGGTGAGCGCGCTGCGCTATGAACCCGGCGACCCGAGTTCGATTCCTGCTCAAGGCGAAAGCAGTGACGATTATTTTAACTGATCCTGGGCCTCCCCGAGGTCGACTCAGCCTTAAATGAGTACCTCGTGCTGTGTGTAGTAAACATCGCCACTAGGGAGACAAAGACCACCCACCCCCTCGTGTACCATTCTGGCCTTCATAGGTGCTCGCTAACAGCACTTGCTCCAACAGTATGTCAAGGCTACACGAGGGATCTGTGTCTTTGTGTGACGGCATTTGCTTGTAGTTGCCATAATTGACATTACGGGCGTGCGTGTGAGCGAGTGAATGAGTGAGCGTCTGTGAGCGAGCGTTTCGCGAGGCGTGCGAACCACCGCGCCTCTGTGCGCAAGTCGCGCTCCGTCTGGACACGACCGTGCGAGCGAGTGCGCCAGCGAGTGAGAGAGTGAGTGTGTGAGCACACGAGTGAGTGTGTGTGAGTGTGTGAGAGAGTGAGTGTGTGAGTGAGTGAGAGTGCGAGTGAGTGTGTGTGTGAGCACACGAGTGAGTGTGTGTGTGAGTGTGTGAGAGATGGAGTGTGTGAGTGAGTGAGAGTGCGAGTGAGTGAGAGAGTGAGTGTGTGAGCACACGAGTGAGTGTGAGCACACGAGTGTGTGTGAGTGTGTGAGCACACGAGTGAGTGAGTGTGTGAGCACACGAGTGAGTGAGTGTGCGAGTGAGTGAGTGTGTGAGCACCCGAGTGAGTGTGTGATCACACGAGTGAGTGAGTGAGTGTGTGAGCACACGAGTGAGTGTGTGAGCGTGTGTGTGTGAGCACACGAGTGAGTGTGCGAGTGAGTGAGTGTGTGAGTGAGTGAGTGTGTGAGCACACGAGTGAGTGTGTGAGCGTGTGTGTGTGAGCACACGAGTGAGTGTGCGAGTGAGTGAGTGTGTGAGTGAGTGAGTGTGTGAGCACACGAGTGAGTGTGTGAGCGTGTGTGTGTGAGCACACGAGTGAGTGTGCGAGTGAGTGAGTGTGCGAGTGAGTGTGTGAGCACACGAGTGAGGTGCGGGTGAGTGAGTGTGCGAGTGAGTGAGTGTGTGAGTGAGTGTGCGAGTGAGTGTGCGAGTGAGTGAGAGTGCGAGTGAGTGAGTGTGTGAGTGAGTGTGCGAGTGAGTGAGTGTGTGAGCACACGAGTGAGTGTGTGAACACACGATTGAGTGTGCGAGTGAGTGAGTGTGTGCAAGTGAGTGAGTGCACGATTGAGGGAGTGTTTGAGGTGGAACGGGCGAGTACACGTCGCTGTTGCGTGTACGCGTGCGTGCGGTGACACACGTGTGTGTGTGTATGAGCGCGTGTGCAGAGCTCGACAGCAGAGACGTGAAATGTCTTCGACAAAAAAAGCAGCCGAGAGGGAGAATTGAAACCATTACTCATCGGCGACACCGGATTGTGGTCTCTGCTCGGAGCCTCTTGGTCAGCGTGATCAGCGATACCGCGCCTCCCCCACCACCACCACCACAGATGACAGTACACAAACTCTTCACTAGTGATGAGAGTACACAAACTCTTCACTAGTGATGAGAGTACACAAACTCTTCACTAGTGATGAGAGTACACAAACTCTTCACTAGTGATGAGAGTACACAAACTCTTCACTAGTGATGAGAGTACACAAAATCTTCACTAGACATGAGAGTACACAAACTCTTCACTAGTGATGAGAGTACACAAACTCTTCACTAGTGATGACAGTACACAAACTCTTCACTAGTGATGAGAGTACACAAACTCTTCACTAGTGATGACAGTACACAAACTCTTCACTAGACATGAGAGTACGCAAACTCTTCACTAGTGATGAGAGTACACAAACTCTTCACTAGTGATGAGAGTACACAAAATCTTCACTAGACATGAAAGTACACACTCTTCACTAGAGATGACAGTACACAAACTCTTCACTAGTGATGAGAGTACACAAACTCTTCACTAGTGATGAGAGTACACAAACTCTTCACTAGTGATGAGAGTACACAAAATCTACACTAGACATGAGAGTACACAAACTCTTCACTAGACAAGAGAGTACACAAACTCTTCATTAGTGATGAGAGTACACAAACTCTTCACTAGACATAAGAGTACACAAACTCTTCACTAGACATGAGAGTACACAGACTCTTCACTAGAGTACACAAACTCTTCACTAGTGATGACAGTATACAAACTCTTCACTAGAGATGAGAGTACACAAACTCTTCACTAGACATGAGAGTACACAAACTCTTCACTAGTGATGAGAGTACACAAAATCTTCACTAGTGATGAGAGTACAAAAACTCTTCACTAGACATGAGAGTACACAGACTCTTCACTAGAGTACACAAACTCTTCACTAGTGATGACAGTACACAAACTCTTCACTAGTGATGAGAGTACACAAAATCTTCACTAGACATGAGAGTACACAAACTCTTCACTAGTGATGACAGTATACAAACTCTTCACTAGAGATGAGAGTACACAAACTTTTCACTAGACATGAGAGTACACAAACTCTTCACTAGACATGAGAGTACACAAACTCTTCACTTGTGATGAGAGTACACAAACTCTTCACTAGTGATGACAGTACACAAACTCTTCACTAGTGATGAGAGTACACAAACTCTTCACTAGTGATGAGAGTACACAAACTCTTCACTAGTGATGAGAGTACACAACTCTTCACTAGACATGAGAGTACACAAACTCTTTACTAGAGATGACAGTACACACACTCTTCACTAGTGATGAGAGTACACAACTCTTCACTAGAGATGAGAGTACACAAACTCTTCACTAGAGATGACAGTACACAAACTCTTCACTAGTGATGAGAGTACACAAACTCTTCACTAGTGATGAGAGTACACAAACTCTTCACTAGAGTACACAAACTCTTCACTAGACATGAGAGTACACAAACTCTTCACTAGACATGAGAGTACACAAACTCTTCTTTAGAGTACACAAACTCTTCACTAGACATGAGAGTACACAAACTCTTCACTAGAGATGAGAGTACACAGACTCTTCACTAGAGTACACAAACTCTTCACTAGAGTACACAAACTCTTCACTAGATATGTGAGTACATAAACTCTTCACTAGAGTACACAAACTCTTCACTAGACATGTGAGTACACGAACTCTTCACTAGAGTACACAAACTCTTCACTATAGTACACAAACTCTTCACTAGAGTACACAAACTCTTCACTAGTGATGAGAGTACACAAACTCTTCACTACAGTACACAAACTCTTCACTAGAGGTGAGAGTACACAAACTCTTCACTAGAGATGAGAGAATGCAGCCCGTTGATTGGCGCGAGGGTATGCGTGCGTGGCAAGACACGGAGCGGCGTTATCATTTAATGACATGAGCTATTAAATTAAGGCCGTCAATAATGGAACCGCGAAGATTCAATATATTCTCGGTTAAGTAATATCGCCGGGGTTACGGATAGTCCTTTATGTTTTACATTAAAACGGATTGAATTATTGCTCCAAACAATCCTATCAGTTTTATGGGAAATGAAGAAGGTCTAATTCTTGGGAACCGTAATTGCATCAGGGGCCCTGCAGAATGCATCACGGCTGTCATTAGCCTGCCATGCGGTGGACGAGCGTGGGCCCGCCGAGATGGATGGATGCGTGAACAGCCCTCTCGACTCGCCCACCGTGGAACCACGGCCCAGCGCCAGTTCTCATCTCACAAGTGTCCCCAAACAACAACAACAACAGCCGCCATTCGCCATCAAGCGACACTGACATCATCACCTCGCTTGTTTCATGCTCCGTGCACTTTGAGGACCACGTGAAATGTCGAAGGCTCGTTCGCCAGAGGTCACGGGACAGACCCAGGTGCTATGGGTTGACTGAGATGACTGGCAAATGCACCACCTGTGCTCCCCACTGTACCGCCTGCTGCGATTTAGCCACCCGGCGCTCCGCTCGTTGTTGTGAGCATCGCGCCTCTGCCCTCTGTTGTTGTTGGAGGGCGACTGCCTCTAACTGTCCAGTAGCGTCCTTTACGAGTCTCCTCCATTAGAGGCCGATCTTGACAACGTTGATACCGGCCATCGGTATATCCAATCAGCTTCACATCCTCCTGTACCACATCACTCCATCTCTTCTCTAGCCCGTACCAAGACCGTTAAGCCCCCTCCATCCGGCCGGAGGAGCTCACAGATGGGACCTGTCCAGATCTCTCAAAAATCGGTGAGCTCTTCACACGACCCAGTCTGGTTTAAATCAGGATGGATCGTAGGCAGGGCATCTTGAATTATAAAACTGGCAGAGATGTTCCTTCTTTAGAGGGGTCCACGTTTTGCAAGCAACGTTAGGCAGCTGATGAAAAAATAACGCATCGGCCTTCTCACGTGCAGCACTTTGCCCCAACAGCCTGCTAATGGTTATAAGGGGGCTCTTTGTCTTTGTGCGTGCGTGAGAGTTAACGTGTGCGTGCGTGGGAGTGCACGTGTGCGTGGGAGTGCACGTGTGCGTGGGAGTGCACGTGTGCGTGGGAGTGCACGTGTGCGTGGGAGTGCACGTGTGCGTGGGAGTGCACGTGTGCGTGCGTGGGAGTGCACGTGTGCGTGCGTGGGAGTGCACGTGTGCGTGGGAGTGCACGTGTGCGTGCGTGGGAGTGCACGTGTGCGTGCGTGGGAGTGCACGTGTGCGTGCGTGGGAGTGCACGTGTGCGTGCGTGGGAGTGCACGTGTGCGTGCGTGGGAGTGCACGTGTGCGTGCGTGGGAGTGCACGTGTGCGTGCGTGGGAGTGCACGTGTGCGCGCACGCCGCCACCGCCGCCACCGCCGCGTCCTCACCGGCCCGGCTCTCTGCGAGCTGCCCGCGCGCCGCGGCGTTCTTCTGCGTCACCACCGCCAGCGGCCGTGCGGCGGCGAGCACCGCGACGGGGCCGCCCCGCGCCTGCGACCGCACAGCCACAAAGACAACGGGCTGCTCACGCCAGTGCGGGACGACCGACACGAAAACGACATCGTCCAGCAAACGCGGAACGTTGGGCCCGACTTTGCATGTTTACCGGGGACTCTTTAACGATTGCCACCGTGCGTTTGTGCTCGGAAGGATTTAATTAGCGGGGTGGATTCTGACTGGGATAATGAGAATAATGAGAATTGACGATGTGTTTTGATGGAGCCGCCCTCCTTTACACCGACGGCGTCTCACGGCGCTTTACACGCGACCAGCGACTCGCATCATCGCGCCTCGTCTCAACGCACCGTAAAGGGTGCCCCCAGTGGCAGCTCTCCCTGTGCGTTGCCTTACGGCGTTGCCTGATGTATGAGACGAGCCCCCCCCCGCCCCTTTCCCCCTTTCCCCCTTTTACCCAGCGTGCACTTGCGTGGTGGGGGCAGCACTGGAGCCCGGCCACCAGCAGGGGAGGGGGAGGCGTGGAGCGATGCCGATCGCTGTGCAAAGCGCTTCCCGCGCGAGTCCTGGGCGCGGACATCGTGGGAGGCTTTCAGCCCGCGACAAACTTCGTCCCGAAATGCACGCGGAGACGACAGCCGCACGCACGGCAATGGACCTGAGCGGAAAGCGAACGAGGTGTGCCGCGCGCACAAAGGGACGCAGCAGCGGCGGACGAGGCGAAAAGGGGCCGATGCGGTGAGAAGATGACGCGGGGAATTTGTGCGCAAAAAATTGAAACGTGGCGCGCAGGCGGAGGAGAAGCTGGCATCATTCTCCCACGACTGCCATTAGGGGTGAAATTAATAAAGTATCGCATTGAGACTCCTTCACACTCAGTGCCGCTGCCTCGCTCAGCCTCCCTCTCTGCCGCACGCTCTGCGCTCCCGGCTCCTCTGCGCCTCTTTCTTCTCATCTCTCGCTCTCTCCGCCTCTTCCCGCACCCCCCAACCCACATCGCGCGCCCCCTTTCGCTTTGCTGCCCCACCCCCCGCCCGCTGCTGCCCACATTTTGGTTTCCTGCGCTGGCTCTGAATCCGTTCCGCGGAGTTTTGTTCCTGCGGTTGAGGAGGTGGGTTGGTGACGAGGGGTGTGGGTGGGGTGGGGAGAAGGTGGAGAGAGGAGGGAGGAAAGAGGAGGGAAGAAGGGGGAGGGCGGAGGAAGGAAAGAGGAGGGAAAGAGGAGAAGGAAAGAGGAGTGAAGTAAGAAAGGAGGAGGAAAGGTGGAGAAGGAAAGACGAGGGAAGAAGGAGTAGCAGGGAAGGAGGAGGTACGTGCGAGGGTTAATGCTGCAAGAGATTCGTTAGCAGCAGCAGCAGGCTCTGGGCACAGAACGCGCCAGTGCTCTGGCAGATTTATGTGTAACAGCGTTTCATTATCTCGCTCCTCTCCAAAACGTTAATTTCACGTCAAAAATAAATAAATAATCCACCCCGGGGCAAATCAGATCAAAAACATTATAAAGACGAAACTATAACTCAGAGAGCGCCTGCTTGACCCTGGTGCTCCTCCGCCTCCCCACCGCGCTGGGACTTGTTGGGGTTTGGGCCAGAGAGGCCACGAGGCCACAAGCCCCTTGACGGGTTCCTCCTCCTCCACCTCCTCCACCTCCTCCTCCACCTCCTCCTCCACCTCCTCCTCCACCTACTCCACCTCCTCCTCCACCTCCTCCTCCACCTCCACCTCCTCCACCTCCACCTACTCCACCTCCTCCTCCACCTCCTCCTCCACCTCCTCCTCCACCTCCTCCACCTCCTGCTCCTCCACCTACTCCACCTCTTCCACCTCCTCCTTCACCTCCTCCACCTCCTCCACTTCCTCCTCCACCTCCTCCTCCACCTCCTCCACCTCCTCCTCCACCTCCTCCACCTCCACCTACTCCACCTCCTCCTCCTCCTCCACCTCCTCCTCCACCTCCTCCTCCACCTACTCCACCTCCTTCACCTCCTCCACCTCCTCCCCCACCTCCTCCTCCACCTCCTCCACCTCCTCCACCTCCTCCACCTACTCCACCTCTTCCACCTCCTCCACCTCCTCCACTTCCTCCTCCACCTCCTCCTCCACCTCCTCCACCTCCTCCTCCACCTCCTCCACCTCCTCCTCCACCTACTCCACCTCCTCCACCTCCTCCTCCTCCACCTCCACCTCCTCCTCCACCTCCTACTCCACCTCCTCCACCTCCTCCACCTCCTCCCCCACCTCCTCCACCTCCTCCTCCACCTCCTCCTCCACCTACTCCACCTCCTCCTCCTCCACCTACTCCACCTCCTCCACCTCCTCCTTCACCTCCTCCACCTCCTCCACCTCCTCCTCCACCTCCTCCTCCACCTCCTCCACCTCCTCCTCCACCTCCTCCACTGGCACACGGCAGCGGTTCGTTGGTGCCACCCTCGCGGTTGACAGCGCTGCGGCGGTGGCGGACAATATTCAGACGCATTGTATTTTGGGTCGCTCTCTGTATTCTACAGTCACAATGCGTCGAAACAAAATGCGTTGGCTTCTGCCTGCTACCGTGAATGCTCCCGTCGACTCGAGTCTCCGCAACAACGCGGAATCGTCGCTCCGTCGAGACGTGCAGCGAGCGATGCAAGCGAACGTCCTCGGGTCAAACATTCATCGGGAGCCGAGTGGACGGTCCGCCCCCGTGCTGTCGAGACAATGTGGCCGTGGCAGTCGTGGTTATTATTTGGTCTCGGGCAGTGCCGTCGTGGTTAAAGGAGGATGGATTATGTGGGGATCGAAGCTGTAGAGATTAAATAATTCGGCTGTAGGGAAACGTTCGGTAGTGAACACGAAGCGCCAACGCTGGCTCAAGGAAGAACATGAGGCTGGGTGATCGTTTGGCCCCATTATCGCTAACGAGGCGACAAAAGGGACAGAGGATGAGTGGGCGAGCGCGGTTGGCAAAGGCCCTGGCACAACGAATGAAATGGGACTCCCTGTCCACCCACTCGCTCCCTTCCCCCCCCCCCCCTCCACCCGGCGCCTGTGGCGCCCGGCGCCTGTGCCCCTGCAGCCCTCGGGCCCCGGGCGGTCGCTGGGCACGGGGGCGAGCGGAGAGGCGCGCGCGGTGAGAGCCGCCGAGCGGAGCCACCACTCACCTCCAGGAAGCCGAGCAGCGAGGAGACGATGCCCGCGGAGACGGCGTCGTTGACCGCGACCTCCGACCTGGGCAGGACTCGGCCGAGGAGGGCGAGGCTCATCTAGAGGCGCCGCGCACCTCCGATTAGCACGGTTGGCTACGTACGGTGTGAAGGAAGTTCAACATACGTACGTACGCTGCACGCGCGCGCGCCGCGTCATGACCACGCAAACGTGTAAAGCGAAGATAAAGACAAAGATCCCCCGTGTAGCCGACTACAAACTGTTGGGGCAAGTGCTGCAAGCGAGCACCTATAAAGACACCGTGGCACACAAGGAGTGGGTGGCCAACACCACAACCGGCCGCCTTTGTCTCCCCAGTGGCGATGCTTAGACATTGCACCAGGTACTCGTTTAAGTCTGTTAAGGCTATATTAGGATATTTGTCTTGTTGTATGAAGATATGTGTGCGTGTGTGAGTGACGATTATCTGAACCGGTCCTGCGCCTCCCCTAGGTCGACTCAGCCTGAAACGAGTACCTGGTGCAATGTGTAAACATCGCCACGGGGGAGACAAAAGCGGCCGGTTGTGGTGTTGGCCACTCACCCCCTCGTGTGCCGTGCCGGCCTTTATAGGTGCTCGCTAACAGCACTTGCCCCTACAGTCTGTTAAGGCTACACGGGGGATCTTTGTCTTTGTGGTGGTGAAGTGGTTCGTGCACTGTGCTGCGAACTCGGCCCCCTGAGTTTTGATTCCTGCCCACAGCCAACATCGGTGACGACTCTCTGTGACTGATTCCGGAACTTTCCAAGGTCGCATCAACCTTGAACGAGCACCTCGGGGTGCGGTGTGGAGTCAACGTCAGCACCGGGGGAGACGAGGCCCGCAAAGTGCTGGCCACCCACAACCTCGTGGGGTGTTCATTAACAGCACTTGCCCCAAAAGTCTGTTCATGGCTATACGGGGGATCTTTGTCTTCGTGTCAGTGAGTGTGAATGTGCAGTAGGAATCCGGTGAGCTACAAAGCTCTTTTCCACAAATGTCCAGTATGGGCACGGAGTCAGAACGTTTCAACAACGAGCGCGCGTGCTTGGGAATGTCAAGCTGTACGTTCAGCTGCGCGTGTGCGCATGTGTCGGCTTGTGACTATTTTTAAACCATTTTATATTTATTTTTACCAGGCAAAGCCCCACTGAGCTATCAGCTATTTTTCAGAGGCGACCTGGTCACACGTGATAGCTCATCGCAGTGGCTGATATCATCATCACACGTGGGAATTTATAGCAGCGGCCAAATAATCTAAACACACGCTTGTTAATGTGTGGGGGAAGGGTGGGTGGTGGTGGGTATCCGAAACCGTTGTGGACCTTCCCTAGGTCGACTCGGCATTAAATGAACACCTGGCGTGCTGTGTGGGGAGACAAAGGCGACCAGAAACGTCGCAGACCACGCCACCCCACCACTCGTGTGCCGTACCGGCCTTCAGCAGGTGCTCGCTAGCAGTTCGTCTCAAGCTACGGGGGGATCTTTGTCTGTAATCGTCAGTGAGCATGTGAATGAGTGCACGAGGAAAAGCGTTCTCACCACCACTGTGCGGCCTGACGGGTCATCCAGGAGGGGCAGGCACGTGCGCGTCACTCTCCCCGCAATGCCCTGCAGGCGACACGCACGGATATGAACGTCGCCCGGCACTCGGCAGCGCCAGTGAATGAATACCAATCGCCGTGTTCTGAGACGCACGCTGCGTCGCAGTGCTTGCTTTTGTTTTCATCGCGACGAGAAGCGCGCGCGCCGAGTTATTTAGGCAAACTCGGCGTCGGGGAGCGAGCACGGCTCAAATAATCGACGCCGAGACGCCCGTGCACGCGTTTCTGATTTCCCGCGGCCGGGAGAGGTAATTTCAGGGCGGCAGCGACAGAAGTCGCAACCCAGCCCCACCCCCCCCCCCGCTCCCCCACCACCTTCATCTCTGTCCCCAAACCCGCAGCCCTGGCCCCTGACCGCTCCTGGCTTCTCCCTTTAATTCAAAAACTCCCAGAGAAAAATAAAACAAATGTGACCAATGTCTGGTGACATTTATTGTGGGTCGGACTCGGAGAGGAGATGGAGGGCCAAGGCAATCAGCCGCGCTGGGAGGTACCGGCGGCTCGCCCTCGCAGACCGCGAGGTTGAGCGGGGGTCACGGGACGAGGAGCAATGGGGGGGGGGACGGACTCGGCATCCGGGCACGCCGAGTGGTGGGTGACGCGAGGGGCCACCGGAGGACACCGCCGATGGAGGGCGTCGTCATTGAAACGCGATGGGTACCCCCCCCCCCCCCCCGGGGATACTGAGAGCGTCGCCACGAGAGGAGCTACCGAGGACAAACGTCGAGTAGTGCTTTGTGGGGGAAGTCAACAGCGCTCGTCCCACGCATAGACTCGCCCTTCCAATAGGAATGTGGAATTTCCACCGCCGGCTCTGCAGTGCGATAAATCGGAGTTGGGCATCAATGTCTCAATGTGGCTCAAATGAGCAGAAGATCTCCTTTAGGGGCAGAGGTAAGGTTCTAGGTAGGGTTACAATACAATCAGTATTCGGTTACAATAGACTCATTCATCAGTTAAAATAAACTCATTCATCGGTTACAATACATTAATATTCTTGGTTCTTTCGGTAAAGTCACGTAGAAGGGAAACAATAAAATAATACAAATATAAAACAATACAATTATCACGACGTTTCGACTGCAACACAAGCAGTCATCATCAGGTGTGAAAACTACAGCACCACGGATAGCGATTTGGCAGTTATTCAGATGGACGAGTCCATCTATGTTCGGAAAAGAGGAGGAGGGCGACGAAAATAATGGATGCGGTCTGAAAGCCACCGTATCGGTGAACAATAAATTAAGACCTGAAATGGTTTATCAAATCCTTCCAATGATTGCTAAGTCAGAATCCATCTTCTCGGTTGAAATTGTCTCTGTGTTTGTATATGTGGATAGCCTCATGAACGAATCTCTCATGGTAGCCAGATGGCTTGCAAAAAACCTCCGTCTTGGAGAAGGCAATGTCATGTGAGCCCACTGAATTATAACAGTGATCTGCCACGGCCGAGGTGTTGGTCCTACCGTGTTTTAGGTCTGCTTTGTGTTCACGAATGCGGTCTGAGACATGTCGTTTGGTTTCTCCAATGTAACTACTACCACAGGGGCAACTTAGTTTGTAGACGCCAGGGTACTGTATGTCCGGAATCACATC
This sequence comes from Petromyzon marinus, assembly GCF_048934315.1. Lineage (NCBI taxonomy): Eukaryota > Metazoa > Chordata > Hyperoartia > Petromyzontiformes > Petromyzontidae > Petromyzon > Petromyzon marinus. The sequence goes on from NC_133698.1 coordinate 13,793,095, forward strand.
TTTTACAGACGGAACCAGATCATGAATTTTATGTAATGTGTTGAATCGGACCTGGATATTGTGTTTATTCAAGATTTTGGAGATCTTTTTTGTGATCCCCACAATGTAGGGTAAAGTGATGGTTTTGAAAGGCTCCTCAAGAGGGTCCTTCTTCATGGTCAGAGTGATAGCTTTGCGGATTGTGTAGGCGGAGTAACCATTAGCCTTAAGAGCTTGGTGTACGTGCTTGAGTTCACTGGCTATGTGTTCCTGGTCGGATATGCATTGGACTCTATGGTGCAGAGTCTTGATGAGGGAATTCTTCTGGGATGGATGGTGGTGGGAATCTGGTTTCAGGTAAGCATCCGTATGGGTAGCTTTCCTGTAGACAGAGTGGCTCATTGAACCATCAGGTCTCTTTTTTATTAGGACATCCAAAAAAGGTAGCTTGCCATATTTTTCGACTTCTATGGTAAATCTGATGGCTGGGTGTATGGAATTGATGTGGTCGAGGAATTGGTCTAGAGCAGGCCGGCCATGTGGCCAGATGACAAAAGTGTCATCCACGTACCTCTTCCATAAGGTTGGGCGCAGAGTGGCAGTCTGGATGGCGTCAGTCTCAAATTTCTCCATGAAAATGTTGGCTATAACCGGAGATAGGGGGGAGCCCATTGGGGTGCCCTCAGTTTGTTTGTAGAAAGTTCCATTCCAAGTGGTGTGTATTGGTTAAGCAGTGTCTCACCAGGGGGGGTACCTCAGCGTTTAGTCCTTGATGAACCAAGTCTTCAATGATTGCGATGGTGTCAGGTACACGATCTTTGGTGAATAAGGAAACTACATCAAAACTGACAAGCAGGTCGTCTGGGGACAGGGAAATACCCGTGATTGTCGATACCAGGTGAGTAGAATTTTATACCGCAGAGGTGGTCTTTCCAGTGAAAGGACGCAGGATTTCAGACAGAAAACGAGCCAGTTTGTAGGTGGGGGAGTTGATAGTAGAGATGATGGGACGAAGGGGTGTATCTACTTTATGTATTTTTGGTAAACCGTATAATCTTGGTGGCCTGGCAGCAGAAGGTTTCAACGAGAACTGTTTGGTCTGATCAATTAATACGGTTGAATCAGAAATGATTTTGTTGGTTTGTATGACGAGGCTGTTGGTGGGATCTTTTTTTATTTTTGTAGAGCTGCCATGTATTGTAACCGAACAATCGCTACGGGTGACATCACTCCGGGTGACATCGCTACGGGTGACATCACTCCGGGTGACATCGCTACGGGCGACATCACTCTGGGTGACATCGCTACGGGTGACATCACTCTGGATGACATCGCTACGGGTGACATCACTCTGGGTGACATCGCTACGGGTGCGCGACACCTTGGATCATGCGCCCGTAAGCCAAATGACATTGTGCGATGCTGTTGTTATTTTGCCGCACGCGCCGCTCGGCGCTACCACGAGACACAAACAGGGACGGCGGTGGCGGCGCGCAAAATGAAGCGCACCATTTACTCTGAACACGGTCATTTTGTGAAGTGTGCTAGAGCGTGAGTGTGAAGTGTGTAGAGCGTGAGTGTGAAGTATGCTGGGGCGTGAGTGTGAAGTGTGCTAGGGCGTGAGTGTGAAGTGTGCTAGAGCATGAGTGTGGAGTGTGCCAGAGTGTGAGTGTGAAGTATGCTGGGGCGTGAGTGTGAAGTGTGCTGGAGCGTGAGTGTGAAGTGTGTAGAGCGTGAGTGTGAAGTGTGTAGAGCGTGAGTGTGAAGTGTGCTAGAGCATGAGTGTGGAGTGTGCTAGGGCGTGAGTGTGATGTGTGCTGGGGCGTGAGTGTGACGTGTGTAGGCGTGAGTGTGAAGTGTACTAGAGCGTGAGTGTGAAGTGTGTAGAGCGTGAGTGTGAAGTGTGTTAGAGCGTGAGTGTGAAGTGTGCTAGGGCGTGAGTGTGAAGTGTGTAGGCGTGAGTGTGAAGTGTGTTAGAGCGTGAAGTGTGCTAGAGCGTGAGTGTGAAGTGTGCTAGAGCGTGAGTGTGAAGTGTGTAGGCGTGAGTGTGAAGTGTGTAGGCGTGAGTGTGAAGTGTGTAGGCGTGAGTGTGAAGTGTGCTAGAGCGTGAGTGTGAAGTGTGCTAGGGCGTGAGTGTGAAGTGTGCTAGAGCGTGAGTGTGAAGTGTGAAGTGTGCTAGAGTGTGAGTGTGAAGTGTGCTAGAGCGTGAGTGTGAAGTGTGCTAGGGCGTGAGTGTAAAGTGTGCTGGGGCGTGAGTGTGAAGTGTGAAGTGTGCTAGAGTGTGAGTGTGAAGTGTGCTAGAGCGTGAGTGTGAAGTGTGCTAGGGCGTGAGTGTAAAGTGTGCTGGGGCGTGAGTGTGAAGTGTGAAGTGTGCTAGAGTGTGAGTGTGAAGTGTGCTAGAGCGTGAAGTGTGCTAGGGCGTGAGTGTGAAGTGTGTAGAGCGTGAGTGTGAAGTGTGTAGAGCGTGAGCGTGAGTGTGAAGTGTGCTGGGGCGTGAGTGTGTGGATCCAAGCGGTTGTGATGACGTCACACAGGGCAGCCTGCACGTGACTCTCAGCGGATCACGTGGAAGGCAATCTCTGCCCGGCGCGTCATCTGCAGGGTCTCAGGCTCCGGATGACTCTTGGCACTTGCTCAACGGAGGGCACCTCAGTCGGCTAGCTCACAGGGTGCGGGTATTTCCTCCGATATTTGAGGCATGGCAGCCCCAGCAGGGCCAACCCCACCTTGCCTTATGATGTTATCTAAGCTGATAGGCTTCCTCTCCCCCAAGATATCCTACAGATATGATCAGGATGCCTGCGGATCTGTTCTTGGGGTTCGACGGTCGGATCACCACTCTTTTCCTTTGTGAACGGTAGTAATAATAATAATAGCTGCAAGTTCCTTTATTTAATGGAACCAAAGAGTGAATTGTGATCGCGGATAGCAGTTCCTCTCTCTGCAGGCGCAGAGAATGGGCCCACCACTTTCTCTCGACCAGATGTCATGCCTCCCCCGACAGGTAGGGTCTCGCGGCACGTCTGCGCTGCGTACCCAAGTGATACGATTTAAATTTAGATTGCATTTATTTCAGCAGGAAGGTCCCAATGAGCTGTGAGGCTCCATGTCATGGGAGCCCAAATGCAGCCACGGCAGCTGCACGAGCCACAGTCACCAAATTCCCCAGGACACCGGGAGGAGGGAAGGGAGGCGGGCCGGGGGAGACAAAATTTCAACCGCAGCTGCAAGCGCGATGATCAAATTAACACTGTGTAACACGTTTTTTTGTTCCTGGGTAGTGAGTTGTTATTTCCTAATTGCTTATGCCTCATAAGTACACAAAAATGGTTATTATTCCCCACAAAGTTTGCTTTTGTGACCAGGAGAGTGATATTTTGAAATGTACCTATTTTCAATGAGAAATAGTGGTGTGCATTTGTATTATTCCTTCACGTAAAGTCCTGGTCACAAAAGCAGAGTTTGTGGGGAGTACTAAGAGCCATTTTCTATACTTTTGAGGCATAAGCAATTAAAAAATAACACTTGGTACCCAGGAACAAAAAGTGTGGTACATAGTGTCATCACTGGTAACTGATCACCAGCTTGCTGAGGCCAGACTAGTGTGGGTCTGAACGTGGCCCCGAGTGAGCGGTCACCGTCAGAGCGTAAAAGCGTGAGTCGCACAGTGATCCCGTGCCAACGACCAGGCTGACAGATCAGCTCCACAGCACGCCTTATTGTCAGAGACAAGGGCTCCCGTTCCAGCAGATGTTCTTTCACGGAGCCGGCGTGCAGCTAAAGACCTTTGTGTGGTTGTGCCAATGGTGGATCAGCGTGCTGCTCGTCACAAGCCCGGGGGCTGCACAGTATAAGCTGCTTGTGTAGCGTGTGTCTGGCTGGTGTGTGGGTGTGTGTGGGTGTGTGTGGGGTGTGTGTGGGGGTGTGTGGGGTGTGTAGCGTGTGTCTGGCTGTGTGTGGGTGTGTGTGGGTGTGTGGGGGTGTGTGGGGTGTGTAGCGTGTGTAGCGTGTGTCTGGCTGTGTGTGGGTGTGTGGGGGTGTGTGGGGTGTGTGTGGGGGGTGTGGGGTGTGTAGCGTGTGCCTGGCTGGTGTGTGAGGGTGTGTGGGGGTGTGTGGGTGTGTGTGGGTGTGTGTGGGGGGTGTGGGGTGTGTAGCGTGTGTCTGGCTGTGTGTGGGTGTGTGTGGGTGTGTGGGGGTGTGTGGGGTGTGTAGCGTGTGTAGCGTGTGTCTGGCTGTGTGTGGGTGTGTGGGGGTGTGTGGGGTGTGTGTGGGGGGTGTGGGGTGTGTAGCGTGTGCCTGGCTGGTGTGTGAGGGTGTGTGGGGGTGTGTGGGTGTGTGTGGGGTGTGTAGCGTGTGTCTGGCTGGTGTGTGGGGGTGTGTGCCTGGCTGGTGTGTAGCGTGTGTCTGGCTGGTGTGTGGGGGTGTGTAGCGTGTGTCTGGCTGGTGTGTGGGGGTGTGTGCCTGGCTGGTGTGTAGCGTGTGCCTGGCTGGTGTGTGGGGGTGTGTAGCGTGTGCCTGGCTGTGTGTGGGTGTGTGTGGGGGTGTGACGATGCATTGTGGGGAACGGTAGTATAGTGGCGACTAGGGTTCGGTTTCCACTCACGGCCAACACCAGTGACGATTATCCGAACCGGTGCCGGGCCTCCCCTAGGTCGACTCAATCTCAAATGAGTACCTGGTGCGATGTGTAAACATCGCCACTGGGGAGACAAAGGCGGTCGAGCGTGGTGCTGGTCACCCACCCCTTCGTGTGCCGTTCCAGCCTTCAGAAGTGCTCGCTAAAAGCACTTGCCCAAGAAGTTTGTTAAGGCTATAAGGGGGGGTCTTTGTCTTTGCTGATGCACTGTGTAAACATCAGCACTGGGGATACAAAGGCAGGTCGGCGTGGTGCAGACTACACCACCCTGTCATGCGCTACACTGGCTTCAATAGGTGTTCGCTTACAGTACGTGCCCTAACAGTGTGACAATTGATCTTCAGTGCCTGAACATTGTGGCCGGGGGGGGAGACGAAGGGGAGGGAGAGGGGGAGAGGGGAGGGGCGCAGCCCTTTCCATCTCCGTATCGTGAAGCCCAATCCCAAGTGGAATGTTTCAGTTCGGGGCCTCCGCCGCTATGAACAATGCTTTCAGAGTCGGACATCGACAATGGCCTCAGGTGCCTCGTCATCCTCAAGCCGGCCGACTCCTTGGGAGCCGCGCACGCGCACGCGGAACCGATGCGCGCGGCACGGGAGGGGCCGCCTGCGGACAGCGCGCGGAGCGAGGGCGCGTGAAAGGCGGCCCGGCTGATGCACTGCCGTGGTCTCCGCTCATCAGTCGCGGACCAATTTCTCACGCAGTTGGACCGAGGGCGGGTGGGAGTAGGGGGGGGGGCGATATGGTGGGGGTGGTGGGGGGAGGAGGGGGGGTTATATGGTGGGGGTGGTGGGAGGAGGGGGGGCGATATGGTGGGGGTGGTGGGGGGAGGCGATATGGTGGGGGTGGTGGGGGGAGGAGGGGGGGGCGATATGGTGGGGGTGGTGGGGGGAGGGGGGGGCGATATGGTGGGGGTGGTGGGGGGGGTGGTGGGGGGGAGGTGGGGGGTGATACCGTCTTGATTTTGCCACAGCGACAGACCGAATGACAGGCATTTAATTGAAGCGGGTGTGAGATAGCAAATCGCGTTTCAACAACAGAAAAACCTACGGACTGCAATGTGCAACTTTAAGCGAGAAACGAATCGCGCATCACGAGGGGGCAGAGCAGCACGGTGCTGCTTCAGGGCGAGATGCGCGACGAGGAGTGTGGTGGAGACATCTCAACACGCCGCCGTCGCGCCTGTGTGGAAAGCCGCGGCCGCGTTATAAGCGGCGCATCCACACAGCTCGCGCGTGGCGCGGTCGGCGGTGAACCGCTCCGTGAGCGCCGCTCAGCTGGTCCGACGGGCATCGGGAACAGCTGAGTGAGGACACGGATCTCAAACCATGGACCACGTAGCAACGTCACCGCCCACTTCGATCATTCACCTCCGGGCTCTCTGTGTGAGTCCATGGGGGGTCTCTGTGTGAGTCCATGGGTCTCTCTGTGTGAGTCTATGGGTCCCTCTGTGTGAGTCCATTGGGGGTCTCTGTGTGAGTCCATGGGTCATTCTGTGTGAGTCTATGGTGGGTCTCTGTGTGAGTCTATGGGTCTCTCTGTGTGAGTCTATGGGGGTCTCTGGGTGAGTCTATGGGACTCTCTGTGTGAGTCTATGGGTCTCTCTGTGTGAGTCCATGGGTCTCTCTGTGTGAGTCCATGGGTCTCTCTGTGTGAGTCTATGGGTCTCTCTGTGTGAGTCTATGGGTCTCTCTGTGTGAGTCCATGGGGTCTCTCTGTGTGAGTCCATGGGTCTCTCTGTGTGAGTCTATGGGTCTCTCTGTGTGAGTCCATGGGTCTCTCTGTGTGAGTCTATGGGTCACTCTATGTGAGTCTATGGGTCTCTCTGTGTGAGTCTATAGGTCTCTCTGTGTGAGTCTATGGGTCTCTCTGTGTGAGTCCATGGGTCTCTCTGTGTGAGTCTATGGGTCTCTCTGTGTGAGTCTATGGGTCTCTCTGTGTGAGCCTATGGGTCTCTCTGTGTGAGTCCATGGGTCTCTCTGTGTGAGTCCATGGGTCTCTCTGTGTGAGTCTATGGGTCTCTCTGGGTGAGTCCATGGGTATCTCTGTGTGAGTCCATGGGTCTTTGTGTGAGTCCATGGGTCTCTCTGTGTGAGTGCATGGGCCTCTCTGTGTGAGTCCATGGGTCTATGTGTGAGTCCATGGGCCTCTCTGTGTGAGCCTATGGGTCTCTCTGTGTGAGTCCATGGGTCTCTCTGTGTGAGTCCATGGGCCTCTCTGTGTGAGTCTATGGGTCTCTCTGTGTGAGTCTATGGGTCTCTCTGTGTGAGTCTATGGGTCTCTCTGTGTGAGTCTATGGGTCTCTCTGTGTGAGTCTATGGGTCTCTCTGTGTGAGTCCATGGGTCTCTCTGTGTGAGTCCATGGGTCTCTGTGCGAGTCCATGGGTCTCTCTGTGTGAGTCCATGGGTCTCTCTGTGTGAGTCTATGGGTCTCTCTGTGTGAGTCCATGGGTCTCTCTGTGTGAGTCCATGGGTCTCTGTGTGAGTCCATGGGTCTCTCTGTGTCAGTCTATGAGTCTCTCTGTGTGAGTCTATGGGTCTCTGTGTGAGTCTATGGGTCTCTCTGTGTGAGTCTATGGGTCTCTGTGTGTGAGTCCATGGGTCTCTCTGTGTGAGCCTATGGGTCTCTCTGTGTGAGTCCATGGGTCTCTATGTGATTGTGTATCTCTAACCATGGACCACATAGTAACGCCACTGCCCGTTTCCATCACTCACACACCATAACAAGGAAAAACCAGGTCACCCTACCGCATCCACCCTCGACTGAATCACCATCCCATTACTTGCAGGAGGCGGTGGATGTCCCGTGGAGGAAGGAGCGGTTATGCAGTTGGCTCCTTTCGTTTGTGTTTAACAACAGCAGCTGAAGCGTTCGAGTGCTCGCAATGACTGTGAAACATTAACCCCAGACGGCGATGGTTACACGCGGGGCGAGCGGCCGGGCGAGTGACCGAGCGGAGCACGCCGCGGCCTGCAAACGTAGACCGCAGACATCGTCTGTGTGGGAGAGGCAGACGGGCGACTCCCGTAAGCTGCCCCATGGCTCATGATGCTGCACGCCCTCGCCATGCGGAACGTGACCGTGTTGCGGTTGTTTTGTCCCTTGCAAGTGCTCGCTAGCAGCACTTGCCTCAAAATTATTTTAAAGCTATAAGGGGGGCCTTTGGCTCTGTCAATTGTGTAACCGAGTCCCCATCGGAAAAGGAGCATTATTTCCCAATGGGTTTTTACCTATTCCAAAATGAAAAATAAGTTTTATTTAGAAATAAATAAATAACATGGCTCGTGTCTACCCCCCCCCCCCCCCTGCACCGCGTGCGTGAGGAGTCTCTCGCTGAACCCATTCGGACACGCACTTTGAACCGGACGTGGCAGTAGAACGAATGACTACCAGTGTGGTGAAGTATGGTCAAAACACCCCCCCCCCCCGCGTGACTGGCAGGGCCTGGGAAGACCTTCAACCATCCGTGGATTGACAGAGGCTGATTGCTGGCCCCAGGGTGTCGGCCTCTTAAGGCGTCGCTAGCAGTTGCAAGCTCTCACTACATCCGCATTGTGCCGTGGCGTGTGCTGAATGCACAAAACGCTCATAAGTATGCACGCGTACATATGTATCGTAGTGTATATGGAATACATAACAGCCGAACACAAAGACAAACATTCCATATCTACCTTTTTACGGACTTTTTAGGGCCAAGTGCTGTGAGCGAGCGCCTTTGAAGGCTGGGATGATGTTCGTGGTGTGGCCATTGTCCATGCCTGACCGCCTTTGTCTCTCCAGTGCTGACGTTTACACACCGCACCAGCTAACTAGTGTATTTAAGGCCGATCGACCTAGGGGTGGCCCAGGACGGGTTCCGATACCACTCGCCACGGATGTTAGCCGTGGCTAGGAATCAAACTCTGGTCACCGGGTTCGTAAGCGCAGCGCAAGAACCAATGTTCGGACCCACCGCTCTGCGTGCACGCTCACACGCTGGTGCTCTCAAGTCCTGCTCACCGCGGCGACCGTGCCAGGCTAGGTGCACACGTGCTCCACGACAATAGCCGCCATTCGCCACTGTGGCGGTGACGTCAACCAAAGCACTTGTGCCAAGCTAGGTGCACGTGAAGTGTGGAAGGCTCGCCACTGGCAGGAGGTCACAATACAGACCCAGGTGTTATAGGTTCACTCAGTGCCTCTCAGCCTTGGTCATTCCACGGCTCTCACTTTTTTTCCAGCTGGCTCAAGGTGATGAGGGACGCTTGTGTTGCGCCCGAAACGTCGTGATTTATTTTATTTTCTACCTACGTGACTTTACCGAAAGAACCAAAGAGTATGGATTACTGCAGTCACGAAAGCTTCAAATCAAGATTGGCTCCATCTTCACTGCGCACCGTTTGCCGCAACTGCGCATGCGCGACCGAGGGAGTTGCGAGGGCCGGGGGTGGGGACTGACGGCTGCCAGTGCCACCAATGAGAGGAGGTGGTGGAGTGCTGGATCGGCCACTGAACGGCACGGGGGAGAGCTGCTCTGTCCCGGCTCGTGAACGGCGAGCTCCTCTCCTTTCCTGCCATCCCCAACATACCGTGGCGCTGCTACAGCTGCTGCTGGGACCTCGCCACCACCGATGGTCGAGGCACAGTGGTCGCGCGCGAAGCGCTGGGTTAACTGCCTGAGATGATTGCGACTGAGATGACGTCTCAGTCATCGCAGTCGTCACACTGCACAAGCACAGCGGGATCCTCGTGGGCTGGCGGGGGGGGGGGGTGACGAGGGGGGGGGGGTGATGAGGAGGGGGGGGGGACAGCCCTCTCCATCGGCGTCTCGTGGAGCCCACACTCATTTGGAGCGCAACATGAGATATAACACTTCATTTCATTCGGATAATTCCAGCAGTCACCTAATGAATTTCATTTGATTAATATTTGTAATGAGATATTTAATTACCATCAAACACCGGAGCGGCCCCGGTGTGAACATGCGCATACATTAGCGGACATCGCCAATACCCCCGCCCCGTGTCCATTTTTAATCAAAGCCGCTGCTCCAATGATTCCTGATGAAGACCAGTTGACCTAAACATCGAAATCTTCGTTTTTTTTTCAGTGGAGAAGTCACCATTGGTTGTCATATCGATAGACTAACTCCTCCAACCCCCGCCATAGGAATGTGGAATTTCAACCATTGGCTCAGGGCTGTAAACGGGAGATGAGCACCGATGGGGGTCTGTTACAAAATATCAAGAAACGTCCCCTTCACGCCCCCCTTCTGAGAGTGCATCATTTAAGCAGCGTTGACTCGACATGCAGTCTCTCATCAGCAGCGCCAGGCTAGCGGGTGGCCCGCTGATGGCCAGTTCCGACCACTGATGGGCGCTGCTGTTGCTGCTGTTGCTGCTCAGAGCCGTGACCACGGGACTGGGGGGGTGGGGGGGATTCCAAAACCCACGGCTAAACCGCACGACGGACGGCATGGGACACGAGAAAAATCAGCGCCGCAGACGAAATGAATGAATCGACGTTTCACAGATCGCCGTTCCTACGGAGCGCCAACGAACACCGCGCAACTCCGCGCGGACAATCGACGGGGCTGTGGGGTGACCTCGCAACTGGGGTCGCTGAATACGACAGGACGAGCCATGGGTGTCGCCGGGGCGCACGGCGACCGGTGGCGGGACCGGGCTCGCCACGGGGGCGAGTTAGGGGGGGTGCGGGGGGTGACGGCAGGGTCGGAGCGCTCGAGACACTCTCAAATTAATAACGAGAGAGCATCGCGGCAAATGTACCGAGCGTGAGAGGGAGACTTAGTTGCGTGATTTGTTTTTATCAATGTCAATTTGCCAGCTTTTGGTATTGCGGATCAGAAACACGCGCGCTGACGGACACGGCCAATGGGAGCGAGACTTGAAAGTGCGAACGAAGCACTAGCGGAGGCGGCGCGCGCGGCGAATTGCAATGAGGGAGCCGAGAGGGGAGCGGCGCGGATGGGAGACCGCGCGTGTACTGGTACTCATTTTAGCGGCCCCATCGGCATGATGGGCTTCGCATTCATCTCCTTTCAGAATAAAAAAAAAACAACCCACGGGCAGAAGCCACGGCGGCAGGCGGCGGAGACCGGCAACGGAGCGGCAGCCGAGGAGTGGAACGCGTTCCAGAGGGCGTCAGGCGCGGGGATGGAGCGGCGACCCGGCCGCTGTGTGCGGGCGGAGATTCGGACTGAAACACGTCCGTGTTCTCCGCTGTCTCAAGACAAACTATGGCACTGTTTGTTCTTTATGGACCACTGGCGCGGTGTCCTCGTGCGCAGCGCCCTCGCGATAGCCGGGGGGGGGGGGGGGGTGACGGCCAAGTGGCAGCAGTTTTGGTGAAAAAAAATGTAATCGTACGTCGAGTTTTGGATTTTTTTGGATAATCCCAACACAGTGAGCATACACAACTGCCTACATGGGCTCACCAGAGTGTGTACGGATGTGTATACACAAACATACGTTGTGTGTCTACAGTATGTCGTTGTATACTTTATATGTCGGGGGCGAGCAATGCAGTGGCTAGTGGTAGGCCGGCGACTCGAGTTCGATTACCACTCGTGGCTAGCATCAGTGACGTATACCTAAACCGGTCCTGGGCCTCTTCTACGTCGTCTCAGCCTTAAATCAGTAGAAAATCATGTTCCTGTGCAGGTTACACGGAGTGGCGGGGGGGGGGTCTGGCGCGTTGTGCAGTAAACATGAGCACTGGAGAGACAGAGGGCGCGGCGGTCGCCACACCACCCCCCTCGTGCGCCGCGTGGGTGGTACGGTGTGGAGGTGCTCGGCATTGCCCCGACAGCGCCGTGTAGGCTACACGGGGCATCTTTGTCTGGTGGGACGTGGCCCCACGCCGAGCGGCTGCGGGCTCCCGTGATGCTGAATGATGGGCCAGGCGCGGGGACGCCTCCCCGTCTCATTACGCGCAAATGTCCCGTTCACCTTTCAGCCCCACGGCACAACCCGTTTAATGCATTGCCGTGACGGCGCGCCGCGGGCCCGGAAAAATGGCGAGCGACGGGGGGACGAACGCTCGCGTTGCGTGACGGGGCTCTCTGGCGGGCGGGGTCGCTCTTGAGCGTGGGCCGCGCGCGAACGCCGCGCTCCCGTGCCCAGGGATTGTGACACTGCGGAGGGCCCTGACCGATCTCGGGGCTAAGCTCGCACCTGTGTGGGTCTACGGGGCGCGCCAACGCGGCGTCAGGTGCGGTCTCTTGCGGTGTCCCCGTGGCAACCCGGTCCGAGGTCGCGGTGCCACCGTGACTCGAATGGCCAGGACCTCACAGATGATTCGCTACTCGTCACCCAGGGTCCTCTATCTCCTGACACAGGGCCCCCAATGTCTCACAGCCCCCCCATTGTTCACAGGGCCCCCAGTGTCTCACAGCCCCCCCCCCCCCCCCCATTGTTCACAGGGCCCCCAATGTCTCAGACACAGGGCCGTCCGTCTCGCAGATAGGAACCCTCCAAATCAAACACCCTCCATGACGGCCCTGCTTTACCAGTCTGCTGCTGCAGGGCCCTGCTTTACCAGTCTGCTGCTGCAGGGCCCTGCTGCACCAGTCTGCTGCTGCAGGGCCCTGCTGCACATATGCGTGTGCGTGCGTGCAGTCTCGCTGCTTAGCTGTGCGCTGAACCGACCGGGAGGGGATAGGGGGAGGGGGGTGGAACAGCTGTGGGCCCGTCGGGACGTGACGCCCCTTCTGCCGTGCAGCAGAACGCGCGCTCCACGCGTTACGTCCGGGCAAGCGCGCTCCGCCATGGGCTGCGGTGATTTTTCACGCGAGGCGTTCGCTGGCGCCGCGTCGGCGACGCTTGGCAGGCGTGGCCGGTGGCGTTCATCACGCGGTGGACGCGAGGGCGAGCCCGAAGGAGGTGCGCGGGAGGGAGGGACGCGCGCGCGTAATGAGCGCGCTCGAAATGTCCCAGAGATGTGAAATAAAGTCCCCGAAATATCCCTGGGACCTCCCCTAAGTCGACTCAGCCTCAAATGAATACTTGTGTATACAAAAACACCGAGGACACGTAGACGGCTGGGCGTGGTGGTGCCCACCTCCTCGTGTGCCGTGACGAACTTCACAGGTGCTCGCTAACAGCACCGCCCCCACAGTCTGCTCACGGCTGTACGGGGATCTTTCTTAACGTTAACTGACAGTAAATTAACCCTGGTGTTGCGGGAGACAAATTACTTTATCTCACCTCCGAAGGGGACGGTATATTTGTGTTTAACGCAAGCCTATTGTGACGCACTTTCAAACTTTAGGCTGACGCTGCCCGGTGGGTGAAACCAATTCGGCCTCCGCGCCGTAATGTTTATGGTGGCCAGATGTGAGCATGCGAAGCGCCGACTCGACGTGGAGTGGCCATCGCCGGGAGAAGCATCCACGACCTGCACAGGGACGCGTGGCATCGCGCCACCTCCACCACCTCCACCACCACCACCTCCACCCCCTCCACCACTTCCACCACCTCCACCACCACCACCTCCACCACCTCCACCACCTCCACCACCTCCACCTCCACCACCTCCACCTCTACCACCTCCACCACCTCCACCACCTCCACCACCACCTCCACCACCACCTCCACCACCACCACCTCCACCACCTCCACCACCTCCACCTCCACCACCACCACCTCCACCACCACCTCCACCACCTCCACCACCTCCACCACCTCCACCACCACCACACACGGGGGCTGCGGGTAAATGAGCAAAATGAATGGTGGCTCGCAACCTTCACAGCACGGCACGACCCCACCGCGACGTCGCTCGCAACCAACATCGCTCACGACCGCGCACTCGGAGTGGCGATACGCATGGCGGGGAGGGGACGGGACAGGGGGGGGGTGGAGCCCCCCTCCCCATTCCCCACGCCTCCGCATGGTGGAACAGTGATGAATGCGATGCTGCTGGGAAGGTGTGTGGGGTGTGTGTGGGGTGTGGGATGTGTGGGAGGGACGCGCGAGGGAGGGACATCAAGAGAAGGATGACGCCGTGGGCCAGGCTCATCCCGTTTGGGTAATGGGGGTCACGCGCCCTCCCCCCGCACGCCCCCCCCCTCTCACGCGCTCCCCCCCCCTGCACGCCCCCCCCCCACACGCCCCCCCCCCCTCTCACGCGCTCCCCTCCTCCCCTGCCCGCGATCGTCGCTCCGCGCATCGCCGGACGGTGCCGCGAGCCGGGGAGGGTGCCAGCCTCTGTGGGTGCCGTGGGGGTCCGGGTACCCCGAACGAGTTTAGCCGTTGGATAAGAGACCCCCACCCCACGCACAAAAACACATTGGAACAAATATCCTGAGTTTTTTAAGTCGGCGTTATTTTCTCCCTTCTCCTGCAAGGCGATAAAATGTCAATGTTGCCAATGTCGGATCCTTTAGCTACCGCAGCCAACAAACAGTCGGCTCGGTGACGCGTGAGTAGCCAGCAGCTGTGTGGAGTTAATGTAATTAGCGTGCGGTAGACCAACTCTCTCTCTCTCTGTCTCTCTCGTCTCTTGCGATGGAGCTGCCGCTGTGTATCGGTTTGGCAGCCACGCAGAGCCTGCAAAGCAGAGACATCGCTCGTCCAGTGCCCTCTCCCCGCGCGGCATTTGAAACAATGGGGGCGAGTTTCTAAAGTCACCACCCCCACCCCCGGCGCACATCCACTGCCTCTGTCCTCCCAGCAGTATAAACGGGTCCACACGCAGTGAGTCGATGTGCGGTGGGGTAAAGCGTGGGCACTCCCACCTCTCGCGAGGCGTCTGGCCGGCGTGGAAGAGTAGGCCTGGCGACATCCTCTCGAGGAGCTCTCTAGCGAGCTCCCTCTCGTGGCAGCCCTTCTGACAGCAGTGGCGCTTGCGAGCAGTCGCGCGACAAAGTTGTGCGCGTGTCGGGGGCGAACCTGTCGGACCCTGCCTGCAGTCCACCCGACATCCACCGGGCACCATCCGCTAGCGGGACACCCCGTGCCGTCCACAGTGCGGCTGTGCCCGCCGGGCGCAAGCGGCACCGATACTACGGCAGCCACGGCAGCCACGGCAGCCGTGACTGCCGTGGCTGCCGTGGCAGCCGTGACTGCCGTGGCTGCCGTGACTGCCGTGGCTGCCGTGGCTGCCGTGACTGCCGTGGCTGCCGTGGTTGTCGTGGCTGCCGTGGCTGCCGTGGTATCGGCGCCGCGCCGATTGCTGTGACCCCGGCGCCGTGGGAACCCGCGAGAGCGCCGGCGATCCTTCAGGGGTATTTTTCGCGGGATGATTTGTCTGCCCGCGGGGATTGATGGAGAGCTCTCGAATTCCAAATCCTCCCGTGGGCTCGCGTGACATCGTTACCGCGCCCATTACGGGCGGCCCGTCGTCAGGGTCGTTACCGGCGGGGTGGCGAGCGCGGCAGTGACCCCGCAGCGCGCGCCGAGCTGACGAGCGAGCGAGCGAGCGGGCGGGAGAGGGAGGGAGGGAATCTGGGGATGGCTTTCCCGCTTTCAAGAGGAGACAGGCGGCAGCGGCGACGCTACGGCGGGAGAGCACAGACGTGGCACGCGCGCGGTGTAACAGGTGTACCGCCGCTCCTAGCGGTGTTTAAATTATGATCCAATTTAAAATGTTCTCGCATGAGCAAACGGTAAGTTGGGCCATGGCTCAAATACGCTCGACCGGCTTCCCTCCCACACCGTGGTGAATTATTCACCGGGCCGCGTCCGTGCATCGGCATTGGCCGTGGCGCGTAAATCGGCGCCGTGGACCCTGAACGGGCGACGCTCTCTCGCCACGAAGATTCCGCGGCCGCGTAACCGCGCGCTGGACCGGTTCACAATCTGGCACGCGTCGGTCCAAGCCCGGAATCGCACGACGGTCTTACTGGGCCACGAGGCTCACTTTCCGTGGGTCGCATGGCTCACTTTTCGCCGACCTGTTGTTACCCCATGTTGCTCACAATGGAACGAAACAAGTGGACTTCTCCGCAAATCTGGCTGTCGCCTGGTGAAGCTAGTTTTAATTACTGGCGAAACGTCGTACTCAGATTGTAAATGTTGTGGCCTGGCTCTCCAACACACCGGTGTGCTCTACTCGTGACGAATTGGCCACCTTCTGTTTACGTGACAACCCTTACTAGTTGGCTATGTCGGGTGGTGGCGGGTTTGACGACACATTTATAGATTTACACGATCTAACCCAAAACGCCTCTATTATGGATGGTATTGGTCGCGAAAGGCTTCGTGTTAAACTGCTCACACTGTGCGTCGCGTGGCTCCGTGTCAGGGCGACACTGCCACGACTTCGTTTCGGCTCCCGCTTGCCGTGTGGCATCGCCAGGCTCGCAGGCGACGCTGCTGCTGCTGCATCGCCGTGAACGTCGGGGATAGCCGACAGCTTGGGTGAGGCCTTCATCCAGCAGTGAATCGATCATGACGTTGATGATGATGAACACTTTGCTCTCGGCCTATCCAAGGCAGCCCCTCCACCCCCCCCCCCCCCCCCCCCGTGATGCCACATCTCCGGGAGTGACCCTGCCACTGTAAATCCGACACTAATCCAAACCGCGCTGAACCCCGTGCCTGCACTCGTCCCACATCAAAGGAGGCAAATATTGGCCGCGAGATGAGAGATTATTTCCGGCCGGGAACATCACTCCGTGCCCCCCCCCACCCCCAGCGTGCCACGGTCTTTTTCATTTACGGGGCTTCCAACACGGCGGCGACGCCTTGTGATGAGGTTGTGAGGGAGTGAGTCACGCGGACACACACAGATCCCCCGTGTAGCCTTTAATAGACTCGTGGGGCAAAAGTGCTGTTCGCGAGTAGCAGCACCAATGAAGGCCGGCATGACACACGAGGCCGCCTTTGTCTCCCTAGTGCCAATGTTTACATACTACACCAGGCACTAATTTCTACACAGGAGAGACCCAGGCACGTGCAGATAATCGTTACCGATGTTGCATGCGAGCCGGGAATCAAACTCGGGTGGCCAGGTTTAGAACGCAGCGCCCTAACCGCTGCACGATCGCTCCACCACGCGGACTGACGCGCACGCAGAGTTGAGGCGAGCAGTGTCAGCGTTGCATCCGTCCACCGACCCGCGTAGACTCAGGCCCAGTGGAGGAGGGAGATGAAGTTCACACGTGTGCGTGTGTGTCTTTGTGTGTGTCTGTGTGTTGTGGGCAGCGGTAGCGTGGTGATTAGAACGCCGTGCTACGAACCCAGCGACCCGAGTTCGATTCCTGCTCACGACCAACACCAGTGACGTTTATCTGAACTGGCCCTGGACCTCCCCCAGGTCAACTCAGCCGCAAATGAGTACCTGGTGCGGTGTGTAAAAACATCGCCACTGGGGAGACAAAGGCGGCCGGGCGTGGTGCTGGTCACGCACCCCTTCGTGCGCCGTACCGGCCTTCATAGGCGCTCGCTAACAGCACTTGCCCCAAGAGCCACTGGGGAAACGAAGAGGGCCGCCAGCGGTGCTGACCACACCACCCACCTCGTGTGCCGTGCCGGCTTCATAGCTGCTACTTGCTTCCAGCACTTGCCCCCGTTATAGAGGCTACCCGGGGGATCTTTGTCTGTGTGCGTGTGTGTGCGCGTGTGTGCCCGCCTGCACGGCCGCTCCCTTATCGCGCCGTCGCCAGCGAGACGTCGCCCGTCACAAATTCAATTTGCGGCTTCCAGGGCCCCGGCCTAAACCTGAGAGTGCTGCTGCTGCTGCCGCCTTATCATCACCGCTCGGCCTCCTGCCACCGGCAAGCCCCCCAACCCCCATCCCCCTCCACGCCACCAACTGCTCCCGCTCCTCCGTCACGCCCCCGAGCAATGGAAACGGATCGGGTTAAGTCGGGGTCACGGTGAAGGTGAGGGCTACGGCGCGGGGCGGCAGATCTCTCGGGTTAGCGACAGAGATAGGGCTGCAGAGCAGGGGATGCGCGGCGCGGTTTAGGGGGTTAAAACAATTGGCTGGGAGAGGGAGAGACGCGTGCGGCACGCTGCCGGGTGCTCCAAGCGGAGATTCTCCAGATGAGCCTCAACGAGTGGTCAGATATTGCCAGATAGAGACTTCTCTGTACATCTCTCTCTGTCCCAGAGAGATACCTCGATCTCTCTCTACCCCAGATTGAGACTTCTATCAATCTCTACTCCCAGATCTCTATATAAATAACTCTACCCACAGGTAGAATCTTCTATCTATTTCTATCAATATCTACCGACCGATAGAGACGTCGAGAACTACGCACGGTGAACCGAAGTCGGATCCGATTGCAAATGCGCTGATATGTGGAGAGGTCAGCTTCGTGAACGTCTCTTCGAGCGTGCACGGCTACACCACCCGGTGCCTAGGACCCTGCGCGGTTGTGTTGTTGTTGTTATTTTTTGTTGTTTTTTGTTGTTATATTTTGAGAGCGAGGCAGGGAAGGGGTTAACGCCTGCGAGAGGTCACCTCTGCTTCTGCCGCCGTGGTAATTAAGGCTGCCGCGTTAATGGGATGAGCTGGCTGCCATGGATACGGCGAGGAGAGAGACGAAGCTGAGACGGGAACGGGAACGGCCGCGGCTCGCTCGCTCTCTCTTTTTTTTACGATCAAAGGAAACAAGAAGATGCTCGGTGTAGTCGGCACTTTGCTTCGTTCATCATTTCGTTTTTTTAATGCTTTGCTTTATGTAACCCCCCCCCCCCGCTTTTTAAACGAAAGATTTAACAAAATGTTTCTCGCACTGCTCTCCTTACCCCTTCCCTCTCTCTCTACCCCCCTCTCTGCCCCCCTCTCTCTCTACCCCCTCTCTTCCTACTCCATGTCGCTCTCGCTCTCTCTCGCTCTCTTTTTTATAACTACGACAAGTGCTGCATCTGCACGCAGCCATCCTCACATTCAAACGGCCTCCGACGGGTAGCTCATATCTGCATGCAGAGCTCTCCGTCATCTGCCACCGAGCACACGGCCTCCTCCAGCGCCCACTGCTCTTTGAAGGCCGGCACGGCGTGGGTCAGCCGCGCATGGCGGAACTCCAGCCCACACACCCTGGCTCCGACCAGAGTGCGGAAGATGCCCAGGCTGCTGGCCGGACGTTTCCCCTCCAGGGCCACCTTCCTCGCCTTGTATATGGCGAGCTTGGCGTAGCCAACGAGCACGTTGACCAGCCCCTGAAGATGTTGGGGGTCCGTCACCCTTCAAGTATCCAAAGATGAGGACAGTCGGGGAGCAGTGGAGGCTGAACCTTAGGAGGATGTTTCTCAGGACATTGAACAGTGAGTCCAGGCTCTTGCACTCCACGTATTGGTGCACCACCGTCTCCACTTTACCGCAGAACCGGCACTCCGAGGACGTGTCGGTGAAGCGCGCCGGGGAGGCGTCGGTGGTGACGGTGCCATGGGCGATGCTCCAGCTGAGGTCGCCGATGCAGTTATACGTCGGGCTGGAGTAGAGTTGCCTCCAGCGAGGCCTCTCCGGAGAGATGCAGGGCAGGGCTTTCCTCCAGGCATGGTCCTTGTGGCTCCTTAGGGTGTCCTGTTGGTGAAACCGGACCATGTAGGATTAGAGCACCTTCCTCTTTACATTTGCAAATGCTACCTCCGGTAGGTCTTCCAGCCGGCACAGGTTGTGATCCGTCTTCGTTTGTCGGCATTGGGGATGCAGTGGCATGACTGACAGCTCCGGTGGAGGGGGACCGAGAGGGGCCTCGTCATCCTCAACGCCGATGGGGGGCGTTCTCCCCGCTGCCGCTGAGAAGGCCCCCTTGGCTTCGGCCAGGATCCGGGCAGCCACCCGGAGTGACTGCAGCATCCCTGTCTTTGCGGCCACGTCTGCTGGTCCGATCCACCGGCCCCGTGTTTCAGGCTCCACCAGATCTCCCATCCTGGTGAGCCGCGCGTTGGCAAGGCACCTCTCCATACCTGGGGTGGCGGTGGTGGATGGCAGCTTTGTCTGTGGGTTCCTGAGGATCGGTTCGAAGATCAGATCCTCGGCCGATCGCGGCTGGTTCAGCCTCCTGACGGCGAGGGAGCTCCATGTCTGCAGGACGCTCCTGTAGAAGGGTGGCAGCTGTCCCAGTGGGAGGCCGTGGTGGTCCATGTAAAATAGTTGTTTGGAAACCCTTCCCCAGATGCACGCTGCTTCTTCCTCTTGGTGGGTTTCTTCCTCGCTGCCCGCGCTTCACTTGGCGTGTCGTCCTGGATGGCGAAAACCAATGTCTTCGGCGTCTGGCAGCTGTTCTGCTTCCTCCCCTGGTGTGGGGGGTTTCACCGCTTCTTCTTGTTCGAGGTCTGGGAGGGGTTCCTCCTCTGAATTTGACCCTTGATATCCGGGTCCTTCTGTATTTTTCCTCTTGCGATTTGTCGCTTGAGGCGGCGAAGTTGGGGCCACGACCTCAGGTGTAGGAGGCTGCATAGCTGGCGGGTCCGGTGTGGGCTGTTGGGGGCCTTGTTGCAATGGGGGCTGTTGCTGCTTTGCCCCCTTTGCTCTACCTCCCTCCTCCCCGCTCTTTTCTC
The DNA here is from genome assembly GCF_048934315.1 of Petromyzon marinus. Taxonomy (NCBI): domain Eukaryota; kingdom Metazoa; phylum Chordata; class Hyperoartia; order Petromyzontiformes; family Petromyzontidae; genus Petromyzon; species Petromyzon marinus. The sequence continues at coordinate 13,813,169 of NC_133698.1, forward strand.
CGACCCTCGCCGTCATCGGTTTAGGGCAATCCCTTCGGAAGTGCCCCTCTTCTTTGCAAAGATTACATCTCATGCAATCCTTGGCATAAACAGTCTATGGGCAATGCCTGCATAGACAATGACAAAATAGCCCTCTTCCTGCTGTCCAGGAGTCAGCAGGACGTGCACCTGCCTCTTAAAAGATAAAATGTGATTCAGAGCAGGGTTTCTGCACCCCAGTGACAGGGCACGTATTGGCACCACGATAGTGCTCAGCTTGGACACGTGTTCCAACACGGCCTTGTCGGGGATGTAGGGCGGCACGTTCGAAACGACTATTCGCGCCGCCACCGAAGCGACGGGTTCCAGTTGGACGTGGAGTCCCCCCACGGTCATCCCCTTCTCGACGGCCGCATCGGCCACCTTTTTCGTCGTCAGGAAGAAGACGGCTTTCCCGCTGATCTTCGAGGCGTGGGTGATGGTGGCTGTTGGGACGATGGCGGCCAGAGCCTCGACGTATGCCTCGATCGTGACGGAGCGCGAGGCGTAGCAGCGGACGCCGTTCTCGCACAGCGGCAGTGGTCGCTGCGCGCTTGGGGGGGTTGGCCTTGGAGCAGAGGCCCTAGTGGGGGGCCTCGTGACTCCAGGCAGATTGGCAGCTGCGACCTTTGCGTAGGTGGCCATTTTGTTCCTCCTACTTTCAAATTCTGCCTGACTGTGGTGTTACGCTTCTATACAGAGCTCCCCTTGAGAGAATGTAAACTGAGGATGAATAAATAAAGAATCCTCGTTTAAGAAAATAATTAAAGAAAAGCTAAAGGAAAGAGATATATTTATTTATTCAATAAACAATTTTATTGAATAAATTAACCTATTGATAAAAAAATATGTAAAAAAAGCTGTAAATAAATAGTGAGATCTAATTATAAATGTACGTGTTAAATAAATGAATGTATTTTGCAAACACACGTGGAGGCAAAAAAAAAGAACGCAGTGTGCTAAGGAATCATTAACTATTAGGTTGCTTTAGCCGCAAAGTCAACAATTGCTTGTGTGGCCTTAAATCTCTGCGCTACAGCGGCAGATGCCTCCACTTTGCTCACACAAGGTACAAGTTATAACAAATCTCAAATAGTTTGAGATTCGTAAACTGAGATTAACAACATAAGCAGAAGAATACAGGAACAATACAGTGAGGGAAAAAAGTATTTGATCCCCTGCTGATTTTGTACGTTTGCCCACTGACAAAGAAATGATCAGTCTATAATTTTAATGGTAGGTTTATTTGAACAGTGAGAGACAGAATAACAACAAAAATCCAGAAAAACGCATGTCAAAAATGTTATAAATTGATTGGCATTTTAATGAGGGAAATAAGTATTTGACCCCTCTGCAAAACATGACTTAGTACTTGGTGGCAAAACCCTTGTTGGCAATCACAGAGGTCAGACGTTTCTTGTAGTTGGCCACCAGGTTTGCACACATCTCAGGAGGGATTTTGTCCCACTTCTCTTTGCAGATCTTCTCCAAGTCATTAACGTTTGGAGGCTGACGTTTGGCAACTCGATCCTTCAGCTCCCTCCACAGATTTTCTATGGGATTAAGGTCTGGAGACTGGCTAGGCCACTCCAGGACCTTAATGTGCTTCTTCTTGAGCCACTCCTTTGTTGCCTTGGCCGTGTGTTTGGGTCATTGTCATGCTGGAATACCCATCCACGACCCATTTTAATGCCCTGGCTGAGGGAAGGAGGTTCTCACCCAAGATTTGACAGTACATGGCCCCGTCCATCGTCTCTTTGATGCGGTGAAGTTGTCCTGTCCCCTTAGCAGAAAAACACCCCCAAAGCATAATGTTTCCACCTCCATGTTTGACGGTGGGGATGGTGTTCTTGGGGTCATAGGCAGCATTCCTCCTCCTCCAAACACGGCGAGTTGAGTTGATGCCAAAGAGCTCCATTTTGGTCTCATCTGACCACAACACTTTCACCCAGTTGTCCTCTGAATCATTCAGATGGTCATTGGCAATCTTCAGACGGGCATGTATATGTGCTTTCTTGAGCAGGGGGACCTTGCAGGTACTGCAGGATTTCAGTCCTTCATGGCGTAGTGTTACCAATTGTTTTCTTGGTGACTATGGTCCCAGCTGCCTTGAGATCATTGACAAGATCCTCCCGTGTAGTTTTGGGCTGATTCCTCACCGTTCTCATGATCATTGCAATTCCATGAGGTGAGATCTTGCATGGAGCCCCAGGCCGAGAGAGATTGACAGTTATTTTGTGTTTCTTCCATTTGCGAATAATCGCACCAACTGTTGTCACCTTCTCACCAAGCCGCTTGGCAATGGTCTTGTAGCCCTTTCCAGCCTTGTCTAAGTCTACAACCTTGTCCCTGACATCCTTGGAGAGCTCTTTGGTCTTGGCCATGGTGGAGAGTTTGGAATCTGATTGATTGATTGCTTCTGTGGACAGGTGTCTTTTATACAGGTAACAAGCTGAGATTAGGAGCACCCCCTTTAAGAGTGCACTACTAATCCCAGCTCGTTACCTGTATAAAAGACACCTGGGAGCCAAAAATCTTTCTGATTGAGAGGGGGTCAAATACTTATTTCCCTCATTAAAATGCCAATCAATTTATAACGTTTTTGACATGCATTTTTCTGGATTTTTTGTTGTTGTTATTCTGTCTCTCACTGTTCAAATAAACCTACCATTAAAATTATAGACCGATAATTTCTTTATCAGTGGGCAAACGTACAAAATCACCAACGAATCAAATACTTTTTCCCTCACTGTAAGTAAAATATAAAAAACCTGTAAAGTAAAAAACGATGCTTGAATTAACTATGGGATTGAGCACAGCGCCTAAGAAACACCACTGTGTTTCAAAAGGTTATGCCTCACCCTGAAATGTTAAGCTTAAAAAAGTAAAGAAAAATAGATCAACACACAAATAGTACAACGTGTGTGTGCAAGGGGCAGAATACTTACTCCTGCTGAGTAAAATCTTGAAAGAAATTAATTAGAAGTGGGTATGTCAGATTTATAAAGTTAAAACGGGGAGCTCAAAGGAGGCGCGTCTTCTCTCCCTCTCTCTCACTCGCCCTCTCACTCGCTCTCTCTCTCGCTCTCGACACGCGAGCGCTCCGACCTGACAGAGTGGCGGGACGCGAGGATAGGAACCCGAAAACTCCCGGGGTCGGAACAGACACCCCACACACGCACAAAATATCAAAATCCCCCGTATAACCTGAAACACACCGTAGGTAGGAGAAAGTGCTGTTGGCGAGCATCTATGAAGGTTGGCATGGCCAGCACCACGCACACACACAGACACGACGCCCAGTGGTGGACCCACACGCGCAGGGTGAGTGGTTCGACATGAGGTAAGACATCGGGAAACGTAAACCGACGGAATACGCCACGCACGCACGCGCAAGCAATGCGACAGACTCGGCTGCGAGGTGGCCTGGTGAACGGAGCCAACTCCAGTGGGGGGGGGGGGGGGGGGGGGGGGTTGGGGGGAGGGCAGCACGGACGCGACACCAAAACCGGGCGATTGGAGTTGGTAACGCGTCCAGGGTGCGAGCGCGTCTCGAGGCGCCGCGCAACGGGAAAGCCGCGGCCGTCATTGCAGGAATGTTGTTCTTGGTGATGACGTTGCCACCGTGGCTGTTGCTGCTGCTGCTGTTGTTGTTATTACAATATGTGGGACAGCGGGAAGTTCGGGGCAGCAGTAGCAGCAGCAACAGCAGGAGGTGGTGGAGGTGGTGGAGGATGCCGTCTGATGTAATGATGACAGCGGGAAGTTCGGGCAGCAGCAGCAGCAGGAGGTGGTGGAGGTGGTGGAGGTGGCGGTGGAGGATGCCGTCTGATGTAATGACAGCGGTGCTCGTCGTGTGACATTCGGATCGATATCATAATGGGCGAGTCGCCTGCGACCCAATCACTCGGAAGAACAATAATAACAACAACAAGGACAGCCGTAACCTCACGGTGCCACGTGGCGCCGCCGCCGCACGGTTATCGCTCGCGAAGACAGCGACTCAGAGGCGCGACAAGATACTACGGAGAATGCGGAAAGCAGCGATCACCGCATCGTGACCGGTGGCCGCGAATTTGGGGAGACCGTCATCCCGCGACGCATCGAACATTGCTGCTGCTGCTAACGAGGGCGATGCAGACAGACAGGGGGAAGGAGTTCCAGACATATTGCGTAACTCTGGTTGCCACCTCTGAGATAAGAACGGGGACAGATCATGGCAAGGAAAATAATGTGTCTCACAATAGCGGCAGTGCGCGTAACAGCATGTGAGCGCGCCGTCCAGAGCGATGCGTTGTGATTACACAACTGACAAAATCCAGGACCTTTAATGTCTCGGGAAAACTGCCAAATTCCTCAGGACAGCAGCAGCAACTAACTCATCAACACGGGGACGATCCTGGGGAAATCAGGACAGGTGACAACGGTAGAGCCAACCAAAGGCAACCAGCCTCGCCGTGGTGTCCCAGATACTGTGCTACAACTGGACGACAACCGAGCGGCCATCACCCCCCCACGGCAATCAGACCCCGTGCACCCTAATGTGCCCCCCGCCCACCCCTTGTGACAGATCCTCAGCGTCAGTCGCCCCCTCCCACCCGCAAGAATCAACAAGAATCAACAAGAATCAATGCTCCCCCATGGCATCACAAGCCGGAGCCGGTGGCGGGCTTGATATTCCGCGCGCATCGCTGCACGCACGAATGCACCCACGCACGCACGGACACGCGCACGCACAGACACACGCACGCGCGCGCGCGCACTCCCAGGCCCTCTCTCTATGCTAATGCAGAGACATCGCCATCTGCCACTTGGAGGGCCCGTGCTGGAGGAGCTGTAAGTGCGGAGTGAGACTTCGCCCGTCGCCATGCGTTTCTGGAGGCGCGCCGGGACCACGGTCGACATGCAAGCAACGTTGTTGAACCGACGTTCGCCCAACGTTGGCCCCAAACGTCGGCACCAAACGTTGCCCCGACGTTCGATGCTCATCGTCGGCGGTCCCGTTGAATGGAGACGGTAATGAATGGGAGGAGCGGACGTTTATCAATGGGGATGACCCAGGGAGCAGCCCGTGCCGTCCCGGTGACTTTGAGGACGCGCCGGTTGAGTGCGGCGTGCTCGGCAGTCGTGGCTCAGCAGATACGCGCACTCAGGTAATGACAAAGATCCCCCCCCACCGTGTAGCCCACACAGGCGCTTGGGGCAAGTGCTGATAGCGAGCACCTATTAAGGCCAACACGATACATGAGAGAGAGGTGTTGCGGATACCACACCCGGCCACCATTGTCTCCCCCAGAGGCGATGTTTACACACCGCACTATGTACTCATTGTAGGCTGAGTCGACCTAGGGGAGGCCTGAGGTAGGTTAGCGCAGTGCGCTGGACGCTACCCGACCGCTCCCAACACACACAGCACCACACAGCACCACACAATACACACACAGCACCACACAACAAAAACACAGCACCACACAGCACCACACAACACACACAGCACCCCACAACACACACACAGCATCACACAACACACACACAGCATCACACAGCACCACACAGCATCACACAACAAACACACAGTACCACACAACACACACACAGCATCACACGACACACACACAGCATCACACAACAAAAACACAGCACACACAGCACCATACAACACACACACAGCACGACACAACACACAGCATCACACAGAATCACACAACACACAGCACCACATAACACACACAGCGCCACACAACACACACACAGCACTACATAACACACACACAGTACTACACAACACACACACAGCACCACACAACACACAGCACCACACAACACACACACACAGCATCACACAACAAACACACAGCACCACACAACACACACACACAGCACTACACAACACACACACAGCATCACACAACACACACACAGCACCACACAACACACACAAAGCACCACACAACACAAACACAGCATCACACAACAAACACACAGCACCACACAACACACACAGCAGCACCACACAACACACACACAGCACCACACAACACACACAAAGCACCACACAACACAAACACAGCATCACACAACAAACACAGCACCACAAAACACACACACAGCACCACACAACACACACACAGCACCACACAACACACACACAACACTACACAACACACACAGCACCACACAACACACACACAGCACCACACAACACACACACAGCACCACACAACACACACAAAGCACCACACAACACACAGCACCACACAACACACACACAACACTACACAACACACACAAAGCACCACACAACACACACACACAACACTACACAACACACACAGCACCACACAACACACATAAAGCATCACACAGCACCACACATCACACAACAAACACACAGCACCACACAACACACACACAGCACCACACAACACACACACAACACTACACAACACCACACAACACACACACAGCACCACACAACACACACACACAGCATCACACAACACACACACAGCACCACAAAACACACAGCACCACACACAGCACCACAAAACACACACACAGCATCACACAACACACACACAGCACCACAAAACACACACAACACTACACAAGACACAGCACCACACAACACACACAGCACCACACAACACACACCATCACACAACACACACACACAGCACCACACAACACACACACAGAACCACACAACACACACACAACACTACACAACACACAGCACCACAAAACACACACACAACACTACACAACACACAGCACCACACAACACACACACAACACACACACAGCACCACACAACACACACCATCACACAACACACACACAGCACCACACAGCACACACACAGAACCACACGTGCGTGCCTCTATGTTTGTCAAGACAGGGACGTGAACTCCTTCAAATCTACGATGCCCCCTCCACCTCCCCAACTCCCCCACACACCACGGGTACGCACTGCTGGTGGGAGACGCGGGGAAAATCATTGAGCTGCACGTCCGGGCGGGTGTCGGGGAGGGACCGGAGGGGGGCCCGGGGGACGTGGTGAGTGACAGGGGCTCACCTCGCAGGCCCAGGGCTAACGATCAAAGTCTTCGGCATAAACACAGGGCGGGTAAGGGCTCGCCGATGCATCTTTGCAAACCTGACAGAGTAATGGCCCACCACCATCATCATCCACGATCAATCCATTGAAGTGTAGTGGTTGAACTTTACAAGAAAAACTTTTGTCTTTCTTCAACCACGTCTTTATTTTCATCGTCTAACACGTCCTCCACACTCCACCGTGTCCCGGACACCGCGGCTCGCTCGCCGTGCTTCGCCCGTCTCGCTCACCACCTTGGTTCCCAGTATCACGTCGCTCTGCTCCGCACACACACACGTCGTCAACTCCTCTATCACTACGCTCTCTCCACTGCTGGCTATCCTCCTCAGCTCCTCCGCTATACAGCGTCGTCGCACACAGCGGAACCCAATCTCACTTCTCTGTCTCCGCACACCTCGTCTCCAGCTCCTCTATCACTATGCTCTCTCCACTGCTAACTGCTCCGCCTTCTTCAGCTTCGCTATCACTATGCTCTCTCCACTGCTAACTGCTCCGCCTTCTTCAGCTTCGCTATCACTATGCTCTCTCCACTGCTAACTGCTCCGCCTTCTTCAGCTTCGCTATCACTATGCTCACTCCACTGCTAACTGCTTCGTCTTGCTTCAGCTTCGCTATCACTATGCTCACTCCACTGCTAACTGCTTCGTCTTGCTTCGGCTTCGCTATCACTATGCTCACTCCACTGCTAACTGCTCCGTCTTCTTCAGCTTCACTATCACTATGCTCACTCCACTGCTAACTGCTTCGTCTTGCTTCGGCTTCGCTATCACTATGCTCCAACTCTCTTCTCAACTCTGTTTCCGAACTCCACGTCTTCACCGCACAGCTCCCAACTCCAATCTATCCCTCTCTCTCTCTCTGTCTCCCCCCAATTTATCCCCATTCTCATTATCGCTAATTAATTGGTCCGCGTGCCTCCGCACCCTCGCGTCTTCAACCACCTCCCTTTTTCCAGACACCTCGACGCCTCCTCGGCCCCAGCAACAGCACCAACCAATCACAGCCCTTCGGCTTAATTGGCCCGACCGTTACCTCATCACCCCAGCCTCTTCACCTGGCTGTCCTAACACGACCCCACTGTTTCTGCCGTCTCCTCAGGCTGACCCCAAATAAACCCCACACTGTCCGTGTGATCAATACACTCGCGCAGTTTCACCAGCACACCTTCCTACTCCACTACAGAAGTATAACAATCCCATCTTAAGTGGATTCCATTGCTCCATCTCCAGGGTGGATGTCCTCTCTTAGGAGGCGCATTTCCTGGTTTCGACGTGCCCCTGGAATATTCTGGTATTCTCATGGGCCACCGTGGGCCACCGTGGGCCACCGGATACAAAACCATGTCACGAGAAACCACTTTGGGCCTTCGCAGTCGCAGGCAGCAGTCGTCCCCCCCCCCGCGCGCCGTGCCACGGGCTGCGAAGGATCACATCATGGCCGTGTCCCGCGACCCGTGCCGAGGGGGGGGGCACCGCTCAGAGCCGAGCTCACGAGCCCCGCCGTATCGCTCGTAAATCCTTTTCGGTCTAAATTTGTAACGGGGTTTTTTTTTTTTACACCGGCAACGTTTTAGAAACGGGCGGAGGCCATCGCCGTGTAATTACCCGGCAATTATAGGTAACGACGGAGTCATTTAGGCTAATTGTCTGGCAAGAAAGGCAATGTTGTTATATGTCCGTGACGGTGCGTTTAACCTGCATCATCATCGTCGTCAGCCGCACGTCACGATCCCACTGCCTGTAACTCACCCCCAGGTCACCAAACCCAAGTCTAGCCATTGTCGTAACCTAGGCCTACCCCTACTGTTAACACAACCCCTAGCCCTAGCCCTACTGCTGACCCAACCCCCAGCCCTACCCCTACTGCTGACCCAACCCCTAGCCATAGCTGTACCTATATACCCAAACCCTAGCCATAGCCCTACCCATAACCCTCTCCCAAGCCCTGCACTCTAACCCTAGCCGTACCCTTACACCCGACTGGTACGCCTAACACCAGCCCGATACCATAACTCTAAACCTAGCCCCACCGCTATCTTTACCCCATCCTATATCACTAGCCCTCCCTCTCTATCCAAACCCTAACCATAGCCTTAAACCTAACCAACCCCTAACCCCAACTGCCAGAGGGTATTTATGAAGAGAACACAAGCCTGGGCCAGGGGTAAAGCGACAGTGTAGTGGTTGTGACTATGAACCCAGCTCGTGGTGAGTTCGATTCCCGGGCAAGGCAAACAGGGGAGGCGAGCGATACCTGAACCGGTCCTGGCCACCTCTCTTTCACCAACCCACGCTGACCAAGCGCGGGGGGGTATGGTCAAACAAACCCACGTGACCAACTTGGCGTGGGGAGGCCCTTCATCCAGCAGTGGATCGACAAAGGGCTGCACATTATATTTTGACTTACCCCTCCTCTAGAGAAGCTGGGGAGGAGGAGGGGCGGGGGTGGCAGCCGCTCCACATGGCCCTGAGATTCCCGCGCCCATGCCCACATGCTCCACTGTCCCTGCGGCGCTGACCCAACAAGGCGCAGTGCCGATGTTGCTCACATTCTCGCGATTGTTGTGCGGCTCTCCGCCACGTTTTCGGGTCGTTCTGCACTCTTCTCGCTCACCGCACCACAGCACCACCGCACCACCGCGCCACCGCACGACTGCACCACTGTGCCACCGTGCCACCGCGCCACCATGCCACAGTACGACTGCACCACTGTGCCACCGCACCACAGCACCACCGTGCCACCGTGCCACCGCACCACCGTGCCACAGTACGACTGCGCCACCGCGCCACAGCGCCACCGCATCACCGCAACCACATCCGCCGCTCAATGACCACGCAACAAATTCTGTCAACCGCGACTCGGACACAGACGGCCGCTGAGCTCACTCCACCAATATCCTTCCCCTTCGAAGACAAAACTCCCGTGGCTGCACGGATGTCTCCAATGAGCTTCTATTCTGCGCCTCTTCTCGTGTCACATTCACTGTCCTCACGTCTCGCCCCACCACATCCTCGCCTCTCACTCATTCTGCCCTGCATGGGTGGCATCTCCATAGCCCTTATAATCTATGGGTCTTTGCGTGAGTATATGGGTCTTTATGTGAGTCCATAGGTCTCTAAGTGAGGCGATGGGGCTCTAAGTCTACTCAGCTCTTCTAATTGCAAAATCTTCGTCCCTTCGCAACACAAGCCCAAACTCTCTAAGTGTCGCCTCCTTCACCTTCTCAAGAAGATCCGTAATCCTAGAACTCTAACTTTTTCAATTCACCTCCTTTCCTTGAGCAATATTCTCAATATTCATAAACGCAACTAATTTGTTTCCGGGTCGCTACTTAGCCTGGATTGTGGTGTCTTGTGACTCGTAGCCACAGGGATAGCGCGAACAGCTGCACCGCACGTGGTGGGATTATCTGTTTGAGGTCGCCAACCTCGGGACCAGATCGTGACCCCACGGTTCGGCGAGCCCTCCGGCTCTGTTCCCCCGTGAGGCTGCACCCCGCGAGGCCGCACGCCGTGCGGCTGCACTCCGGACAGCCGCGACTCAACCGCTGACGGCTCGCGGCCGTCCGCGCCATGCGGTGCAGGCGGCGCGCGCGTCAACATGCGGGACACGTGCGCAGCTCTGTGCGTTATGTGAAGGTGGGGCAGGGAGGGAGTGGGGGAGGGTGGGAAAAAGACATAATTAACCTCGTGAGTAAGTAAGGCCTAAGTAAGTGAGGCTTACTCGCAATCAAAAATGAGAGCCACTAATCTGCGCGCTTTTGTTTTTGTGCACGGGTGCCGCCGCCGCTGTTACCGGTTGGGCGGACACACGGGGGGGGGGGCATCCGTCTTAACCCCCCCCCCCCAATCGCTTCTCACGCTCGCACGGTGGGGGCCCATTAACGCAAATTGCACCGCTTCATACGAACCGGAAATTTGTCAATTAACGCAGCCACTTTAAGCATGCAGACTCACAAATACTAGGGAGGTTGAGGAGGGAGGTGGGGCGGTGAAGGGTGGCGGGGCTGGCGCTGGGCCCCCACACTTATTCAGATTTACAGCCCCGTGCTCGTTATCTGCGGAGGAGCAGGCTGTCACAGATCTCACAACCGGCTCCCGTCTTAGCGAACTGCAAATTTGCCGAGGACAAACGTTCGCACACGCGCACCACACACACGCTCACTCGCCCCACGCGCGCGTGCACACTCGCACAGAGACAAAGGTCCCCTGTATAGCCGTACAGACTGTCGAGGCAAGTGTGCTGTTAGCGAGCGCCCTACGTGAAGAGGCCCGGCACGGCTCACTGCGGGAGTTGTTGACATGTGCCGGGCACCAGCAACACGCGAGGCAGGCCTTGCAGAGGCCCAAGACCGGTTCAGATATTCGCCACTGATGTTGTCCGTGGCCAGGGAATCGAACTCGGCCCGCCGGGAACGTCGAGCAGTCTCATCACCAATACGCCATCATTCACCACTCCAGCCAACGTGCAGAAGGCACCCGACTCATTAGCCTCGCCTGCATCTCAACAACAACGATGTACATCTTCGCTGTGGGCGTAAGCCACCGACGCTATGACCGCCACTCCTCGCCTCCAGTTGGAGGGGAGGGGACTCATTAATAGCCTGGGACTGATCGCATCCCATACCTCATCGCCACGCTCCCACGCCCCGTTATTCGTTTATTAAGAACAAACTGCGTCATCTTATCCTGTACCGATTAGGGGGCCGTCAACTCAGAACGAGTCCTGCACTGGACCGCTGGCATTCCACATAAATGTAGGTGGTATCGATCCAGCTCCTGACAGAGAAATGTCAGCCTCTCCTCCCCTCTCGTCCACGGTAAGCGCTCGGACATCGCAGCTGCAGCGACCGCCTCTCGTCTCTGAAGGATCCCCAAGAGTGGCTTGGGGTGGGGGGCGCGGGTTGGCCAGCAGCCGTCACAGACGCCCGTCCCCTCGACGTCTTCGGCACGAGACCATTTTGGTTGCATTTCTCCGTAGTTTGTTGGAAACAAGTTTAAGGTGGGGGGGGGGGGGGCACGGAAGTCTGCGGCTGACGATATAAGCCAATCACATCACTCACAATGAAGCAGTGTTGCTGTCTGACACTAAAAGTAGGTGGGGAGTGTTTTTATGTTTGCCAGACAGAGACACCGATGCCCGTATCGCATTTACAGACTGTTTGGGCAAGTGCTGTTAGCGAGTAGCACATATGAAGGCCGGCACGTCACACGAGGGGGTGGGTGGCCAGCACCACACCCTGACCGCCTTTGTCTCTCGAGTGGCGATGTTTACACATCGCAGTAGATACTCACTTGAGGCCGAGTCGACCTAGGGGAGGCCAAGAACCGGTTCAGATAACCGTCACTTGGTGCCCGCAGTGAGCGAGAAAATCATTCGAGTCGCCGGGTTCGTAGCGCAGCGCGCCAACCGCTACGTTCACACCAGCTCGTAAACGGGCGCGCACGCGCACACGCACGCACGCGCACACACGCGCGCACGCTCGCACGCGCACACTCACGCACGCGCACACTCCCCCGCACGCGCACAGCCACCTTGAGGCCGTGCTGTCCCTGCCCGTATTGTCGAATTAACGAGTCTTTCTTAAATGTTTTATCAAACAAGTCACCCTAATCTTTAAAGCTTCGTCTAATCAAACACAGAGCACACGTCTTGCAAGTACGCCCTTTCACCCAGCACAATGTCATACATTAACCAGCGCTTGTAATATATTCCACGAATCTATAAAGTCAATTCAAGTCCAATTTTTACAATTTTCCGATATGGAAGGTGTTTAGGGAGTAATTTATCTATTTGTCCATCGCTCTCCTTTCGCAGGCCGGGCTTTTAATGTCTCCCCGCTCGCCTACCGCGCTCCGTGTGAGCATGGCCGTGCGCGGTACACACACAAAGACAAAGATCCCCCGTGTAGCCTTAACAGTCTGTTGGGGCAAGTGCTGTTAGCGAGACGACTGGAGGGAATGCCAAAGTGTGATCAACACCGATAACCTTGCTGCCATGAAACATTCACTGAACCACGTGACACTCTCGTTGTGAGAGGGGTAGGGGGGTAACGGGGGGGGGGTAGTCACTTGAGCTGGGACCTCAAAGCGCGCGGCGACATCTCCCGCCGTCGGCTCCTCGTAATAACGGGGGGGGGGGGCAATGAAGGGAGATAATGGGGGGGCAGGGTGGGGGCAGGGTGGGGGCAGAGCGGTCGACGGGTCACGTGCGATTATCACCGCTCCCTCGAGGTGCGGCCCCGACGTTCCACGGCGCGCGGCACGGTGCGGGTTGCGAGGGGCACACGTGACCCGCACACAAAGACAAAGATCGCCCCAACAGCCTCAACAGACTTTTGGGGCAAGTGCTTTCAGCGAGTGGCACTTGCGAAGGCCGGCACGGGCACACTAGGCGGTGGGCGTGGCCAGCACCACGCCCGGACGCCTTTGTCTCCATAGTGGTGATGTTTACACATTGCACCAGGTAGTCATTTGAGGCTGAGTCGACCTAGGGGAGGGCCCAGGAACCCGGTTCAGATAATCGTCATCGGTGTTGGCCGTGAGCGGGAATCAAACGCACACACATGCAACACACACACGCATGCAAACACGTGTGTGCGTGTGTGCAGAAGCACACGCGCGCGGCATGATGAATGACCCTGACCGGTCAAGGTCGGCGAAACGCACGGCAAAGTCGCCGCGTAAAAAGAAACTGCTCCGGAATCCTCTCCGGGTTGTTTCGCCTCGCCGCCACCGGCGAGTGCGGCGAGCCACGGAAACGCCGCGTCCCCCCCCCCCCATCAATCCCAAATGTCCTCCCACCTGGTCGCACGCTGAAGCTGCGAAAACTCGGGGGAGGCGTTCTTGGGAATGACGCGCGATTCTGAAATCGGAGCACGCGTGTTGGGCCCTGTTATGGCAGCAAGAGTCGTCCATGTGAACGTTGTCGCAAGCGGTCTCCCGTTTGACGTAACGGCGCTCCCCTGGCGATGCGTGATGAACGAATGAACGCGTTGGGCCCCCAGCAGGCAGACCGACGGTTCAACGCGGGCGCGGCGAGCCACGGAAGCAGCCCCCCCCCCCCACCCTCCTCCGCCACCCCGGCAGAAAGCGTCGCAAGGTGGCGATGGACGCGACCGGGGCACGTGCCCTGGAGTCGTCAGGCCCGACACGACCCCGCTTCATGCTGCGGCCTCCGCTACGGCCGGACCTACGACAGCCGCTGCTGTCACCCACAGCCGCCACTCATTCACTCCGGTCACTGGCGGTCAATCGCCTCCTTGTCACTTATCTATCGCTACGATCATTCATTACGAGCCTCCTCCACAGAGGCCGATCTTGAATCCGCTGGTACCGGTCATTTGTCTGTCCACTCAGCTCCCCATCCTCACGTACCGCGTCATCTCATCTTTCCATTCGCCTCTGTCGCACCCGTTTAGCCCCCGTCTATCCAGTCAAACAGAAACTGATTGAGCACCATACGGCAACTGGGCATGAGGGCTACATGACCCATCCAACGCAGCCTCGCTCCACGGTGAACAGGGAATGACTCTGACTCCTGGCCACGCAGCTTTACCTAGGCCTGCCCACCATCATGAAGGACCTCGATGATTGTGAGCAGAGGGCTGGCCGAGTGATGGTCTCGAAGGCCTTGGCCAGGTCAATAAAGCAGAGACACAGGTCCCGTGGAAATTCCCGACACCTCTGCTGTAACAGGCGGACAGAAACTATGGCATCCGTGAAGGACTAAAACCACACTGAGACCACATTGGGGCTGCCTCAAGCCTCTCCTCAACGTGCCTGTCAGAATACAAAGATTCCCCGTATAGCCTTAACAGACTTTTGGGGCAAGTGCTGTTAGCGAGCACCTATGAAGGCCGACAAGGCACACGAGGGGGTGGGTGACCAGGACCACGCCCGGACGCCTTTGTCTCTCCAACTGGCGATGTCTACACATCGCACCAGGTAGGCATTTGAGGCTACGTCGACCTCGGGGAGACCCAGGACCGGTTCAGATAATCGTCAATGATGTTGTCCGTGAACGGGGAATCGAATTTGGGTCGCTGCCGAGTTCGTAGAGCACAGCGCGCGAACTCGCAATATAATCACACACGGGCACGTGCACACACACACACACGCGCGTACACAAACAAATTAGCGGCGGCGTTAAACTAACAAACACTCCGGCACGGGCGCTCCAACCGCGGGGGAATTTGACGACAGCAGCAACACAAATATGCCTGAGCGATTGCTCCAGGGTAGCGGCAGCAGCAGCAGCTGCAGCAGCAGCGCCCGACAGATGCAACAGAAACCTCGACCCAATCCATCAGCACAAAATCGGCCACGAGCGGGATCCCTCCGACTCCCCCCGGTGCGAGCAAACGCTCAGCGAGCCCCTTGAGCCGGCCTCTGCGGAGCCAGGGAAGGAGGAGACTCGCAATGAGATATTGGCCCAATCGTTCGTTTTGAATAATCTTGGGGACAGCTTTTTAGTGGCGTCGGCAATTTCGGTAATTGGGTGGCGGGTGAAACGATAAGTGGAGCAACGCGCCTCGACACCAGGCTCAGCGGGGTGTACCCACACACGTCACACAAACAAATGCATATCCCCCCGTGTAGCCTTGAACATACTTTTGGGGCAAGTGCGGTGAGCGAGTGGCAACTATGAAGGTCAGAACAGCCTTTGTCTCCCGAGCAGCGATGTTTACACACCGCGCCAGGTACGCATTTGAGGCTAAGTCGACCTAGGGGAGGCCCAAGACCGATTCAGATAATCGTCACTGGTGTTGGTGGTGTTGGCCGTGAGCGGGAATCGAACTCGGGTGGCTGAGTTAGTAGCCCAGCGCGCTAATCGCTGCACTACCGCTGCCCGCATGTACACACACGCAGTACATTCAGACAAACACTCACGCATGCACGGGCACACTCGCACACAACGGCTCCGGTAAAGACTCTCACTGACCTACGAACCCGGCGACCCGAGTTTGATTCCTGCTCACGATCGACATCAGCAAATATTTGAACCGGCCATGGGCATCCTCTAGGTCAATTTAGCCTTAAATGGGTTCCTGCTGCGGTGTATAAACATCATCATGGGACAGACAATGTCGGCCGTGCGGGCCTTCCTAGGGCTCGCTAACAACACTTGCCCCAACAGTCTGTTAAGGGCTACACGGATATCTCTGTAGGTGTAAAAGTGTGGAAACGTGCGATTGATAGCATGGACCCTCACTCACCCCGCTGTCTCACTCACCCCCCTGTCTCACTCACCCCCCTGTCTCACTCACCCCCCTGTCTCACTCACCATGTCTCACTCATCATGTCTCACTCACCCCCCTGTCTCACTCGCCATGTCTCACTCATCATGTCTCACTCACCCCCCTGTCTCACTCACCCCCCTGTCTCACTCACCCTCTGTCTCACTCATCATGTCTCACTTACCCCCCTGTCTCACTCACCCCCTGTCTCACTCATCATGTCTCACTCACCCCCCTGTCTCACTCACCCTCTGTCTCACTCACCCCTTGTCTCACTCATCATGTCTCACTTACCCCCCTGTCTCACTCATCATGTCTCACTCACCCCCCTGTCTCACTCACCCCCCTGTCTCACCCCCATCTCACTCAGCATATCTCACTCACTCCCCTGTCTCACTCATCATGTCTCACTCACCCCCCTGTCTCACTCACTCACCTGTCTCACTCACCACGTCTCAACCACCATCTTACTGCCTCATTCACTCACCATTTGCCTCGCCGCGTGCCTCGCTGCCGATGTGTCTCAGGCTGTCTCCCTGCCTGTCACAATCATTACCATACTTTGCTAATAGTGTGCGACGGTTAGAAGCTTCTCTCAAAAGTCATGAATGGGTAATAAAGGTGCACTGTCACCCTGAGTGAATGCATGGATATGAGGCTGCGTGGGTGTGTGTGCTAATGCTGATGTTTATGTATGCACGTGTGCGTTTGCGTGCATACGCGCGCGCCTGTGAGTATGTGTGTGTGTCTGTGTGTGTATGCCCAATCACCGCATGCCCAAACAGCTTTTGTTCGGCCGGATTGAGGGGGCTAAACGGGCGCGGCACATGCTAGAGAAGAGATGGAGTGATGGGTGAGTGAGTGGGTGGGTGAGTGACACGGGCTAGAGAAGAGATGGAGTGATGTGGTACAGGAGGATGTGGAGCTAAGTGGACTTGCCGAGGACTGGTACCAGCGGTGTCAAGATCGGTCTCTGTGGAGGAGGCTAGTGAAGGACGCTGCTACTGGGCAGTTGGAGGCCGTGCGCCCTCCAACAACAACGGAGGGTGGAGGAGCAACGCTCACAACAACGAGCAGAGCGTAGGGTGGCTAAAGCACAGCAAGTTGGCACAATAGGGGGCACAGGTGGTGCATCAGCCAGTCATCTCAGTCAGTCGACCCGTGGCACCTGGGTCTGCCCCGTGACCTCCTGCAAGCGGGCGTTCGACACTTCACGTGGCCTCAAGGTGCACATGGCCTGGCACAAGCGTCGTGGTGACATCACCGCCACTTAGTGGCGAATGGCGGTTGTTGTTGTATGGGTACGTGGGGAGCGGTAGCGCAACAGTTAGCGCGCTGCGCTACGAACCCGACGACCCGAGTTCGATTCCCGCTCATGGCCAACACCAGTGACGATTATCTGAAATGGTCATGCGCCTCCCCTAGGTCGACTCAGCCTCATATGAGTGCGTAGTATGATGTGTAAACATCGCCACTAGGGAGACAAAGGCGACCGGACGTGGTGTTGGCCACCCACCCCCTCGTGTGCCGTGCCGGCCTTCATAGGTGCTCGCTAAAAGCACTTGTCCAAACAGTCTGTTACAGCTATACGGGGGATCTTTGTCTTTGTGTTTGATGCGGTTTCAGGCCAGGTCGATCCTGTCCATCTGCTACGCCAGAGGACACTGGGACATTCAACAGGCCGGACACCTCTGCTGTATCCCCGGCCTACGATATACCATTAAGAGGCCTGGGCTTCACTTTATTCTTCGTGCTTTCGGGGTCCCTGAACCTTATCCCACAATCATTAAGGCCCTTTACGATGGTGGACTGGCCCGGATGAAACTGCGTGGCACTGAGACAGATCCATTCCCTGTTCATCTTGGGGTTCGACAGGGACGTCATCTGGCCTCGGCACTATTTAACATCTTATTTGACCGTGTAGTTCGACATGTGTGTATGCATGCGAGCACGCATAAATGCGTTCGCGTGTGCGGCTCCACGTGGACACGTGTGTGTTCGTTCAGGCGACTCAGCCTCGAAACGAGTACCTGGTGCGGTGTGTGACCATCGCCACGAGAGAGACAGAGGCGGCCACCCCTTCATGTACCGTGACGGTCTTAATAGGCGCTCGCTAAATAATAGCAACTTGTCCCAGCAGTCTGTTAGGACTCACGGAGGAGCGGTGTGTATATGCATGCGTGAACGTGTGTTGCACGCCTGAGGGAGCGCGCATTGCAGCAACTGAGGGGGATGCGCGCTCTTCTATCAGAGGAGAGATGAGGCATGGGGGCACAGAGAGGCCACGGAGAGAGGGAGGAGGGAGAGAACGTGGGAGCGAGAGAGAGAATGCCAGAGGGGAGAGACATGGAAGGGGAGAGGGGAGACGAGACAGAGAGGGAGGTAGCCGGGCAAAGGCGTAAGGCAGAGATATGGAGGAGTGAATGAGTTAGTGAATACGTTTGTGAATGAGTGGGTGGGCGAGTGAGTAGTTGAGTTAGTGAATAAGTTATGAAGATAGAGGGTGGATGAATGAGTGGATAAATTAGTGGGTAAATGAGTGGGTGATTAGGTGTGTGAGTGAATACGTGCTAAAGTGAGTGAGTGTATTGAATGAATGGATGGGTGAGTGGATGAAATAGTGAGTGAGTGGGTAGGGGGGTAAGAAAGCTAGGAGGAGGAATGAGTAGGTGAGTTAGTGTGTGTATGTGAGTTAATCAATGAGTGAATGAATCAGCGAATGAATGAGCCGGAGAGTAATGAGTGAGTGAGCGAGTGATAAAGCAAGGAAGATGACGAGGCGTATAAACGTAAGCAGACAGAGTTGAAACGAGAAGGACCGGCGACCCGAGTTTGATTCCCACTCACGACCATATAACAGTGGCCAATATTTTAAGAGGTCCCGGTCCTCCCCTAGATCGATTCAGCCTTAAATGAGTACCTGGTGAAGTGTGCAAACATCAGCACTGGGGAGACAAAGGCGGCCGGGCGTGGTGTTGGCCACCCACCTCGTGTGCCGTTCCGGCCTTCAGAGGTGCTCGCTAACAGCACTTGCCCCAACAGTCTGTTAAAGGCTACACGGGGGATCTTTGTCTGTATGCGTGTGCCTAGCAATGGGGTCTCCACATTTCATTTCACGGCTCCGTGAGTTGCTCGATAAGAAAGCGGGCGATTAAACTGCTACTTTACGTCTGCTCTCTCTCTCTAAATAAACAGATAATTAGAGACACATCGCCCGCCACTCTGCTCAACGGCACGGCAGCACGTGGGGTTGTACCATGCACGGAGCACCCACAGCTGCGTGTTCTCTACACAAGGACGCTAATGGTTATTCTGCGTCGTGAATCGTCGAGTTTTGCGTCGAACTCGGACCCATATCCCCGAGAGAGAGAGGGAGGGGGGGGGCTCCTTACCGATGAACATCAGCAGCGTTGTTGGTTCAAGTGAGTTTCTGCTGACGACATTTCAGAGACATACAATTGTCCAAAAATAATCTTGCTCTCGCTTTTCAACAATCCTCCTCCGGTTTGCTGAACCCCCCACCCCCAAATAAATCGTCACGCGTTCGCTTTGTTGATCTTCATTTTGATCGTCTCGCGTGTTGTGAAGAAGCGGTCGTGACTGATCGTGGCCAGAGGCAGGAGGGCCGAGCGCGACGTGGATTCATTTTGCGGTGGATTACAACCACCTCTGGGGTTCGAGCGCTCAGGATTACACGCGCATCGACGATATCCGTGCAAAGATCAAGCTCCCCCCTATCGCCTTAACAGACTGTTGGGGCAAGTGCTGTTAGCGAGTAGCACCTGTAAAGACCGGCCCCGTACACGAAGGGGCTGGGTGGCCAGCACCACTCTCGACCGCCTTTGTCTCCCACAGTGGCGATGTTTACACACCGCATCGGGTAGCCATTTCAGGTTGAGTCGACCCAAGTGAGACCCAGGACCGGTTCAGATAATCGTCACCGGTGTTGGCCAGTATAGAACATAAAGACAAAGATCCCCCTACACACACGCGCAGCAACTCTTACAGAAGCTCACCCCACTGGCACACTCACCGTCACGCTCGCTCACTCACCCCCTGCCGACACCACCACGTTGGCAGACAGCCTCTGGTGGCAATCCAACCCACCCCCTCCCCAGCGCCAATCAGGTACTGGTTCATGTTCGTTAATCAAGTGCTGGTTCATGTTCGTGAATCAAGTACTGGTTCATGTTCGTGAATCAAGTGCTGGTTCATGTTCGTTAATCAAGTACTGGTTCATGTTCGTGAATCAAGTGCTGGTTCATGTTCGTTAATCAAGTGCTGGTTCATGTTCGTTAATCAGGTACTGGTTCGTGTTCGTTAATCAGGTACTGGTTCATGTTCGTTAATCAAGTGCTGGTTCATGTTCGTTAATCAGGTACTGGTTCATGTTCGTTAATCAATTGCTGGTTCATGTTAGTTAATCAGGTACTGGTTATGTTCGTTAATCAGGTACTGGTTCATGTTCGTTAATCAAGTGCTGGTTCGTGTTCGTTAATCAAGTGTTAGTTCATGTTCGTTAATCAGGTACTGGTTCATGTTCGTTAATCAAGTGCTGGTTCATGTTCGTTAATCAAGTGTTAGTTCATGTTCGTTAATCAAGTGTTAGTTCATGTTCGTTAATCAAGTGTTAGTTCATGTTCGTTAATCAAGTGCTGGTTCGTGTTCGTTAATCAAGTCCTGGTTCATGTTCGCTAATCAGGTACTGGTTCATGTTCGTTAATCAAGTGCTGGTTCATGTTCTTAATCAAGTGTTAGTTCATGTTCGTTAATCAAGTGTTAGTTCATGTTCGTTAATCAAATGTTAGTTCATGTTCGTTAATCAGGTACTGGTTCATGTTCGTTAATCAGGTACTGGTTCATGTTCGCTAATCAGGTACTGGTTCATGTTCGTTAATCAGGTACTGGTTCATGTTCGCTAATCAGGTACTGGTTCATGTTCGTTAATCAAGTGCTGGTTCATGTTCGCTAAACAAGTGCTGGTTCATGTTCGTTAATCAAGTGCTGGTTCATGTTCGCTAATCAAGTGCTGGTTCATGTTCGCTAATCAAGTGCTGGTTCATGTTCGCTAAACAAGTGCTGGTTCATGTTCGCTAATCAAGTGCTGGTTCATGTTCGTTAATCAGGTACTGGTTCATGTTCGTTAATCAGGTACTGGTTCATGTTCGCTAATCAAGTACTGGTTCATGTTCGCTAAACAAGTACTGGTTCATGTTCGTTAATCAAGTACTGGTTCATGTTCGTTAATCAAGTATTGGTTCATGTTCGCTAAACAAGTGCTGGTTCATGTTCGTGGCTAGAGGCGACCTCAAACCGGGCGCGCGGCAATGGCCCGCCGGGCCGCAACAGCGTCGAGCGACTCGCTCGCTCGCTCGCTCCACCACTACCGCCCTCGACCCCCTCCGCCCGGCGGGGCGGCACCCCAGCTGTGGCCCGCCGGCCCCACCACGACCCCCGCAGCGGGCCACACCTCGGCGGCTGTGGGAGTCATGGGGAGGAGCTACGGCCGGTGCCCTGAGGGTCCGGCGAGCAGCGCGAGGGGTCCAACCGCGGGGCGAGTCGAGATCGACCGCTCGTGGTTTGTTGTTTGCACGGGAACGGTCGAACCGTCGGTCAGTACGAGAGAGAGACAGGTCAACCGCGTCGTGGTGTGAGGGATCAACCGGACAGGGGAGAGGAACGTCGGGGAGAGATAGCGCAGAGAGGTGGGAGAAAGAGAGTGGAGAGATGGAGAGAGGCAGAGCAAAAGAGAGAGGGAAATAAAAGAGCAGAAGACAGAGAGGCAGGGCGAGATGAAGGAGTGGAGAGGAAAGGAGAGGAAAGAGATTCAGAGTGAGAGGCTGGGAGGCAGAGAAAGAGAGAGATAGAAGAGCAGAAGACAGAGAGGCAGGGAGAGATGAAGGAGTGGAGAGGAAAGGAGAGGAGGGACATTCAGAGAAAGGCAGTGGGGCAAGGAGAAAGGCAGGAGATTAAATGACACGAGTGGTAGAGGGAAGCAGAGTAAAAGATGGATAGAAGAGCAGACTACAGAGAGGCAGGGGGAGAGAGAGGAGGGTAGAGATTAAAGTAGAGGAGAGACATTGGAAGAGAAGGGAGAAAGACGGGGGGGGGGTCTAGAGGGGGAGAGACGGGAGAGCAATAGAAGAGGCAGAAATACAATCACAGAGGAGGAAAGAAAAGCGGAGAGAAATATCAACGGCAACAACCACCGGGAGATGAGAAGCACAAGGCGTCTGGATCCATCCGAGTCGTCCCGAGGCGACTTACAAACCCAGCAGGGCAGCTTCCTAGAGCAGCGCGGGACGCTCCCCCCTGGCTCCTTCTGTGATATTAGGCGAGTTGCCCGAGTTGGTGTTGGATGAGGCTGTCGCAAGGCTCTGTGGATATGTGGGGCTGACGTCCACTCGCACAACAACGAAATACTACATATGCATGTGTTTACATAATTATATATATATTTCCCGTGCTGCTCTAACTGTGTAAAAGTATTCGCTTTTACACAGTTGTAACTCTGTCGTCCCGACAGGTTTGTTCCTTTCACCTGAAGGAGGCCACTTGTGTTGTGGCCGAAACGTCGTGAGAATTTTATTTTATTATTTTATTCTCATTCTACGTGACTTTACCGAAAGAACCAAAGAAGATAAATAAATGCACGCTGTGCACACTGCAGTTTGACAATCGCAGCGACGGCGACATCGTTTACCCGCGATAATAATACCACGACAGCGGGCGGCTCGCAGCCACCCACCCGACTTCGCAGGGTTCGACTCCAAGCCACGGCCCACAGTGAGTGGTGGGCGAGTGGTACCAGCAGTGGCTGCGAACACCGCCACATTACCCACACAGCCTCAACGACGTCGTAAAGTATGGGCAACCAACTGCGAGCGAGGCTTTCATCCAACAGTGGATTGAGAGGGCTGTACATTTTACCACGTTGGCATGAAACACAATTACAGTCACACAAAGACCGTAACCTTATCGCGGTGGTGGGGTTTGTGTATTCAATGACCCTCAGAGCCATGTCGCCTAGAGTCTCATGCTCCCTGTAGGGGCTCCCTTGGCGGACAGGTCTGGGGGAATGTTCCAGGCAAATCAATAAATAAATAACTGACCAACAAAAGCCCCTCGTGAATGGTTCAAAAGTACAAAAATCAGAGAACCTCGCCCGGCGGACAAGGGATACCGGGACACACCCCTGGAGCCAGGCCTGGGGGTGGTGTCCATCGGCAAGCGCCTGGTGGCGGGGTGACCCCCCACATCACCTGGTGGGGCCCAGCCCGAACTCGCTCCGTGCCGCGGCCTGTGGGCCACCATCCGCAGGACGAAGGGTGAGGGGCGGGCGCCATGCCAGTATGGCCGGGAGAGGAATGGTCTCAGACGGACTGCATCTTGGCGATGGCTGTTGGGACGTGGGATGTCACGCCACTGGGGGCGATGGAGCCAGAGCTGGTGGAGAAGGTGGAAAGGTACCGACTAGATGTAGTCTAGAGTATAGATGTAGTCGGTGTCACCTCCACACACAGCATTGGCACTGGAACCAAACTTCTCGATCTCTCCTATTGCGGAGTAACTTCTGGTGAGAGGCCCCGGGCGGGTGTTGGGATACTCACAAGCCCCCGGCTGGGTGCTGTTCGGCTGGAGTTTGTCCCAGTTGATGAGAGGGTCACCTCAATGAAACCTCGGTTCTCACAAAGGAGAACACTGACTGTGCTTATGCACCAAAGATCAGTTCAGAGTATTCAGCTTTCTTGGAGACGGTGGGCGCAGTGCTCGACAGAGTGCAGCCTACCGACTCCACAGTCTGACTGGGCGACTTCAGGGCTCACGTGGGAAACGATGGAAATACCTGGAGAGGCGTGATTGGGAGGAATGGTCCCCCTGATCTGAACCCGAACGGTGATATGTTATTGGAATTCTGTGCTAGTCACGGAATGTCAATAACAAGCATCATGTTCGAACACAAAGATGCTCATAAGTGTATTAGGTATCAGAGCACCTTGGGCCGAAGGTCAGTGATTGACTGTATAGTTGTATCATCGGATCTAAGTCCATATGTTCTGGACACTCGGGTGAAGAGTGGGGCAGAGCTGTCAACTGATCACCACTTCGTGTTAAGTTGGATCCGACGCTTGGGGCACCGACCAGATAGAGGTGGAAGGGCCAAACGAATAGTGCGAGTTTTCTGGGAACGTCTGGTGGAAGACCCAATGCAGAAAGATTTCAACTTACACCTCCGGGAAAACTTATCCTGCACTCCAGGGGAGGTCGTGGACATTGAGTCCGAGTGGACGATGTTCAGAACCTCGATTGTCGATGCAGCTACGAAAAGCTGTGGCCTGAAGGCAGTTGGTGCCTGTCATGGCGGCAACCCCAGGACCCGCTGGTGGACACCAGTGGTGAGGGAAGCTGCCAAGTTAAAAAGGAGGCTGTCGGAGCCATACTCGGAAAAAGGTCTCCCGACTCGATTGAGAGGTACCGGCTTGCCAAGAGGGCAGCAGCTGCAGCAGTCGCCGAAGCGAAAGCCCGGGCGTGTGAGGAGTTTGGAGGGCCATGGAGAGGGACTACCGGGCAGCCTCAAAAATGTTCTGGCAAATCATCCGACGCCTGAGGAGTGGTCGACGGGACGTGGCTCAGGATGTTCTCAGTAAGGGTGGCGGCGTAACATTGACCCCAACTAAGCAGATAGCCGAGAGGTAGAAGGAACACTTTGAGGAGCTCCTCAATCCAGTGGACATACCCTCCTCTCAAGAGGCAGCCCTGGAAACAGCTGGGGGGGTCGGATCCATCACAGCTGCTGAAGTCGCCGCGGTGATCGGGGGCCTTCGTAGCGGCAAAGCTGCTGGGGTGGACGAGATTCAGATGACGTCGTCCCCTTTGCCTCGTCAGTCTGCGATCTCAGCGTGCAATTGAACGGTTTGCTGCCGAGTGTGAAGCAGCTGGGACGAGGATCAGCACCTCCAAATTTGATGTCATGGTTCACTCCCGTGAGACGGTGGAGTGTGCTCTCCAGGTGAGGGGGGAACAGCCGCCCTTAGTGGAGGAGTTTCAGTACCTCGGGGTCTCTTTCGCGAGTGACGGATAAGTGGGAGCGGGAGATCGGCCAGCGGATCGGTGCGGCGTCTGCGGTGTTGCGGGCACTGTAACGCAAGGCCGTATAGTGTATAGTGTAGTGTATAGTAGTGTAGTGTATAGTAGTGTATAGTGTAGTGTATAGTGTAGTAGTGTATAGTAGTGTAGTGTATAGTAGTGTATAGTGTAGTGTGTAGTGTAGTAGTGTATAGTAGTGTAGTGTATAGTGTAGTAGTGTATAGTAGTGTAGTGTATAGTGTAGTGTATAGTAGTGTATAGTGTAGTGTGTAGTAGTGTATAGTGTAGTGTATAGTGTAGTAGTGTATAGTAGTGTAGTAGTGTATAGTGTAGTGTATAGTAGTGTATAGTGTAGTGTATAGTGTAGTAGTGTATAGTAGTGTAGTGTATAGTGTAGTAGTGTATAGTAGTGTAGTGTATAGTGTAGTGTATAGTAGTGTATAGTGTAGTGTGTAGTAGTGTATAGTGTAGTGTATAGTGTAGTGTATAGTAGTGTAGTGTATAGTGTAGTGTATAGTGTATAGTAGTGTAGTGTATAGTGTAGTAGTGTATAGTAGTGTAGTATTGTATAGTGTAGTGTATAGTAGTGTATAGTGTAGTGTGTAGTAGTGTATAGTAGTGTAGTGTATAGTAGTGTAGTGTATAGTGTAGTGTATAGTAGTGTATAGTGTAGTGTGTAGTAGTGTATAGTGTAGTGTATAGTGTAGTGTATAGTAGTGTAGTGTATAGTGTAGTGTATAGTGTATAGTAGTGTAGTGTATAGTGTAGTAGTGTATAGTAGTGTAGTATTGTATAGTGTAGTGTATAGTAGTGTATAGTGTAGTGTGTAGTAGTGTATAGTAGTGTAGTGTATAGTAGTGTAGTGTATAGTGTAGTGTATAGTGTAGTGTATAGTGTAGTGTATAGTGTAGTGTATAGTGTATAGTAGTGTAGTGTATAGTGTAGTAGTGTATAGTAGTGTAGTGTATAGTGTAGTGTATAGTAGTGTATAGTGTAGTGTGTAGTAGTGTATAGTGTAGTAGTGTATAGCAGTGTAGTAGTGTATAGTGTAGTGTATAGTAGTGTAGTGTATAATAGTGTAGTAGTGTATAGTAGTGTAGTATTGTATAGTGTAGTGTATAGTAGTGTATAGTGTAGTGTGTAGTAGTGTATAGTAGTGTAGTGTATAGTAGTGTAGTGTAGTGTATAGTGTAGTGTATAGTGTAGTGTATAGTAGTGTAGTGTATAGTGTAGTGTATAGTGTATAGTAGTGTAGTGTATAGTGTAGTAGTGTATAGTAGTGTAGTGTATAGTGTAGTGTATAGTAGTGTATAGTGTAGTGTGTAGTAGTGTATAGTGTAGTGTATAGTGTAGTAGTGTATAGTAGTGTAGTAGTGTATAGTGTAGTGTATAGTGTAGTAGTGCTAGAGCCTGTCGCCAGGGAAAGGGAGGTCTTGACCGCCTGACTCAACAGGCTGCCACCGCGACTCTCACCAGGACCAGCGGACTGTCGGGGCAAGTGCTGCTAGCGAGTAGCACCTATGAAGGCCGGCACGGCACACGAGGGGGTGGGTGGCCAGCACCACGCCCGGCCGCCTTTGTCTCCCTAGTAGCGATGTTTACACACCACACCAGGTACTCATTTAAGGTTGAGTCGACCTAGGGGAGGCCCAGAACCACTTAAGATGTCGTCGATGTTGGCTGTGAGCGGAAATCGAACTCGGGTCACCGGGTTCATAACGCAGTGCGCTAACCACCGCACGACCGCCACCCTCAATGTTTCATGTTCACGATTCGACACAAGGCCTGTGGTGCGTTAACCACTCACTCCAGATCGTGGCCTCCCCCTTCCCCTGGATTCGCGATGGGTTACCAGGGTTACAGGGCCTGACCGCATTGATTAAAACTTAAATTATTAATTTACTGTACCTGTAAAATTACCATATTCCTTTCTTTTTAACAGCACATGTTAACTCATATTTTTCGTTATTATTCTACAGGGCGAAACCCTTGCGGCGCCGCGTTACAAGTAGAAATTAGAGCATTATTATTATCAGCCTAGTTCAATCCACTGTTGGATGAATGCCTACCCGAGGCGGTGGCCATCCGTCATGCGCCACGTGTCGAGGATAATCTGAGAGCTGCGATGGGACGGGGGACTCGAGACGAATGACAGCACGCAGCGAAACTCCGCGATGCGCCTTTAAAACTACATATTTATAAGAGGGAGTGAAAGGAAGAGACACGAGAGATATCGGGGCGATTGAGGGGGTCGAGAGAGGAGAGACGAAAATAGCTTCTTAGCTCAATTGGCTTTTACTCGAGAAATAAACCTCTTCTGAAAAGGTTAGAAAATTGAGATGCATGGAGAGAGAGAGAGGATAGACAATATAAGGAAAAGAAGGGAAAGCATTCATTCTGTGTCTGATCGCACGAACCATTTGTGGGGGGAAAAGCCCCCCACCCACATATTCCCGTGCTGTCAATAACGGCGCTTAAATCAGCCGGGAGACGTCTTGGGGAGGCATTCATCCAGCAGTAGATTCAACAAGACTGCTTAGTGGCTGCTGCGGGCCGTTGACACCGAAACTAGCTGGGTAACTGGCTACACGAGATTAAAAACCAAACAAATAAACGTTGAGTTGAAGTGAAACGGCGAAGGGAAAGGTTTAGAAGCGCCACCGAAGAAGTGGGAGGAGCGAATACAGAAGATTGACCACGGCGCATGGAACATCGCTCTCAATTTTACAATTGTGCATCCTGCTATTGTCAATTTTTCGTCAGAATATGCTTGACATCTTAGGGAATGTAGAATAATGTCACAACGCATTTTATCATTACATTTAAACAAAACAAGGAGACGAGCGTGACAATGACAGCTGTCTTATAGTCCCCATTGCAGAGCAACGGCTTCTCTTTTCGTGATAATAATAACGATGATTTATAATTGTAACTTGCTGCGCACAGTATTCGCTTGCTGATAACAATAAGGACGAGGTCTATACTAGCGCCGTACTGCGGTGAACCGCCTGAAAAACTAAACTAAAGCTCAACTATATTCTTGGTTCTGTCGGTAAAGTCACGTAGAAGGGAAACAATAAAATAATAAAAATATAAAACAATAAAATTCTCACGACGTTTCGACTGCAACACAAGCAATCATCATCAGGTGTGACTTTACCGAAAGAACCAAAGATATGAATCCCTGCAGTCACTAAAGCTTTAAATCAACATTTAAAGCTCAACTATTGTATATTTTACTCGGTATGGCCCACTGAGATACGTAGCTCTTTTTCAGAAGCGATCTGGCCATAAATGACAGCTCAATTAAGTGGCTTAATCGGTGTAAATGTACAGCAGCCAAATACTCGACATGAATGTTGATTCTAAATGTGGAGAGAAAACCCGGAGGACCCGGAGAAAAATCCACGCGAACACGGGGAGAGAGACACGCAAACTCCAAATATGCAGCAGCAGCAGCAGGCTTCAGGGTCGGGATCGAACCCACGACCTCCTGCATAACGGGCGAGGGAGTTAACATCTCATAGCCACTGCGGCGAGTCTCGAGCGAGCGGGCAGAGAGAAGTGAGGCTGCCCCTGTGGCTGCAGTGGCTGTGAAGAGGGGGGGGGGGAGATCCCGGCACCCGTGGGCCTCCCTCGGCCCTCGTCTCACTTTATTCATTCTTCCGCTCAGACTGCGGTGTTACAAAGCATGGCACGCACGTAGGCACGCACGCACGCATGTAGGGACGCGCACGCACGCGCACGCACGCGCACACGCACGCGCTGCATACTGCATATCGCCGCAGTAAATGACCTGTCAGAAAGCGGGCCCTTCATAATCCGTCACAGCGCACACATCTGTCACATTAATATTAACCAAATATAATTCATCATGTGCACATAGCTCTCTTTTCTTCTCAACAGCATAAAAAAAATATTAAATTAGGATTTGCCGTCGATCAAGGAGGCCGCCTGATTTCCACATTCTTATTAATTTCACATTTCAGGAGAGTCATCACGGAGTTCAGTGCGGTTACTTTCCCCAGCGGCCTACTCGCAGGCTTGACCGGCCCGAACCACGTCTCCTCTCTAAACCACCGTCCCCTTGTCTCGAGTCCCATACCTCATGTCCCATAGTCAGCGTCCCATGTCCCATGCCCTGTATCCCATGTCCCACAGTCAATAGTCAATGTCCTCTCATGCCCTGTATCCCATGTCCCACAGTCAATAGCCAATGTCCTCTCGTGCCCTGTATCCCATGTCCCACAGTCAATAGCCAATGTCCTCTCATGCCCTGTATCCCATGTCCCACAGTCAATAGTCAATGTCCTCTCATGCCCTGTATCCCATGTCCCACAGTCAATAGCCAATGTCCTCTCAAGCCCTGTATCCCATGTCCCACAGTCAATAGTCAATGTCCTCTCATGCCCTGTATCCCATGTCCCACAGTCAAAAGTCAATGTCCTCTCGTACCCTGTATCCCATGTCCCACAGTCAATAGTCAATGTCCTCTCATGACCTGTATCCCATGTCCCACAGTCAATAGTCAATGTCCTCTCATGCCTCGCGTGTCCCTCAGGCCCAGAGCCCCCCCCCCCCACCCCTCCCGCCCCCCCAAACTTATTTCGTGGTGGTTCCTGCTAATTCTGCACAAATCTCCGCCATGCATCAAACTCGCCTCCTCCTCTTCCTCCTCCTCGCGCAAGTGCAACACGTATCGCTGTCTTTGTGCCGGAGGATGAAGGGGGCCCTTAATTTCACGAGGCTAATTCCGCTATCGATCGCTAAATAAATAAATTAAGGGTAATATTTCAGGGTTATGTTTTTTGTGTCTACGATAGTGGGGGAGGCACGCGGGGAACGGGGGCGGAATGGGGGGGGGGGCATCGGCCGAAAGAGAAAAAACGAGGTGTAGGTGTCATCACGAACAGAATGATGAGGTGTGGGTGTCATCACGAATAGAATGATGAGGTGCAGGTGTCATCACGAACAGAATGATGAGGTGTGGGTGTCATCACGAATAGAATGACGAGGTGTGGGTGTCATAACGAACAGAATGATGAGGTGTAGGTGTCATCACGAGTAGAATGATGAGGTGTGGGTGTCATCACGAATAGAATGATGAGGTGTAGGTGTCATCACAAGTAGAATGATGAGGTGTAGGTGTCATCACGAATAGAATTATGAGGTGTAGGTGTCATCACGAACAGAATGATGAGGTGTACGTGTCATCACGAATAGAATGATGAGGTGTAGGTGTCATTACGAATAAAATGACGAGGTGTAGGTGTCATCACGAACAGAATGATGAGGTGTAGGTGTCATCACGAGTAGAATGATGAGGTGTGGGTGTCATCACGAATAGAATTATGAGGTGTAGGTGTCATCACGAACAGAATGATGAGGTGTAGGTGTCATCACGAGTAGAATGATGAGGTGTGGGTGTCATCACGAATAGAATGATGAGGTGTAGGTGTCATCACGAATAGAATGATGAGGTGTAGGTGTCATCACGCATAAAATGATGAGGTGTAGGTGTCATCACGAATAGAATGATGAGGTCTAGGTGTCATTACGAATAGAATGATGAGGTGTAGGTGTCATCACGAATAGAATGATGAGGTGTAGGTGTCATCACGAATAGAATGATGAGGTGTAGGTGTCATCACGAATAGAAAGATGAGGTGTAGGTGTCATCACGAATATAAAGATGAGGTGTAGGTGTCATCACGAATAGAATGATGAGGTGTAGGTGTCATCACGAATAGAATGAGGAGGTGTAGGTGTCATCACGAATAGAAAGATGAGGTGTAGGTGTCATCACGCATAGAATGATGAGGTGTAGGTGTCATCACGAATAGAATGATGAGGTGTAGGTGTCATTACGAATAGAATGATGAGGTGTAGGTGTCATCACGAATAGAATGATGAGGTGTAGGTGTCATCACGAATAGAATGAGGTGTAGGTGTCACCACGAATAGAAAGATGAGGTGTAGGTGTCATCACGAATATAAAGATGAGGTGTAGGTGTCATCACGAATAGAATGATGAGGTGTAGGTGTCATCACGAATAGAATGATGAGGTGTAGGTGTCATTACGAATAGAATGCCGAGGTGTAGGTGTCATCACGAACAGAATGATGAGGTGTAGCTGTCATCACGAGTAGAATGATGAGGTGTGGGTGTCATCACGAATAGAATGATGAAGTGTAGGTGTCATCACGAATAGAAAGATGAGGTGTAGGTGTCATCACGCATAGAATGATGAGGTGTAGGTGTCATCACGAATAGAATGATGAAGTGTAGGTGTCATCACGAATAGAAAGATGAGGTGTAGGTGTCATCACGCATAGAATGATGAGGTGTAGGTGTCCTCACGAATAGAATGATGAGGTGTGGGTGTCATCACGAATAGAATGATGAGGTGTAGGTGTCATCACGAATAGAATGAGGAGGTGTAGGTGTCATTACGAATAGAATTATGAGGTGTAGGTGTCATCACGAATAGAATGATGAGGTGTAGGTGTCATCACGAATAGAATGATGAGGTGTAGGTGCCATCACGAATAGAATGATGAGGTGTAGGTGTCATCACGAATAGAATGATGAGGTGTAGGTGTCATTACGAATAGAATGATGAGGTGTAGGTGTCATCACGAATAGAATGATGAGGTGTAGGTGTCATCACGAATAGAATGAGGTGTAGGTGTCATCACGAATAGAAAGATGAGGTGTGGGTGTCACCACAAATAGAATGATGAGGTGTAGGTGTCATCACGAATAGAATGATGAGGTGTGGGTGTCATCATGAACAGAATGATGAGGTGTAGGTGTCATCACGAATAGAATGATGAGGTGTAGGTGTCATCACGAATAGAATGAGGAGGTGTAGGTGTCATTACGAATAGAATGATGAGGTGTAGGTGTCATCACGAATAGAATGATGAGGTGTAGGTGTCATCACGAATAGAATGAGGTGTAGGTGTCATCACGAATAGAAAGATGAGGTGTGGGTGTCACCACAAATAGAATGATGAGGTGTAGGTGTCATCACGAATAGAATGATGAGGTGTGGGTGTCATCATGAACAGAATGATGAGGTGTAGGTGTCATCACGAATAGAATGATGAGGTGTAGGTGTCATCACGAATAGAATGAGGAGGTGTAGGTGTCATTACGAATAGAATGATGAGGTGTAGGTGTCATCACTAATAGAATGATGAGGTGTAGGTGTCATCACGAATAGAATGATGAGGTGTAGGTGTCATCACGAATAGAATGATGAGGTGTAGGTGACATCACGAATAGAATAATGAGGTATAGGTGTCATCACGAATAGAATGATGAGGTGTAGGTATCATCACGAATAGAATGATGAGGTGTAGGTGTCATCACGAGTAGAATGATGAGGTGTGGGTGTTATCACGAATAGAATGATGATGTGTAGGTGTCATCACGAATAGAATGATGAGGTGTGGGTGTCACCACGAATGGAATGATGAGGTGTAGGTGTCATCACGAATAGAATGATGAGGTGTGGGTGTCATCACGAATAGAATGATGAGGTGTGGGTGTCATCACGAATAGAATGAAGAGGTGTAGGTGTCATCACGAATAGAATGATGAGGTGTGGGTGTCATCACGAACAGAATGATGAGGTGTAGGTGTCATCACGAGTAGAATGATGAGGTGTGGGTGTCATCACGAATAGAATGATGAGGTGTAGGTGTCATCACGAATATAATCATGAGGTGTGGGTGTCATCACGAATAGAATGATGAGGTGTGGGTGTCATCACGAATGGAATGATGAGGTTTGCCGTGAGAGGAGACGCGGCTGATTAGTATGGGAGACAAACGAGGAAGCGTGTTGTGACGAGGTGTGTGGGTAGGATGAGCGGTGGTGGGAGTGGGTGTCATCACGAATAGAATGATGAGGTGTAGGTGTCATCACGAATGGAATGATGAGGTGTGGGTGTCATCACGAATAGAATGATGAGGTTTGGGTGTCATCACGAATGTAATGACGAGGTGTAGGTGTCATCACGAATAGAATGATGAGGTGTGGGTGTCATCACGAATGGAATTATGAGGTGTGGGTGTCATCACGAATAAAATGATAAGGTGTGGGGTCATCACGAATGGAATGATGAGGTTTGCCGTGAGAGGAGACGCGGCTGATTAGTATGGGAGACAAACGAGGAAGCGTGATGTGACGAGGTGTGTGGGTAGCGATGAGCGGTGGTGGGAGTGGGTGAGACCGGCGGGCGCTGCCGTGAGATGTGGCGGCGGTAATTACCGCACGCGGCGCGAGACTCCCAATCAGCCCCCCAACTCCCCCCGTAAACTGGGACAGAAGGGGGGCTGGGGGGGGGGGGGTGAGAGGGGGTAGGGACGCGCAGTCATCGGCGCGTCCGTAGGTCGCGACGAGACGACGCGGCTGGGGTCACGGCGCTGCCGGGCAGTGCACGGGCAACCGTTCGCTATCCACGTGGTTCACTCTACTCCCGGGCGAGTTCCGCAGAGCGCCAGGGCTTCACAGCAAAGTTTCACTCAACCCCTTCCCCCCTACACAAACAACACGGGCGAGAGAAGAGATGGGCGAGAGAAGAGATGGGCGAGAGAAGAGATGGGCGAGAGAAGAGATGGGCGAGAGAAGAGGTGGGCGAGAGAAGAGATGATGGCCTCATGCCGTACAGGAGGATGTGGAGCTGAAGGGACTCGACGATGATCGGTAACCAGCGGCGTCAAGTTCGGCCTCGGGTGAGGCGGTTGACTAACGATACTGAGCAGTGCCAGGATGGGTGCACTTTGAGGCAGGCAGTTGGAGGCAGTCGCCTTCCACAACAACGTAGGGCAGAAGAGCGACGCTCACAACAACGAGCGGAACGCCGGGCCGATAAAATGCTGCAAAAGTTGGCGCAGTGGAGAGCAGAATTGGTGCATCTGCCAGTAATCTCAGTAAACCCATAGCACCTGGGTCTGTCCTAGCACTATAAAAGACAGCCACCATTCCATTTGTATGGAGAACAGTCCCATCCTTCTCACCTCACCGATACTAAACAATGTTCCAAGTTATTTCTGTAAAAATTCTGTTTCCCGCTCTCGGCTGTAGCAGACGAAAACAAAACTAATTCTCAAACTGGCAACTTTTTTTAACAAAGTGAGAATTCACGCGAACACGGCTGACAACACCTTCACTCGCGCATTTAGTCTCACAGAAAATTCAGTGATGTTGCACTAACAGCGTGAGTTTCAATTTGATGAAACCTTGTAAATGCCTCTAGTTGTTTCATTGTTAATAATATAAAGTGCTCAATCGGTTATGTAGACAAGCAACAATGTTTTAATGAAGTTGGAGTATTATAAACCATCTTCGTGCGTATTCGTATCCCGGGGGTGGGGGGAGTGGTGGCGCGGCGGGTTGCCCACCGCTCTTACAATCCCCAGGGGGCCGGAGTTCGATCCCCGCCCTCGGCCAGCGTAAGCGGTGAATGATCTCCGACCTTGTCCTGGGCCCCTCGACATTCAAACCTCACCCGGGGGGCCGCGGTGAAGCCCAAAGCGTGACCACAGTCGTCAACCCGCCTCTGGCGTTCTTCACTCGTTGTCAGAGGGAGGGGGGACATCAGCGTCAGGGCCGCCACACATTTGAAACCATTGGGTTTGACAGCAGCACGATGATGGTGATGGTGGTGGTGTTTTCCCTTTCCTGTATTGTCGAGGGCCGCACTGAAGGCCACTAGGGCCCGCCAGTGGCCGGCGGGCATTGTGATGAAGACCGCTACGCCAGCTCTCGCCGCCCAAGAGCAACGAGCCAACGAAACGCGAGCACAATCCCTGACCCTGACCAGCCACTGATACTCGCCCTGTCGCTGCGCCGAGCCCTCCGGGTGTGGATCCTCGTGTCTTGTCAACGTCAGCAATGGGAGGAACGTTCGGCCGGGTGTGGTGCTGGCCTCGTCAGCTGGCCACCACTAATAAGAATTATAATCGACGCTATTCTATTCCTTCGTATGATGGCACTATGTCCAGGAGCCAGATGCAAATGTCGAGGTATGCCTTGCCACGACGAGAGGGCTTGAGGGGAGAGTTCGTCTCGTTTCGCTATTCCTCTTCCATGAAAGGAACGTTCCGTGGCCACACGAACGCACAACTGCGGTTTGCCTTTAGTCTCCCCCCATTCACGAGGGGCATGTGTGCGCTTGCAGAGGCGTCTTTCGCAAAAGTCTCAAAGTGCCGTGAATGAAATAAAAAATGAGAAAGGAATTCAAAGAAAGGACCCCGGTGGCAGAAGAGGAACCAAAGAGGAAGAAAACTAATCAGGATAAGAAAACCTTTTTTTTTAACAGATGGGGTTTTTAGTCGGGACTTTAATAAGATTTCAACCCCATCGGAGGGCCCGGTATCCAACGGTGGCGATGAGGTGTAGGTGTCATCACGAATAGAATGATGAGGTGTAGGTTTCATCATGAATAGAATGATGAGGTGTGGGTGTCATCATGAATAGAATGATGAGGTGTGGGTGTCATCACGAATAGAATGATGAGGTGTAGGTGTCATCACGAATAGAATGATGAGGTGTAGGTGTCATCATGAATAGAATGATGAGGTGTGGGTGTAATCACGAATAGAATGATGAGGTGTAGGTGTCATCACGAATGGAATGATGAGGTGTAGGTGTCATCACGAATAGAATGAGGTGTAGGTGTCATCACGAATAGAATGATGAGGTGTGGGTGTCATCACGAATGGAATGATGAGGTGTGGGTGTCATCACGAATAGAATGATGAGGGTGGGTGTCATCACGAACAGAATGATGAGGTGTAGGTGTCATCACGAATATAATGAGGTGTAGGTGTCATCACGAATAGAATGATGAGGTGTAGGTGTCATCACGAATAGAATGATGAGGTGTGGGTTTCATCACGAATAGAATGATGAGGTGTAGGTGTCATCATGAATAGAAAGATGAGGTGTAGGTGTCATCACGAATAGAATGATGAGGTGTAGGTGTCATCACAAATAGAATGATGAGATGTGGGTGTCATCACGAATAGAATGATGAGGTGTGGGTGTCATCACGAACAGAATGATGAGGTGTAGGTGTCATCACGAATAGAATGATGAGGTGTCATCACGAATAGAATTATGAGGTGTAGGTGTCATCACGAATAGAATGATGAGGTGTGGGTGTCATCACGAATAGAATGATGAGGTGTAGGTGTCATCACGAATAGAATGATGAGGTATGGGTGTCATCACGAATAGAATGATGAGGTGTAGGTGTCATCACGAATAGAATGATGAGGTGTGGGTGTCATCACGAATGGAATGATGAGGTGTAGGTGTCATCAGGAATAGAATGACGAGGTGTAGGTGCCATCACGAACAGAATGATGAGGTGTGGGTGTCATCACGAATAGAAAGATGAGGTGTAGGTGTCATCACAAACAGAATGATGAGGTGTAGGTGTCATCACGAGTAGAATGATGAGGTGTGGGTGTCATCACGAATAGAATGATGAGGTGTAGGTGTCATCACAAGTAGAATGATGAGGTGTAGGTGTCATCACGAATGGAATGATGAGGTGTAGGTGTCATCACGAATAGAATGATGAGGTGTGGGTGTCATCACGAATGGAATGATGAGGTGTGGGTGTCATCACGAATAGAATGATGAGGGTGGGTGTCATCACGAACAGAATGATGAGGTGTAGGTGTCATCACGAATATAATGAGGTGTAGGTGTCATCACGAATAGAATGATGAGGTGTAGGTGTCATCACGAATAGAATGATGAGGTGTGGGTTTCATCACGAATAGAATGATGAGTTGTAGGTGTCATCATGAATAGAAAGATGAGGTGTAGGTGTCATCACGAATAGAATGATGAGGTGTAGGTGTCATCACAAATAGAATGATGAGATGTGGGTGTCATCACGAATAGAATGATGAGGTGTGGGTGTCATCACGAACAGAATGATGAGGTGTAGGTGTCATCACGAATAGAATGATGAGGTGTCATCACGAATAGAATCATGAGGTGTAGGTGTCATCACGAATAGAATTATGAGGTGTAGGTGTCATCACGAATAGAATGATGAGGTGTGGGTGTCATCACGAATAG
Organism: Petromyzon marinus; assembly: GCF_048934315.1. Taxonomy (NCBI): domain Eukaryota; kingdom Metazoa; phylum Chordata; class Hyperoartia; order Petromyzontiformes; family Petromyzontidae; genus Petromyzon; species Petromyzon marinus. The sequence goes on from NC_133698.1 coordinate 13,850,744, forward strand.
AATGATGAGGTGTAGGTGTCATCACGAACAGAATGATGAGGTGTAGGTGTCATCACGAATGGAATGATGAGGTGTAGATGTCATCACGAATGGAATGATGAGGTGTAGGTGTCATCACGAATAAAATGATAAGGTGTAGGTGTCATCACGAATGGAATGATGAGGTGTAGGTGTCATCACGAATGGAATGATGAGGTGTAGGTGTCATCACGAATAGAATGATGAGGTGTGGGTTTCATCACGAATGGAATGATGAGGTGTAGGTGTCATCACGAATGGAATGATGAGGTGTAGTTGTCATCACGAATAGAATGATGAGGTGTGGGTGTCATCACGAATGGAATGATGAGGTGTGGCTGTCATCACGAATAGAATGATGAGGTATGGGTGTCATCACGAATAGAATGATGAGGTGTGGGTGTCATCACGAATAGAATGATGAGGTGTAGGTGTCATCACGAATAGAATGATGAGGTGTGGGTGTCATCACGAATGGAATGATGAGGTGTAGGTGTCATCAGGAATAGAATGACGAGGTGTAGGTGCCATCACGAACAGAATGATGAGGTGTGGGTGTCATCACGAATAGAAAGATGAGGTGTAGATGTCATCACGAACAGAATGATGAGGTGTAGGTGTCATCACGAACGGAATGAGGTGTAGGTGTCATCACGAATGGAATGATGAGGTGTAGATGTCATCACGAATGGAATGATGAGGTGTAGGTGTCATCACGAATGGAATGATGAGGTGTAGGTGGCATCACGAATGGAATGATGAGGTGTAGGTGTCATCACGAATAGAATGATGAGGTGTAGGTGTCATCACGAATAGAATGATGAGGTGTGGGTGTGATCACGAATAGAATGATGAGGTGTGGGTGTCATCACGAATAGAATGATGAGGTGTCGGGGTCATCACGAATAGAATGATGAGGTGTGGGTGTCATCACGAATGTAATGATGAGGTGTAGGTGTCATCACGAATAGAATGATGAGGTGTGGGTGTCATCACGAATGGAATGTTGAGGTGTAGGTGTCATCACGAATGGAATTATGAGGTGTGGGTGTCATCACGAATGGAATGCTGAGGTGTGGGGTCATCACGAATGGAATGATGAGGATTGCCGTGAGAGGAGACGCGGCTGATTAGTATGGGAGACAAACGAGGAAGCGTGTTGTGACGAGGTGTGTGGGTAGGATGAGCGGTGGTGGGAGTGGGTGTCATCACGAATAGAATGATGAGGTGTAGGTGTCATCACAAATGGAATGATGAGGTGTGGGTGTCATCACGAATAGAATGATGAGGTTTGGGTGTCATCACGAATGTAATGACGAGGTGTAGGTGTCATCACGAATAGAATGATGAGGTGTGGGTGTCATCACGAATGGAATTATGAGGTGTGGGTGTCATCACGAATGGAATGCTGAGGTGTGGGGTCATCACGAATGGAATGATGAGGTTTGCCGTGAGAGGAGTCGCGGCTGATTAGTATGGGAGACAAACGAGGAAGCGTGTTGTGACGAGGTTTGTGGGTAGGATGAGCGGTGGTGGGAGTGGGTGTCATCACGAATAGAATGATGAGGTGTAGGTGTCATCACAAATGGAATGATGAGGTGTGGGTGTCATCACGAATAGAATGATGAGGTTTGGGTGTCATCACGAATGTAATGACGAGGTGTAGGTGTCATCACGAATAGAATGATGAGGTGTGGGTGTCATCACGAATGGAATTATGAGGTGTGGGTGTCATCACGAATGGAATGCTGAGGTGTGGGGTCATCACGAATGGAATGATGAGGTTTGCCGTGAGAGGAGACGCGGCTGATTAGTATGGGAGACAAACGAGGAAGCGTGATGTGACGAGGTGTGTGGGTAGCGACGAGCGGTGGTGGGAGTGGGTGAGACCGGCGGGCGCTGCCGTGAGATGTGGCGGCGGTAATTACCGCACGCGGCGCGAGACTGCCAATCAGCCCCCCAACTCCCCCCGTAAACTGGGACAGAAGGGGGGCTGGGGGGGGGTGAGAGGGGGTAGGGACGCGCAGTCATCGGCGCGTCCGTAGGTCGCGACGAGACGACGCGGCTGGGGTCACGGCGCTGCCGGGCAGTGCACGGGCAACCGTTCGCTATCCACGTGGTTCACTCTACTCCCGGGCGAGTTCCGCAGAGCGCCAGGGCTTCACAGCAAAGTTTCACTCAACCCCTTCCCCCCTACACAAACAACACGGGCGAGAGAAGAGATGGGCGAGAGAAGAGATGTGCGAGAGAAGAGATGGGCGAGAGAAGAGATGGGCGAGAGAAGAGATGATGGCCTCATGCCGTACAGGAGGATGTGGAGCTGAAGGGACTCGACGATGATCGGTAACCAGCGGCTTCAAGATCGGCCTCGGTGAGGCGGTTTACCAACAATACTGAGCAGTGCCAGGCTAGGTGCACTTTGAGGCAGGCAGTTGGAGGCAGTCGCCTTCCACAACAACGTAGGGCAGAAGAGCGACGCTCACAACAACGAGCGGAACGCCGGGCGGATAAAACGCTGCTAAAGTTGGCACAGTTGAGAGCACAATTGGTGCATCTGCCAGTCATCTCAGTAAACCCATAGCACCTGGGTCTGTCCTAGCACTATAAAAGACAGCCACCATTCCATTTGTATGGAGAACAGTCCCATCCTTCTCACCTCACCGATACTAAACAATGTTCCAATTTATTTCTGTAAAAATTCTGTCTCCCGCTCTCGGCTGTAGCAGACGAAAACAAAACTAATTCTCAAACTGGCAACTTTTTTTAACAAAGTGAGAATTCACGCGAACACGGCTGACAACACCTTCACTCGCGCATTTAGTCTCACAGAAAGTTCAGTGATGTTGCACTAACAGCGTGAGTTTCAATTTGAAGAAACCTTGACAACGCCTCTAGTTGTTTCATTGTTAATAAAATAAAGTGCTCAATCGGTTATGTAGACAAGCAACAATGTTTTGATGAAGTTGGAGTATTATAAACCATCTTCGTGCGTATTCGTATCCCGGGGGTGGGGGGAGTGGTGGCGCGGCGGGTTGCCCACCGCTCTTACAATCCCCAGGGGGCCGGAGTTCGATCCCCGCCCTCGGCCAGCGTAAGCGGTGAATGATCTCCGACCTTGTCCTGGGCCCCTCGACATTCAAACCTCACCCGGGGGGCCGCGGTGAAGCCCAAAGCGTAACCACAGTCGTCAACCCGCCTCTGGCGTTCTTCACTCGTTGTCAGAGGGAGGGGGGGACATCAGCGTCAGGGCCGCCACACATTTGAAACCATTGGGTTTGACAGCAGCACGATGATGGTGATGATGGTCGTGGTGGTGGTGTTTTCCCTTTCCTGTATTGTCGAGGGCCGCACTGAAGGCCACTAGGGCCCGCCAGTGGCCGGCGGGCATTGTGATGAAGACCGCTACGCCAGCTCTCGCCGCCCAAGAGCAACGAGCCAACGAAACGCGAGCACAATCCCTGACCCTGACCAGACACTGATACTCGCCCTGTCGCTGCGCCGAGCCCTCCGGGTGTGGATCCTCGTATCTTGTCAACGTCAGCAATGGGAGGAACGTTCGGCCGGGTGTGGTGCTGGCCTCGTCAGCTGGCCACCACTAATAAGAATTATAATCGACGCTATTCTATTCCTTCGTATGATGGCACTATGTCCAGGAGCCAGATGCAAATGTCGAGGTATGCCTTGCCACGACGAGAGGGCTTGAGGGGAGAGTTCGTCTCGTTTCGCTATTCCTCTTCCATGAAAGGAGCGTTCCGTGGCCACACGAACGCACGACTGCGGTTTGCCTTTAGTCTCCCCCCATTCACGAGGGGCATGTGTGCGCTTGCAGAGGCGTCTTTCGCAAAAGTCTCAAAGTGCCGTGAATGAAATAAAAAATGAGAAAGGAATTCAAAGAAAGGACCCCGGTGGCAAAAGAGGAACCAAAGAGGAACAAAACTAATCAGGATAAGAAAACCTTTTTTTTAAACAGATGGGGTTTTTAGTCGGGACTTTAATAAGATTTCAACCCCATCGGAGCGCCCGGTATCCAACGGTGGCGAGTTCCACAAGTCGGGAGTGGGGGGTATCATCAGGAGGGGGTTAGGGGGGGCGATGTGGAGGCCTTCGTGAGGAATCGCCGTCAATGTCGCCGAGGAGCACGACCAGCCCGCGGGCTGTGACCATGGGGCCTGCGGCAGGACGGCTCCCTGTCGGCCTCATTACGCCTCGCTGGGCACTCCGGATGCCTTAACGAGACCTCGTTAGCACGGGGCGTTCGTGGGCAGCTCCTCCTGCCGCTACTGCCGCGGCCGCTCGCGCTCCGCTCCCTGCTGTCCCCCCGCGCCGCCGCTTGCCCGGTGGGCTTTGACGGACGCACGCTGTGGCACGGGTAAATGGTTGCCACCTCTGAGATACGAAGACCCGACACGCAATTCGTGGGAAGATGGAGGACCTCTCTCACAGTACCGGCGGAAGGGAGCGCCCCACGTGAACGCGGATTTTTACGGAGCTGAAAAAAACGAGCGGGACTTTTAAATGGGAAGGCGTACAAACCCCCGATAAGTGTGGAACACGTTGTCCCAACGGTTCCTAACGCATGCCAACGTTGGCCCTACGTTGCAGGACAGCAGCTGCCTCCTCAACAAGAGGGCGAGCCTGGGGAAAGCCCGAGCAGGTGGCGAGCACACTTCACCAGGCCCCTGCTGCCTGGGGAAGTGTGCTCGCGGCCGCACGCTGTTACCGGCCAATGCGACAGCAAGTCAGGAGCGCTGCGGCAGGCGTTCGTGCGTAAGCGCGGTGCGAAAACATCGCCACTGCGGAGACAAAGGCGGCCGGGCGTGGTGATGGCCACCCACACCTACGTGTAGGTGCTCGCTAACAGCACTTGCCCCAAATGTTTGTAAAGGCTATACGGGGGGATCTTTGTCTTTTTGTGTGCGCGTGCGAGCGCATCGCTTCGGCTCGTAGCAAGGCGCAGCACCACCCCGCCGCCCCTCCCGGCTTTCAGCTCCCGTCAGCGAGGAGTCGACGCCGCCCCCAAACAAAATTCCCTCCCGCTGGTCGGGCTGGCTCCGTCGGTGCCACCCGCCCCGTGTCGACAGCCGGCGGGCGGGCCTGGGGGGCCTGGGGGGTGTGGGGGGGTTGTGTGTGTGGGGGGGTTGTGGGTGTGGGCGGGTGGAGGGGGGGCGGGGCGCCTTCATCAGCCGCCCCGCAAGGGGTCAGCGGCAATTCCGCCAGCGAGATTGTGTTTTGTCGCTGTCAGTGAGATCCACAGCTGAGCGGGCGCTGCGTCACCTGTCCCAGAGCCACCCCCGTCCCCCCTCCCACTGCGGGGGGTGGAGTGAAGGGGGAGGGAGGGGGCGAGGAGGTAGAAGGCGATACAGGGTTCGGGCTGGTGATATTGCCGCGCCCGGCACACCACATCCTCTGTACATTTTCTCCAGGTGCCGTTGGCTGCCAGTCGCATGCCTATGACCGTCTCATCGGCAACTCTGAAAAGGATTTCCTGCATCCGGCACTCCACATGCAGCATTTCTCTCGCTGCTACGGCTGTGACTACTCGCGAGAACAATCCATCCCCCCGAGTACGAGGGGGGGGGTTCTGACGAGCCCCTCGGAGCCACCGCCAGTCGCTTCCCCGCCGCCAGCTCGGATTTCTGCGCGCGCTGATTGACGAAGGGGGCGCGCGCGCGTGCAATCCGAGCGCTAACGAGCCTCAATTAAAATGGAGAGCCCCGCTGTCGTTAGCCCGGGGCCTTCATTTGATGTCGGTGCGCGGGCCTTTGGCTAAACGTGAAAAATGAAGGGGCGCTTCGATAACGGCGAGGGAGTCGCGAGCGTTAGTAGCGAGTGCGGGCGGGTGTGAGCGTGCTAGCGAGTGTGAGCGTGCTAGCGAGTGTGAGCGTCGCCGTCTCCGCCGCCTCCGTTTGTCGGAGACCCGTGACGAATGCGGCGATTCGCGGCCGGAGGTGGCGGCATGCAGCGGGGGGGGGGGGGGGTTCCGCGACTCCCGAAGGCGCGCGGCTCTCGTCTCGGAGCAGACGCGCAGAGACGAGAGCCGCGCGTGCCCCGCGTGCGTCTCGAGCTGTCGTGCGCGAGCTCAAAAAGCTTCGTGAATGGAAACAAAAGCACAGAGTTCTAAAATAGGCGGAGAGCGCCGCACGATTCGTTGGCTTCAAACTGAAACGCGTTCATATGCTTGGTTCTTTCGGTAAAGTCACGTGGAAGGGAAATAATAAATAATACAAATAAAACAATACAATTCCCTTCTACGTGGTGACTTTACCGAAAGAACCAAGAATATGAATCCCTGCAGTCACGAAAGCTTTAAATCGAAATGAAACGCGTTCGTCAATAAAAACCGTGGGGTTGACAAGACAGAGTAAATTGCCGTTGGGCAACGTTTCTGGCAACGGCCCTTATTCACCACCCGGAGACCACAGGTAGCGTGGGTACGAGTTAGAGACGGGCCATTACCCGAAACGTCGCATATTATATATTTTATTGTTAAAGGCCACACACACCGAGTTGCTATTCACGCACGTGTTGACGCGTGGTTTTTTGTACTCTGCTTGTGCATCACTGCCAACGCAGCAGCAGCCAGCACCATCACCAGCCACAGCCAGCCACAGACACAGCAGACACAGACACAGCAGACAGACACAGCCACAGACAGCCACAGACACAGCAGACACAGAGACACAGACACAGCAGACACAGCCACAGACAGACACAGCAGACAGACACAGCAGACACAGACACAGCAGACACAGCCACAGACAGCCACAGACACAGCAGACACAGACACAGCAGATACAGCCACAGACACAGCCACAGACAGAGACACAGATAGACAGACACAGCAGACACAGACACAGCCACAGACACAGCCGACACAGACACAGCAGACACAGACACAGCAGACACAGCAGACAGACACAGACACAGCCAGCCACAGACACAGCAGACACAGCAGACGCAGACACAGCAGACAGACACAGCCAGCCACAGACACAGCAGACACAGACACAGCAGACACAGACACAGCAGACAGACACAGACACAGCCAGCCACAGCCACAGCAGACACAGACACAGCAGACGCAGACACAGCAGACAGACACAGACACAGCCAGCCACAGACACAGCAGACACAGACATAGCAGACACAGACACAGCAGACATAGCAACAGACAGTCACAGACACAGTCACAGACACAGCCACAGACACAGCCACAGACAGAGACACAGATAGACAGACACAGCAGACACAGACACAGCCACAGCCGACACAGACACAGCAGACACAGCAGACACAGGCACACACACAGCAGACACAGTAAACACAGACACAGGCAGTGACACAGACACCACAGCAGATACAGCAGACACAGACACAGCAAACACAGACACAGCAGACACAGACAGTGACACAGATAGACAGACACAGCAGACACAGACACAACAAACACAGGCACACACACACAGCGGACACAGACACAGCAGACACAGACAGTGACACAGACACCACAGCAGACACAGCAGACACAGACACAGCAGACACAGCCACAGCAGATAAAGACACAGCAGACACAGATACAGCCGACACAGACTCAGACACACACAGCAGACACAGCAAACACAGACACAGCAGACACAGCAAACACAGATACAGACACAGCAGACACAGACAGTGACACAGACACAGACTGTGACACAGACACAGCAGACACAGCAGACACAGACACCACAGCAGACACAGCAAACACAGACACAGCCGACACAGACACACACAGACACAGCAGACACAGACAGTGACACAGCAGACACAGCAAACACAGACACAGCAGACACAGACACAGCCGACACAGACACAGACACACACAGACACAGCAGACACAGACAGTGACACAGCAGACACAGACACCGCTGCTTTATCGGATTCCGCAAGTCATTGCCAACTCTAACAATTATCGACACGTTTGATTATTGTTAGAACTACCCCGTCTCGCGTCTGTTTCCACCACGCGTGCCGCTGGACGGGAGGTGACGGGCGGGGCTTGGTGACGCCATCGGCCTCATCGGCCACCGTGGCGCTGGGCGAGGCTCGTGGGGGGGGTTTCCCGCCTTCGGGAGGTCGTGTAGCCGATTCATAAATAATAACGAACTCGGTTTTCTGTGGGGTTGCAATTCGCGCAACGTCTCAGCGCAACGTCTCAGCGCGCTTCACACGAAGCTCGTGACGCCACAGAACAAGCCCGTTGTGAAATCGGGTAAGGTTCAAGCCGCGGTTTAAAAAGTGTAACGCACTCAAGATTCCCTCAATGGACCGAGGAAGGAATTGCGTGGAATTCCACAATCGCGGAGCATGGCTGCGATCAGCTCCGCCTTCTCCCAGCTAACAACAAGGTGCGCTCTTTTCTATCGCAATAAATTTAGGGCAGAATCGGCAGATCTACGATTTCGCAGTGGAATATAAAACTTAAGCAGATCGGCGGTGAGATGTTTATGAGCCAATTCATTCAAAGCCTTAAGACGTGAGAAGAAGATGAAGATTCTCAAAGTCGATCCTGTGCTTTGCAGGGAGCCAGTGCAGGGAGGCAAGAATTGAATTGATCTGATCACGTGATTTCACTGAATCGACGAATCGTCGTCCCAACTGTCCCAAGACCGGTGTTCTATCACAAACTGTTGTGATGGGTGACACCACTCGAGTGCTCTCTGATGGCACGGTTGACCTTAACTTTGAAGCATTTTTCTTCAATGTGTGCTGGATGGCCCCCCAGGGCACCACCTTGCCGTGCGTCTACAAGACGGACATCACCCTCCAGCCCCTGTAACCCCCCACGGTGCAGCCATCCGGCATTACCAATCTTTATATCAGCATCAGCAGCAGCAGTCGTGATCATTCCACTGCTGGATGAACATCTACCCAAACCATCACCATCTCTCACGTTCCCATGATGGAGCAATCCACCCAGCGCCGCGTGAAATCGAGTCGTCTGCAGCGGAGTCGCGGGCAGTGCTGGGCCCCGTAGCAGGCTGGACTTCGTTCGCGCCGCACGTCGCCAACCGCAGGCCACAGGCTCCCACGCGTGGGGGCGGCGGCGGCGGCGGGGGTTGAACCGGGCCGGGTGGCGAGCGGAGGAGAGGACGGTGACGGCGGCGGCAGCAGCGGCCCCCCACTCCCTCGCCCCCCCCCCACTCCCTCGCCCCCCCCCCCTCCCTCGCCCCCCCCACTCCCTCGCCCCCCCCCCCCCGCGTTTAGCGGCTCCCGTCCCGACGGGAAGGCTTTTACTTAACGCGGCTCGTGGTGGGCACGGCGGCGAGTGAGAGGGCGAGAGGGGATCGCTCCACGCACAGCGCGCGACACGGGCAGCACGGAGAGTCCCCCCGCCCCCCGTCCCTCTGTCACCACGCCAGCAACGGAGCAGCAACACACCGCCGATGAGACCGCGAGAGATGAAGCCGGCGAGGAGGAGTCGTGCGAGTTCAAAACTCCGCGTACAGAGAGCCCGCATCCGAGTGTCAGGGGTGTGGAGGTGGGTGTGTGCGAGTCGGTGCATAGGTGAGTACACGTGCCTGTGTCCGTGTATGCGTGTAGGTGAGTGGGTGTGTACGAGTTGGTCACGAGTGATGTAGCTACATCTATATATAAAACTACGTGATTAGTAATATCGCCGTGCTCGCTGCTGACCTGTCCTGTGCCCGCTTCCCGAACGCGCTTCTCGTTATTTGTGCGAACGCTCGGCGTACACCGTGTCACGCTTGTTATAAACATTCGCGGTGGTGGTGGTGGCGGCGGTAGTAGTGGTCAAGATGACCCAGCTTTTAGTTTACTTTCAGTGAAATAACACGACCGAATCTCCTCCTCCTCCTCGCACAGAGGGAGTAAGCTCGTGCGAGTGTGTGTGCGCGTGTGAACGCACACTAACAACAGCACTTGCCACAACGGTCTGTCAAGGCGACGTGGGGGATATTTGTCTCTGTGTTGTGCACGCACATGAAACATTGAGGGGAGTGGTAGTGCAGTGGTTAGCGCACTGCGCTACGAACCCGGCCACCCGAGTTCAATTCCTGCTCATGGCCAACACCAGTGGCAATTATCTGAATCGGTCCTGGGCCTCCCCTAGTTCAACTCCGTCTCAAGTGAGTACCTGGTGCGATGTCTAAACGTCACCACTGGGGAGACAAAGGCGGCCGGACGTTGTCCTGGCCACCCCCTCACGCACCGTGCCGGCCTTCATAGTTGCTCACTAACAGCACTTGCCCCAAACGTCTGTTAAGGCTACACAGGAGATCTTTGTCTTTGTGTACGCATGTGTACGTGTGACAGAGTGGGGTGAGTGGCTGGGTGCTTGGTTGCGAGGACAAGTGAGTGAGCGTAGGTAGGCGAGAGAGAGTGAGTGTGTGTGTGTGCTGTACAGGCCTTAAAATGCGCTCACGAAAATTGCGTGCTATTAGGAATGTAATTGGTGTGAATAGGTAGGTGCACGTGAGTGCAATTGTGTGTGTGGGTGCATACAAGTGTGTGTGTACCTGAGTTCGTCCTGCTACCGGTAACGTAGTGGTTAGGGCGCTGCACCACGAACCCGGCGACTCGAGTTCGATTCCCGATCAAAAACAGGGGCCAATATGTGAACCTGTTCTGGGCCCACCCCGAGGTCGACTCAGGAACTTGGCGCGGTGAGTAAACATCGCCACTTGGGAGAAACGGAGGCGGCCGGCAGTGGTGCTGGCCACCCAGCCCTTCGTGTGCCGTGCCGGCCTTCATCGGCGTGCTCGCTAAAATCACTTGCCCCTATAGTCTGTGAAGGCTACACGGGGGGGGGGGGAGGGGTCTTGAACTTTGCCCATTGTGCGCACGCGTCACCTGCACGGTGTCATTGTCCTCCTCCGCGAGTCGCAGCAGCAGCCCCACGAGGTCACGGAGCAGCGCCCCGGCGAGCGGAGCGCCCTGGTGGCCGGCACAGCGGTCCTGCACACAGCGGCGTCCATCGTCAGCGTCTCCTCCTCACCATCCTCACCCTCCTCACCCTCCTCGCCCTCCTCACCCTCCTCACCCTCCTCACCCTCCTCACCCTCCTCACCCCCCCCTTCATCCTCCTCAAATCCCACAACATGGGACCTTTTTTTCCAATATCAAAGTATGAAAAAATAAGAATAGGTGTTACCCTTTCTGGCAATAAAACAGGAAGTGTTAAGATGTTCAAACACCAAATAGAAACATTTCGCAAGGAATCAAGTCTGCGTTAACCACACACAGCGCTTATGGTGATCACTGGCAAAGACAATTCTATATATAATTAGTATCAGAGCCACGTGTTTGTTTGCATATTCACCACAAGTGCTGTGTGTGGTTAATGCAGTACTTGATAACTTGCAAAATGTTTCTATTTGGTGTTTCAACATCTTAACACCTCCTCTTTTATTGCTAGAAAGGAAAGGGTAAAAACCGTATTGTTGATTTTTCAAAACCCCACACTTAACTTTTGTTAAAGGTCACAGCGATGTCTCTTGACAAGGCTGCGATGGAACTCGACACACATGGATACATCGTGGAGCTGGGTTTCATGAACCGCGGGGGCATCATCACCACGCGTGGCACACAACTCAGGAGCGACGGAGACCCTTCATGAGACCTTGTTGTATCCTTCACGGTGACCGGTCTGTCCATTACTCACCCCACAGGCCAACAGCAGCACCAGGCTGTGTGTGTCTGTGTGAGAGTGCGCGCAGGATCAGCGCGACTTCTCTATGTCCCACGGGGCTTTTGTAAACATCTCATCGGAGAGACACGCTCCCGGCCTTGCGGCACGGACAAAGGCCAGAGCTCCTTGGTTGACTTTCGTGAAGGCGCAGCCCTTTGACGGCTTTCTCGCGCCACCGCTGGCGGAAAGGCCTCCCCCACTTGACTGATCCCGTCTAGAGGGAATGCTGGGCTACTCTTCCACACTGGACATACGACGTCAACTACAGAGTATGTATGTAGCTATGTTGAACTTCCTTCGCACCGTACATAGCCAACCGTGATAATCGGAGGTGCGGGCAAGAGTGGCTGGGTCTACCCACCGGTTTGCTCCGCCGTTGGGTCATCGTTGGCCCGACGTTGCGCGTCTACCGAGGCAGTAAATGCGCAACGTTGGGCCCACGCGCACATTGCGCCTCGCTCAGATGAGCGGGCGGGGCATTATTCCGGTGAGGCGGTGAGGGTCATTGGAGTGAGCGCCCTGCAGGTGAGTGCCTGGAGCGTCATGCAGCACGGAGCAGCCTCCAGCCTGGCTCCGGCGACTCCACACCGCCCCCCTCCCACCGCCCGCCGGGGCCAAATGGCCACGGCCGCCTCAACTGCGCCGGGGCGCCGCGTTCCGCCAGGCGTCGGCAAGCCCTCTCAATGAAACAAACATCGCCGCCGGTTCGTGCACACAGGGACAGGGCCGCGGGCCGGCGAGGGAGCGAGCGAGGGAGCGAGCGAGCTTCGGTGCACGGGTGGGGGTTGAGGGGGGGTCTGGCGACGTGAATTGTTGATGTGAAATCTCCGCCTGTGATGCCATCGCCACCACCGCCGCGCTATCGCGCAACTCGCGCCGAGGGAGGCCCCTCGTTACCTCGCCGGGAGAGGCGCGGACACGAGCTGCAGGGCTCCTTCCGCCTGTGTGCTGGCCGTGGTGGTGGTGATGATGGTGGTGGTGGTGATGGTGATGATGGTGATGATGATGGTGGTGATGATGGTGGTGATGGTGGTGGTGATGGTGGTGGTGGTGATGATGGTGATGATGGTGATGATGGTGATGGTGATGATGGTGATGATGGTGGTGATGGTGGTGATGATGGTGATGATGGTGATGGTGATGATGGTGATGATGGTGATGATGGTGGTGATGATGGTGATGATGGTGATGATGGTGATGATGATGGTGGTGATGGTGATGATGATGGTGGTGGTACTGGTGATGATGGTGGTGATGGTGATGATGATGGTGATGATGGTGATGGTGGTGATGATGGTGATGATGGTGGTGGTGGTGATGATGGTGATGATGGTGATGATGGTGATGGTGGTGATGGTGGAGGTGGTGATGATGGTGATGATGGTGATGATGGTGATGGTGGTGGTGGTGGTGATGATGGTGATGGTGGTGATGGTGATGATGGTGGTGGTGATGGTGGTGGTGATGGTGGTGATGATGGTGATGATGGTGGTGATGGTGATGGTGGTGATGGTGGTGATGGTGATGGTGGTGATGGTGGTGATGGTGATGATGATGGTGATGATGGTGATGATGATGGTGATGATGGTGGTGATGGTGATGATGGTGATGATGATGGTGATCATGATGATGATGGTGATGATGGTGAAGATGGTGGTGATGGTGATGGTGGTGATGGTGATGATGGTGGTGATGGTGGTGATGGTGATGATGGTGATGATCGTGATGGTGATGATGATGGTGATGATGATGGTGATGATCGTGGTTAGGATGGTGATGATGGTGGTGATGATGGTGATGATGATGGTGGTGATGGTGATGATGATAGTGATGATGGTGATGATGGTGGTGATGGTGATGATGATGGTGATGGTGGTGATGATGGTGATGATGATGGTGGTGATGGTGATGATGATAGTGATGATGGTGATGATGGTGGTGATGGTGATGATGATGATGGTGATGATGATGGTTAGGATGGTGATTATGATGATGATGGTGATGATGGTGGTGATGGTGATGATGGTGGTGATGGTGGTGATGATGGTGGTGGTGGTGATGGTGATGATGATGGTGATAGTGATGATGATGGTGATGATGGTGATAGTGATGCGCTGCCTTTGAAGTGCGCTTCTGGTGCAACATCAAACTCCGTTCACCCCGCCGGCCACACTTTTGGCCGCGCTCTCGCGACAGGTGGCGTTTTGTGACTGAGACAGAGAGGGAGGGAGGGGTGGAGGACACTCCACGTCGATCTCCTCGTCACCGGACTTTGCGGGTAAGAAGATAACGCGAGCGCTTTCGACCAAAGCGATTCGGATGAAGATGAACGCTGCCCAACGCGCGATAGGCTCACTCCGGTCAGATCGCCCGCATCCCGCGAGCGGCGAGTCTCGTTCCGACTGCCCGTGGCAACGCCGGGTGGTCTCATGCAGAATACATAAGACCTGGGCTGCACGGGTGACCAGGGGAATTAGCACCGCCGTAGATTGTTGAATCTGTCTGTGCAAAAAGTGCGTCCCAATTGCAGGGACCTCCTGAAAAACAAAGAGTCTTGAGACTCGGTGAAGCTATTCTGGTGGATATATACACGGCGTGATCATGGAGCTGGGAACGATTGGTAAAATAAGTCGATCAATAAACCAAAAACGAAATCCACATCCGGCCTCCCGAAGGCAGGCAACCCCCTACAAGCCACGCCCAGCGTAACACGACTGACGATGCCGACGACGTCACCAAGCCCTGCCCGTCACCTCCCGTCCAGCAGCACACATGTCCTATCCGATTAGACGAGTAATCGGTAAAGTACTCGATTACATAATATGATCACAGCCCCGCTCTTCATTACGAATATTATTGTTGTTGTGACGGCACCTATGGCGTTATTCATGCACGCTGCGCCGCAAAGCACAACGGCCGTCACCATCCCTGTACTTCACAAGGCGATCATAGCTGCGCTTTGGAATCCCCTCCCATCGCCTCTGTTTCCCCGAACTCTTACAGTAACACTATAAAATATATATAAACCGTGTTGAGCACATATCCACGCGGTTTGTTGCTGGCTGTTTGACGTTTTGGGCTCTATGCTACCCGGTCGGTACCCCACCCCTCCCTGCCGCACCCCGAGAGGGAGGGGGGGAGGGGGGAGGGAGGGGGGGAGAGAGGGAGTAGGGAGGGAGGGAGGGGGTGAGGGAGAGAGGGAGGGGGAGGCCGTTCCTCGATGCCCCCTCTCACTCAGGCGGGCGCGGCACCGTGAGACGCCGACACGCAGCTCTGTCCGCCAAGTGGCACTCCCCAAACAAACAACAAAGACAAGGACCCCCCCCCGCCGTGTAGCCTTGACGGACTGTTGGGGCAAATGCTGTGAGCGAGTGACACCTCTATGAAGGCCGGCACGGGTGGTAGGTGGCCAGCACCACGCCCGTCGCCCTTAGTCTACCCAGCGGCGATGTTTTTCACGTCGTACCAGGCACTTATTTGCGGCTAAGTTGACCTGGGGGAGGCCCAGAACCGGTTCAGATAATCGTCACTGGTGTTGGCCGAAAGCGGGAATCGACCTCGGGTCGCCGGGACCGCAGCACCACCATTGCCAGTGACCCGAGCACTGCCCTGCAGCAGTTCTTACCTGAAACCGGGCCAGAATTATGCTCGCGTGTGAACAAGTGTTTCTTAAATTATACACTCCCAGAGGCGATGCAGCTGATGCGATGTGGGAAAATAAAATTTATTTTACTGATACTACTATATGTGAGTATGTGGATTTCTGCGCGAGTCTGTGTGGGTCTGTGTGAGTATGTGGGTCTGTGTCAGTCTGTGGGTCTGTGTGAGTATGTGGGTCTGTGTCAGTCTGTGGGTCTATCTGAGTCTGTGGGTCTGTGAGTCTGTGGGTCTGTGTGAGCCTGGATCTGCGTGAGTCTGTGGGTCTGTGTGAGTCTGTGGGTCTGTGTGGGTCTGTGTGGGTCTGTATGGGTCTGTGTGAGTCTGTGGGTCTGTGTGAGTCTGTGGGTCTGTGTGAGTCTGTGTGAGTCTGTGGGTCTGTGTGAGTCTGTGAGTCTGCGGGTCTGTGTGAGCCTGTGGGTCTGTGTAGGTCTGTGTGTCTGTGTGAGTCTGTGGGTCTGTGTGAGTCTGTGGGTCTGTGTGAGTCTGTGGGTCTGTGTGAGTCTGTGGGTCTGTGTGAGTCTGTGGGTCTGTGTGGATCTGTGTGAGTCTGTGGGTCTGTGTGAGTCTGTGGGTCTGTGTGGGTCTGTGGGTCTGTGTGAGTCTGTGTGAGTCTGTGGGCCTGTGTGAGTCTGTGGGTCTGTGTGAGTCTGTGAGTCTGTGTGAGTCTGTGGGTCTGTGTGAGTCTGTGAGTCTGTGTGAGTCTGTGGGTCTGTGTGAGTCTGTGGGTCTGTGTGGGTCTGTGTGAGTCTGTGGGTCTGTGTGAGTCTGTGGGTCTGTGTGGGTCTGTGTGGGTCTGTGAGAGTCTGTGTGAGTCTTTGGGTCTGTGTGGATCTGTGGGTCTGTGTGAGTATGTGGGTCTGTGTGAGTCTGTGGGTCTGTGAGTCTGTGTGAGTCTGTGTGGGTCTGTGTGAGTCTGTGGGTCTGTGTGGATCTGTGGGTCTGTGTGAGTCTACATCTCTAACCATGGACCACAGAGCAACGCCACTGCCCGCTCCGATCACTCGCTAACAGCGTTTCAGACATTCACCACGAGGCTGCTCCCGAAGCCGCCCACCGGCTCGCTCTCCCTGGCTCGGCAGGTTGACTCCGCGACCTCGCCGCCGAGACTTACAGGGCCGCAGAGATCGCGGTGAGCCCCCGTCCCCCATCGCCCCCTCCCCCAACCCCCTACCACTACCCCCCGCCCGGCACAGCAGCGACGAGACGCGAGACGCGGGGCCTCCATGAATCACGGAAAGCGCCGCGCGCCGTTCTTCCCTCCATCCCTCCCTCCGTCCGCACGCCCACAAAATAACAAAAGCCTCGAGCCGATCGTGCGGCGGCGGAGGCGCTGGCTGCGCTGGTTATGATTCCAGCAGCGGCGCGGTTGTCAATACGCACGTCCCTGCCATACATCCTGACGGCTCGGAGCGTGAGACGCGGAGTGGACGTGGGGAGAGCGAGGCACGGGGAGAGGGGGACACGGGGAGGGGGGACACGGGGAGAGAGAGACACGGGGAGAGGGGGACACGGGGAGAGAGGGACACGGGGAGAGGGGGACACGGGGAGGGGGGACACGGGGAGAGAGAGACACGGGGAGAGGGGGACACGGGGAGGGGGGACACGGGGAGAGGGGGACACGGGGAGTGGGGGACACGGGGAGAGGGGGACACGGGGAGAGAGACACGGGGAGAGGGGGACACGGGGAGAGAGGGACACGGGGAGAGGGGGACACGGGGAGAGAGAGACACGGGGAGAGGGGGACACGGGGAGGGGGGACACGGGGAGAGAGAGACACGGGGAGAGGGGGACACGGGGAGGGGGGACACGGGGAGAAGGGGACACGGGGAGTGGGGGACACGGGGAGAGGGGGACACGGGGAGTGGGGGACACGGGGAGGAGGGGACACGGGGAGAGAGGGACACGGGGAGAGGGGGACACGGGGAGGAGGGGACACGGGGAGAGGGGGACACGGGGAGAGGGGGACACGGGGAGAGGGGGACACGGGGAGAGGGGGACACGGGGAGAGGGGGACACGGGGAGAGGGGGACACGGAGAGGGGGGACACGGGGAGACATGGGGAAAATGTGTGAGACAGGGGATACACGGGAAATGGTGATAAACGGGGAGTTACGGGACGACCGGGCAGATGCAGGTGCGAGACGGGGCGGCCGCCGGGGATAAAACCGCGCACGATTAATTAAAACATTCACCGTTAACCATTCACCATTCACCGTTAACCATTCACAGTTAACCATTCACCGTTAACCATTCACCATTCACCGTTAACCATTCACAGTTAACCATTCACCGTTAACCATTCACAGTTAACCATTCACCATTCACCGTTAACCATTCACCGTTAGCCATTCACCATTCACCGTTAACCATTCACCGTTCACCGTTAACCATTCACCGTTAGCCATTCACCATTCACCGTTAACCATTCACCGTTAACCATTCACCATTCACCGTTAACCATTCACAGTTAACCATTCACCGTTAACCATTCACAGTTAACCATTCACCATTCACCGTTAACCATTCACCATTCACCGTTAACCATTCACCGTTAACCATTCACCATTCACAGTTAACCATTCACCGTTAGCCATTCACCATTCACCGTTAACCATTCACCGTTAACCATTCACCATTCACCGTTAACCATTCACAGTTAACCATTCACCATTCACCGTTAACCATTCACCGTTAGCCATTCACCATTCACCGTTAACCATTCACCGTTAACCATTCACCATTCACCGTTAACCATTCACCGTTAACCATTAACCATTCACCGTTAACCATTCACCGTTAACCGTTCACCGTTAACCATTCACCGTTAACCGTTCACCGTTAACCGTTCACCATTCACCGTTAACCTTTCACCATTCACCGTTCACCGTTAACCATTAACCATTCACCGTTAACCATTCACCGTTAACCATTCACCGTTAACCATTCACCATTCACCGTTAACCATTCACCGTTAACCATTAACCATTCACCGTTAACCATTCACCGTTAACCATTAACCATTCACCGTTAACCATTCACCGTTAACCATTAACCATTCACCTTTAACCATTCACCGTTAACCATTCACCGTTAACCATTCACCAATAACCATTCACCGTTAACCCTGCAATGGATTTTCCCGGAAAGCGCGGCGCGTGCCACTCACTTGAGGGGTCTGAGCGACGGCCGGAAGCCGGGCTAGTGGGGTACCAGGCTAGTGGGGTACCAGGCTAGATGGGTAGAGGGGTACCAGGCTAGCGGGGTAGTGGGGTACCAGGCTAGAGGGGTAGTGGGGTACCAGGCTAGAGGGGTAGTGGGGTACCAGGCTAGAGGGGTAGTGGGGTACCAGGCTAGAGGGGTACCAGGCTAGAGGGGTAGTGGGGTACCAGGCTAGTGGGGTACCAGGCTAGATGGGTAGAGGGGTACCAGGCTAGCGGGGTAGTGGAGTACCAGGCTAGAGGGGTACCAGGCTAGAGGGGTAGTGGGGTACCAGGCTAGTGGGCTAGAGGGGTACCAGGCTAGAGGGGTAGTGGGGTACCAGGCTAGTGGGGTACCAGGCTAGAGGGGTAGTGGGGTACCAGGCTAGAGGGGTACCAGGATAGTGGGGTAGTGGGGTACCGGGCTAGAGGGGTAGTGGGGTACCAGGCTAGAGGGGCATTCGCTTGACAACGGACGCCGCCTAACGGCGACAACCCTGACGGCGTTGCCATGGCGACGCCAGGCTGACGCCACCGCGGCACCATCCGTGCTGTCAGCTTCCTGCCTCTGTTCCAGTCAAAGTTCAAGTCGGGACCTTTCTCTTTTTCTCCTCTGCCAGAGCCGTCTCCACGGCGACCGCCCCGAGCCCCGCACATGGGGGGTGGGGGCTGCGCTTCGACATCGCGTTGTCAGATGCGATTCTTCCGCTTTAGTTGAAGGCGTCGGGCGGCCCCCACGAGGTGATTTGCCCCAGGCCACGCACCCCCCTACGGACAGCCCTGCCTATGACAACATCGACATGAGATACATGTACAGTGAGGGAAAAAAGTATTTGATCCCCTGCTGATTTTGTACGTTTGCCCACTGACAAAGAAATGATCAGTCTATAATTGTAATGGTAGGTTTATTTGAACAGTGAGAGACAGAATAACAACAACAAAATCCAGAAAAACGCATGTCAAAAATGTTATAAATTGATTTGCATTTTAATGAGGGAAATAAGTATTTGACCCCTCTGCAAAACATGACTTAGTACTTGGTGGCAAAACCCTTGTTGGCAATCACAGAGGTCAGACGCTTCTTGTAGTTGGCCACCAGGTTTGCACACATCTCAGGAGGGATTTTGTCCCACTCCTCTTTGCAGATCTTCTCCAAGTCATTAAGGTTTCGAGGCTGACGTTTGGCAACTCGAACCTTCAGCTCCCTCCACAGATTTTCTATGGGATTAAGGTCTGGAGACTGGCTAGGCAACTCCAGGACCTTAATGTACTTCTTCTTGAGCCACTCCTTTGTTGCCTTGGCCGTGTGTTTTGGGTCATTGTTATGCTGGAATACCCATCCACGACCCATTTTCAATGCCCTGGCTGAGGGAAGGAGGTTCTCAACCAAGATTTGACGGTACATGGCCCCGTCCATCGTCCCTTTGATGCACTGAAGTTGTCCTGTCCCCTTAGCAGAAAAACACCCCCAAAGCATAATGTTTCCACCTCCATGTTTGACGGTGGGGTCATAGGCAGAATTCCTCCTCCTCCAAACACGGCGAGTTGAGTTGATGCCAAAGAGCTCCATTTTGGTCTCATCTGACCACAACACTTTCACCCAGTTGTCCTGTGAATCATTCAGATGTTCATTGACAAACTTCAGACGGGCATGTATATGTGCTTTCTTGAGCAGGGGGACCTTGCGGGCACTGCAGGATTTCAGTCCTTCACGGCGTAGTGTGTTACCAATTGTTTTCTTGGTGACTATGGTCCCAGCTGCCTTGAGATCATTGACAAGATCCTCCCGTGTAGTTCTGGGCTGATTCCTCACCGTTCTCATGATCATTGCAACTCCACGAGGTGAGATCTTGCATGGAGCCCCAGGCGGAGGGAGATTGACAGTTCTTTTGTGTTTCTTCCATTTGCGAATAATCACACCAAATGTTGTCACCTTCTCACCAAGCTGCTTGGCAATGGTCTTGTAGCCCATTCCAGCCTTGTGTAGGTCTACAATCTTGTCCCTGACATCCTTGGAGAGCTCATTTGGTCTTGGCCATGGTGGAGAGTTCGGAATCTGATTGATTGATTACTTCTGTGGACAGGTGTCTTTTATACAGGTAACAAGCTGAGATTAGGAGCACTCCCTTTAAGAGTGTGCTCCTAATCTTAGCTCGTTACCTGTATAAAAGACACCTGGGAGCCATAAATATTTCTGATTGAGAGGCGGTCAAATACTTATTTCCCTCATTAAAATGCAAATCAATTTATAACATTTTTGACATGCGTTTTTCTGGATTTTGTTGTTGTTATTCTGTCTCTCACTGTTCAAATAAACCTACCATTAAAATTATAGAATGATAATTTCTTTGTCAGTGGGCAAACGTACAAAATCAGCAGGGGATCAAATACTTTTTTTCCCTCACTCTACGTGTGTATACTGTGGTATGTTGAGAGATATATATAAACTGTATACGTATACCACTGTGGCATCGCAGGGACACCGAGAGATGGTGACGGCCCTGGGGAGACAATTGTCTAGCAGTGGACAGATCACGGCCGACAATGACGGCACAAAGGCGCTGGGGACGGTGCAGAAGAGACGTCGCGACGTGGAGTCGCTCCCATGGACGGAGGCGTTGAAGCGAGCGCCGCCGCGTTTCATGCCATGGCCACGGGCGGTGGTAAAACAATAAAGGTCTTGACTCTACATAGAGGCCGGGGGGCGCGGCCCCCCCCCCCACGAAACAACAAATACATCAGCCCGAGACGCCCATCAAGCTCACTGTGGACACGGGCACGTGGCAGCGCTACCAACGAGAGCGAGGGCGGCACGTGGCAGCGCCACGTGAGCCGAATGAAGTCGACCTGGGGCGCCGAGTTCACTCGACGGCCGCCATGGCCGAACCACGGCGAAGCTGGCGGCCGGCGGGCAGACCGGGGCCCCGGTCACGCATCGCGACGTCCCGCTCCAATTCAGATTTGTTTTGGCTTTGTTTTGTTATTCACCGCGACGCCGCGTGGGTCCGGACACGACGCCGTGGCCGTCAAATCGCGTTACTCGGGAGGAAGAGGAGGAGGGAGAGTGGAGAGGCGCGCGGGGTCGCAGCGGGCCCACGCGCCTCTCGCGCGTGCGCGCATCTCCCCTGGCAGGTATTCAAAAGGGACGGCGATGGTGATGTGCCCATTGATCTCCGCTGCACGTTACTCACGCTAATTAATTCCCTGCTCGTTGCTTCTCTTACCCTCAGCGGCAGCAGCAAGGAAAGCGCCTAACAGAATTAAACGCACGTGGGTTGCGCGCCGCGTGTAATTTAGGTAACAAATAACGGGTTTGTCACAAGCGGCCTGCTGCATCTGCCTGCCTCCCCCCTCCGTCTCCTCCTCCGCTAGAGACGCGAGCAGGGCCACCCCCCCCCCCCCCCCGTGTCGCGGGCGAGCGAGCGGGCGGCTCGCAGCAGGGTCGACCCCGCTCCCGTGATGCCTCCCAACGAGTTTTGACCTCTGGGGCCGAGCAAAAATTATTCCACGGCTGCCCCCCCCCCACCCCCGCGAAGGACATCGGCTAAGGTCCGTGCGGCCGAGGGTTAAACTCAACCACGTGACGCGGATCTACTCGGGCAGCGGTGTGGGGTTGGAGGTGCTTCTCAGCGACCCTCCTTGTGTCTCTTCCCGTTTCGTTACCTTTGAGCACTTGGCACGTACGCACACACGCACAGCCCGCACTCACAACAAAGACCGATTCCCCCCACCCTGTTTAGCCATTCGCAGGCTGTTGGGGCGAGTGCTGTTAGCCAGCACCTATGAAGTCCAGCGACTTCTATTCCAACTGCTGTGCTGCCCCGTGCTAGAGGCACTCCCCAGTGCTGTCTCAATGGCTATCTACTGATGCTGTGGTGGATTTCCCCGCTCACATTGCTTCGCTGTTACAATCTCGGATGTCCGTGTTCTCGTTTTTCCGTATCCGCCTTTAGCCCCTCAACCCCCACCCCTAACGGGGATTGTATCCTAGCCCTGGGTGAACAGAAACAAACAATCAACTAAAACTAAATTCGTCAAACAACAACGTAATGCATCGCAGTCTCAGTTGTAGCCGCGTCCGAGTCTGTGGGTCTCATGGAGTTACTTCCTTTAGTCTGGTCGTCTACAGCTCATCAGAATTACCTTGGGTGGCCTTGAGAGACATTTGGTGGGGCAGTGCCCACCCCAAGAGCCCCGAGCAATCGGGCCCCATTGACGAACATTTCCTCCGCTGATTTCCGAAAGAACACGACCGCGCTGAGCGAGCCAGCCAGCTCCCCCCCCCCCCTCACCGCAATGCCCAGGCACGCGTCCCAGAGCTCGTGGCGAGCCGCCAGGGCTGCCCGCACTGCTCCTCCGTAGCTCGCCAGGGTGGCGAGCGCCGCGATGCACGGCGCGAGGTGCTCCGCGTCGGGGCGCGTGGGCTCGCCGCGGGCCTGCGGGGGAGACACGCGGACACCGTTGGAGCAGAGCGATCGCGCCCGTGCCGCCAACGGCAAGGGCTGCACAAGCTGGCGACGCCGGCCCCATTGAAGGGAGCCTCCGTTCCCGCAATACGCGCGAACTCGCTCCCACAAAGACAGAGATCCCCACCCTCGCGTGTAGCTTCAACAGTCCGTAAGGACAAGTGCTGTTAGCGAGCACCTATGGAGGCCGGGACGGCACGCGATGGGGTGGGTGGGCCAGCACCACGTGCGGCCGCCTTTGTCTCTCTCGTGGCGATATTCACACAGCGCACCAGGTAGTCATTTGACTCAAAATGTCCAGTACCGGTTCAAATATTTGTCACTGGTGTTGGTGGCCCTGAGCAGGAATCGAACTCGGGTGGCCGGGTTCGAAGCGCGGCGCGTTAATCGCTCCACGACTCACTTCTTTCTACCCGGGCACACGCACGCGCGCACATTACAACGCGCGCGTGCTAATCGTGCTGATTCGCGCCGTTACGAGAGAGTCCTTTGTAATAAACAATTTTTCATTTTCTTCGGAAATATTTCCAATCTCGCTCGAGATGTAGGCGACTGGGAATTTGTGCTGCCGTGCGAGCAGCGCCGCGTGCTTGCTCGCGATTGGTTCCGGGGTTTGTGGTCTTCCTTAAGTGTCCTTGGACGAACAAACAATTATATATCAATTTCGCACGGCCTTTTGAGTGCCGTGCCGTTGCATGCGTGGACTTCATGTAGGCACTCTCTGGCTTCCTCCCACGGACAAAACAACTCGTGAATGGACACGGCCAAACACCCGCTCCCCCCCCTGATGCGGGGGCCCATCACGACAAATTCAAATCACGTCACCTCCGCAAAAAGCACACGGCCCATCCCACCCCTTCCACGTCTCTACCCCCCCCCCCCGTTACCGAGTGGGTCGCTCGACATTGTCGGCATGTGACAGCCAGTCCTCCACGGGACAGGGTGAAAGCCTCCCCTCCCCCCCCCCAGGCGTCGCCATCTATCGCACGGTCTCGCGAAGCAACGATTTCATTCATAATAAAGGTTTTTGGGTTATTATGAATAATATTGGTCGCGAAAGTCTACGTCAGTTTAACACGTAGGCTTTCGCGACCAATATTATTCATAATAAAGGTTTTTGGTTAGTCTACGTGTTAAACCAACGAATTAATCTCTCGCTCCTGCGCAGGAGCCCGATTCCATCGCTCCCTCCTTTGGGCTGCCGCCCCGTCGTTGGTCTCGACCGCCGGCCATCGTTCCGAACGACGCGCGGCACGACTCGAGGGCGAGTGGGAGAGGCGCGTCGGCTGCCACCGTCCTCCGCACGCGTTCGCACAACGTCACAAACGAGCCAGCGGCGGCACCACCTCAGTCGGCAACGCTTCGCCCACCCACCCTCCCCCCCAACCTCCACCCCCACCACTCCACCACCACTAGAGACTCAACCTCCCACGCCGTAATTGACTTTAAACGCAGGAAATCCACGCTTCAAACCAGGGCAGCTCACACCGAGACTGTAAAACACCGCCCTCACCTGCGGCGCAGAGAGCCGAGAGGGCCGCCAACTCGTGGTTGCGATTACGATCGTCAACATCATATCGAGCAGTCGTATGTACAGGGCGCTTCAAGACAATGTTAACACTTATACGGGGCTCTCGTTGTTAATGAGAAAAGAACGAATAATCCACTGGAACATGCTCACAAATGTTTGTTAATAGCTTCAGAAAAAGTCAAAGAGTCTCTCCCACTTGTTCGCCATCGTTGTCGACACGTGGTCCTGGAATCTTCTCCAGGTGACCTCCAGAGCCCGGAGGCAGCAGCACACTTCTGGTGGTGTTGTGGCAAATTCACCGAAGTGTTCACATTGTTTTGAAGCCCGCTGTATTACAATTAAAGGGGAAGTGAGGCGCCGCGCCGCGTTCGACGGCAAGGGAGCGGGCGGCGCTTACAGCAAAACCCGCGGCGACAGGAGCGCCGCATGGGGTCCCAGAGATAGAAACGCACGCACGTGGAGCAGACGGGACCGCGGGGTCATTGGGCAGGCAATCTAGCACGGCCGTGGAGGGGGAGAGAGGGAGGGGGATACGATGAATGTGGGGAGGAGGTGGACAAGAATACGAGGATGACGAGAGAGGAGAGGGGGGAAATAGGCAGGGCGGAAGAGGCTAGAAGGAGTTGGAGAGATGAATAATTCATCAAGGGGATAGGGGGGGAAGAGAGGGAGGAGCAGGAGGAAGATGCCGCGGAGCATGGGAGGAGGCGGCTACACGTGACAGGCACAGAGGGTAAGGAATTCTGTCAGGGTCATCATAAAACTTGTTACAAGCGTATTAATCACAAGTGGAGTCTAATTAAACACGCTAATGATGCGCGAGTCTACTGTAAGTGTACTGAGACGGGGCATCCATTCCCACAAGTCCGCGTGGCGGCGGCTAATGAGATGGAGCTAGTCACACCACAGCACGCGGACACGCGGTCAGACACGCGGACACGAAAGTAAACACACGCGATTGACAGCGGGAAACACGAGAGCTGCAATTTTGAGAAAGCACAAAGCGAGAACAGCGAAGGCATGCGTTTGCATATCCGACGTCCAAGCAATAATACAACCGCACAAAGGCAAAGATACCCGTATAGCCTTTAGCACGGTTGGGGTAAGTGCCGTTCGCGAGTTACACCGATGAAGACCCCGAACGGGCAGACGATGGGGTGGGTGGCCAACACCACTTGGGCGGCAATCGAACTCGGGTCGCTAGGTTCATAGCGCAAGCCACTACGCTACCGCCCCCCCCCCCCCCCCCCAGATAAAGATCCCCCGTGTAGCCTGAAACAAATTGTTGGGGCAAGTGCTGTCAGCGAGCATCTCGCACACACACATGCACACACGCCCTCCCGTGATGGATGTTCCATGAAGGGAGCCGTGCCCAACCGGTTATTAACTGCAGGGAGCAGAGCGTGGGGGTGTGTGGATGTTGGGTCACTCCGTGCCACAGTGCGCACTACCGGCCTCGGCAATGCAACAACCGCAAGACCACCACACTACCACTACTCACAACCACCGTCAACAACACAACACCCGCACCACCACTCACCAACAACACAACACCCGCACCACCGCTCACCAACAACACAACACCCGCACTCCCACTCACTGGGATCCCTGCAGGAACACGCCACCACCACCACGGATGAAAACCACACTACCAGACGAAAGGTCGGTGCAGTGATTATAATCGCAGTGTACTCAGCGGATGATGGTCGTGGTGATGCACGTGTGTGCGGTGGATGGGTCTGCTTGGTCATCACCATGGGGCGGCCTGTGTGTGTGGGGGGCGGTGGCGCAGCGGTTAGCGCACGGCACTACGAACCTGGCGACCCGAGATCGATTCCCGCTCACGGCCAACACCGGTGGCGATTATTTACATCGGTCCTGGGTCTCCCCTATGTCGACTCGGCCTCAAATGAGCACCTGGTGCGGTGCGTAAGCGTCGTCACGAAGCAGACAAAGGCGGCCCGGCGTGGTGTTGACCACCCACTCCCGCTTGAGCCATGCTCGCTAATAGCGGCCACAGCGGGTTCAGTGCCCATCATCTATTTTTTTTAATTAAAATAATGTCAACGTTATCCTTAAAGCAGTTAAAAATATATCAGTAAGCCACCCGCTGCGCCCAAGGCGGCAGGCTCAGCCACCCTCCTCGAGCTCGCAGCTCTCTGGCCCAGCCACCTTACATTGTCGGAGAGCCCTCCCTTCATTCATTATTCCGTTATTAAATGCAGCTGTTCCACGATTACATCACTCCGTTGTTTGAGTAGTCATCATCTCGGGTGTACGTCCATATGATCCGAGAAACCGGCTTGCCCCTTTAAATCGCACAGACATCTTGCACGCGCGTGGGCACAGATCGCGGCGACGCCGGCGGCATGAGGAAGGCGCAGCGTGTGATGGCGATGAAGCGTCAAGTGTGGAGGAGACGTTCCACACGGGACTGCCACCTTGCCCGCAGCCTGCGCACGGTCCTTCCAAGCGGTGCAGTGTCCAGTAACAGAGTTCAACACAGCAGTAGCGCTACCAGATATCGGTACGAATGCATTTCTGCTGCTGCCGGCGCCCCGAACACAGACGCCAAGTTCACGGGCCGTACCGGGGTCAAACCCGGCACAGGTGGCCACCTTTAACGCACGCGCATCACTCAGAAGCGGGCGAGCGCCGTTGGCGATGATAACGAGACTTCGATCGGAACCGGGGCACTCGCGGGAGAACAACACCGGCAAGACGAGCCCCGTCCCGCCGCGGAGGCACTGCCCAATGATTGCAATCAGGCCGCAAATCAACTCGGAGCGCCACGATCATGCTGCTGCGAGTGAAGTGCGTCAGCCAGCGGCGGTCATCAGCGCGGTTCATAGCCGAGCAGATTCGTGCCTTTTTTCTTCTCTCTCTCTCTCGCACTCACATGAATCGTTGAAATTGTGTTGCGAGCATGGAACCTTCCAGAGACGTTCACAATGGTGGATCATCTCGGAACAAAAATGTTACCCACCTACACATAAAAGTTTCTTGTTTAGTGACACTCGTAAGATGACCCGTCCCCAATTTGGTGCTTGTATCACCATCCGAGCGATGACCTCGTGTCATCTGCTCCACCGCACCGTGTGACTGATCGGGGAGAGGCGGTAACGCCACGTGGCCGCGCACACCGGCACGTGTCACGCGATGTTCGGGCGGAATTAATCTTCCCGGTGACCCACGACTAAATAACTTGACCTCTGCGACCGACATTACCTGACCCCGAGGTAACTTTCGGGTGTTGCGGGGTGGTGGTTCCATGTGGGGGCACGACAACACTCAGCCGGTGCCAGAGGCTTTATCTTCCCGCAGAATGTTTTTTATTCATACCAGAAGCCGACGGGGAAAACGACTCCCCATCCCGAATATTCACACCTCGGTATTTTTATTCTCCCAAAGCAATCTTGCTCTGGATATAAGTTTAATATCCGTGCATTTTCAAATAAAATCCTGGCTCTGAGACCGCTTTTCAAACGTGTTTGAGAAGCGGTCTGCGCTGTTTCATTTCAGCAGAGTTTGACTTTTTCATAGCGTTTCTCTGTCCTAACTTTGTGAAAAGCAATAGGTTTTTCTTTAACCTTTCTGGAGCAGTAACTAACCATAACTAACCCTTCCTCACCAGAACTAACCATAGTATAACCTAAATTACCTTATCTAACCCTAACATAACGAACCCGAACCGACCCAAACGAATCCTAACTAACCATAACCAATCCTAACCATGTTTGCCAGCAAAAACAAAACAGTTTTCTTGCCAGTACTGGTGAGCAGTGGGACACACTACAGAGCACCACCACTGAGACAGCCCCGGGCCTGGCTGGTGTCGCTTTCTCCGGGGGGCTAACACCGTGTCGGAGCGCTCGGCCACCAACGGCTGTGACCTGGGTTTGAATCGAGGTCCCAGTGGCCTGTGATGAAGCCGAGCTCTCAGGCGTAGTAGGCTGATGGAACTCAACCCTGCTCACAATTATGTCGGCATGTTTCACTTCTTATAATTCAATTATGTGAGTTTCATTCCCATGGGACAAAAAACTCGTTGCCATGGCATGACATGATCTGTGAGGTCTCCATTCAGGAAAATTCTCCAACGGCAAGGCGGTGCGCTGCTTGCTTTGAGAGTTCCCAATGAGAAATCTCCTCTCCTCGCGACACCGTGCTGATTGCACAACCAGCATATAATTGGGATAAAAACCTGACCCTATGACCTGTGACCGACGACCCAGCCGTGACCTAGGCACAGCCTCACCCTTAGCCGTGTCACGAGTTCTTTTTTAGCTCGGTCAATTCGTTTGTTAGGGCGACTAATCAATTTAAAATAGTAATCCATTCCTTGCTGTGTGTTCGATTACTCAGGGCCCCTTTAAATAACGGCAGCTGCCCCACATCCTACGAACTCATGAAGGCGGGAAACCCCCTACAGCCAACGGCCATCGTGACATGGCTGACGATGCCGATGGCATCACCGAGCACCGCCCATCACCTCCAGTCCAGCGGCACACTTGGCGAAACACAGAGGCGAGACATCCCCCCTCCCAACTGCTTACACGCATGTATCCGATTACTAGAGGAATCTAACTGACAGTCTGTCGGGTAGTCGATTACTTAAGTAATCGGGATAATAGCCCGGCGCTCAATGTTGTATCACTTCTCGGGTGGCACGAGCAGCAACCGCCCCACACCGCGCGGGAGAGAGGCGAGCAGCGCGGTCACCGCCGTCGCGGCCGCAGGGCGCGCGTGCGGGGCTGGCGCTCCGGTCGAACCCATTAGCGTGGCGGGGTGCGATCACTGAAGAGCGGCAGCAGCAGCAGGAGGAGGCGGAGTGGCAGGAAATGGTGAGTTAGAAGGCACTGCAGCACGCGAGGGTGAATGTGAATGCATTCATTTCGTCCGTGGAGAACGTGTGATTTAGTATTTACCGCGACAATTCCGGGTGGCCTCTGTGATCACGAGGAGGGCCCACTTTACTCGCTCCGCGGCCCGTATCACGCGATACCGCGGCCGGCGATGAAGGGGGAGGAGAGGGGAGGGATTGTCTGGCGCCCGGCGGAGGGAGGAGGCTCACTCGCTGGAGCGGCGTGCCCAGCTTTGCCGCGTCCTTGCGCCGTCTCGTTGGGGTCGCGACGATAGGGCGCTACGAGAAAGCACGTGAAGACGCGGCGGAGAAAGCGCGATGACGGTGGCACCGCGAGGCGTCGTCCCCACTCTGCAGTGGGAAACGCCGGCCGCAGCGCGGTCGCCGCACGGTGCGGAGGTTCGCGTGATTTGAATCCGGCAGGCCGCCCTGGTTACCACTGCGGCGTGTGCGGTATGGACCGTGCACTACCACGCCCCGCGCGCTTCGCTCACGGCGGACGTTAAAGATCCCCGCGACGTCGAAACGAGGAGCAGGAGGCCATCATCGCGTGTCCACGTCGCGGTGCAAATTTGCCAAATCGGATTAAAATGACACCGCACATCGCTCCCTTGGGATCGCACGCACGCACACAGCGGCGGCGGCGAGCATCACCACCTACTGGCAGATGCCGGCTCGCAGGCCCAGGCGCCGAGTCACCTTTGCCGCACAGGGACAGCTGCAACCGGGGGTGCCCCTTGGATGTTTGAGATGAGATGGCGATTAAAGGTGCCTTGAGTTGCTTAGGCCTCTAGCCAAGGTGCCAAGTAAATGCAAGCAACAGATGATGATGATGATGACGCTGTTAAGCATGATTGTGAGGTTCAGGGAACAAGCATTGAACGGGACCGTGCGGATCCTCACCAGGCAGCGCTCCAGCGGAGCGAGCAGCGTGGCCAGGGCCCGGCCCTCGTCCTCCCACAGCCAGCGCCTGAATCTACGGGGCGACAGGCAGTGGGTGAGCGAGCTAGGGAGTGGCTGGGTGAGTTAGTGAGTGAGCAGCTGGTTAAATAGGTGGGTGGGTGAGCAGGTACGTTTGCGAGTGAGTGAATGAGTGACTGGGTGAGTGAGTATAGGTGAGTAAATTTGCGGGTGGGTGAGTGGCTAAGCGAGTCGGTGTGGGGGAGTTTGTGGGGGAGTGAGTTAGAGGGCGAGTGAGTGGGCTGCTGAGTGAATGAATAAGCGAGTAAGAGAGAAAATTGGATGGGTGAGTGGGCGGGTGAGTGAGGGAGATTCTGGGTAATTGAATAAGTGAGAGAGTGAAATTTTGACTGAGTAAGCAAGTGAGTGAGTTATTGGGTGAGCGGTTGGGTGAGCGAATACATATGCGTGAGTGAGCAATTCAGTTACTGAGCAAATAATACAATGAGTGAGTTTATGGGCGAGTGGGTGACAGATCGGGTAGGTGGGTAGGTAGGTGGGTGGTTGACTCAATGGTTGAGCGAGCAGCAGCGTTTCTGAATGAACAATTCGGTGAGCGAGCGAGCGAGCGAGGAGAGTGAGCGATGACCGCACGGTTCACAGGAGCCGCCCTCACTCCACCCCCCCCCGCCGCTCCCCGGACGCCCAGCACCGATGAGACGGCCGGCTTGTAGCGCCGACGAGCGCGGCACGAAAGCCGTCAAGGTGGCCTCGGGCGCGCGGCGGGGTAACGAGCGGCGCCCGTTAGCGGAGCCGCTCAGCGGGTGCCAAAAATCACCGCGTCGCGCCTCCCCTCCCCTCCCCGCCACCCTCCCCTCCCCTGCCCACCACCCTCCCCTCCCCTGCCCACCACCCTCCCCTCCCCTGCCCACCACCTCCCCTGCCCACCACCCTCCCCTCCCCTGCCCACCACCCTCCCCTCCCCTGCCCACCACCCTCCCCTCCCCTGCCCACCACCCCTCCCCTCCCCTCGGGAACACCGCGGCGCGTTGCCGTGCGCGTGCTTTTACTTGGCGTTTGTTGTTGTTGTTATTTAGCGAGGATACAACGTCTGGAAGCACCGCCGCCCGCGTTGGTGCTCTTCACGTTTCTAAGCGGAGACGTCAAAGTCGCGCAGCCGTGACGACGGGGAACGAACGAACGCTTCCTAATTGTTTACAAAATCCCACCGGGGTCCTCACCTGACACGCTCAAATATTTACATACAGTACACAAAGACCCTCCCGTATAGCCTTAACAGACTGTCGGCACAAGTGCTGTTATGGAGATCCTACAAAGAGTGGCACGGCACACGAGAGGCGGGTTGCCAGCACCACGCTCGACCGCCTTTGTCTTCCCAGTGGCAACGTTCACACACCTCACCAGTTATTAATTTGAGGCTGAGTCGACCTAGGGGAGGCCCAGGACCGATTCAGATAACCGTCACTGGCGTTGGTGGCCGTGAGCGGGAAAGGAACGCGGGTGGCCGGGTTCGTTGCTGAGCGCGCTTAACCGCTACACTACCGCTCCCCGCTAGACACTGACACACACACTCGGATATATATTACGCACGAACGCCCGCGTGGCCATATTGTTTATTGCGCGGGGCCTTGCGCGTTTCCTCGAGGCCGCCACGCTCCCAGACCGCCGATCGGAGGGCAGGGGCCCGGGGAAGAGAGGGGCACGCGCTGTGTCGAGAGTCGTGGTCGGGCTCAGGGGGCTTGCGTGCAGCAGCTTCTGGAGCGGGAAACTCCTGGGAGGGCAGCTCCAGAAGTCGACCCCTGCACGATCGGCGCCCGTAGAATAACGACGCAGAATGAGGACGCGGCATAACGACGATGTGGCATAGCGGTAGCTTGTGGCAGAAGTCCGTAGTTCGAATCCAGAAGTCCGCGCTGGTGAACACTGTGGTATTAACACCGTGGTAGTGACCATACAATACTAGGCGCCATCCGTTTTGCAGGTGATGTTAACGACGGAATTGGAGCGGCGTGGAGGCCATTGCGAGCCGGCGTCGCGGTCCACACTTGGGAGACAAAAAAACAAAAAAAACTGGCACCGCAAATACCCCACGCGGGGAACCACGCGTGGCAGGACCCTCCTTGAACAGGGCCCTTGAGACTCGGTGAGGCTTCCCTGGGCAAAGCCAGCGTAGCAACAACAACTTTCCTGCATATGTTGTTGTTGTCTTCCCCTGTCTGGTTAGTTTGTCTCTAAGACCCCCCCGCCACGCCACGCCGGTCCCCTCTCTGCGCTCAACGCCGACTCGGTACGGCGTATACTTAAACAACACAACAGCAGCAGCGGCTGCCCTCGCAGACGCAGCGTCAATTCACTTTTGATTCACGTCGAAGCTGTGGGGGGCGGCGGCGGGGGGGGGCTGCTGAATCCCTTCCCCACACTTCCCCCACCCCGGACTTCTCGCTAAAGTCAGCGCAAACCTCGGCTGCTACCGCTGCTGTTGCTGCTGCTACAGCTGCTACAGCTGCTACTACTGCTGCTTCTGCGCTTGAACCCGGCTAAATTGAAGTTGACAATTCGCGGCGTTTATAATAAAGTGGAGGGATCGCATTTAAAATGCAGTGAAAAATGTATGAGCGTGCGTGCGTTGCGCGGGTCGCTTTGAACAGCGCGTGTTTTATTCAGCAGCAGGGATCCGCGGGGCTCTAATGCCGTCTGTTCTCATGGCTCGGCCTCTTCCGAGGCCCCGTGCCACGGGGATTTACAAAATTAACATTCAACAATTTGGCCACCGAAGAACCATTAGCCCCCACCCCCGCCACCTCTTTTGCATAACACGAGCTCTTGAAAAACACATCTGCGCATACAATTGCATTTGTGTTCAGATTTAATGCACTTAAATAATATATTGAGCATCGCGGAAGTTTGATTTTGTATTACTACAATCCGGGCACGCGTATTAGGTTTGGGGTTTTTTTTCTCTTCTCTCTCCATGCTCGCTGGCCGATGCGGTCGCGCCGAGGCGAGCCGAAGGGATCCGAGGGGAACCGTTCATTACCTGCGCCCCGCCGTGCGGAGGGCGCAGGACGAGGTCGCAGTTCAGAAGCCCGAGGGTCACCGCCGTTATTATCCCCGTGGCCTCGTTTCAAATTGACGGCAGCGCCTCTACGGCCCGAGAGCCCACGGCGGCCACGCCTGCCCCTTACCGCAACCCCCTGCACTCGCTCCGCTCGTCGCTGGCCACATCCTGCACCGGTACAGCGCGCCGCTCTATCGCAGCTGTCATCGTTGGCATAGCCTGGTGCAGGCCAACCCACCCCAGGGACTAGCCACTACCCCCCCCCCCCGCCCCACCCACTGTCACGACAGCTGCCATCCTTACCATAGCCAGCAGCCTGTGCCGGGCCACTTTATCTCGACCAACAGCCACCCCTGACACAACCTTCCAGAGGTGAGGTCGATACCTGTCGGTTGTGGACCGGACCAGTTCAGGGATTGGCACCCGTAGCATCTTTGTTTGGATGGCAGCAGGCGTTGATTTGCGCCGAGATCTGGCACCGCCGGTGTTTAGTTGAACTTGATCGCAGCAGGCCGCACGGCTTTGATAACAGACCGAGAGGGTTGACTTTAGTTGTCTGGGTTTGGTTTACGGTGGAAGCGGAAGTGGTGGCGCGATGATGCGGAGGCCGGGCCCATCGCTCTGCATCAGGGAGCGCATGGCCCGTGGGCTGGACACGGGCCCTGAATTCGCATGCGGCCCTTTTAATAAAGGGCCCTCACGATGTTCATCCGTCACTGCGAGCATCTCAGCCGCACTATTCGGGTACCAAGAGGGCAACAAAATTTCGACCTGGCAAAAACGCCGTTTCTAATTTGAGCGCCCTGAATCACTACGGTGTGTGGCTCACTCCTCGTGCTACTTGAAAGTCTCGTTTGACCGTGAGTAGATAAACGGTCCTCCACCCCTGCTTTAAGCAACGCACCTCAAATGATCATAGCAGAGACGGCGCGAGCTGCCAGTCAGTGAATAGCGCAGCGCGCTAATCGCTGTTCCACCGTTCAACTCGGGTAATATATTTTTGACCGGGGTCAAAATCCCAATTTTCGCAATTGATTGTGAAGGGGGGGGGGGGGGTGGGGGGTATAGAGACAGACTTTCTTCTGACACCCAGCCACCCCGGGACGTTTGACGGCTTGAACGTCTCCGCACCACCAGCTGGATTGGTGCTTCGCGGGACATCGTGAACAGGTAGCAACGGCTTGTGGAAGTTGTCATCCAGCAGTGAATCGATCACGGCTGCTGATGATGACGGCGGTGAGTGTCTCGGCGTGCGTTACCGTGGGTGCGTTACCATGGATGCGTTACAGTGCGTGCGTTACAGTGCGTTACCGTGGGTGCGTTACCGTGGGTGCGTTACCGTGCGTGCGTTACAATGGGTGCGTTACCGTGGGTGCGTTACCGTGGGTGCGTTACCGTGGGTGCGTTGCCGTGGGTGCGTTACCGTGGGTGCGTTACCGTGGGTGCGTTACCGTGGGTGCGTGCCGAGCTGCGTGATGACGTCGAGGGGCAGGGAGGCCGGTACGCTCGGCAGCGTGCTCGCCAGCGCGCTCAGCAGCCTGGCGGGCACGGGGTGAGGGGTGGAGCACGGAGGGGAAGGGGGCACGGGGTGAGGGGTGGAGCACGGGGTGAGGGGTGGAGCACGGGGTGAGGGGTGGAGCACGGAGGGGAGGGGGGCACAGAGGGGAGGGGGGCACGGAGGGGAGGGGTGGAGCACGAGGTGAGGGGGGGCTTCGTTGTATCGCTTTTGTTGTTTCTAACGCTGTCCACTGCAGTTGGAGGCCGAGATGCAACACCGCCTCTGTCTGTTTAGGGCGCGAGAATTGAGTGTATGTGCCGTGTACACTTAGTGTGTGTGTGCACTGTGTGTTGAGAGTGTGTACTCTGTACGTACTGTGTGCCGTGTGCACTTAGTGTGTGTGTGTGCACTGTGTGTTGAGAGTGTGTACTCTGTACGTACTGTGTGCCGTGTACACTTAGTGTGTGCACTGTGTGTTGAGAGTGTGTACTCTGTACGTACTCTGTGTGCCGTGTACACTTAGTGTGTGTGTGTGTGCACTGTGTGTTGAGAGTGTGTACTCTGTACGTACTGTGTGCCGTGTACACTTAGTGTGTGTGTGTGCACCGTATGTTGAGAGTGTGTACTCTGTACGTACTGTGTGCCGTGTACACTTAGTGTGTGTGTGTGCACTGTGTGTTGAGAGTGTGTACTCTGTACGTACTCTGTGTGCCGTGTACAATTAGTGTGTGTGTGTGTGCACCGTGTGTTGAGAGTGTGTACTCTGTAGTACTCTGTGTGCCGTGTACACTTAGTGTGTGTGCGTGCACTGTGTGTTGAGAGTGTGTACTCTGTACGTACTCTGTGTGCCGTGTACACTTAGTGTGTGTGTGTGCACTGTGTGTTGAGAGTGTGTACTATGTACGTACTCTGTGTGCCGTGTACACTTAGTGTGTGTGCACTGTGTGTTGAGAGTGTGTACTCTGTACGTACTCTGTGTGCCGTGTACACTTAGTGTGTGTGCGTGCACTGTGTGTTAAGAGTGTGTACTCTGTACGTACTCTGTGTGCCGTATACACTTAGTGTGTGTGCGTGCACTGTGTTGAGAGTGTGTACTCTGTACGTACTCTGTGTGCCGTGTACACTTAGTGTGTGTGTGCACTGTGTGTTGAGAGTGTGTACTCTGTACGTACTGTGTGCCGTGTACACTTAGTGTGTGTGTGTGCACCGTGTGTTGAGAGTGTGTACTCTGTACGTACTGTGTGTGCCGTGTACACTTAGTGTGTGTGCGTGCACTGTGTGTTGAGAGTGTGTACTCTGTACGTACTCTGTGTGCCGTGTACACTTAGTGTGTGTGTGCACTGTGTGTTGAGAGTGTGTACTCTGTACGTACTGTGTGCCGTGTACACTTAGTGTGTGTGTGTGCACTGTGTGTTGAGAGTGTGTACTCTGTACGTACTG
Source organism: Petromyzon marinus (assembly GCF_048934315.1). Taxonomy (NCBI): domain Eukaryota; kingdom Metazoa; phylum Chordata; class Hyperoartia; order Petromyzontiformes; family Petromyzontidae; genus Petromyzon; species Petromyzon marinus. The sequence goes on from NC_133698.1 coordinate 13,887,086, forward strand.
TGTGTGCCGTGTACACTTATTGTGTGTGTGTGCACTGTGTGTTGAGAGTGTGTACTCTGTACGTACTGTGTGTGCCGTGTACACTTAGTGTGTGTGCGTGCACTGTGTGTTGAGAGTGTGTACTCTGTACGTACTCTGTGTGCCGTGTACACTTAGTGTGTGTGCACTGTGTGTTGAGAGTGTGTACTCTGTACGTACTGTGTGTGCCGTGTACACTTATTGTGTGTGTGCACTGTGTGTTGAGAGTGTGTACTCTGTACGTACTCTGTGTGCCGTGTACACTTAGTGTGTGTGCGTGCACTGTGTGTTGAGAGTGTGTACTCTGTACGTACTCTGTGTGCCGTGTACACTTAGTGTGTGTGCACTGTGTGTTGAGAGTGTGTACTCTGTACGTACTCTGTGTGCCGGGTACACTTAGTGTGTGTGCGTACACTGTGTGTTGAGAGTGTGTACTCTGTACGTACTCTGTGTGCCGTGTACACTTAGTGTGTGTGTGTGCACCGTGTGTTGAGAGTGTGTACTCTGTACGTACTGTGTGCCGTGTACACTTAGTGTGTGTGTGTGTGCACTGTGTGTTGAGAGTGTGTACTCTGTACGTACTCTGTGTGCCGTGTACAATTAGTGTGTGTGTGTGTGCACCGTGTGTTGAGAGTGTGTACTCTGTAGTACTCTGTGTGCCGTGTACACTTAGTGTGTGTGCGTGCACTGTGTGTTGAGAGTGTGTACTCTGTACGTACTCTGTGTGCCGTATACACTTAGTGTGTGTGCGTGCACTGTGTGTTGAGAGTGTGTACTCTGTACGTACTCTGTGTGCCGTGTACACTTAGTGTGTGTGTGCACTGTGTGTTGAGAGTGTGTACTCTGTACGTACTGTGTGCCGTGTACACTTAGTGTGTGTGTGTGCACCGTGTGTTGAGAGTGTGTACTCTGTACGTACTGTGTGTGCCGTGTACACTTAGTGTGTGTGCGTGCACTGTGTGTTGAGAGTGTGTACTCTGTACGTACTCTGTGTGCCGTGTACACTTAGTGTGTGTGTGCACTGTGTGTTGAGAGTGTGTACTCTGTACGTACTGTGTGCCGTGTACACTTAGTGTGTGTGTGTGCACTGTGTGTTGAGAGTGTGTACTCTGTACGTACTGTGTGTGCCGTGTACACTTATTGTGTGTGTGTGCACTGTGTGTTGAGAGTGTGTACTCTGTACGTACTGTGTGTGCCGTGTACACTTAGTGTGTGTGCGTGCACTGTGTGTTGAGAGTGTGTACTCTGTACGTACTCTGTGTGCCGTGTACACTTAGTGTGTGTGCACTGTGTGTTGAGAGTGTGTACTCTGTACGTACTGTGTGTGCCGTGTACACTTATTGTGTGTGTGCACTGTGTGTTGAGAGTGTGTACTCTGTACGTACTCTGTGTGCCGTGTACACTTAGTGTGTGTGCGTGCACTGTGTGTTGAGAGTGTGTACTCTGTACGTACTCTGTGTGCCGTGTACACTTAGTGTGTGTGCACTGTGTGTTGAGAGTGTGTACTCTGTACGTACTCTGTGTGCCGGGTACACTTAGTGTGTGTGCGTACACTGTGTGTTGAGAGTGTGTACTCTGTACGTACTCTGTGTGCCGTGTACACTTAGTGTGTGTGTGTGCACCGTGTGTTGAGAGTGTGTACTCTGTACGTACTGTGTGCCGTGTACACTTAGTGTGTGTGTGTGTGCACTGTGTGTTGAGAGTGTGTACTCTGTACGTACTCTGTGTGCCGTGTACAATTAGTGTGTGTGTGTGTGCACCGTGTGTTGAGAGTGTGTACTCTGTAGTACTCTGTGTGCCGTGTACACTTAGTGTGTGTGCGTGCACTGTGTGTTGAGAGTGTGTACTCTGTACGTACTCTGTGTGCCGTATACACTTAGTGTGTGTGCGTGCACTGTGTGTTGAGAGTGTGTACTCTGTACGTACTCTGTGTGCCGTGTACACTTAGTGTGTGTGTGCACTGTGTGTTGAGAGTGTGTACTCTGTACGTACTGTGTGCCGTGTACACTTAGTGTGTGTGTGTGCACCGTGTGTTGAGAGTGTGTACTCTGTACGTACTGTGTGTGCCGTGTACACTTAGTGTGTGTGCGTGCACTGTGTGTTGAGAGTGTGTACTCTGTACGTACTCTGTGTGCCGTGTACACTTAGTGTGTGTGTGCACTGTGTGTTGAGAGTGTGTACTCTGTACGTACTGTGTGCCGTGTACACTTAGTGTGTGTGTGTGCACTGTGTGTTGAGAGTGTGTACTCTGTACGTACTGTGTGTGCCGTGTACACTTATTGTGTGTGTGTGCACTGTGTGTTGAGAGTGTGTACTCTGTACGTACTCTGTGTGCCGTGTACACTTAGTGTGTGTGCGTGCACTGTGTGTTGAGAGTGTGTACTCTGTACGTACTCTGTGTGCCGTGTACACTTAGTGTGTGTGCACTGTGTGTTGAGAGTGTGTACTCTGTACGTACTGTGTGTGCCGTGTACACTTATTGTGTGTGTGCACTGTGTGTTGAGAGTGTGTACTCTGTACGTACTCTGTGTGCCGTGTACACTTAGTGTGTGTGCGTGCACTGTGTGTTGAGAGTGTGTACTCTGTACGTACTCTGTGTGCCGTGTACACTTAGTGTGTGTGCACTGTGTGTTGAGAGTGTGTACTCTGTACGTACTCTGTGTGCCGGGTACACTTAGTGTGTGTGCGTACACTGTGTGTTGAGAGTGTGTACTCTGTACGTACTCTGTGTGCCGTGTACACTTAGTGTGTGTGTGTGCACCGTGTGTTGAGAGTGTGTACTCTGTACGTACTGTGTGCCGTGTACACTTAGTGTGTGTGTGCACTGTGTGTTGAGAGTGTGTACTCTGTACGTACTCTGTGTGCCGTGTACAATTAGTGTGTGTGTGTGTGCACCGTGTGTTGAGAGTGTGTACTCTGTAGTACTCTGTGTGCCGTGTACACTTAGTGTGTGTGCGTGCACTGTGTGTTGAGAGTGTGTACTCTGTACGTACTCTGTGTGCCGTATACACTTAGTGTGTGTGCGTGCACTGTGTGTTGAGAGTGTGTACTCTGTACGTACTCTGTGTGCCGTGTACACTTAGTGTGTGTGTGCACTGTGTGTTGAGAGTGTGTACTCTGTACGTACTGTGTGCCGTGTACACTTAGTGTGTGTGTGTGCACCGTGTGTTGAGAGTGTGTACTCTGTACGTACTGTGTGTGCCGTGTACACTTAGTGTGTGTGCGTGCACTGTGTGTTGAGAGTGTGTACTCTGTACGTACTCTGTGTGCCGTGTACACTTAGTGTGTGTGTGCACTGTGTGTTGAGAGTGTGTACTCTGTACGTACTGTGTGCCGTGTACACTTAGTGTGTGTGTGTGCACTGTGTGTTGAGAGTGTGTACTCTGTACGTACTGTGTGTGCCGTGTACACTTATTGTGTGTGTGTGCACTGTGTGTTGAGAGTGTGTACTCTGTACGTACTCTGTGTGCCGTGTACACTTAGTGTGTGTGCGTGCACTGTGTGTTGAGAGTGTGTACTCTGTACGTACTCTGTGTGCCGTGTACACTTAGTGTGTGTGCACTGTGTGTTGAGAGTGTGTACTCTGTACGTACTGTGTGTGCCGTGTACACTTATTGTGTGTGTGTGCACTGTGTGTTGAGAGTGTGTACTCTGTACGTACTCTGTGTGCCGTGTACACTTAGTGTGTGTGCGTGCACTGTGTGTTGAGAGTGTGTACTCTGTACGTACTCTGTGTGCCGTGTACACTTAGTGTGTGTGCACTGTGTGTTGAGAGTGTGTACTCTGTACATACTCTGTGTGCCGGGTACACTTAGTGTGTGTGCGTACACTGTGTGTTGAGAGTGTGTACTCTGTACGTACTCTGTGTGCCGTGTACACTTAGTGTGTGTGTGTGCACTGTGTGTTGAGAGTGTGTACTCTGTACGTACAGTGTGTGTGAGTATACTGTGTACTCTGGACGCCTGTAAAAAAGAGCTTCATAGCTCATCTGATTCCTACAGTATAACTACATATTCAGATTCTGTGTGCACGGTGTGGGTGGCGCATACGACTGAGAGCTCTCAGACTGAAGCGAAATCACCGCGTGGGTTTGACGCTTCGTCAGGGCAGGGGTCGCCAACCAAAATCACAAGAAGAGACATTTTTGTTTTAGAATTCGGTAATAAAAACTCTCGATATTTTTCACGAGCCGCAATGGGCCGTGCGGTGCACGCGAGAAGGTGGTCCTCCACAAACAACGCGTCACGAAGCGGTCCTCGGAGAGCCGCGGGTTGCCGGCCCCGCGTCACCGGCTGCGTTGCGGCCTCGCGGCAGCGGCTTCCCGGTTCGGATCCAGCGGCAGCCCTGGTTAGCACCGTGGTGATGCAGTAATTGCCGCAAAGATACTACCCACGCGTCGTCTGCTTCGCTCGCAGTGGACGCTGACAGATCCCGTGACGTCGCTCGCAAGAGTGGGCCATCGTGTGTGCCGGCGTCACGGTTCCAATGGTAAAGCGAAACTCCGCAAAAAATTACTCCACTGGCATCGCACACAGCAACATCCCCCCCCCCCCCCACCCCGGCTGTGAAGACTTGGCAGCACCCTCCGGAGAGAGAGTCGGGAGACTCGGTGAAGACGTAAACAACAACAACGACAACAACGACGACGATGATGACAGAAACATTCGACAACACATCTGAGAGCTGTACGCGGCACAGCTCCCCCGGCACGAGCCGCGTCTCCCCCCCCCCCCCCCCCGTGGTGCTCGGGACAGCACACGGGGGGCGGGGTGGGGTGAGGCGGGGGCTGGCTGGGATCGGGGACTCCTCAGGCTCCCCGACTCCTCAGGCTCCCCAACTCCTCAGGCTCCCCGACTCCTCAGGCTCCCCGACTCCTCAGGCTCCCCGACTCCTCAGGCTCCCCGACTCCTCAGGCTCCCCGACTCCTCAGGCTCCCCAACTCCTCAGGCTCCCCAACTCCTCAGGCTCCCCGACTCCTCAGGCTCCCCGACTCCTCAGGCTCCCCAACTCCTCAGGCTCCCCGACTCCTCAGGCTCCCCGACTCCTCAGGCTCCCCCACTCCTCAGGCTCCCCCACTCCTCAGGCTCCCCGACTCCTCAGGCTCCCCGACTCCTCAGGCTCCCCAACTCCTCAGGCTCCCCGACTCCTCAGGCTCCCCGACTCCTCAGGCTCCCCGACTCCTCAGGCTCCCCGACTCCTCAGGCTCCCCGACTCCTCAGGCTCCCCGACTCCTCAGGCTCCCCGACTCCTCAGGCTCCCCCACTCCTCAGGCTCCCCGACTCCTCAGGCTCCCCCACTCCTCAGGCTCCCCGACTCCTCAGGCTCCCCGACTCCTCAGGCTCCCCGACTCCTCAGGCTCCCCAACTCCTCAGGCTCCCCGACTCCTCAGGCTCCCCGACTCCTCAGGCTCCCCAACTCCTTAGGCTCCCCGACTCCTCAGGCTCCCCGACTCCTCAGGCTACCCGACTCCTCAGGCTCCCCAACTCCTCAGGCTCCCCGACTCCTCAGGCTCCCCGACTCCTCAGGCTCCCCGACTCCTCAGGCTCCCCGACTCCTCAGGCTCCCCGACTCCTCAGGCTCCCCGACTCCTCAGGCTCCCCCACTCCTCAGGCTCCCCCACTCCTCAGGCTCCCCGACTCCTCAGGCTCCCCGACTCCTCAGGCTCCCCGACTCCTCAGGCTCCCCGACTCCTCAGGCTCCCCACTCCTCAGGCTCCCCGACTCCTCAGGCTCCCCGACGGCACAGGAGGAGGGGAGCACGCCAGAGACCGCGTGAGCAGCGCTCTCGTTCTCAAGAGCGGCCCCGCCGCGTTGCTCAGAGCGAGCGCACCCCGGCGCGCTCCCAGCGGGGGCCGTCTGGCACGTTGCCGTGATTCGTTGTTGCTCACCGGGGTTGTTTGACCCTACTTCACCACGCTGGTCAACGCGGGTTGGTGAAGGAGGGTGGGGGGGGGGGTGCGGAAACGGCAGGACCGGTTCAGAATATCGCCTGCCACTGATGTCGACCGTGGCCGGGAGTTGAACTCATGTGGCTGGGTTCGTGGTGCGGTGCGCTAACCGTTGTGCCACCACGCCACGGCCCTAGAGCTTCGTCGTCTCTGTAATGGCGATGCAAGGAGAGTAATTGAAACAAACACCCAGAGACACAATGAGTTACTACTCAGAGAGACAATGGACAGCCATATGGAGACAGAGACCCAGAGACACAATGAGTTACTACTCAGAGAGACAATGGACAGCCATATGGAGACAGAGACCCAGAGACACAATGAGTTACTACTCAGAGAGACAATGGACAGCCATATGGAGACAGAGACCCAGAGACACAATGAGTTAGAGACTCAAAGTGAGACAATGAGAGACAAATAGAGACAGAGACTCAGAGACACAATGAGTTAGAGACTCAAAGTGAGACAATGAGAGACAAATAGAGACAGAGACTCAGAGAGACAATGAGTTAGAGACTCAAAGTGAGACAATGAGAGACAAATAGAGACAGAGACTCAGAGAGACAATGAGTTAGAGACTCAAAGTGAGACAATGAGAGACAAATAGAGACAGAGACTCAGGGAGACAATGAGTTAGAGACTCAAAGTGAGACAATGAGAGACAAATAGAGACAGAGACTCAGGGAGACAATGAGTTAGAGACTCAAAGTGAGACAATGAGAGACAAATAGAGACAGAGACTCAGGGAGACAATGAGTTAGAGACTCAAAGAAAGACAATGAGAGACAAATAGAGACAGAGACTCAGATAGACAATGAGTTAGAGACTCAAAGAAAGACAATGAGAGACAAATAGAGACAGAGACTCAGAGAGACAATGAGTTAGAGACTCAAAGAAAGACAATGAGAGACAAATAGAGACAGAGACTCAGGGAGACAATGAGTTAGAGACTCAAAGTGAGACAATGAGAGACAAATAGAGACAGAGACTCAGGGAGACAATGAGTTAGAGACTCAAAGAAAGACAATGAGAGACAAATAGAGACAGAGACTCAGAGAGACAATGAGTTAGAGACTCAAAGTGAGACAATGAGAGACAAATAGAGACAGAGACTCAGGGAGACAATGAGTTAGAGACTCAAAGAAAGACAATGAGAGACAAATAGAGACAGAGACTCAGAGAGACAATGAGTTAGAGACTCAAAGTGAGACAATGAGAGACAAATAGAGACAGAGACTCAGAGAGACAATGAGTTAGAGACTCAAAGTGAGACAATGAGAGACAAATAGAGACAGAGACTCAGAGAGACAATGAGTTAGAGACTCAAAGTGAGACAATGAGAGACAAATAGAGACAGAGACTCAGGGAGACAATGAGTTAGAGACTCAAAGTGAGACAATGAGAGACAAATAGAGACAGAGACTCAGTGAGACCGTCTAAGGAGCCACGCATGTCCCAGCTGACGAGACGATTCGAGACTTGGGGCGAGCGTGCGAGCACCTCGTGGCCGCACGCTCGCGCTGCGTGATGCCGCACCCGGCCACCAGGAGGAGGCTCACAGCGGGGGGGGGCTCGACCGTGGCGCCCCCCCCCCTCCACCCCTGGAGGAGTCGCATTGAGACCCGGCACACGTAGCGTGCTGGGGCATCCGTCCCTCAGCCGGCTGCTCGCTCTGTCTCCCTGTCTCTGTCTCCCTGTCTCTCTGTCTCCCTGTCTCTCCATCTCTCCGTCTCTCTGCTTCTGTCTCTCCCTGCTTCTGTCCCTATCTGTGTCTCCCTGCCTCTGTGTCTCCCTGCCTCTGTGTCTTCGTCTGCGCTGCTAGACATCCGTGTCTCTCCCTCGTTATTCACATTGTCTTCTCTCCGGCGCTCACTGTACGCCTGTGTTGCTAGATCTGTCTCTCCGTGTAACTCTGTCTCCACTCATCTCCTTGTATCCCTGTATCGTCGTGTCTCACTCATCCCCGTCTCTTTATCCCCATCTCCGTTTAACTCCGACACCACCACCACCGACCACGTTTGGCTTTGAACTCTCCCTGCGTCCTCTCCCTGCCGCTCTCCCTGGGCCCCGAAGTCTTTCGTCTCCCCTCTCCCCGTTCCCTCGACGAGATGCGTGCAGCCGCGCGGCGCTCGGGGCAGGCGCACGGACACCCGCTCGCACACGTGGCTGATAACGCCTTCACATGGCGAGGAGCGCAGAGCTTGGGCACACGTCGGTAGCGCGACGGCTCCTCGCCGCCTCGACGAGCGAACACCGCGGTGGCGCAGTGTTATGCATTGTGATGACGGTATCATCATCATTATTAGTACTGCGTGGATGGCTCAGACATTTTGTCTCCGTTCGCCCCGGCACAGCCGCGGTTTTTTATGAGCAATTATATCTCATATCGAAATTTGTACAAATGATTTCTCTCTAAATTACAGTGCTAATTGGGCACACACTCTGCCCAACTAAGACGCCACTTCATGACTATTACAGTGATTTAGAAGATATTCAGGGAGTCTCAAATGTACGTTCAAAAACGTGCAATCGCTCACACACGCAAAAAGGGAATGCACGTGCGCGCATATCGGGACACAAGCACACAGAGATCCCACGCATAGTCTATTTCAGGCTGTTGGGGCAAGTGCTGTTCACGAGCAGCACACACGAGGGGGTGCTTTGACCAGTACCACGCCCCCCGGCCACTTTTGTCTTCCCAGTGCTGATATTTACACTGCATCATGTACTCGTTGAAGGCTGAGTCGATCTAGGGGAGTCCCAGGACCGGTTTGGATATTCGCCACTGTTATTGGTCGTGAGCGGGATCAAACTCGGTTTGCCAGGTTCGGATCGCAGTGCGCTAAGTACAGGACACACATAAGCAGGGACAGAGACAAAGACCCCCCGTATAGCCTTAGCAGACTTTCGGAGCAAGTGCTGTTAGGAGGACCTATGAAGGCCGCCACGGCACACGAAGGGGTTGGTTGGCCAACACCACGCACGACCGCCTTTGTCTCCCCAGTGGCGATGTTTACTCACCGCACCAGGTACTAATTTGAGGCTGAGTAGACCTAGGGGGAGCGCCAGGACTGGTTCAGATAACCCTCACCGGTGTTGACCGCGAGCGGGAATCGAACCCCGGTTCGCCTGGTTCGTAGCACAGTTCCCTAACAGCTTCACCACCGCTGCCCACATAACCAGGGTCACACACGAACAGTGACACACGACGTGTCTCCACAGTCCACGGGCCCGCCGTGTTGAACACGGCCATAGAGGTCAAAGGGCATGGATAGGCCGCCCCCCAGGGATGACCGCTACAATTCTCCGGCCGCGTGCCTCATTCGAGCGCCTCCACGCTCGCCTGGGCCCGGTGAGGCGAGCGACAGGGGGGAGGGGGGGGGGGGCGCTTCAAAGTTCGGAGGCTCCTGAGCCGGCCCTGCCAAGTGGCTGGGCTCCAATGCGGGCAACAGCCCCAAGCAGCCACCGAGGTGACACCGGGGACTCAGTGTCGCGAGTTGATAGTCTCAGCCCGGTCATCGGTGACGTACACAGAGACGCACAGTCCATAATGAAGGTTTTTTTGGGTTAGATCGCGTATAATATATGTGCCGTTAAACTCGCCACCACCCGACACAGCAAATTAGTAAGGTTGCCACGCAAACGGAACATGCCAATTCGTTACTAGTACAGCACACCGGTGTGTTGGAGAGCCAAGCCACACCATTTACAATCTGAGTACACAGGTTCAAGTCTATGGGTCTCTACGCGAGACCCTCAGGTTCAAGTAGAGACCCATAGACTTACACGGAGACCCGCAGACTCACATGCACGGTGTTGAGATTAAACGGGGTTCTCAAATGTAGTGAGGTTATGGTCTCACCTCGGTCACAAATGACTGCACGAAAACCCCATAACATTAAATGTGGCTCTGCATTTTGGCAAAATTCCAGCTCTGAGACTGTAACGAACTGCGCGACCGCCACGCGTCGATCACGAGCGCCGCCCTCCAATGTGCGGAGCAGAGGTCACGCCAAGGGATCTCAGAGGTAGCTCTGTGCTCTCCGCTTCCGCGGGCCGTTCTCCCATACTGCCCTCCGAGATGTCTGAATTAATCCTCCGTCGCTCGTGACGTCGGTTGCACATTCGGGGGGGGGTTAAAGGAAAATGGGAAAAAACAGCGCCGTCGTGTAAGTGTCGAGCGCCCGCTCCATGTCACGCCGAGGCCACGGCGACCGCAGCGGAGGGGGGGGGCAGCGGAGGGGGGGGGGGCAGCGGAGGGGGGGGCAGCGGAGGGGGGGGGGCGGCCGCCGACGTCGCCGAGCCCGGCCGGGCCAGGACGTCACGGCCACGCTTGCGGCAGGGGAAGGGGTTAAAGTCGCCTCCCCCCTTGCCTCGGCGTTCGATAACAAATCTAATGGAGGATGCATTATGCATGAGCCTGGCGGAGCGCAGCGCGCCGGGGCCGCGCGTGCGCGAGCGCTCTGCAACCCCCGCGACGAATCTCGACCAAATTCGACAAAACGCGACGAGACGCGCGCGCCGTGAATACCGAGGCGCCGTCGTTGCGGCGCGCGCAGCGATGCCCCCCCCCACCGACTGTTCCCGCCCCTCCACCACTGCCCCCCCCCTCTCCCCACCACGCCTCACCCCCTCCCTCCCGAACATTTAACACAGGCGGACAAATTCAGGTTAGGACGCGCTCTCTCATCCCCTCCCCCGTACTCCCTCTGCTCTCCCATCTCCACTCTCGTCTTTTTTTAGCAAAATGAATATTTACTGTATGCATCGTCCTTGTTTGTGTACACATCCCAGTAAGCATGTGCATCACGTTGCTCAACTACCACATTCACGCACCTATTGTTAATATAATTAGAAAACGGCACGTTAGTTTGTCAACCGCTCGTTAAAAGCAAGCACTGCATTCCTATCTCGTTTGCCTTCTCCTGTCTTCCCCGCTCGTCTCTCGTCTCTCCCCTCTCGTCTCTCCCCTCTTGTCTCTCCCCTTTCGTCTCTCGTCTCGACCCTCTCGTCTCTCCCCTCTCGTCTCGACCCTCTCGTCTCTCCCCTCTGCCGACGCTGGGCTCATGGACACCGTCCGTGGTCCACTGCCCGCCGGCGAGCTCACGGCCGCACGTGGTGAGATGAGCGCGATAATTAATTTGGAAATAACCGCGATTCTCTCTGCGGGTGGTTTGGGGGAGACTAACGTCTCTGCGGGGTGGGGGGGGAGACTAACGTCTCTGCGGGGTGGGGGGGGGGGGAGACTAACGTCTCTGCGGGGTGGGGGGGGGACTAACGTCTCTGCGGGGTGGGGGGGGAGACTAACGTCTCTGCGGGGTGGGGGGGGGAGACTAACGTCTCTGCGGGGTGGGGGGGGGACATCTCTGCGGGTCCAGCCCGCCAAGAATCCGCTCGGGATGAACGAGGAGCCGCGGACGTCAGCTCCACTGTCGCACCGCCGCCCTCCCTCCCCCACGTCGCCCACGTCGCCCACGCACCCCACGTCGCCCACGCACCCCACGTCGCCAACGTCGCCCACGTCGCCCACGTCCCCCACGTCGCCCACGTCACCTACCTCCACCACCTCGCTCCGCAGCCACGCCAACAGCCGGGCAGTGAGGGGTCGGCGTCTCTAGCGCCTCTGATTATCACGGTTGGCCACGCACGGTGCGGAAGACGTTCAACACATATATAAGGGGACCCTATTGGGGTGTATGTATAGGGGCCCTACTGAGGCCTATAAGGGGCCCTACTGGAGTGTACATGGGGGCTCTACTGGGGTTCATGAGGAGAGTCACGCCCGTCGTTTCGCGACCCCCCCCCTAACCGTACAACTGTGTAAAATGTCTCGAACCCGGCCCACGGACGGCTGCCGTGGAGACAGAGGAATGGAATCGGATCGTGCGCAGGCGCTGGGTGGACTGCTGTTGCATCGTGCCGTGGGACTGGGTGGACTGCTGTTGCATCGTACCGTGGGGCTGGGTGGACTGCTGTTGCATCGTGCCGTGGGGCTGGGTGGACTGCTGTTGCATCGTGTTGTGGGGCTGGGTGGACTGCTGTTGCATCGTGCCGTGGGGCTGTGCGAGACGGCGACAGCTTGGGGAGACCTTTCATCCAGCAGCGGTGATGTTCTAATATCTGAACAATGTAGTAGCACCGTTACCACGCCATACATTGCCCTTATCACGCGGCTCTCTTAATTTTTCTCTCTGTATGTACGCCATATATGGCACACACATATTTTACATATTCGCCCTGTTAACGTTTTAGGGTCCAGCCAATGGGGTTTGGACGTCTGCGGGCCATGTCACGAACATTCTGCAGGCCGTACCATCACCCACGTACCAACACACATACCATCACCGAAGTACCATCACCCACGTACCATCACCCACGTACCAACACACACATACCATCACCCACGTACCATCACCCACGTACCAACACACACGTACCATCACCCACGTACCATCACCCACCTACCATTACCCACGTACCAACACACACGTACCATCACCCACGTACCATCACTCACGTACCATCACACACGTACCATCACTCACGTACCAACACACACGTACCATCACCCACGTACCATCACACACGTACCATCACCCACGTACCATCACACACGTACCATCACACACGTACCATCACACACGTACCATCACACACGTACCAACGATCGTGCGAGGGCGGGGCATGAGATGGGGTGGGGACTTGAGAGAGAGGGAGGGAGGTAGAGAGGGGATGGGTGAGAGAGGAGGAGAGGGTTGCGAGAGGGAGGTAGGGACGGGTAGGGTTGAAAGGGGAGGTGAGAGATGGTGGGTTAGAGCGAGAATGTGAAAGCTGTTTGGGTTGAGAGAAAATGGAAGAGCTGGTGGGGTGGAGAGAGGAGGGGAGAGTTGGTGGGCTTGAGAGAGGAGGGGAGACATGGTGGGGTGGAGAGGGGAGGGGAGACAGGTTGGTTGAGAGAAGAGGAAATAGGAGAGATGGTAGTCGGGCATAGAAAACATAGGGGGAACATAGACATTGAGAGAGGGGGTAGAGAGAGAGAGAGGGAAGGAGTAAGGAGAGCAGAGCGTGAAATCTATTGCGAAATCTTTAATTAAGGGGGGGGGGGGTTACATAAAGCAAAGCATGAAAAAAATGATGAACGAAGCAAAGTTCCGACTACACCGAGCATCTTCTTGCTTCCTGTGATCGTAAAAAAAGAGGCAAAAAAGAGAGAGGAGGAGGAGGAGGGGAGAAACGATAGAGTTGAGCGAAGAGATGAAGGTGAGCAGGAAATGAGGTTGAGAGGTGACAGGGTCGAGAGTGGGATGAGAAGGGGAGGGGATTGAGAGGCGGGGCTGAGGCCACTGTGGGCGGCAGGTCGAGCCGTGCGGTGGGGCAGTGGGTGGGGGGGGGGGGTGCTTTATTAATTTGGCCTGATGGGTATCGGGACCCTTCCACACCCCTGCCCGGTAGCCGGCCGCGAGGGTCGCGGGCTGGGGCCGAGGTGCCGGGGGTTGGCGCTCCCGTAACGACTTCTATTTCGCGAGCTGAATTATTTAACCTCCGTTATCGCAGCGCAGGGAGATAATGGAAGGCTCCCCCCCAACCCCGACTCTCGCTGCTGCTCCCGTGAATATTAAGGGAGGCACTGCCCGCGCTGCCCCCGGCGAACGCTGATGGATAATAATAATAATAATAACAAAGCGACTCACACCAAGACAGAAGTCCCCCGAGTGGAGCCTTTAACAGAATGTTGATTTAAGGCGCTGTTTGCGAGCACCCGTGAAGGTGGGGGCGGGGTGACTAACATCACTCCCGGCCGCCTTTGTCTCCCCGGTGCTGTTGTTTAAAGGTACCCATTTTATCGCTGAGTCGACCTGTAGGGCCAAGGACCGAGTTCAAATATCCATCACCGCTCTTAGTCGTGGGCGAGAATCGAACTCGGGTCGCCGGGTTCGTAGCGCAGTGCGCTTTCCACTTGAAACCACCGCTCGCCGTACGCACATGCAAAGGTATGTACACACATACACACGTATACACAGACATACACACGTTCGTGCAGACAGACATACACATACGTACATACAGACCTACACGCGCACACGCATGCACGCGCATAAGGAAACGATAACAAGGGCACGGGAACAGCGGCGGGCCCGTGTCGATCCGAGCGGTCACCGACACCGAATCCCTCGGTGGCACGGGGGGGTGACACGCGTGTGGCACGGGGGTGGCACGCGTGTGGCACGGGGGGGTGAGACGCGTGTGACACGGGGGTGGCACGCGTGTGGCACGGGGGGTGACACGCATGTGGCACGGGGGGTGGCACGCGTGTGACACGGGGGTGACACGCGTGTGACACGGAGGTGGCACGTGTGTGGCACGCGTGTGGCACGGGGGGTGACACGCGTGTGGCACGGGGGGGTGAGACGCGTGTGACACGTGGGTGGCACGCGTGTGGCACGGGGGGTGACACGCATGTGGCACGGGGGGTGGCACGCGTGTGACATGGGGGTGACACGCGTGTGACACGGAGGTGGCACGTGTGTGGCACGCGTGTGGCACGGGGGGTGACACGCGTGTGGCATGTGTGTGGCACGCGTGTGGCACGGGGGGTGCGAAGGTTCGCGTGCCGTCGTTGGCACGCCGTGTCCGCGTGCGAGCGCGCGAGTTGACACGGCACGAGCATGGGGTCGGGGCTCGTACGCGACTCGCGTGAGTTCTTGTGCAATGTTTATCCTGTACGTACACGCACGTGGGTTCACTCGCACGTGGGTTCACTCGCACGTGGGTTCACTCGCACGTGGGTTCGCTCGCACGTGCAGTGGCTCGTGCGAGTGTGCGTGGGACCGTCAAGGTTTCCCCGCCCGCTCTCTAAGCCCACAGCTTGTGTTGTGTGGGGCACGTGGGTGCGAGCCAGACAGGCGTGTACGTGTGTGTGTGTCAGTTCATGAGTGTGTGTGCGTTGCTGCTGGGGAGTGGCGGTGCAGTGTTTGATTCCAGCTCAAAACCAACGCCGGCGACGTGAACCGTGGTGCCGGGCACCCACCCCCTCGTGTGCCGTCCCGGCCTTCATCGGTGCTGTTGGCTAACAACACTTGCCCCAACATTCCGTTCACGCTATACGGGGGGGGGAGCATTTTTACCTTTGTCTGTATGTTGCTGCCCTCACCTGCCCACGTCGAACTGCCCCAGCAGCTGCTCGCGACCGGCCTCGGTCTGGCTCAGCGTCCGCAGCAGCCGCACGGCGTGGAGCCGCACCTCGGCTTCGCCGGAGCGGAGCGCGCCCAGCAGCGGCACCGTCGCTTCCTCCTCGGCCGTCCTCGCCCCCTCCGTGGCGGCTCGGCACAGGCGCAGGCTCGCCAGCAGCCGTCCCACGCTGGCCTCTGCCGACGGGCCGAGATGGGGAGACGCAGCCAGGTCAAGAGCAAGCACCACCGCAAGCACCAGCTATCTGCATGGGTCTAACTCAGTCGTGTGTGTGTGTAGGGTATTGTGTGTAGGGCGTGTGTGTGTAGAGTGTGTCTGTGTAGGGTGTGTCTGTGTTGGGTGTGTGAGTAGTAGGGAGCAGTGGCACAATGGTTAGAGCACCACTCTACGAACCGAGCGACCTGTGTTCGGCCACATCCAGCATGAGTGGCGAGTGATCTGTGAACCAGTCGCGGGCCTTCCCTACCAAACCTAAACCGAGCACGTGGTGCAATGCACAAAATGCACTGGGGAGACAAAGATGGCCGGGCGTGGTGCTGCTCACCCCACCACCCTCGTGGGCCATAGGGGCCTTAATAGGTGCTCGCTAACGGCTGTGGGTGTTACTATCGGATCGATCGTAATTGGAGATATGCATGACCTCTGACACATCCGACCTGGCTGCTCGAGAGCTCGGCTCTGCATGGCTACGGTCGGAATTGACCGCCAGCGGTGGTGGCGCACTCGCTGCTCACTTGCACTGGGTTCACGGTTTGAATCCAGCGACCGCCCTGGTTATTGCTGCGGTGTGTGCACTGACCGTAATGATACCACGCGCAAGAAGATTTTGTCCGAACGAGTTTTCATACACTGGAGATTACAGCCAGGCATCGTTCCGTGTCAACCGCAGCTCACCTCTCGCTCTGTTGCTGGGTGATGGAGGGCTGTTGTTAAACAAAGCGACGTTCTATTCTTATGCAGGGATCCGACTCGAAATAAACCAATTAAGAATTGTGCAGAGAAACGGTTAAATTTCTTGCAAAATGCGTTCGGCGCCCGCGAGCCAAACATAAACTCGCATTTAATTGCACTTAACGTCTCAAACAAGCGATAAAGCATCACCCCTGTAATTGTACCGAGAGTGAAAACTCAACACAGACCGATCGGGCAACAAACACCGGGCAACAGGACCCTCGCTTTGTTCTGGATGACAAAACACAACCGCTGACGATGACGACTATTAGAGCATTGGCCGTGCACTAGGGGACGACGTGCCACTTTGTCGCGAGTTTAGTGATTTCCCCCAACATTGCAGATCGCGAGTCGTCGATTCCGGAGTCGTCGTTTGTCGGTGAGAGTCTTTGTTGTTTGGTGTTCTTCCCGTGCACGGGCCCAGAGGTCCAAAGCGTCAAGCGGTCAGCAACAAACAGCACCGTCATCACAGCATTTGTTGAGTGAGTGGGTGTGTTGTTGTGACCTGCAGTGTGGTGAGCGAGTGTGTGAGTAGGTGAGTGAGTCAGGGTAGTTTTGTGACCTGCAGTGCGGTGGTTGAACACAGTACGGAACGAGACGATAGCACAGTCAGCACGATGGCTGTGTGCGAGCGAGCGAGTTGCATTCTCGTGCGTGCGTGTGCGTGTTCCTGAGTGTGCGGCACGCGGGATGTGCGCGTGCCCGTGTACGCGCGTGCCCGTGTACGCGCGTGCGTCACGGACTCCTGCCCCACCGTCGTCCTGGCAGGCCGCTTGCAGCAGCTGCAGCAGGGCGACGCACAGCGCCGTCTCCTCCTCGCCCACACAGCACCCGCACAGGCTCCTGCACGGTGGGGAGGGGGGCAGTATGGGGTCACGCGGGGGTCACGGGGTCAAGCGGGGTTTGCGAGAGTTCAGTGGGAGGTGACCACGCAGCCAGCAAGAGTCTCTGTCCGCAATGAGACTCTTGGCTCGAGTCGAGTCTCGGTACTGCCCCCCAAGCCCCCTGGCCCCCCAAGCCCCCTGCCCCCCCCCTCTCCGTGTCTGTGCGCCCCCCGCAGACTGCTCGTGCAACTTGGCGTGCCGACATTCGAGGCGCAAAGGTGAAGTCATTCGGGCGGCAATGCTGGAGGGCAGATCACGAGAGCGCCGTGTTGCTGCACGAATGTGCGCGTGTCTTTGTCGTGTGTGTATGTAGATGTGTGTGTACGTGTGTGTGTATGTGTGTGTGCATGTGTGTGTATGTGTGTGTGTATGTGTGTGTGTATGTAGGTGTGTGTGTACGTGTGTGTATGTGTGTGTGTATGTGTGTGCATGTGTTTGTGTATGTGTGTGTGGGGAGCGATAGTGTAGCGGTTAGCGCGCTGCGCTATGAAGCTGGCGACCCGGGTTCGATTCCCGCTCACGGCCAACACCAGTGACGATTATCTGAACCGGTCCCGGGCCTCTCCTAGGTCGACTCAGCCTCAAATGAGTACCTGGTGCGGTGTGTAAACATTGCCACGAGGGAGACAAAGGCGGTCGGGCGTGGTGCTGGCCACCCACCCCCTCGTGTACCGTTCCGGCCTTCATAGGTGCTCGCTAACAGCACTTGCCCCTACAGTCTGTTAAGGCTATATGGGGGATCTTTGTCTTTATCTTTGTCTTTGTGTGTGTGTATGTAGGTGTGTTTGTGTATGTGTGTGTATTTTGTACCATCGGACACTCCACCCCCACAACTCCCAATCGGTGATGAGGCAGTTGTGGAGAGAGTGGCTCCAGTTTAACAGCAGAAGTCTCACTCCGAATCAGTCGAGCGGCAATATCTTTTCATCGGTTGCGTAACGCTGTGTGGAAGCTAGCTGGTCTGTCGCTCCGCACTAAGCTTCAGGTTTTCTCGGCCACGGTCATTCCCTCCCTTCTCTATGCTTGCGAAACGTGGACCCCCTTTATGGAGCATCTTCGCCGGTTGGAAACATTTAGGCTGGCCTGCTTACGATCCATCCTGGGTTTAACCAGGCTGGATTGTGTGAAGAGCTCACAAATCCTTGAAAGATCTGGACAAGGTCCCATCGGTGAGCTCCTCCGGCAAGCAAGGCTGCGTTGGCTGGGTCATGTAGCCCGCATGCCCAGCCACCGCATGCCGAAACAGCTTTTGTTCGGCCGGATCGAGGGGGCTAAACGGGCGCGGCACGGGCTAGAAAAGAGATGGAGTGATGTGGTACAGGAGGACGTGGAGCTGAGTGGACTTGCCGATGACTGGTACCAGCGGTGTCAAGATCGGCCTCTGTGGAGGAGGCTCGTGAAGGACGCTACTGGGCAGTTGGAGGCAGTCGCCCTCCAACAATAACGGAGGGCGGAAGAGCGACGCTCACAACAACGAGCGGAGCGCCGGGTGGCTAAAGCACAGCAGGTTGGCACAGTAGGGGGCACAGGTGGTGCATCAGCCAGTCATCTCAGTCATCTCAGTCAGTCGACCCGTGGCACCTGGGTCTGCCCCGTGACCTCCTGCCCGCGGGCGTTCAACACTTCACGTGACCTCAAGGTGCACATGGCCTGGCACAAGCGTCGTGGTGACGTCACTGCCACTTAGTGGTGAATGGCGGTTGATGTAGGTGTGTATGTATGTGTGTGTGTACGCGGGGAGATGTAACGTAGTGGTTAGCGCGCTGTGCTAGGAACCCGGAAATGTAAATTCGATTACCGCTCACGAGCAATATCAGTGACGATTATCTGAAGCCGTCCTGGAGCTCCCCTAGGTCGCCTTGGCCTTAAATGAGTACCTGGTGCGGTGTGTAAACATCAGCACTGGGGAGACAAAGGCGGTCGGGCGTGGTATTGGACACGCACCTCCTTGTGCGCCGTGCCGGCCTTCGTAGGAGCTACTCGTTAGCAGCACTTGCCCCAACAGTCTGTTGGAGACTACACGGGGGATCTTTGTGTGCGTGTACACCAGTGGCCCGCATCGTGCGGCGCTGCTGGCCACGTTGGCTCTTCCACGGGCCCGACTCCGCTGATGCCGCAATCCGGTCCCTGTGTTTCGCTTGCGCCCAGCCAACAACACCGCCGACGTACCGCGCACTCCCGCACGCGAGGCACAGCAGCAGCCGGCACGAGCCGCCTCGCTGTAACGAGCGATATCCCTCGATATACCCCTCCACCGCTTCGCCAGAGGACCCGTTTAATTCCTGTGCTTTTCCACGTTAGTGCCCACAAGCGGAGCGGTATAAAGCACAGCAGCAGCATCAGCAGTCTGAGCTCCAGGACGGACGAACCCGACCCCCCCCCCCAGCCCTTGCCCTGCCCCCGCCCTCCCGAGCCGGCGGCTCCACGCCGTGGGCGCCGCACGCAGCCACAGAAGTAGCCGCGCTAGAGCCGAGTTCACTTCCAGCCAAGGGGTTCGTGCAGCGGCTCAAGGAGGCGCGACTCACACCGGCCCTGAACGAGGGCCCCTAGCGTTCCGTCGCTGTCACCGAAACTAAATGTGTTTTATTTCACCAGGTAAGGCTCACTGAGCTATGAAGCTATTTTGCAAATCGACCTGGCCACAAATGATAGGCCAACGAAGTGACTTGTCACGTGGGAATGTGGTCGCAGGCGACGAGTTGAGACACGTGTGGAGGGGACAAGCCAGAGGACCCGGACAAAAATCCACGTGACCACGGGGAGAGAGAGGTGACGCAAACTCCAAATAAACAACATGGAACAAGTGATGTTAGCGAGCACCTATGAAGGCCGTCACGGCACACGAGGGGGTGGGTGGCCAGCACCACGGGCGGCCGCCTCTGTCTGCACCTTACTAATGTTTTCACACCGCACCAGGTAACAATTTGAGGTTGTGTCGACCTAACGCACGTCTATGACCAGTTCAGATAATTGTCACTGTTGGCCGTGAGCGGGAATTGAACTTAAATCGCCGGGTTCGTAAAGAGCTCGCTAACCGCTACACTACCGCTCCCCGACGCACGCATTTCCATACACACGTAGGAAGACGCCAACGACTCACACACACACACACCGACTCACACACACTAACTCACACACACACCGACTCACACACACTAACTCACACACACACCGACTCACACACACCATCGACTCACACACACTAACTCACACACACCGACTCACACACACTCACACACACTAACTCACACACACACCGACTCACACACACACCGACTCACACACTCTCCAACGACTCACACACACCGACTCACACACACCGACTCACACACACCATCGACTCACACACACCGACTCACACACACCAACGACTCACACACACCGACTCACACACACACCGACTCACACACACCGACTCACACACACCGACTCACACACACACACCGACTCACACACGCACACCGACTCACACACACCGACTCACACACACACACCGACTCACACACACCAACGACTCACACACACCGACTCACACACACCAACGACTCACACACACACCGACTCACACACACTCACAACACATTTGCAAGCACGCCCACGCGCGCACACGCTCGCTCAATTACGAGGTGAGGGTAAACGAGGTGCTCGAATCACGAAAGGGGGGGGGGCGCTGTTGTTGTTGTTGTGTAGTGGGGCACGGCAATGAGCTTCCATCGTCTTCGTCCTCCTTCGCCGCCGTTATCTCTCAGAGGCACGAGCACGCTCCCTCCCTCCTCCTCCCTCCTCCTCCCTCCCTCCTCCTCCCTCGCTCCCTCCTCCTCCCTCGTCGCTCGCTCCCTCCTCCCTCCTCGCTCCCTCCTCGCTCCCTCCCTCCCTCCTCCTTCCCTCCTTCCTCGCTCCCTCCTCGCTCGCTCCCTCCCTCCCTCCTCCCTCCCTCCTTCCTCGCTCCTTCCTCGCTCGCTCGCTCCCTCCCTCCTCGCTACCTCATCGCTCCCTCCGTCCTCGCTCCCCGCACCACAAGACACCCACAGAGGGACGCGCGCGCGAGCTCACGGACACGCAGAGCCCCTTCCGTCGCCCTGCAAGGAGAGACCCGCGGACTTCCACAGCCGTGCACAGAACCCCAAACGTGCAAATCTCTCTCGAGCTGCACCAGCACAAGCCTCCCGTAAATCACGTGACTCTCTGTGCGGCCACCCGGCAACCCCGCCACTCTCCCCCACCGCCCGCCGTGAAGGCGCACGCCGCCGTTCCCACGTGCAGCAGCAGCAGCAGCAAAGTCGAAGCCCTGACGCAGCCTCTCCCTCCCCATCATCTCTCCTGAGCAGTCTGCTCCCGTTTCTCCGCTCCTTTCCCATCCGCTGCTTCCGTCATTCTCCACGTTTGGGAGAGAGAAGTAAAAAAAACCCTCCCCGTGCCGTCGCGCGTGGCTGCCTCGTTAATTGCGACCGGAGCCGCCCAAATAAAAACCTCGAAGCCTCGGTGATCCGCCAGCCCCCGGCTCGGGGTTAAACAGAAGCCATCTGTGAGGGAAGCGACGCCGCTGTTATTGCGTGAATACCGCGGCTGAGTTAGCGCGTCCAATCAAGGCAGTAATCAGGCATCGCTAATTGAGCTGCAAATCTCCGCGCCTGTAATTAGGAAGCCCCCCCCGCCTGCCCCTCGCTACGGGCGAGGCGAGCGGGAGGTCTCCGTGAGGAATGCTCACCCCTTACTCACTCCACCCACACCACTCACTCCTCCCACACCATTCACTCACTCTTCCACACCACTCACTCACTCCACCCACACCACTCACTCACTCACTCCACCCACACCACTCACTCCACCCACACCACTCACTCCTCCCACACCACTCACCCACTCACTCACTCTTCCACCCCACTCACTCACTCCACCCACACCACTCACTCACTCCACCCACACCACTCACTCCTCCCACACCACTCACTCACTCACTCTTCCACACCACTCACTCACTCCACCCACACCACTCACTCCACCCACACCACTCACTCATTCCTCCCACACCACTCACTCCACCCACACCACTAACTCACTCCACCCACCCCACTCACTCACTCCTCCCACACCACTCACTCACTCACTCCACCCACACCACTCACTCACTCCTCCCACACCACTCACTCACTCCTCCCACACCACTCACTCACTCAGTCCACCCACACCACTCACTCCTCCCACACCACTCACTCCTCCCACACCACTCACTCACTCACTCCTCCCACACCACTCACTCCACCCACACCACTCACTCACTCACTCCTCCCACATCACTCACTCCTCCCACACCACTCACTCCTCCTCCCACACCACTCACTCACTCCTCCCACACCACTCACTCCTCCTCCCACACCACTCACTCCTCCTCCCACACCACTCATTCACTCCTCCCACACCACTCACTCCTCCCACACCACTCACTCACTCACTCCACCCACATCACTCACTCCTCCCACACCATTCACTCCTCCTCCCACACCACTCACTCCTCCTCCCACACCACTCACTCCTCCTCCCACACCACTCACTCCTCCCACACCACTCACTCCTCCTCCCACACCACTCACTCCTCCTTATCACTCACTCCTCCCACACCACTCACTCCTCCTCCCAAACCACTCACTCACTCCTCCCACACCACTCACTCACTCCACCCACACCACTCACTCACTCCTCCCACACCACTCACTCACTCACTCCTCCCACACCACTCACTCCTCCTCCCACACCACTCACTCCTCCTCCCACACCACTCATTCACTCCTCCCACACCACTCACTCCTCCCACACCACTCACTCACTCCACCCACATCACTCACTCCTCCCACACCACTCACTCCTCCTCCCACACCACTCACTCCTCCTCCCACACCACTCACTCCTCCTCCCACACCACTCACTCCTCCCACACCACTCACTCCTCCTCCCACACCACTCACTCCTCCTCCCACACCACTCACTCACTCCACCCACACCACTCACTCACTCCTCCCACACCACTCACTCACTCCTCCCACACCACTCACTCACTCCTCCCACACCACTCACTCACTCACTCACTCCACCCACACCACTCACTCCTCCCACACCACTCACTCCTCCCACACCACTCACTCACTCACTCCTCCCACACCACTCACTCCACCCACACCACTCACTCACTCACTCCTCCTTATCACTCACTCCACCCACACCACTCACTCCTCCTCCCAAACCACTCACTCCTCCTCCCACACCACTCACTCACTCCACCCTCACCACTCACTCACTCCACCCACACCACTCACTCCACCCTCACCACTCACTCCTCCTCCCACACCACTCACTCCTCCTCCCACACCACTCACTCACTCCTCCCACACCACTCACTCACTCCTCCCACACCACTCACTCACTCCTCCCACACCACTCACTCCTCCCACACCACTCACTCCTCCTCCCACACCACTCACTCCACCCACACCACTCACTCACTCCTCCCACACCACTCACTCCACCCACACCACTCACTCACTCACTCCTCCCACACCACTCACTCACTCCTCCCACACCACTCACTCACTCCTCCCACACCACTCACTCACTCCTCCCACACCACTCACTCCTCCTCCCACACCACTCACTCACTGCTCCCCCACCACCCCCCCGATATCGCTCCCCCAGCGCGCACGCCACTAAATCTGCAGCCGCTCAATCTGCGCGTGGCGGAGCGCGGCTGCTCGTGGCGCGATAATTTCCGCGGTGTTTTTCGCGTTGGCGCCGTCTCCGACTCACGGGGACGTAACTCTCCTCGAACTTCTGTCTGCGCTCGCCGGAGAACAAAGATCCCCCGCGTAGCCTTCAACAGGCTGCCCGGGGTTAGCGAGCACCAACGAAGGTCGGCACAGGTGCACGAGGGGGTGGGTGGGTGGCTAACACCACGCCCGCCCGCCTTTGTCTCCCGAGGGAATATTCATTGTTCGTCGTGAACGGGAATTCAACTCGGGTCACCGGGTTCATAGCGCAGCGCACCAACCACAACAATGCCGGGACCCACAAGCGGCGTCTAAATGTGACCGCATCTCGAGACGGAATCACTCGGTGCCTTCGCTCGAAGCGACGCAGGCGGCCGCAGTCACAGCCAGAGAAGCGGAGGGGAATGTCGAGAGCCTGGACGGTCGAGTGGTCGTGAGATCTACACCCGGGTGGTCGTGAGATCTACACCCGGGTGTCGTGAGATCTACACCCGGGTGGTCGTGAGATCTACACCCGGGGGTCGTGAGATCTACACCCGGGTGGTCGTGAGATCTACACCCGGGTGGCGTGAGATCTACACCCGGTGGTCGTGAGATCTACACCCGGGTGGTCGTGAGATCTACACCCGGGGGTCGTGAGATCTACACCCGGGTGGTCGTGAGATCTACACCCGGTGGTCGTGAGATCTACACCCGGGTGTCGTGAGATCTACACCCGGTGGTCGTGAGATCTACACCCGGGTGGTCGTGAGATCTACACCCGGGGGTCGTGAGATCTACACCCGGGTGTCGTGAGATCTACACCCGGGTGTCGTGAGATCTACACCCGGGTGGTCGTGAGATCTACACCCGGGTGTCGTGAGATCTACACCCGGGTGTCGTGAGATCTACACCCGGGTGTCGTGAGATCTACACCCGGGTGTCGTGAGATCTACACCCGGGGGTCGTGAGATCTACACCCGGTGGTCGTGAGATCTACACCCGGGTGTCGTGAGATCTACACCCGGGTGTCGTGAGATCTACACCCGGGTGGTCGTGAGATCTACACCCGGGTGTCGTGAGATCTACACCCGGGTGTCGTGAGATCTACACCCGGGTGTCGTGAGATCTACACCCGGGTGGTCGTGAGATCTACACCCGGGTGTCGTGAGATCTACACCCGGGTGGTCGTGAGATCTACACCCGGGTGTCGTGAGATCTACACCCGGGTGTCGTGAGATCTACACCCGGGTGTCGTGAGATCTACACCCGGGTGTCGTGAGATCTACACCCGGGGGTCGTGAGATCTACACCCGGTGGTCGTGAGATCTACACCCGGGTGTCGTGAGATCTACACCCGGGTGTCGTGAGATCTACACCCGGGTGTCGTGAGATCTACACCCGGGTGGTCGTGAGATCTACACCCGGTGGTCGTGAGATCTACACCCAGGTGTCGTGAGATCTACACCCGGGTGGTCGTGAGATCTACACCCGGGGGTCTTGAGATCTACACCCGGGTGTCGTGAGATCTACACCCGGGTGGTCGTGAGATCTACACCCGGGTGGTCGTGAGATCTACACCCGGGTGTCGTGAGATCTACACCCGGGTGTCGTGAGATCTACACCCGGGTGTCGTGAGATCTACACCCAGGTGTCGTGAGATCTACACCCGAGTGTCGTGAGATCTACACCCGGGTGGTCGTGAGATCTACACCCGGGTGTCGTGAGATCTACACCCGGTGGTCGTGAGATCTACACCCGGGTGGTCGTGAGATCTACACCCGGGTGGTCGTGAGATCTACACCCGGGTGTCGTGAGATCTACACCCGGGTGGTCGTGAGATCTACACCCGGGTGGTCGTGAGATCTACACCCGGGTGTCGTGAGATCTACACCCGGGTGTCGTGAGATCTACACCCGGGTGTCGTGAGATCTACACCCAGGTGTCGTGAGATCTACACCCGAGTGTCGTGAGATCTACACCCGGGTGGTCGTGAGATCTACACCCGGGTGTCGTGAGATCTACACCCGGTGGTCGTGAGATCTACACCCGGGTGGTCGTGAGATCTACACCCGGGTGGTCGTGAGATCTACACCCGGGTGGTCGTGAGATCTACACCCGGGGGTCGTGAGATCTACACCCGGTGGTCGTGAGATCTACACCCGGTGGTCGTGAGATCTACACCCGGGTGGCGTGAGATCTACACCCGGTGGTCGTGAGATCTGTAATTATCGGGGGGCAGCAGCAGAAGAGACATCGAATTGAACCGTAGTTTGCTGAGGATCTCCACAAAACGCCTTGGCGGCTGGAGTGGAGAATGCGTGGAGAGGAGTAGAGTGAGATGAGAGGGGAGAGGTAGTAGAGTGCGTGGAGGGGAGTGGAGTGAGATGAGAGGGGAGAGGTAGGAGAGCGCGTGGAGGGGAGTGGAGTGAGATGAGAGGGGAGAGGTAGGAGAGTGCGTGGAGTGGAGTGAGATGAGAGGGGAGAGGTAGGATAGTGCGTGGAGTGGAGTGAGATGAGAGGGGAGAGGTAGGAGAGCGCGTGGAGGGGAGTAGAGTGAGATGAGAGGGGAGAGGTAGGATAGTGCGTGGAGGGGAGTAGAGTGAGATGAGAGGGGAGCGGTGGGAGAGTGAGTGGAGGGGCGGATGTTGTCATCGACTCAGGACAAGATTTATAGGCTGGGACTCATCGCAGGAGGGAATCCAGGAATCATCGTCAAGTGCTGTTCCACTGCTTAAAAAACAACCCCCCCCCCCCCCGTGTAGCCTCAAAAGACTGTTGGGGCAAGTGCTGTTAGCGACCACCTACGAAGGCCGGCATGGCACACGAGGGGGTGGGTTGCTAGCACCACACCCGGCCATCTTTGTCTCTCTAGTGGCGATAGTTACACGTCGCACCAGGTTCTCATTTGAGGCTGAGACGACCAAGGGAAGGCCCACGACCGGCTCAGATAAAATAATCGCTACTGGTGTTGGGCCGTGAGCAGGAATCGAATTTGTGTCGCCGGGTTCGAAGCACAGCGCGCTAACCGCTGGGCCAACAGCGCAGTGGAGCAGAACAATAATAAGACGTAAACAAAAATCCATCAAAAAATAAAATATAAAAATTGCATCATAATAATATTGGAGGATGTATTGGTATAGCGAGTTGCATGGACTCCCAGAGCAATGGGAGTCCATGCACTCCCCAAACGCGCGGGGCCGCAGCGCGACAAACAGCGCGGCCGCGAGGGCAGCGCCTCTCACAAGGAGCGCGAGGCCTCGCGGCGTTCACGCGAACAATGAATCCGCGACTGGGCGACATCGCCGCGACACGCGAGGCGACGGCGTCAACGGCTACGGAGAGACATCTCGCTCGTTACCTCCTCGTGCAGCACCGAGGCGTGATAGAGAGGACGAGAGAGAGAGACGCAGAGAACGAAGAAGGGAAATCACGCGTGGATTCTCTCCTCCGTAGCCCTTCCTAAGCCGCCGGGCAGTGGTGGCCACGCTGCACGTAGCTGCTGCCCAAGATCCAGCACTCTGTGTGTGGGGGAGACAGCAGAGAGGGTTGGTGGGTCGCCGCACCAATGTTGGGAAAACTCCCTTCCCGGATGAGTCGAGGCAGTGCCATCACACAGCCGAGCTCGCCAGAGATGGCGGCACAGTAACATGTGGACTAATCGCCATCTTGATTTAAAGCTTTCGTGACTGCAGGGATTCATATTCTTGGTTCTTTCGGTAAAGTCACGTAGAAGGGAAACAATAAAATAATAAAAATATGAAACAATAATATTCTCACGACGTTTCGACTGCAACACAAGGAATCATCATCAGGTGTGAAAACCACAACAATATATATTTTTTAAAGTGGCGGTTTTTTTTTTCTAACGTTAGCACCACGGAGAGCGGTGGCAGTTAACGTTAGCACCACGGAGAGTGATTTGGCAGTTAACGTTAGCACCACGGAGAGTGATTTGGCAGTTAACTGCTAACGTTAACTGCCAAATCGCTCTCCGTGGTGCTAACATAAGAAAAAAAACGCCACTTTTTTCAAATGTTCTTGTTGTGGTTTTCACACCTGATGATGATTGCTTGCGTTGCAGTCGAAACGTGAGAATTGTATTGTTTAATATTTTTATTATATTATTGTTTCCCTTCTACATGATTTTACCGAAATAACCAAGAATATAATCGCCATATGTTTCCATCTGTCCGGGGATGGAGCGTGGGTTCTCTCCGGACGCTCCGATTTCATCCACCCGTGCATGGACGACTCATTTCATTGGTGGACAACTATCTTAAATAGCATCCACCCAATGCAGCAGGAGCATCCTAAAAATGAGCCCTTGTACTCAGTGTGGCTGTCCTGCACGGCTAAATAAGAAATGATTATTAAGTTACGGTAATGATTGTTGATTAACACTGCCCCCCAGTGAATATACTCAGTGCAACGCTGCCGCGATAGGTGCGAGCCAGAGACATGAACGGGCTCGCATGGGCAGGGTCGTACACCATCGTGGGGGGGGGGGGGGGTACAGAGAGCCCTGGGAAAATCACCCCCCGTGTGCCCCCCCGACTCCTTCAAACTAAACCGGAAGTATGACATCTGACACCGCGACGTCGAAGCGCGCCCCCCCCCCCCAAAGTGCGGGGCCCCGGGCGGTCTCCCCGATTCGCCCGTACCCGAGGCAAGGCTCTCGCCACGGGGACGGGAGATGATCGGCATGGTCACAAAGACAGAGGTGGAGAAAATAATATAAATAAATAAGCAGCGCCTAAATAAATAAGATCCAAAATAAATAAATAACTAGCCCGGCTCCCGTAAATAGACACATAAATTCAACCCGGCCGGATTTTAATGTATTGCAGGGTTGCAATTTACACGGTCATACATAAAATCATTCATATCGGTGGATATTCGTGTTAATAGCGTACGTGCGTGTGTGGAAGTGTGTGTGCGTGCAACTGTGTGTGTGCGTGTGTGAATGTGTGTGTGTATTGGTGTGTATGCAACTGTGTGCGTGTGTTTGTGTGTGTGTTTGTGTGTGCGTATTTGTGCGTGTATGTGCATGCGTGGGTGTGTGCTTGTTTATGTGTGCATGCGTGTGTGTGTGCGTATGTGCATGTGTGAGTACGTGTATGTGTTCGTGTGTGCGTGCGTATGAGTGCGTGTGTGTAAATGCGTGTGTGCATGCGTGTGTGTGTGCGTGTGTGTGCGTGTTTGTATGTGTGTGCATGCGTGTGTGTGTGCGTGTTTGCGTGCGCGTGTGTATATGTGTGCGTCAGGTCTTCTCGGCCACAATCATTCCATCCCTTGTCTATGCTTGCGAAACGTGGCCCCCCTAATGGCGGTTAGAAACATTTAGGCTGGCCTGCCTATGATCCATCCTGGCTTTAACCAGGCTGGATTGTGTGAGGAGCTCACAAATCTATGAAAGATCTGGACAAAGTCCTATCGGTGAGCTCCTCAACGCAGGCAAGGCTGCGTTGGCTGGGTCATGTAGCCCGCATACCTAGCCACCGCATGCCTAAACAGCTTTTGTTCGGCCGGATCGAGGGGGCTAACGGGCGCACTACGGGCTAGAGAAGAGATGGAGTGAAGTGGTACAGGAGGATGTGGAGCTGAGTGGACTTGCAGTGTCAAGATCGGCCTCTGTGGAGGAGGCTCGTGATGGACGCGATCGGGCAGTTGGAGGCAGTCGCCCTCCAACAACAACGGAGGGTGGAGGAGCGACGCTCACAACAACGAGCGGAGCGCCGGGTGGCTAAAGCACAGCAAGTTGGCACAGTAGGGGGCACCGGTGATGCATCGGCCAGCCGTCTCAGTCGACCCGTGTCACTTGGGTCTGCCCCGTGACCTCCTGCCAGCGGGCGTTCGACACTTCACGTGGCCTCAACGTGCACATAGCCTGGCACAAGCGTCGTGGTGACGTCGCCGCCACTGAGTGGCGAATGGCGCTTGTTGTTGTGTGTACGTGGGTGTGCGTGTTTGTGTGTGCGTGAAGCTGTTTGCTTACAGCCCACCCCCCCACCAAGCCGCCGTCGCTGGGGGTGAGCGCGGCGCGAGGCTCACGCCGACGGCGAGCGCCACTGAGTGCGATGCTTCTTAATAGAGCGACGTGAATCAGCAGACACGAAGCTCGCTTCGCGACCTTCACGAACAAATCCGTCTCTCCATGTCAATAAATAAATAAACATCCCCCACACGTGCCATCAGCAACCGCACAGCCTCCTGGGAGCGCGTAAATTTCAACAGCGTCGGCTCAACGCGAGCAAAAACCTCTGGGCCCATTTCGACATTCAGTGTCTCATCAGCAGTCGGGCTCGCTTGAAGCAACGCTTGCCGAACGGCCGGGTGCAATAGGCGAATGCCCCCCTCTCTGTGAGCCACGGATCTTAGCTCCACACGGGGCTCTATCTTACACGACGCAAGGTAATAATTAGCGTCGCTGTGGGGAATACAAACACGAACAGAAACGTCAACATTTGTAATATTATTTTACGCATCCCATCAGCCACACGGCGTTCTTCTTATACGCAGATGCGCATGTGTGTGCGTCTCTTTGTTACTCGTGTGTGTGTATGTGCGCTGAGTGTGTGCGTGGGGAACGGTGGTGCAGTGGTTAGCACACTGCGCTTCGAACCCGGCAACCCAAGGCCGATTTCTGTTCACAGCCAACGTTGGTGACACATGTGGACCCGTTCTGGCCCTCCCACAGGTCAACTCTACCTCAAATGAGTACCGAGTACGATGTCTAAACCTCAGCACTGGGGAGACAAAGGCGACCGGGCGTCGTGGTGGCCACCCACTTCCTCGTGCCCCGTCTTCATACGCGCTCGCGCACAGCACTTGCCCCAACGGTTTGTTCAGGGTATACGAGGGGTTCTTTGTGTCAGTGAGCGCGTGTGTACCACTCACCGAAGCAGAGTGGCATTTCCAGTGATGATCTCAAACCCTTCTTCTATCCGGAACAGAGCTCTGGTGGTGGCTGCTCACACACACAGACACACACACACACAAGATAAACAACAGCCATACAGCCTTACACACAGACTGCAGGGGCAAGTGCTCTTAACGAACAGCTATTAAAGCCGTCACGGCGCATTGGGGGGAGTGATATTAGCAGTCGCTGGTAATCAAAATCCGGACACACACACACTCGCGTACAGGCACACACACCAGACAAAGATCCCTCGTGTAGAGCTTAAAACACCGTTGAAGCAGATGATGTAAGCGAGCACCTATTTAGGGTGGGTGGCCGACACCACGCCCGGCCGTTTTTTTTAAATATCTGATTCGTCCTAGAGAAGGCCTTGGACCGGTTAAAATATTTGTGAGCAGGAATTCAAACTGGGTCAGCGGATTCGTAGCGCAATGCGCTACCAGCCGTGCCTCCGCTCCCCCACTACAATCGCCCACGTGCCCCCACGTCACGTGCACCCACGTGCCCCCACGATCCCCCACGTGCCCCCACGTGCACCTACGTGCGCCCACGTGCTCCCACGTGCACCCACGTGGCCCCACGTGTACCCACGTGCCCCCAAGTGCACCCACGTGGTGGTGATGTCACCACGGCGCTTGTGCCAGGCTTGCTGCGCTTTGAGGCCACGTGAACTGTGTAAGGCTCGATAGCAGGAGGTCAGGGGACAGACCGAGGTGTCGTGGGTTGACTGAGATGACTGGCAGATGCACTGCCCGTGCTCCCCACTGTGTCAAATTGCTGCGTTTTAGCTGCCTGGCATTCCGCTCGTTGTTGTGAGCGTCTCTCCTCTGCCCTCCGCTGTTGTTGGAGGGCGACTGCCTCCAACTGCCCAGCAGAAGCAGCGTCCTTCACGAGCCTCCTCCGCAGAGGCCGATCTTGAGCCTCTGCTGGAGATATTCATAACGAATTCCGGAGATATTCAGAACGAATTCCGGAGATATTCAGAGCGAATTCCGGAGATATTCAGAACGAATTCTGGAGATATTCAGAGCGAATGAAAGGGGGTTGGGGGGGGCGTCAGCTTGACGCGTGGTAATGACCCCCCCACCCTTCCCGCCTCCCGTGTAGCGATGGTTGCCGTGGAGACGTGACGGGCCATGTCAGGAAGCTAATTACTGCGAGGCGCGAGAGAAAATGTCATCAATTAACGCTTGGGCGAGCAGAAACGGAGCCCGAATCGGCGCGCGAAGCCTCCGCGAGTGTCGCCGCTCTCTCCTCGCTCCCACGGGCTCGTCTCCGCTCAGAGTCCCGCGAAGCTCCGCAAAACTCTCCACCCGCGTGCCAAGAGCAGGCCGCGAGACAGGCCGACACACACTGACACAGGGCTATCACCGATGCACTTCATGGTAAGAATGCACCGCACGTGCACATCAGGAGACGGAGGAGCACGTGGTGAGCGGTGGGACTCGTGGGCAGGGTGGAGGGGGGCATTGGAGTGGCACTCAGAGGCGGGCGACTTAAATCCACACGCTGCTGGTGATGGTGATACGATGGTGGTGATGAGACAGTGGTGGTGGTGATGGCAATGATGATACTCGTAGCCATCACTTAACATCGAATCCTGTTGCTTTTGCTCCGCGGTTGTTTTTGCCCCGATTCCTTTTTCGCTTGAGGATTTCTCGGCTGGTCGCACACCACGACGCTTGACCTCACGGCGGCAGTGCCACAGCCACACAGGGGGACACGTGGCCGGCTGGGGCCGACATGCGGGCTGGGGGGTGCCCAGGCCGAGGAGGGGGGCCGAGGGAGGGGAGCCAGGCCACGCGACCGTGCTCGGACTCTTGGGAAGGCCGGCGAGCGGTGCATTGAACGTCGTTAGAGGGTTAATATTCGGTCACTCAGCCCCCCCCCCCACACGGCACAGACAACCAAGCCCAGACGCAGCCACACCCACGCGTGCCCACCCCACTCCCCTGACTGATATAATCAGAGATTTCACCTTCAGGGAGCGCGCGTGTCACGGTGACACGCGCGCAGACGTGCCGCGCGCGCGTGCCGCCTTCATTCACGCACATGCATACATGCATAACAAAGGCAAATATCTCCCGCGTAGCATTAGCAGAATGTTGGGGCAAGTGCTGTGAGCGAGTAGGAGCAGCATATATGACTATGAAGGCGGCACTCTTGGCACACGAGGGGGTGGAGGTGGCCAGCACCACTCCCGCCACGATGACGACACGCGGATGCACACGTGACACGGGCCCGCCGGCCGCGCTACGAACCCGGCCACCCGAGTTGGAGTCCCGGCCACGGCTAACATCAGCGGCGAGCGATATCAGCACCGGTCGAGTCCCCCGCCCGCTCGACCGCCAACAACCCACACTGACCAGCGTGGTGAAGTCTGGAGAGGCCTCAATCCATTGATGAATTCCGAATGGCTGGAATGTATAGGCACATGCATGAGCGCCAGAGTGGTGGTGGCAGCACAGCTGTGGCACCCGCGAATCGCAGCGAGAAGGGCACTAGGTTCGATTCCCGACTCGGGCGCCTTTCTGTGTGGAGTTTGTATGCTTTCCTCCTGCTCTGCAGGGTGTGAGTGAGTAGAGTTTGTATGTTCTCCTGTTCTGCAGGATGTGAGTGAGTGGAGTTTGTGTGTTCTCCTGTTCTGCAGGATGTGAGTGAGTGGAGTTTTATGTTCTCCTATTCTGCAGGATGTGAGTGAGTGGAGTTTTATGTTCTCCTATTCTGCAGGATGTGAGTGAGTGGAGTTTGTGTGTTCTCCTGTTCTGCAGGATGTGAGTGAGTGGAGTTTGTGTGTTCTCCTGCTCTGCAGGATGTGAGTGAGTGGAGTTTTATGTTCTCCTATTCTGCAGGATGTGAGTGAGTGGAGTTTTATGTTCTCCTGTTCTGCAGGATGTGAGTGAGTGGAGTTTTATGTTCTCCTGCTCTGCAGGATGTGAGTGAGTGGTGTTTGTGTGTTCTCCTCCTGTTCTGCAGGATGTGAGTGAGTGGAGTTTGTATGTTCTCCCGTTCTGCAGGATATGAGTGAGTGGAGTTTGTATGTTCTCCCGTTCTGCAGGATGTGAGTGAGTGGAGTTTGTATGTTCTCCTGCTCTGCAGGATGTGAGTGAATTGAGTTTGTGTGTTCTCCTGTTCTGCAGGATGTGAGTGAGTGGAGTTTGTATGTTCTCTTCCTGTTCTGCAGGATGTGAGTGAGTAGAGTTTGTGTGTTCTCCTCCTGTTATGCAGGATGTGAGTGAGTGGAGTTTGTATGTTATCCTGTTCTGCAGGATGTGAGTGAGTGGAGTTTGTGTGTTCTCCTGTTCTGCAGGATGTGAGTGAGTGGAGTTTGTATGTCCTCCTGTTATGCAGGATGTGAGTGAGTAGAGTTTGTATGTTCTGCTGTTCTGCAGTATGTGAGTGAGTGGAGTTTGTATGCCCTCCTGCTCTGCAGGACGTGAGTGAGTGGAGTTTGTATGTTCTCCCGTTCTGCAGGATATGAGTGAGTGGAGTTTGTGTGTTCTCCCGTTCTGCAGAATGTGAGTGAGTGGAGTTTGTATGTTCCCCTGTTCTGCAGGATGTGAGTGAGTGGAGTTTGTTTGTTCTCCTGTTCTGCAGGATGTGAGTGAGTGGAGTTTGTGTGTGCTCCTGTTCTGCAGGATGTGAGTGAGTGGAGTTTGTATGTTCTCCCGTTCTGCAGGATATGAGTGAGTGGAGTTTGTATGTCCTCCTGCTCTGCAGGATGTGAGTGAGTGGAGTTTGTGTGTTCTCCTCCTGTTCTGCAGGATGTGAGTGAGTAGAGTTTGTGTGTTCTCCTCCTGTTCTGCAGGGTGTGAGTGAGTGGAGTTTGTGTGTTCTCCTCCTGTTCTGCAGGATGTGAGTGAGTGGAGTTTGTGTGTTCTCCTGTTCTGCAGGATGTGAGTGAGTGGAGTTTGTGTGTTCTCCTCCTGTTCTGCAGAATGTGAGTGAGTGGAGTTTGTATGTTCTCCTGTTCTGCAGGATGTGAGTGAGTGGAGTTTGTGTGTTCTCCTGCTCTGCAGGAATTGAGTGAGTGGAGTTTGTATGTTCTCCTGTTCTGCAGGATGTGAGTGAGTGGAGTTTGTGTGTTCTCCTCCTGTTCTGCAGGATGTGAGTGAGTGGAGTTTGTAAGTTCTCCTGCTCTGCATGGGTTTCCTCCGGATTCTCCAATTGTCCTCTTCCCATAGCCGCACAATGCACACACTGTAACTGGTTTTCGCCGAGCTATATCCGAACGCCCCAACAATGACCGACAAAGTACTACATTTGGGATCACACTAAGTAGCAGCAGCAGCAGCATTCCTGGCTCTCCTCTGACTGTGAAAACATTGCAGGTGCCCTCCTAAAAAAAATCAGTCTTGAGACTCGATGAGGCCTTTCTGGGTAAACAACTGCAACATGAAACTAAGTAAGGATGATAATAATAATAATAATAGACAATAGTAATAAGTCAAAACATTCACAACGAACTCTACGGGGTGGTGCTGGGAGTGGCAGTGATGCCGCATGGGGGCGGGCGTCACTTGGCACATGGGGCTGACGAGAAGGGGGGGGGGTCAAGTGACGGACGCCGTGTTCAATTATTTATAAAGTCTCGATCGTTGGTGAAATGTTTATCTTCGCCGTAATTAAGGAGCCAATAAAATATATATTTTTGAATTGATAAAGGTTAATTTATTTTGGGTTCAAAGGTGAAGCTCGTAATTAATTATCATTAGGAGTTTGATTTATTTTTAGCAGGCGGGTTATTTTTTTTTTAATATCTGTTTAATTGGAAATTCTGAAGACGCGAGCGGGGTGGATGGCAGCCGTTCCCTACACTCACCATCACTCGCCATCACCACACACCATGACTGTGCACCATCACCACACATCATCACACCACACCATCACTCGCCATCACCACACACCATCACTGTGCACCATCACTCACCATCACCACACACCATCCCTCACCATCACCACACCATCGCTCCACCCCGACACTCATCATCACCACACCCCATCACCGTACACCATCATTCACCATCACCGCAACCATCACCGCACACCATCCCCGCACACTATCACACACGATCACCGCACACCATCACTCACCATCACCGTACACCAACATACACCATCACCCAACATCACACACCATTACACACCATCGCACGTCAGCACACGCCAGTACACGCCAGCTCTCCCCGGTGGCGTGTGACATAAAGCGAATATTCAATAACGCGTCAAACTGCTGCGCCTCGCAAGAAATCTGTCGAGCGTCGGTGGTTTGAGAATTAATTTCATTTCGCGCGTCTCACACCGGCAGCGCGAGCTTTGATTGTTCCCCGCCCCCCCCCCCCCCCCCCCATTTTTGTCTTTGTTGTTGTCAGATAACGCTCCACCGTGATGAAAACCATCGACGGACCCGGCAGACACCACAGTTGCCCACCCCGCTCCTCGCCCAGCCTCGTCCCTGACCCTTGACCTCTCGCGTCTCGGACAAACCTCGACGATTCATCATCGCGCCCGCAGATCGATGGCCTCGTCCCTAGCGCCGCCGCGAACGCGCGGTCCACCGAGACGCTCGCTGTCTCTCACGCACACGTAAAGGTCCCCCGTGTAGCCTGAACACACTGTTGGGGAAAGTGCTGTTAGCGAGCACCTATTATCTCCCCAGTGGCGATGTCTACACACCGCACCAGGTACTAATTTGAGGCCGAGTTGACCTAGGGGAGGCCCAGGATCGGTTCAAATATCGGCCAGTGTTATTAGTCGTGAGCGGGAATCGGGGGGGCCGGGTTCGTAGCGCGGCGCGCTAACCACTGCGCCACCGCTCTCCACACACGCGCGCCCCCCGGGCGGGGTTTATGAATCTCGAGGGCGACGATGACGAAGGCCGCCACCACCAGCGGGGCCGCTTGGCTTTTCTTATCACTCCATTATCCCGACATCGATTTTCATATTTCGTAACATCAAGACGTAACGCCGCCCTCAAATCGATGGCTGTTTACTGCTGGCGGAGGAAGAGAAGGAGGAGAGGCAGGAGGAGGAGGAGACATAACCCCATCCACAGTGCCCGCGGTGCCAAAACCAAAACAAACAAACGGGAAGCAGCGAGTGGTGCCGAGCGCGCGTGGCTCGCAGCGCGCGTGGCTCGTCTCGTCGGGGTCCCAGCGAGCACCAGGGAGCAGCTCGCCCCTGTCTGTCTCTATCTCACTTCTCTCTTCCCTCCTCGCACACTAATCCTCGATGTGCACGCTCCGCTCACGCACTTCGCGTGTCTCGATGAATCTCAAACTCAGCCTCCAAGCTGGGAGGGAGGGCCGGCGTGGGGTTTACTCCGGGTTCTACCTGTGACTAAAACACACACAATGGCATTTGCCGGCTCAAATTTGCAAAGATTTAAGAAATAACCCACTAACCACTCACGTGGCAATGACCTCCCCCTCAACCCACCACTTCTTATTCTTGGTTCTTTCGGTATAGTCACGTAGAAGGGAAACAATACAATAGTAAAAATATAAAACAATAAATATTTTTATTTTTATTATTTTATTGTTTCCCTTCTACGTAGAAGGGAAACAATACAATAATAAAAATATAAAACAATTTTTATTTTTATTATTTTATTGTTTCCCTTCTACGTGACTTTACCGAAAGAACCAAGAATATGAATCCCTGCAGTCACGAAAGCTTTAAATCAAAATTCCACCGCTTCTTCTTCTTCTCCTCCTTGTTTGTCCCACTCACGTGAGGTCCGCTGTCCCTGTCAAGCTCCTCCACGCTGACCTGTCCTGCGCCTCCTCTCTTTCAGCTCCTCGGCCCACCATGTCCGATCGCACCACATCACCCCCCCCCCCCCCCTCTTCTTCTGCATTCCTCTTGATCTCTTTCCTTCCACTCGCATCACTTGCACCTTCTGACCCACATAATTCTCCTGCCGTCTCTCCACATGACCGAACCACACCAGCGCCTTTTCTCTCTCATCTTCTCTGTGATCTCTACCACCTTGAGTCTTACTCTCACTTCTTCATTTCTCACCACCTGTCCTTCCTTGCTCGGCAGACGAATCGCCGAGCAAGGTGACGAGACACTTTGCGCCGCACAGGAGGGGCAGTTGCCAACGGTCGGGACGTCTCGATGCGAGCGAGACGCTCCCCACGGTTCAGGACTTGATGCTTTC
The DNA here is from genome assembly GCF_048934315.1 of Petromyzon marinus. Taxonomy (NCBI): domain Eukaryota; kingdom Metazoa; phylum Chordata; class Hyperoartia; order Petromyzontiformes; family Petromyzontidae; genus Petromyzon; species Petromyzon marinus. The sequence goes on from NC_133698.1 coordinate 13,924,902, forward strand.
CCGTTCCCATCAACATCACCGCCATCGTCCCCCCACTCACGGTGGCTGGAGGGGAGCGTTCCTGCGTTATACCGGAAGCGGCCACTGATCTGCCAGCACTATGATCATAATTTACTACTATAATGAGCCAAAAATGTCTGTGTGTTCCGCGCGTGACGTCACTCCACGTCGACCAGTCCTCCTCATTAATAATCATGAACAGGTGACGTCCTCCACATGGACAACCCCCCCCATTCATAATAATTATCGGCTGACGTCACTCCACATGGGGGGCCGAGGCGCCTCCTCCTCAGCGTCAACTTACAACCCTCACTACAAAGGCAGAATCAAACACGTCACGCCATCTCCGTAACGCGATTGAGGCATCAAAGTAAAAAGGACGTCGTGATGAACAAGGGATTTATAACCTTTAAATGAAATAGGTCTGTGTCACCGCACCCTTACAGATTTGACACGAATGGATGCAATGAATATATCACGTCGCGGTCTGATTTTCGCTTGCAAGCTTCCGGTTTTCATGAAATACACCCGTCCTTGGATGGGTAAAGGACTAGTGGCTAATAATAAAATCATTACCTATTTACCCAGGAAACCAGTCCCACCCAGGACCAGGGTCCTGCATTGTATTCATATTGTGTATGTATTGTGTATACATTGTGTATGTATTGTGTTTGTATCGTGTTTGTAGTGTCTGTATTATGTATGCATTGTGTATGCATTGTGTATGTATTGTGTTTGTATTGTGTTTATATTGTATATGTATTGTCTGTATTGTGTATGTATTATGTATGCATTGTGTTTGTATTGTGTCTGTATTGTGTATGTATTGTGTTTGTATTGTATATGTATTGTGAAAGTATTGTGTTTGTATTGCGTATGTACGGTGTTTGTATTGTATATGTATTGTGTATGTATTGTGTTTGTATTGTGTTTGTGTTGTGTATGCATTGTGTTTGTATTGTGTATGTATTGTGTTTGTATTGTATATGTATTGTGTATGTATTGTGTTTGTATTGTGTATGTCTTGTACATGTATTGTGTATGTATTGTGTTTGTATTGTGTTTGTATTGTGTATGTATTGTGTTTGTATTGTGTTTGTATTGTGTATGTATTGTGTTTGTATTGTATATGTATTGTGTATGTATTGTGTTTGTATTGTGTATGTATTGTACATGTATTGTGTTTGTATTGTGTATGTATTGTGTTTGTATTGTGTATGTATTGTGTTTGTATTGTATATGTATTGTGTTTGTATTGTGTATGTATTGTGTTTGTATTGTGTATGTATTGTACATGTATTGTGTTTGTATTGTGTATGTATTGTGTATGTATTGTGTTTGTATTGTGTTTGTATTGTGTTTGTTTTGGTGCAAAAGGTCAGGTGACAACTCAACGCGTGCGTCACCAACAATGTGGCCTTTAAATAAATGGACAGTACAGTATGTAGCAATTGCCCCTCTTCATCGATGATAAATACAGCGTGTTTCAAACAGATGGACCCGACTTGAAATCGCGATATCTCTGCATCCACGAACCGCCCATGAATGAAACGCTTGCCACTTGAAAGGGCGGGGCATAGAGAGGGCGGGGCATAGAGAGGGCGGGGGCATAGAGTTTAAAATGATTACCGCGAGATGCCTCTCCCAGCGCACAAACAGCCCCTAGCCTCAGTCATTCTCTAGATGGTGACCCCAGTGCACAAACAGCCCCTAGCCTCAGTCATTCTCTAGATGGTGACCCCCAGTGAACACAAACAGCCCCTAGCCTCAGTCATTCTCTAGATGGTGACCCCAGTGTACAAACAGCCCCTAGCCTCAGTCATTCTCTAGATGGTGATCCCAGCTCACAAACAGCCCCTAGCCTCAGTCATTCTCTAGATGGTGACCCCAGTGAACACAAACAGCCCCTAGCCTCAGTCATTCTCTAGATGGTGACCCCAGCGCACAAACAGCCCCTAGCCTCAGTCACTCTCTAGATGGTGACCCCAGTGCACAAACAGCCCCTAGCCTCAGTCATTCTCTAGATGGTGACCCCAGCGCACAAACAGCCCCTAGCCTCAGTCATTCTCTAGATGGTGACCCCAGCGAACAAACAGCCCCTAGCCTCAGTCATTCTCTAGATGGTGACCCCCAGTGAACACAAACAGCCCCTAGCCTCAGTCATTCTCTAGATGGTGACCCCAGCGCACAAACAGCCCCTAGCCTCAGTCATTCTCTAGATGGTGACCCCAGCGTACAAACAGCCCCTAGCCTCAGTCATTCTCTAGATGGTGACCCCAGCTCACAAACAGCCCCTAGCCTCAGTCATTCTCTAGATGGTGACCCCAGTGAACACAAACAGCCCCTAGCCTCAGTCATTCTCTAGATGGTGACCCCAGCGCACAAACAGCCCCTAGCCTCAGTCATTCTCTAGATGGTGACCCCAGTGCACAAACAGCCCCTAGCCTCAGTCATTCTCTAGATGGTGACCCCAGTGAACACAAACAGCCCCTAGCCTCAGTCATTCTCTAGATGGTGAACCCACAACACAAACAGCCCCTAGCCTCAGTCATTCTCTAGATGGTGACCCCAGCGTACAAACAGCCCCTAGCCTCAGTCATTCTCTAGATGGTGAACCCACAACACAAACAGCCCCTAGCCTCAGTCATTCTCTAGATGGTGAACCCACAACACAAACAGCCCCTAGCCTCAGTCATTCTCTAGATGGTGACCCCACCGCAACACAAGGGGCGTTTTGCGTTCTGCAGTTCAGCAAGACTGAATCCGTAATTGCGGTGCAGCGTGCGTTTCAACGGCGTTTTGGCATTGATCCGCCAATGTCAAAGAGCACTCGTCGTTGGTACCGACAGTTTGAGGAAACGGGCTGCTGTTTGTGTAAGGGGAAGAGCACAGGGCGACCACGCACGTCAGAGGGAAACGTGAGAAGAGAGGCGTTTGGGACCAATTCAAATATCGTCTCGATGTTGTCCGTACAGCTGGTGGAGGGCACATAGAGCATTTATAAAATGGTTAGTAAAACTTGATAACTCGTTAAACCGTTTGTAACTTTTTGTGTAATTGTAACATGTTGCCAATTGGGTCCATCTTTTTGAACACCCTGAACTTCATCCATTATATATAAATATTTATAATGATCTTCAGGTCACAGTGTTGTTGACAAATGCCGTTGAGTTGCATGTGCATCCATACGTGAAACCATGTTTCCACAACAATACATTCCACCAATGGGATGGTTCCTGTTGTCTCAAGCGCAGCGAGCCGACGGCGTTCGCTCACGAACCCGCGACAGAGCTGCGACGAAGTTCGGATCTCAGCTCGGGGTCCGTCATCACAGCGGCCGAGCCATTGCTCGACCCTCAAACTTCAACGAGAGACCCGCCGGTCGCCTTCCCCTTTACGGGAGTCGTGGACAGAAAGTGGTGTCCAAGGCGCGTGTAAAGGGCTTTGTGATGGAGGTTCGTCGCGAATGAACGGGGCAGGGAGGGAACGTGCAGATGACGTTTGATCACCATGACGCTCGTCACGCGTGCGTCGTCTGTTCTGCTTCACGCGACTCATGAAAGGAATGTTTTTCTCTTCACATCACTTGTTATTCACACACTCATACATACACATGTTCACTACCACGCATACAACAAAGACAAAGCAAAGGTCGCCCGTGAAGCCTTGACAGACTGTTGAGGTAAGGGCTGTTAACGAGCACCAATGAAGGCCGGCACGGCACAAGACGGGGTGGGTTGCGAGCAGCACATCCTACCGCCTTTGTTTCCCGAGTGGCGATGTTTAAACACATCGCACCAGGTACTGATTTGAGGCCGAGTATACCTAGGGGAGGCCCAAGACCCGATAAGATAATCGTCATTGGTCTTGGCCGTGAGCGGGAATATAAATCGAGTCGCTGCGTTCGTAGCGCAATGCGCTAACAACTGCGCCACCGCTCCCCACTCATACATACACACTCACACACTCACACGCTCGCTCGCACACTCGCACACTCACGCTCACACAAACACACTCACACGCTCGCTCGCACACTCGCACGCTCACGCTCACACAAACACACTCACACGCTCGCTCGCACACTCGCACACTCACGCTCACACAAACACACTCACACGCTCGCTCGCACACAAACACACTCACACACTCGCACTCACACGCTCGCTCGCACACTCGCACACTCACGCTCACACAAACACACTCACACAAACACACTCACACAAACACACTCACACAAACACACTCACACAAACACACTCACACAAACACACTCACACAAACACACTCACACAAACACACTCACACAAACACACTCACACAAACACACTCACACAAACACACTCACACAAACACACTCACACAAACACACTCGCACACTCACGCTCACACAAACACACTCACACAAACACACTCACACAAACACACTCACACAAACACACTCACACAAACACACTCACACAAACACACTCACACAAACACACTCACACAAACACACTCACACAAACACACTCACACAAACACACTCACACAAACACACTCACACAAACACACTCACACAAACACACTCACACAAACACACTCACACTCGCACGCTCACACAAACACACTCACACAAACACACTCACACAAACACACTCACACAAACACACTCACACAAACACACTCACACAAACACACTCACACAAACACACTCACACAAACACACTCACACAAACACACTCACACAAACACACTCACACAAACACACTCGCACACTCACGCTCACACAAACACACTCACACAAACACACTCACACAAACACACTCACACAAACACACTCACACAAACACACTCACACAAACACACTCACACAAACACACTCACACAAACACACTCACACAAACACACTCACACAAACACACTCACACAAACACACTCACACTCGCACGCTCACACAAACACACTCACACAAACACACTCACACAAACACACTCACACAAACACACTCACACAAACACACTCACACAAACACACTCACACAAACACACTCACACAAACACACTCACACAAACACACTCACACAAACACACTCGCACACTCACGCTCACACAAACACACTCACACAAACACACTCACACAAACACACTCACACAAACACACTCACACAAACACACTCACACAAACACACTCACACAAACACACTCACACAAACACACTCACACAAACACACTCACACTCGCACGCTCACACAAACACACTCACACAAACACACTCACACAAACACACTCACACAAACACACTCACACAAACACACTCACACAAACACACTCACACAAACACACTCACACAAACACACTCACACAAACACACTCACACAAACACACTCACACAAACACACTCGCACACTCACGCTCACACAAACACACTCACACAAACACACTCACACAAACACACTCACACAAACACACTCACACAAACACACTCACACAAACACACTCACACAAACACACTCACACAAACACACTCACACAAACACACTCACACAAACACACTCACACAAACACACTCGCACACTCACGCTCACACAAACACACTCACACAAACACACTCACACAAACACACTCACACAAACACACTCACACAAACACACTCACACAAACACACTCACACAAACACACTCGCACACTCACACTCACACAAACACACTCACACAAACACACTCGCACACTCACGCTCACACAAACACACTCACACAAACACACTCACACAAACACACTCACACAAACACACTCACACAAACACACTCACACAAACACACTCACACAAACACACTCGCACACTCACGCTCACACAAACACACTCACACAAACACACTCACACAAACACACTCACACAAACACACTCACACAAACACACTCACACAAACACACTCACACAAACACACTCACACAAACACACTCACACAAACACACTCACACAAACACACTCACACAAACACACTCACACAAACACACTCACACAAACACACTCACACAAACACACTCACACTCGCACGCTCACACAAACACACTCACACAAACACACTCACACAAACACACTCACACAAACACACTCACACAAACACACTCACACAAACACACTCACACAAACACACTCACACAAACACACTCACACAAACACACTCGCACACTCACGCTCACACAAACACACTCACACAAACACACTCACACAAACACACTCACACAAACACACTCACACAAACACACTCACACAAACACACTCACACAAACACACTCACACAAACACACTCACACAAACACACTCACACAAACACACTCACACAAACACACTCACACAAACACACTCACACTCGCACGCTCACACAAACACACTCACACAAACACACTCACACAAACACACTCACACAAACACACTCACACAAACACACTCACACAAACACACTCACACAAACACACTCACACAAACACACTCACACAAACACACTCACACAAACACACTCGCACACTCACGCTCACACAAACACACTCACACAAACACACTCACACAAACACACTCACACAAACACACTCACACAAACACACTCACACAAACACACTCACACAAACACACTCACACAAACACACTCACACAAACACACTCACACTCGCACGCTCACACAAACACACTCACACAAACACACTCACACAAACACACTCACACAAACACACTCACACAAACACACTCACACAAACACACTCACACAAACACACTCACACAAACACACTCACACAAACACACTCACACAAACACACTCGCACACTCACGCTCACACAAACACACTCACACAAACACACTCACACAAACACACTCACACAAACACACTCACACAAACACACTCACACAAACACACTCACACAAACACACTCACACAAACACACTCACACAAACACACTCACACAAACACACTCACACAAACACACTCGCACACTCACGCTCACACAAACACACTCACACAAACACACTCACACAAACACACTCACACAAACACACTCACACAAACACACTCACACAAACACACTCACACAAACACACTCGCACACTCACACTCACACAAACACACTCACACAAACACACTCGCACACTCACGCTCACACAAACACACTCACACAAACACACTCACACAAACACACTCACACAAACACACTCACACAAACACACTCACACAAACACACTCACACAAACACACTCGCACACTCACGCTCACACAAACACACTCACACAAACACACTCACACAAACACACTCACACAAACACACTCACACAAACACACTCACACAAACACACTCACACAAACACACTCACACAAACACACTCACACAAACACACTCACACAAACACACTCACACAAACACACTCGCACACTCACGCTCACACAAACACACTCACACAAACACACTCACACAAACACACTCACACAAACACACTCACACAAACACACTCACACAAACACACTCACACAAACACACTCACACAAACACACTCACACAAACACACTCACACAAACACACTCACACAAACACACTCACACAAACACACTCACACAAACACACTCACACAAACACACTCACACAAACACACTCACACAAACACACTCACACAAACACACTCACACAAACACACTCACACAAACACACTCACACAAACACACTCACACAAACACACTCACACAAACACACTCACACAAACACACTCACACAAACACACTCACACAAACACACTCACACAAACACACTCACACAAACACACTCACACAAACACACTCACACAAACACACTCACACAAACACACTCACACAAACACACTCACACAAACACACTCACACAAACACACTCACACACTCACACAAACACACTCACACAAACACACTCACACAAACACACTCACACAAACACACTCACACAAACACACTCACACAAACACACTCACACAAACACACTCACACGCGGGTCTCGTGGGTGGAGGGGGAAACGACTGCTCGCAGAGCCGCACTCCTGCAAATCCTTCACGAATCCCCCGACTTTGAGTTTTCCCTTTCCCAGCGGAGCGCTTCCCATTCTAATCCGAGATCTCCGACAGAGCCCCGGGGTCCATGCGGAACACCCACTAACCCACTCACTCCCTCACCCACCCACTCGCCCGATCACTCCCTCACCCACCCACTAACCCACTCACTCCCTCACCCACCCACTAACCCACTCACTCCCTCACCCACCCACTCGCCCGATCACTCCCTCACCCACCCACTAACCCACTCACTCCCTCACCCACCCACTCGCCCGATCACTCCCTCACCCACCCACTAACCCACTCACTCCCTCACCCACCCACTAACCCACTCACTCCCTCACCCACCCACTAACCCACTCACTCCCTTACCCACCCACTAACCCACTCACTCCCTCACCCACCCACTAACCCACTCACTCCCTCACCCACCCACTAACCCACTCACTCCCTCACCCACCCACTCGCCCACTCACTCCCTCACCCACCCACTCGCCTACTCACTCCCTCACCCACCCACTCCCCCACCCACTCCCCCACCCACCCACTCGCCCACCCACCCACTCGCCCACCCACCCGATCACTCCTTCACCCACCCACTCGTCCGATCACCCTCTCACCCACCCGATCACTCCCTCACCCACTCACCCACTTACTCGCCCGATCACTCCCTCACCCACCCACTCGCCCACTCACTCCCTCACCCACCCGATCACTCACCCACCCACTCGCCCACTCACCCATCCGATCACTCCCTCACCCACTCGCTCGCTCCCCCGCTCACGCACGCCGCGCCATTATTGATTTCCCGTCCCGAGTAATAACGAGGAGCGACGCGCAGAGACGCCGCTCCTCCCGCCGCGGCCCCCGCGATCCGCTCTCGCCGGGTTGCCCGAGCCCAGCAACGGACCCCGTCCGTCGCGGCGCCGCGGAGCCGGCCCAGGAGGCACCGCGGCGGGCGCGGTTGCGTTTTCATTTTCCACCCCGCGCCGCGTCAGCCCGCAGAGCGCCACCGCCGTCGGTCAATCGATTCATCGATCGACGAAGCGACCGGCGTCTCTCGCTCGCGGAGAGGAATTCACGATCCCGGGCGGGCGGGCGCGAGGGTTAAAGGGAGGCTCAGACACGCGGCCACCTGGGGCGTCTTTGACAGACGAGGCACGTCCTCGTCAATACCCTGAGCCCAACACGAAAGGCCACCTCCGCAAAAAAGCTACTTCACTTTATTGTCGGCCACATCGCCACGCGGGCCACAGAGAGGGTAGGAGGGGTGCAAGAGGCGGCGGTGCGAAACATGACAGAGGAGAGAACAGGAAGCGAGGCAGAGAGAGCAGCAGTGGGGAGAGGCAGGCGGGAGGAGAGAGACGTGGACACGGAGGGGATGAGGAGGAGTGAGATGTTCGAAATGGGGACGCCACGAAAGCGGGGACCGGGGGGAGGAGAGGGGGCCGGGAGGTCGGGGCGTGGTGGTGCTGCCGTGTCCGCCGTGTGCGCCGGGGCCCAATGGGAATGCGCCCATGTGCTGACCCGATGTGCTGACCCGAATCTCAGTATCCATTCTCGTTTTGCTTTTCTGTTTGCGACGCAAAAAGCGCCGCGGCAGATTTCCGGCCGCGGTGTGCAGGGAGATCTGAGATCGGTAGCTGACGAGAAATAGAATCGCTCACCGTAACAGAGCACAGCGATGGTGCAGGCTGGGAAACCGTGAGTAAAAAATCGCACGCAGAAATGTGCCTTGCCAAAAGCACACGACCGAGGTTTTCATTCTGAAAACGGCCGTGAGCATTATCCTGAAGAAGTGCATTGCGGTCAGCGTAGCTGTTGAGCAAATGTGACGACGAGCAGCAGCAGCAGCGATGCAACACGAGACAACTGATAAACCGGTTTCACCCTTCTACGGACTCATCAGCAGAGTATCTTCATTGCAAAGTCTGCCTCTGGGAAGCATCCACGCGGAGTGTCCGGCAGCCACAACACTCGAGGGCCCACTCGTGTCGGCTCACGCCAACAACCATCACATCCTGTCACGAACAATCGTAGCGCGCGCCGGGCAGCCCCGAGTGTAAAACGAGACGCACGCAAGTGTACACTTGTGTGTACACTTGTGTACACAAGTGTACACACAAGTGTACACAAGTGTAAACATCACTCAGCCACGTGCGCGGTGTGCAAACAGCCATCGCGGGGCATTCCCTGGACACGAGAGGGACACGACACATCATTTATTCAGGAAATGCCGACGGCTGTTCGGAACGGGCGCGCATGTGTGTGGTTTGCGCCGTCACGCGGCTTTGCATGCTTGTTGGCAACTCGCGGTGGTAGTGGTGGTGGTGCTTTAACCACAACTCGGTGGTGGTGCTTTAACCACAACTCGGTGGTCGTGCTTCGCTCATGCACGCCGAGCGAGCGATCGCACGGGCGACGCTACAGTCGAAACGATGGCGCGCGGGGTCGTCCAGTTGACAACCCCAAACCACCGAACGACCAAACATCAGACGCGCGAGACGCAGACATTCTGCCGAAGCTGTGAAGAAGCCGCTGAGCCAGGTAGCCGCTGATTTCACATGGCGGGTTAACGGGGTGCACGCGCAGCTACGTACGTTTGTTTAAACTTCTTTCACACGGTACGTATCCAAGCGTGCTCATCGGAGGTGCGCGGTTGGCTACGATCAGCAGGTCGTGAGTGGTGGGGCAAATCGCGGCTACTCCAACTCTTTACAAAATGTCGTGGAAGAGCAGGCCATGAAGTACCCTCTCGGAGGGGTTCCGTCTAACGGGGGCCCCTTCCACTATCGGCGGCGTGGACGAGCGCTTGCAGGGCTGCGCCTTTACCGGTACCACGCTCCATCGGAGGGGGCAGTTGCCGGCTGCCCCCCCCCCACCCCCGCGTGCCGCGCGTGACCTCCCACGACCCGAGCGGCGTGACAAATGGGCAGCACTTCAATGATCACGCCGCGTTCAATCACACGTGGGGCACGGGCAGAGAGAGGAGGCGAGCGAGCAGGGAGGGAGGGAGATCGTTATAGCACTCAATTTGTAAAGTGAGTCCGATAGACATCAGGAGCCGTCTTAATTATCGCGCGGGGGGGGGGGGGTATGGGGGGGGGCTTCATTTCAATCGCCCGCATCCGTCACGGGGCCCGGCGGAGAGGGCACGCGGTCGGTCGCGGCCCCCCCCCCCACCCGTGGAGTTTGCGTGGCGAGGCACCCGGCCTGGCCGTGATTTATGCCCACGTGGATTTACGCCTTACAGCAAATCGGTGGGGGTTTCTCGCGGTAATGCGGAGCCAGCAGATTACGATAATGCATCAAATCTGCTTCGCCCGCATCGAGCCCCGGGTTTTACAAACGAGGCTCCGGGCCCCGGGTTTTACAAACGAGGTTCCGGGCCCCGGGTTTTACAAACGAGGCTCCGGGCCCCGGGTTTTACAAACGAGGCTCCGGGCCCCGGGTTTTACAAACGAGGCTCCGGGCTCCGGGCCCCGGGTTTTACAAACGAGGCTCCGGGCTCCGGGTTTTACAAACGAGGCTCCGGGCCCCGGGTTTTACAAACGAGGCTCCGGGCTCCAGGTTTTACAAACGAGGCTCCGGGCTCCGGGTTTAACAAACGAGGCTCCGGGCTCCGGGTTTTACAAACGAGGCTCCGGGCCCCGGGTTTAACAAACGAGGCTCCGGGCTCCGGGTTTAACAAACGAGGCTCCGGGCTCCGGGTTTTACAAACGAGGCTGCGGGCCACCGAACCGCGACGTCCTCGCTTCGCCGTGGACGTGACGCAGCCCGCGAGGCCGGGGAGGTGCGAGTACCACGCACAAGTACCACACCCGGCCGCCTTTGTCTCTCTAGTCGCGATGTTTACACACCGCGCCAGGTACTCTTTTGAGGCTGTGTCGACCTAGGGGATGCCCATGACCGTTTCAGATAATCGTCCCTGACGTTGGCCGTGAGCGGGCATCAAACTAGGGTCGCCAGGTTCGCAGCGCAGTGCACTAACCGCTACACTGCCGTTCCCCACACAAGTAGCACACACACACACACGCATGCCACATGCATGTCGAGCATCAGCACACCCCGAAACCGGCACAACGCAGCGTCGCCACCCACCACCTCCACCACCCCCACGAGAACCACCACCCCCACGACAACCACCACCCCCACGACAACCACCAACCCCACCACCCCCACGACAACCACCACCCCCACGACAACCACCAACCCCACCACCCCCACGACAACCACCGCCCCCACGACAACCACCACCTCCACGACAACCACCACCCCCACGACAACCACCACCCCCACGACAACCACCACCACCTCCACCACCTCCACGACAACCACCACCCCCACGACAACCACCACCCCCACCACCTCCACCACCTCCACGACAACCACCACCCCCACGACAACCACCGCCCCCACGACAACCACCACCCCCACGACAACCACCACCCCCACGACAACCACCAACCCCACCACCCCCACGACAACCACCGCCCCCACGACAACCACCACGTCCACGACAACCACCACCCCCACGACAACCACCACCCCCACGACAACCACCACCACCACCTCCACGACAACCACCACCCCCACGACAACCACCACCCCCACGACAACCACCACCCCCACCACCTCCACCACCTCCACGACAACCACCACCCCCACGACAACCACCACCACCTCCACCACCTCCACGACAACCACCACCCCCACGACAACCACCACCCCCACGACAACCACCGCCCCCACGACAACCACCACCCCCACGACAACCACCGCCCCCACGACAACCACCGCCCCCACGACAACCACCAACCCCACGACAACCACCGCCCCCACGACAACCACCACCCCCACGACAACCACCACCTCCACGACAACCACCACCCCCACGACAACCACCGCCCCCACGACAACCACCGCCCCCACGACAACCACCAACCCCACGACAACCACCGCCCCCACGACAACCACCACCCCCACGACAACCACCACCTCCACGACAACCACCACCCCCACGACAACCACCGCCCCCACGACAACCACCGCCCCCACGACAACCACCGCCCCCACGACAACCACCGCCCCCACGACAACCACCACCTCCATGACAACCACCACCCCAGGCTGGACGAGTGATCGGCCGCCCGCGTCTCACGGCAGAGGTGCGAGGCTCTCCTGACGCGCCGTGCGCCGCTCTCTCTCTCCCGCTCTCTCTCTCCCGCTCTCTCCCCTCCCCGTATCGCTGACAAATGCGAGCCGTGATGAGAGCGGCCCCGAGCGCCCTCCACAAAACACACAGCCATCCCTTACGGCGAGGGGCCAGCCGCAGAGACACGCAAACAAACACCGAGACGGACGCGCGAGCACACAGAGGGGGCGGCTGCTCTGGCTTCTATTTGATCGTCTCTGCTTTGATTTCTACCCGGTAATTAGAAAAAAGAATCTGATTTACATTTCCTTAATTGTCGCGCTTTCTTTGCGCGTTATTGCTTTCGTCGTCCACAATAGAGGTGTCTTGGGTTAGATCGCGTCAGTATATAAATGTGTCGTTAAAACCCGCCACCACCCGACACAGCCTCATCTCTCCCATCAACATAGCGATAATCTCCCATTAACACTGCTGTTGTGCGCATATGCGGGGACGGTACTCTTATGCGGTGACGGAAGCTCATTTCATGCTAATCTCTCTCCCTAATCTCTCTCCCTATCTCCCCCATGAACACAACTGACGTGCTGGCGTGTGGGGATAGAATTCCTTTCCAGGTCAGACCCCGCCTGCTTACCCATCGCCACGTATATAACCTCTTGTTATTCTTGGTTCTTTCGGTAAAGTCACGTAGAAGGGAAACAATAAAATAATAAAAATACAAAACAATAAAATTCTCACAACAGCAAGAAAATTTTCTTGCTGTGGTTTTCACACCTGATGATGATTGCTTGTGTTGCAGTCGAAACGTCGTGAGAATTTTATTGTTTTATATTTTTATTATTGTATTGTTTCCCTTCTACGTGGTGACTTTACCGAAAGAGCCAAGAATATGAATCCCTGTAGTTACGAAAGCTTGACATCAAGATGTAACCTCTTGTTGTTGTGACAGCTCTCTCGCTCTCTCGCTGGTTCAGCAGTTCCACTGTTGGGTTATTTTTTTCCGCATGAGGACGACCGCTTCTTGTGTTGCGATCGAAACGTCGTGATGTATTATTTTTAATTTTATTTTTCTACCTACGTGACTTTGCCGAAAGAACAAAGGAGTATGGATTCCTGCAGTCACGAAAGCTTCAAATCAAGATAGTGACAGCCCTTACTACAGTTGGCTGTCGGGTGGTGGCGGGTTTTAACGCCATCTTTATATATTTACGCGATCTAACCCAAAACACCTCTATAGTGGATGATATTGGTCGCCAAAGTCTGGTACTACTACGTGTTAAACTGCTTTTGTCGCGTCGGTGACCCAGATCGCTCGTCCACACGAGGCCCTGGTCTCTGGGGCTCTCAGCGGGCCCAGCAAAGCAACCGTGATGTGAGACGCGATGCAGTCTCCACTCTCTCTGGCCTCTCTTGATCACGTGCCATGAAAAAGGGGCACTTCCCAAAACATCACCGATTACCGCATGCACGTGGTCCTTTAAAGTCCACCTATGAAGGCCGGCACAGCACACAAGGGGGTGGGTGTGCCAGACCACGCCCGGCCGCCTTTGTCTCCCCATTGACGATGTTCATACATAGCACCACGTACTAATTTGAGGCTGAGTCGACCTAGGGGAGGCCCAGGACCGGTTCAGATAATCGCCACTGATGTTGGCCGTGAGCGGCAATGGAACTCGGGTCGCCAGGTCTGTAGGGCAGCGCGCTAACAGCTACACTACCGCTCCCACTCCACACACACAGACACACACACAGACACACACACTCACACATCTCCCTCTCGTAGTGACCCCCCCCTCTTCCCCGCCACCCTCAGCGCCCAATCATCCCCCAGGCGGCGCGCCCATGCCTATGTTTGGGAAACGCGACGCTTAATCGCAATTAGTGTGAGCAAGGTTGGCACGTGTGATCGGCCATTAACAACAATTGTCCGGGTGGGATAGGCGTTTGCTGATGAAACACATAACAACAATAACAACAGTAAGAGTGTTGTTGTTTTGGTTTAAAATTGGAACGTGTCGTCTTTATAATGGCACGCGTTCGTCCTCCGCCCCGAGGGGGTGCTGCGAAGGAGACGAACTCCGCGAGAGTGAAGTCAGCGGTGAACAACAAGCTGGGACAGCCGGGGCGTTAAGCGAGCCTTCAAGACGCGCAGGCTTCGCTGCGCACAGATGGGGGAGGCGGATTTTACAAGTCACGTCGGCCTGCAAGCCTCCCCAGGAGAGAGGCCCGAGGGACATCGACGTAAAGTGTGGCACAGTTTCTGTGCGCATCGCTGTTCCAAAGCAACCCCACCACCACCACCAACCACAACCCCCACCACCACCAACCACCACTACCAACCACCATCAACCCCAACCCCCACCACCAACCCTCACCACTACCAACCATAACCACTACCAACAACCAAAACCACCACCAACCACAACCCCCACTACCAACTCCTACCACCAACCACAACCCCCACCACCAACCCCCACCAACACCAACCACCACCACCAACCACCACTACCAACCACAACCACCACAAACAACAACAACAACCACCACAGAACTGTCCTGCACTCGCACGTTAGTGCAAGGGACTGCTGCTTGAGATGTGTTGGCGAGTGTGTCAGTGAGTGTGTCGTTGTGTCAGTGAGTGTGTCAGTGAGTGTCGTTGTGTCGGCGAGTGTGTCGTGTCAGTGAGTGTGTCAGTGAGTGTGTCAGTGAGTGTGTCGTTGTGTCAGTAAGTGTGTCGTTGTGTCAGTGAGTGTGTCGTTGTGTCAGTGAGTGTGTCGTTGTGTCGGCGAGTGTGTCAGTGAGTGTGTCGTGTCGGCGAGTGTGTCAGTGAGTGTGTCGTTGTATCGGCGAGTGTGTCAGTGAGTGTGTCAGTGAGTGTGTCGTTGTGTCAGTGAGTGTGTCAGTGAGTGTGTCGTTGTGTCGGCGAGTATGTCAGTGAGTGTGTCGTTGTATCGGCGAGTGTGTCAGTGAGTGTGTCGTTGTATCGGCGAGTGTGTCAGTGAGTGTGTCGTTGTGTCAGTGAGTGTGTCAGTGAGTGTGTCAGTGAGTGTGTCAGTGAGTGTGTCGTTGTGTCAGTGAGTGTGTCAGTGAGTGTGTCGTTGTGTCAGTGAGTGTGTCAGTGAGTGTGTCGTTGTATCGGCGAGTGTGTCAGTGTGTCGTTGTGTCAGTGAGTGTGTCAGTGAGTGTGTCGGTGAGTGTGTCGTTGTGTCAGTGAGTGTGTCAGTGAGTGTGTCGATGTGTCGGTGAGTGTGTCAGTGAGTGTGTCAGTGAGTGTGTTGTTGTGTCAGTGAGTGTGTCGTTATGTCGGCGAGTGTGTCAGTGAGTGTGTCGTTGTGTCAGTGAGTGTGTCAGTGAGTGTGTCAGTGAGTGTGTCAGTGAGTGTGTCGTTGTGTCGGCGAGTGTGTCAGTGAGTGTGTCAGTGAGTGTGTCGTTGTGTCGGTGAGTGTGTCGTTGTATCGGCGAGTGTGTCAGTGAGTGTGTCGTTGTGTCGGCGAGTGTGTCAGTGAGTGTGTCAGTGAGTCTGCCTTTTAACTGTGCCGAGGACAATACTTGGAATAGGTGACAGAGCCTTTGCTGTTGCAGCACCAACGTTTATGAACAACCTTGTTTCCTGCCCTTAACATCGTAAATCTTCCTTCAAAAAACATCCTGAAGCAGAACATTAGTGCCAGATGAACCACTTTTACAAATGTGATTCGCAACTTTGAACCTGATCCGTGTATCATCGATAGTTACATTTTAAAGTGCGATGTAAATGAGAGACTGCGTGTTATTGTCTTGGTGTGATCTGGGAATGTTGTTGTTTTTGTGTCGCCTGGGACTGTTGTTGTTTTGGTGTCGCCTGGGACTGTTGTTGTTGTCTAGGTGTGGTCTGTGACTGTTGTTGTTGTCTTGGTGTGGTCTGGGACTGTTGTTGTTTTTGTTGTTGATGTCTTGGTGTGGTCAGGGACTGTTGTTGTTGTCTTGTTGTGGTCTGGGACTGTTGTTGTTGTTGTCTTGGTGTGGTCTGGGACTGTTGTTGTTGTCTTGGTGTGGTCTGGGACTGTTGTTGTTGTCTTGGTGTGGTCTGGGACTGTTGTTGTTGTCTTGGTGTGGTCTGGGACTGTTGTTGTTGTCTTGGTGTGGTCTGGGACTGTTGTTGTTGTTGTTGTCTTGGTGTGGTCTGGGACTGTTGTTGTTGTTGTTCTTGTTGTCTTGGTGTGGTCTGGGACTGTTGTTGTTGTTGTTGTCTTGGTGTGGTCTGGGACTGTTGTTGTTGCCTTGGTGTGGTCTGGAACTGTTGTTGTTGTTCTTGTTGTCTCGGTGTGGTCTGGGATTCTGTTGTTTTTCTGCCTTTCCCAGGCTTGCATTTGTTGTTGATAAATCAGCAGGAATGTATTGATGTCGTTGTGCGATTCGTACCTCGATACTTTAGATACTTTAGATATTTTTCATTTATGTTTCGTGGCTTGTTTACACTTTCTCTGTTTTACACTCCTATCGTGTTTGTGTTTCTTGTTGTAACTTGCTGGCCCACCCTTACTGGATATCTGTGAAAAAGAGCTTCATAGCTCATCGGATTCCTCCTCCTGCAGTCTAAATAAAGGTGATAATTCTCTCGTTAAATATGTCAGTTAATGTGTCAGTGTCAGCGTGTCAATGAGCGTGTCAGTATGTGTGTCAGTGTGTACATTAGTGTGTCAGTGAGTGTCAGTGAATGTGTCAGTGTTTATGTCAGTGCACGTGTGTGTCAGCGTAAATGTATTAGTGTGGGTGTCAGTTGCGCATGCCAATGTGTCAGCACGTGTCAGTGCATCATTTTCAGTGTGTGTCAGTGTGTGTATCAGTTCATCAGTATGTGTATGTCAGCGTGTTCATCAGTATGTGTACGTCAGCGTATTCATCAGTATGTGTGTGCGTCAGCGTGCGTCAGTGCGTTAGTGTGTGTCAGTGTGTCAGCGTGTTCATGTGTGTGTCAGTGTGTCAGCGTGTGAGTGTGCTGATGAGCTCACGGCCCCGCGTGCTGGGCTGCGACATGAAGACTGTTCGTGCCGCTGCGTCATACCAGCGAGGATGAAAACGCCGAATGGAGATGAGGAGACGTGGGAAGAGGCAGGGACAGACGCGAGGGGGGAGCAGCAGGCGACAGGTTATCACAAAGTAAGAGCGCACGCACACACACACAGAGCGAGAGAGAGAGGGAGCGCGCGTGGCGTGTGAGAGATATCGTGTGTGGGGCGGACAACAGCCCGACGGCGGAGGCCGACGTGGGAGACACGAAGGTTGGCTGGGAGCGGGAGAGGAATATTTTTTGTGTATTTTGTGAACGCTTCGACTTTTGAAGGGAGGCGGCACAGCGGCGGCCCTCGCGCCGGCAGCGCCAACCCCGGAAAGGGCTTCGCGTCGCCACGGCGGTCGGAGTTCACGATTTGAGAGATTTCATTGCAGAGACTTGTTGTGTGTATTTTCTCTCCCCCGTCTTTTGTTTGATTTCTGCGCTTCTATCGCGTGCTTACCCAGTCGCCGGGCTCCGTCGATTGAAAAAAACGACTTGTTGTTTAAGGAATTAAAAATAGTACTTATAATAATGTGAACTTGTAACGCGTTGCCGCCGCCGCCGCTGCTACTTGGTATTCACTCGTGGCTCTCGCAGAGAAAGACAAGACGGAGAGGAACCAGGAGGAGGAGGATGAACCACGGACGAGCGGGAAGGCAGCAGCGAGGCGGTGTGCCGGCACCTACAAGTGCCCAAGCTCTGCAGTCCTCTGTGCATTAAAGTGTCATCAGCCATTCACGAATATTAAAACAAGTATTACAGGCCTTTCACAGAATCCCAGCCGCGTCGGTCATGAGGGTTGTTTGACGATGCTGCACCCCGCTTAGGTGGGGGGAGGACATGCCAGGGCTGGATCAGATGTCACTCAACACCAAAGGTAGCCATGGGTGGGAATCCAACTCGGTTCACGAGGCTGTAGCACGGTGTGCTTACCACCAAACCACTGCACCACCTCTCAACCCCAGCGGGCTCTTAGGTGGCTGTAAATAAACCTCTCCGTTTGTCAGTCTCTCTGTCAGACTGTCAGGCAGTAAGTCTGTGTCAGTCTGTCAGAGAGGCAGGTTGTCAGTATCTGAGTGAGTCAGTGAGCGGGTCAATCAATCAGTGTGTCAGGCTGTGGCCCAGCCAGGCGCTCAGAGTGAGAAGTCCCCGTGGGGTGAGCGCGGCGCGTTCCTGGGAGCGGCGGAGCCGCCGGAGCCCACAGGCATGTGTCGCGGTGCGCGCCCGGGAGGAGGTGTGGGGGTGGGCGGGGGGGGGGGGGCACGGACTCACGGCTGTGGATGGAGGAGGCGAGGCTCCGCACGTCGCGTGCGAGCTCCGGGGCGGACGATCCGGCACCGCCACGCAGGTGGCCCAGGGCTGCGAGCAGCGAGCGGGCGGCGTGCGGGTCGGCGCCGGAGAGCTGGGCCCGGGCCTCGCGCTCCTCCTCCACGCGGAGACGCTCCCGCTGCAGGGCGCGCAGGAGACCTGGGGGGGGGGGGAGGCGCGTGAAGACACGCGTGTGACACGCGGCATTCACACGTGCTCCTAAACTAACACGTGCATTCAAAGACAAGGCACACACGCGCAGGTGCTGCCACACTCACTCACGCACTCACGCTTGCATCCATACACGCACAGGAGCTGCTGACTCGACGAATACATTTGCACACACAGCAGGCTCCTGTGTGTGAACCCACGCCCGCACGTGCTGTCGGCATGAGCTGTCTCCCACGTCGCCGAGATAGTATCGCGTGCGGATCGCCTCGCGTGATATTCCACTTTCGTCTTTTTTTTCAAACAGAGTTTTCCTCTCTTCCCCCCACCCCACCGCTCATCGTTTAATGGCTGCGCAATCGACGCGGCATTGCCACGAGACGCCGCGGTGGCGACATGCATGTGCCTTGTATGCAGGCGCACATGGGTTAGATCCCGACCCTGACGCCTGCTGTTTATTTGGAGTTTGTGTGTCCCTCTCCCCGTAGTCGCGTGGATTTTTCTCCGGGTCCTCCGGGTTTTCCCTCCAGATGTATAATCCACAACACGCATTTGGAATGTTTGGCAGCTATAAATGTCCACGTGATGATACGCCGCTTTGTTGAGCTATCATTTATGGCCAGGTCGCTTCTGATAAAGAGCTATAATAGCTCAGTGGGCCTTACCCGGTTAAAAACATTGCTTTTATGTTTAACAGTTTAAAGGTGGAGGGTCCATCCGGGAACGGCCCGCTGAAGCGGACATCGCAGAGCGAGGGGCGGCGACGGAGTTCCCCGCTCGTCGCAGAAGTTCGCGCCACCACGCGCCGTCCGCTTCGCTCACGGCGAGACGTCAAACATCCCGCATGCGTGTGCGCGTTGAACTTCTTTCGCACAGTACGTGGCCAACTGTGCTAATCGGAGGTGCGGGTGACGTCATCGTGTGGCCGGGGTCACGATACAAATTGGAACAATCACCCCGCAGATCACTCAACCGGGAATGCGCAGAGCGGCATTGGCCCCGGCAGTCTGTGTGTGAGACCGCCTCGTGTGCCATGCCGGCCTTAATAGGTGCTCGCTAACAGCACTTGCCCCCACGGTCTGTTAAGGCTATAGGGGGGGATATTTGCCTTCATAACAGTTCTCTTGAGAAGTGTAGGTGATGTGGTAAATACCCAACTACCAACCGATTCTCCTGCGGTCACGGTTTTACACGGAAACTACAAGGCGCTCCTGCACACAGCAGTAATGCCACCACCACCACCACCATCATCACCACCATCATCATCGGAGCGACTACAGTTCTATTGAATTCCACGTTTGTCCACCGTGCCACTCCTGACAGCAGTGATGATGGTAATAGTGACTAATTATTGATTTGTAACGTGCCCAGTTGCGCACTCACTCACAATCATTCCTCTGATCTCTCCCCCCACTCCCACAACATTTTCCCCATCCCCGCGAACCTCCCTTCCCAGCTCCAAACCATATTCATTATTAAACGTCTCCCCAAGGGCTCATGCAAACTCTCTGCTTTGAAGTCGTCTGATCATCTTTATAGGATTTTCTGCTTTTCTGATGCTCGTGTGACGACGTGAAAACATTGTTATTACTGCAATGACGACTGGAGCACACACAGCGTCAGCATCACGGGAACCTTCACTTCACCTGCAGGCAGAGCTTGATTAGTGGATAGCTTGTCTCGTTAACGGACGAGATCTGGGTTATCCGATAGCGCAGGAACGGAGCGGAGGGAAGAAGGGAGGGTGAAATATACCAGGCTGTAGGTTGATACAACTCTTGCATAAAGGAGTTTAAAATCATTTGCGAAATCTCACAATGCCAGCCAGCTCCTACCTACCCTCCACCACCCCTTTACCCAACATACACCACAGAGCTGCCCTCCTTTACCCAGCATGCACCACAGTTATCCTTCACCCAGTATTCACCACAACTGCCCTCCTTTACCCAGCATGCACCATTCAACTGCCCCTCTTTACCCAACATGCACCACACAACTGCCCCTCTTTACCCAACATGCACCACACAACTGCCCCTCTTTACCGAGCATGCACCACAAAACTGCCCCTCTTTACCCAGCATGCACCACACAACTGCCCCTCTTTACCCAGCATGCATCACTCAACTGCCCCTCTTTACCCAGCATGCACAACTCAACTGCCCCTCTTTACCCAGCATGCACCACTCAATTGCCCCTCTTTACCCAGCATGCACCACTCAACTGCCCCGCTTTACCCAGCATGCACCACTCAACTGCCCCTCTTTACCCAGCATGCACCACACAACTGCCCCTCTTTACCCAGCATGCATCACTCAACTGCCCCTCTTTACCCAGCATGCACCACTCAACTGCCCCTCTTTACCCAGCATGCACCACTCAACTGCCCCTCTTTACCCAGCATGCATCACTCAACTGCCCCACTTTACCCAGCATGCACCACTCAACTGCCCCTCTTTACCCAGCATGCACCACTCAACTGCCCCTCTTTACCCAGCATGCACCACACAACTGCCCCTCTTTACCCAGCATGCATCACTCAACTGCCCCACTTTACCCAGCATGCCCCACTTAACTGTCCCTCTTTACCCAGCATGCACCACTCAACTGCCCCACTTTACCCAGCATGCACCACTCAACTGCCCCTCCTTACCCAGCATGCACCACTCAACTGCCCCTCTTTACCTAGCATGCACCACTCAACTTCCCCACTTTACCCAGCATACACCACTCAACTGCCGCACTTTACCCAGCATGCACCACTCAACTGCCCCTCTTTACCCAGCATGCACCACTCAACTGCCCCTCTTTACCCAGCATGCATCACTCAACTGCCCCACTTTACCCAGCATGCCCCACTTAACTGCCCCTCTTTACCCAGCATGCACCACTCAACTGCCCCACTTTACCCAGCATGCACCACTCAACTGCCCCTCCTTACCCATCATGCACCACACAACTGCCCCTCTTTACCTAGCATACACCACTCAACTGTCCCACTTTACCCAGCATGCACCACTCAACTGCCCCACTTTACCCAGCATGCACCACTCAACTGCCCCTCTTTACACAGCATGCACCTCTCAACTGCCCCTCTTTACCCAGCATGCACCACTCAACTGCCCCACTTTACCCAGCATGCACCACTCAATTGCCCCTCTTTACCCAGCATGCACCACTCAACTGCCCCTATTTACCCAGCATGCACCACTCAACTGCCCCTATTTACCCAGCATGCACCGCACAACTGCCCCACTTTACCCAGCATACACCACTCAACTTCCCCTCTTTACCCAGCATGCACCTCTCAACTGCCCCTCTTTACCAATCATGCACCACTCAACTGCCGCTCTTTACCCAGCATGCACCACATAGCTGCCCCTCTTTACCCAGCATGCACCACTCAACTGCCCCTCTTTACCCAGCATGCACCACTCAACTGCCCCTCTTTACCCAGCATGCACCACACAGCTGCCTCTCTTTACCCAGCATGCACCACATAGCAAGCCTCTCTTTACCCAGCATGCACCACAAAGCCGCGACCCAATCTACAACCACGTCGTGCCCCGCGCAATCTTCCCGGCGCAGCAGCAGAAGGGGCTTTGCTTGGCTCTCCAGGGGGGCTGTGAGGCGCCGCGCGCGGCTCTGTCAAGGCATCCGTCACGGATCGTGTGCTCTCTGCAGGCCGGGGATTTGTGAACGCTCTGCGATGAACGCTCTTTTGTGTAAAGAGGTAAAGAGGGGGATTTTCTCTCGCGGGGGGCCTCTTCGGAGCGCCTCTCAATATACAGAGAGGGGGGGGGAGTGGTACTGACCTTGAATTAGTATCTTGTGGGTGGGATCAGCGGCCAGCACTGCTTCATAAGTACCCTGTGCCTACGTGCGGCGGGAGAATTGCGGAGGGATGGTGGGTGTGATGAATGAAGGCGGGGGAGGGAAGTCAGGGAGGGGGGAGGGAGAAGAGGGAGGGGTGCACACACGCGCGTTAGTGATGGGAGTAGCGTCGTTGTTTTATTTAATAACGCGCCGCACAAGCGCCTTTTTTTTCATCCAATTACCGCGGAAGCTGCGTTCGCTCCGTGCATCGCAATCGCGACTCCCCCTGGCAGCGGCGGCGGCGGCGTCGTCAGCCCCTCCGCCCCGCCGTGAGGATGCGCGCACAGCGGGCGGGGGGCCCCACACGGGGGCCCGAGCCGCCTCCTCCATCCTCGCACTGCCGCCACTAAACGCCGATCCCTGCGCCGCTAATTATCGCTACAATCAGCGGTGCCCACCGCCGGGCACTCCGCGTCGCCCACGCACAGAGAGGGAGAGAGAGAGAGGCCGTCTCTGATTTGGTGGGGGGGGAGGAAGCGTCGCTCGAAAACCCCAACACGTGCCACCGTCGCGGGGTATTGACTGCCGCTGTAGGGGTTAGACGCTGTTGATGAGGCGAAGGGGGAAAAAAACCCGCGTCAACACGACAACAACAGACAATGATGATGATGATGACAACTCGAGGACACGCGATGCAGTTCCTCAGGAACTTCTTGATGGTTTTGGACGTTTTGTCGCGCGCCCCCCGGGGCGGCCCCAAACCTCGGCCTCGCGACTCTCTCACTGACATCGAGATCGTGACGCCTCGTTACGAGTTGTGATGGTGATGCCTCGTTACGAGTTGTGATGGTGATGCCTCGTTACGAGTTGTTGGTGATGCCTAGTTACGAGTTGTGTTGGTGAAGCCCTGTTACGAGTTGTGTTAGTGATGCCTCGTTAGTGAGCCTGCGAGCGAGTCGGGTGGCTCCGGCTCGACAAGGCGAGGGGACGGAATCCGAGACACCGGGAGGCGGCAGACATCGCCCGCTCTGTGTCGATTCCCGCGGCGCGCGCGCAACCCCTCGAACAACGCCGCCGCATCAGCACAACGAGGGGGGGGGGGTCACTCGGTACGGAGGCCTCGCGTTGTTAAACAGTGGGGAGCCGAGCCCCGGCTCACACCGACAGCACTCCCCGGTGCTGACGAGAGACGCCGACAGCGCTAGGATGCCAGCAGCAGTGAGAAGTCAGAAGCTGATGTTTGTGGAATTTCAGCAGGGAGCTTTTTACTCGGAGTCGGTGGAACACTCCGCGTGCGTGCGCGCGCGTGAGTGCCAGCCCACATCTAAAGCAGCGACTGGTGGAGGGGGAGGAGGGGGGGCCCCAGCCCAGCAACACTCGGCCAGTCCTGGCCAGCCTCTGCTGACATCAGCACGGAGCTGGCTCATTTCTGTAATGAGCGAGCAGCCTCGTATCGAACGGGCAGCCCCGTGCGCGAGCGCGCATGCACGCACACAAAGGCAGTGTTCCCACGCATCACCTCTTACAGACGCTCGGAGCAAGTGCTGTCAGCGAGCACCACGCCCGGCCACCGTTGTCTCTATAGTGGTGATGTTTTATACATTGCACCAGGTACTCATTTGAAGCCGAGTCGACCTAAAGGGAGACCCAGGGACCGGTTCAGACAACCGTCACTGGTGTTTGTGGCCGAATGGCCCACGAGGGGGTGGTGTGATCAGAACCGCGCCCGCTCGTCTTTGTCTCCACCGTGCCGATGTTTACACGTCGCACCGGGCACTCCATTTCAGGCCGAATAGTCCTCGCCGAGGCCCATCACCGCCTCGGGTAAATCCTCGTCGCCGCTGTCGGCGGAGGCCGTGAGCGAGACTCGAACTCGGCTCACAGCCCCCGGGCGTCGGAGAGCGCACGGCGCTAATCGCCGCGCCACCGCGCGCGACCTCGCGAAACGTGACGGCGATCCACACGACGGACGCGCTGTGCCAAGGCAAAGCGCGCGTGCGTGCGTGCAATGTGAACAACTGTCTGGAACGCACGCGGCTTTGAAATGCAACAGAGTCCGACTCAAACGAGTTAAGAACAATTGGGTTCATCCCAACAATGGGCAGCATTGGAAGACGGATAGAGCTGAGCACCCGGGTGGCTCCCTCGTTGGGACTCGTAATAAGTTCTTTACTCTTGGAGTCGATGGTCTAAAACGACAAAACGTTCAGTTCTTTTCAGCTGGCGGTCTGGATAAGGCTGAGAGCTTGAGTTCACGAACTGCTGTGCCCCCCCCCCCCCTCGTGTGTTGTTAAACGTCTTTGGTTAGCGGCCTGCACTCAGGCCCCACGCCTGCACGGTGCCACTCTACAACCATGCACACACACGTGCACGTGTGTGTGTGAGGAGCTCATATATCCTTTTTGGTTCTTTCGGTAAAGTCACGTAGGTATCAAATACCACAGCAAAACAATATTTTCTTGCTGTGGTTTTCCCAACTGATGATGATTGCTTGTGTTGCAATCGAAACGTCGTGATTTATTTTATTTTATACTTACGTGACTTTACTGAAAGAACGAAATAGTATGGATCCCTGCAGTCACGAAAACTTCAAATCTAGATTAAGCTCACATATCCTTGAAAGTTTTGGACGCTGTCCCAGCAGTGAACTCTTCCGGCAGTTGAAGCTGCGTGGACTGGGTCACGACGCCCCATGCCCAGCCACCACCACCACATGCTGCCCAAACTGCTTTTTTGTCCAGATAAAGGAGGCTAAATGGGCACGGCACAGGCTCGAGTACAGATGGGCTGATGGGCTGATGCGGTACGGGGGTATTTGGAGCCGAGTGGATTTGTCTGTGACCGGTGCCAAGATCGGCCTTAGTAGAGGAGGCTTATGGAGGATGCTACCTGGCAGTGCCAGGCAAGGTGCACACTTGGAGGCCGGTAGTTGGAGGCAGTGGCCCTCCAGCAATACTGGAGAATAAAGAGAAGCGATTCAACACGGCGAGGGGGACACAGTGGGCAGCACAGTGGTGGTGCATCTGCCAGTCATCTCAGGCATTCAACCCATGGCGCCTGATGTGTCACGTGACCTCTGGCCAGTGAACATCCCATACATTGCGTGGCCTCAAAGGGCACCTAGTCTGGCACACGTGCCGTAGCGACATGATCGCCACTGGCGAAGGTCGGCGGCTGTTGTTGTGTCATGAGCAGCGGGCGGCTCCGTCTTTATAACGCCCCCCCCACCGACCCAACGGCCCGTCGCACCAAACGGATTACCTCTTCACCGTGGCAACCGTGGATAGGGGTCGATGTGTTCCACCCCGTAACAGACGAGCGTTGCCAGGACACGCGATGCCTCGCTCCCCGCGCCCTCCTTTGCACGCAACGCCCCCGCGCACCCATTGCACTGCACACGTGGGCGCGCACGGTGCCTGCAGGTGCGTTGCGCGGGAACGAGTGCGTGCGCGCGTGCGTCAAGCGCAGGTGCAGATTGCGCGCTGGAAATTTACAGTTTATGCGCGGACGCGGGCGCACACATGGACGCGCACGGACGTGCGAGGTGCGCCCACACTGACACACGCACACACGGTCGCAAACACACGCGACTGCACGTGGCAGCGATGGATAATAGAACGTACGACGCGTCGAATTTGTACGCAGACCCTGACGCCGCATCGCCCACAACCTTTTCCATCGCCTGCATGGGGCCTGTGGCTCACACAGACGCAGGCTCACACAGACGAAGGCTCACACAGACGCAGGCTCACCCAGGCTCACCCAGAGAGGTAACACAACAGCCAGGATGTGGCTGCGGGTCTCTGCGAGCCAGGTCGGCCATGAAACATAAACCATGGCGAGTGCAATGTATCCCCGGTCACTTGTTTCCCGGGGAGCGAATTAAAGTAAAATACAGCTCGGGGTAATTGCCGCGGCCTCCCACCCGGGATTCGTGTGCCGCTGCCGTGCTGCCCGGGCCGGCCTGCCTCTCCAGATCGATGGGCGGCAGTCTCTTAAATCCGCTCGGGTTTGTACCCCCAGCTACTTAAATTGCCGCGTTTATTTGGAAACGCCCGGGCCGCTGCGCCAAATTTAAGGCTTTCCGTGTGTGTTTTTTTTTCCGCTTGCGCTAAGCCAAATCGATCGGCGATAACAACGCTGCCGATAGTCGCGTCCAGCGCCCCTGTGGCCTCGCAGCAGCGGCAGCGGCGGTGCCTCGCGATCGGCGCCGTGCGGGCCACGGTGATTGTCGCGCCGGCCCCTCGGGCTAACAAAGCAAATTAGCAGCGCCCTCATCGAGCTCCGTTGCCCCGACACCTTAACGAGTTCGCTCCTAATCGCGGCACCGCCCCGCTGACACGGCATTGTGTGTGTGTGTGCGTGCGCGTGTGCGTCAGTCTTCACATTCCTCATTGCCGTACAAATACTGGAGGAAGGGCCTTTGCTATTGATGCCCCCAGGGTCTGGAATGCCATTGCCAATAAACTGCAACTTTAATCACTACCTATGACATCTTCACTCAAAACTGCGCTAAAGGAGTTGTACACCCCTAGCTGCCACTGCTATTCAGTGGCCTAAAATGAAATGTTTCGCTCCGGATGACCGCTGCAACGTATGATCTTGAGTTTTGATTTAGTGTGCCGATCTTTAAAGGTGCATTGAAAAATGTTGATACTCCTACTGATGCTCCTGCTGTTGTGGAGTGACTCATGCGCCAGCTATACCTACAAGGTTTGGTGTTACATGTTGTTTATGTCGTTTATTGTAAAATTTCGGTCACAGTTCCTATGATCACTGTTACATTGCTTTTATGGCTTTATTTTGGTGATTTCGAAAAGTTTTTTGGTTTGGCCATGTTTGTTTGTTGTAGTACGGAGTTAGACTGATGGTTTTTAAACTAAGTTGGTTGTGGTTGTTGTTGTTTGACTTGCATTCCACTGGAGTTTTTGCACACAGCGTTGGTGTACGGTGCTTTTTCTGGAATATTTTGCTGGTTTTTTCTGGATTTTTCTGTTTTCACAGTCACATAGTCACTTTAAGATGTTTTATTGTTCTTGTTTTTGTTTTTTGTTTGTTGCGGTTGCACCCGATTCAAGAGCCGAATGGCTCACAGGGCTATACCAAATAAATGAAACTGAAACAGTCATCTGGGGTCTGTTCCGTGGACCTGCTGCCAGCGAGCCTGACGCTTCACGTGGCCTCAAAGTGGACCAAGACTGGCACAAGCTCCGCGGTGACGTCACCGCCACTTAGTGATGCACAGTGGTTGCCGTGTGTGCGCTGTGTGTGTGTACTGTGCTGTGTGCGCGTGTCTAGGGAGCGGTAATGCGGTGATTAGTGCACCGCACTAGGAACCCGGACAGACGAGTTCGATTCCCGCTCATGGTTAACATCCGTGGCAAATATCTGAACTGGTTATGTGCCCCGGCGTGGGCCGTCGATTAGCGCGGCGCGGTGAGCGCGGCGCGGTGAGGGCCCGCGGGGTCGGGCGTATCTGCCGCTTGCGAGGTCGCCGTGCGCTTCGTGAGTCCCAGCGAGCGAGCGCCAAGGGGTTCGGAGGCGGTGTTGATGCTTCACGTCGCCATCATCCCAACTCGCGGTGGGTCCTGCAGCGAATCGCTTTGACGTCCAGCCTAGGTCCCGGAGAGCCATGAATTAACATGCCCACTTCGACTTACACCTCTCATCCTCTCCTCCCCCCCCCCTCCTCTTCCCGTTCCAAAGCGGGAGGTCTCAGGTGTGTGTGGACTGCGTCTGCCTGAGTGCCACAGATGAATAATAAAAGTAACAAGGTAACAAGTTAACACGTTAACTTGTTATTTTTATTATTCGTTAACGTGTGACGCGCCACCAGAGATCGACGCAGAGGCGCCAGGAGAAGGAGGAGCCACGGACGAGCGGGAAGGCAACTGCCAGGTGGTGAGCCGGAACCAACAATTTCCCAAGCTCTGCAGTCCTCTACGAAGATAATTGCCCATAATTAATGAGTGTTTGCATGTGTGAGGAATCCAGAGCACCCAGAGACAATCCACGCGTGCGAGGGGGCAATCGTCTATCCCACACAGACGGAAAAGGATTCCACGATTTCGCTGTACCGCCTTCTCCTGGCGAGCAAGGGTACGGATCCTCCTCGATGGCCATGGGAAGGGAATGTCGCAACATTCGTGCGGTGATCCACCAACCCTGCCGGGTTACAGGCCGCAGAACACGTGCAGCAGCAGCAGCCACTGCACCGCGGCTGAAGATTCGTCCTCCCTGGTTTCATCCTCTCTGTGGGAACTCTCTGTGGGACCTCGCGTGAGTGAGCAAGGCGCTGTGAGGGCGAGTGGTCGTCTTACCTCGGTGAACTGCCCGAGCGCCTGGTGAGACTTTCCCATGAGCACCCGGGCCTTCACGCTGCGCTCATTGCACTGCAAAAGACAAAACACAAAGAGTCCCCCCGTGTAGCCTTAACAGACTGTTGGGGCAAGTGCTGAAGGCCGGTACGGCACACGAGTAGGTGCGTGGCCAGCACCACGTCCGGCCGCCTTTGTCTCCCCAGTGGCGACGTTTGCACATTGCACCAGGTACGCATTTAAGGCCGAGTCGACCTAGGGGAGGTCCGGGAACGGTTCAGATGAATCACTGGTGTTGACCGTGAGCGGGAATTGAACTCTGGTCGCCGGGTTCATAGCGCGTGCGCTAACCGCTGCACTACCGCTCCCCCCACACACACAAACGCACGCACGCGCACGCACACTCACGAAAACACGCAGACAAGGGCAAGCGTCGTTCGTGAGCGATTATGGCGGAGCTTGATACAAGACCGCCAGGTGGCTCCGAGGCCACAGACACGAAGCCGGCACCTCTGAGAGGCTGGGTTCTAATCCAAGTATCAGTCGCCACCTGTTACCAAACCGCGTTCTCAAGCACAGTGAGTTGCTGGCCTCGGTCCGATCACCACTGAATGCGTGCACAAACCGCCCAAACGCATCGCTTCGTGCTGCTGAATTTAGCAGTAGCGCACAGGCACAAATAATCAACAAGAAAACGCAACGCGTTCGTCTTTAACGACAACACTGTAGACTCGCGCAATGCGAGCGAGCGCGTCACATTAAAACGACGGAAAGCTCGCCAGCATTGTTTCAAGCAAGCAAAGCCTGGCTGCTGACGAGACGCCGAATGTCGAAACCGGCCCCAAGTTGTGCTCGTGTTGACCACGCTGATAAATTTATGCGCTCCGGGAAAGCTGTGCGCGGCTAACGGGATGTGAACCTCCAACAATGTATTGTATTTGTTTTACGTGGAGGGCCAGATAAGGCAGGCAGGCAGGTAGGGGGAATGGTCTGCATTGTTTACGTTGTGAACTATGAACGGGTGGCATGGTGTGCGTGCAGTCACACGTGTCTGTGCCATCATGTCGTCACCATCGCGGATCGTCTCTGCACACCCGCAGCCAGGGCCTGACCTTGTCACTTAGCTCCGACGGCTGCTCGGGTGAACGGGACGTGCCGATGTTTCCGCTCCGCGCTCGGTACTGATTTAAGCTCGAGTGGAGCAGCTAAGGGAGGGTCCAAGGACCGGTTCATCAAATAACCTGCCACTCATCGATGTCAGCCTTGGCTGGGAATAATGGGACTGCGGTCACCGTGCTCGAGGGTTGTGGTGGGGGGGCAGCCCTTGGCTGTGGGCACGATTTTTCACCGTCGAACGCGAGAGGAATCGGAACTTCAATTTGGAACGGAGGGCTTAATTCTATCTCATTAGGCTCGCGTCCTGGAGAGAGCAAATTACGCTCGCTGCACTCATCTACCAGAAACGGTATTAAAGAAAAAGTCCACCCTGAATGCGCTCAGTGTCATCAAGCCCGCCCAGCCTGGGTAGTCCCTTGCGATGACGTCCACCACTGGGGCTTGCCAGGTGTTGCAGGCGCAAGGGACCGCGCGAAGCGGCCACGGCACGGCGGTGTTGCTGGGTGTCTCCCCGGGGGTTTCCGGCTTCCTCGCACGCGAACAGCCAAACTCTCTCATTTACTCGTGGAGTGTATGGCCAAATAAACCCGACGCGGCAGCACTCTCCTGAAACGGAGTCTCGAGTCTCAGTTTGAGGCTTTCCTCGGGTGAACGCATCACTGGGGTTTGGGTGAATCGGCACGGATTGGTCCATGGATTTACAATTAAACCCGCCACTGCGTCAGTGCAGGGATGTGCAAGCGAGAAGAAGCACACTCCCTCTTCACGACTGGCTGCTCAGCGGCAGAGCGAACGACTCTGACGCAGTCCATCATCTCTCCAGGGTCGATAAAGTAGCACCACGTTGTGGCGAAGTCAACAGCGTATGGCATTTCGACAAACTCGTCGCCCTCGCCACAACAATGCGAAGATGCGCGCCCATGCCTCGATGCTCATTTGAGCAGGAAATCACTTTGACGTTGTATGAAGAAGTGACTGAATGAGTGAGGAATGAGTGACTGAGTGAATGAATGGAGTCAAAGTTTATTACTTTTACCAACGTCTCGAGCCCTGCGGTGCTACGGTCCCCGTACACGTGGGGAGTGGTCCCCGTACACGTGGTGAGTGGTCCCCGTACACGTGGTGAGTGGTCCCCGTACACGTGGTGAGTGGTCCCCGTACACGTGGTGAGTGGTCCCCGTACACGTGGGGAGTGGTCCCCGTACACGTGGGGAGTGGTCCCCGTACACGTGGTGAGTGGTCCCCGTACACGTGGTGAGTGGTCCCCGTACACGTGGTGAGTGGTCCCCGTACACGTGGTGAGTGGTCCCCGTACACGTGGTGAGTGGTCCCCGTACACGTGGTGAGTGGTCCCCGTACACGTGGGGAGTGGTCCCCGTACACGTGGTGAGTGGTCCCCGTACACGTGGTGAGTGGTCCCCGTACACGTGGTGAGTGGTCCCCGTACACGTGGTGAGTGGTCCCCGTACACGTGGTGAGTGGTCCCCGTACACGTGGTGAGTGGTCCCCGTACACGTGGTGAGTGGTCCCCGTACACGTGGTGAGTGGTCCCCGTACACGTGGTGAGTGGTCCCCGTACACGTGGTGAGTGGTCCCCGTACACGTGGTGAGTGGTCCCCGTACACGTGGTGAGTGGTCCCCGTACACGTGGTGAGTGGTTGGACCAACGGCGGTCCAGCGGCTCCAACGCGGTGCGGCTCTAGCCGGGTCGCCATGACAACGGCACGCGCAACCGCAGGGCAACCGCGCGCAACCGCGACGTCAAAAATTGATGAGTGAGTGAGAGAGAGAGGGGGAGAGCATTAATATCGCATTCGCCTGGGCTACGGGCCTCCCTCTCTCCCTATCGCCCCCCACAGCACCACAGCACCACCACGAGAACGTCCCAAACGCTCCCCACGCGAGCCACACTCCCTGCCTGGCGCCGAGCGCCGCCGCCGTGCCAGCTCGTTGAGTCGCCGCCGCTCCTCTCAGATATACGAGCCACCACCGGCACCAGCGGCGCAATCCACACCGCCTCCCAACCCCCGCCCATCAGGTCCCCATCACAGCGAGGTCCTCGCTCAACACAACCTGGGGGACAGCAGCAGCAACAGCAGCAACATCAGCAGCTGCTGCTACGGCTGCTCTTTCATGGCTACTGCGACGTTCGCCATGGTCACTGTGGCATGATCACTGTGACCTAATTGATAACCGTGACATTGGTCACAGGAGGGTGAGCGGTGCTGCGGTGGCCCGGGTCGCCACGTGGTTATGAACGTGGAAGGCGACTCGAAGCGCTGAGCGCTCTCCGCGTTGCAGGGCCCGGGTCTCACTCCCCACGCTCAGGAG
Organism: Petromyzon marinus; assembly: GCF_048934315.1. Classification (NCBI taxonomy): domain Eukaryota; kingdom Metazoa; phylum Chordata; class Hyperoartia; order Petromyzontiformes; family Petromyzontidae; genus Petromyzon; species Petromyzon marinus. The sequence goes on from NC_133698.1 coordinate 13,958,188, forward strand.
AGCGCGCAACCTCCTCCACCTCCTCCACCTCCTCCTGGAGGGTTTCTTCTGTGAGCAAACACCTCGTCGGGTGACTGTTCAGTGCCGGTGAACGACCGTTCCGATAGACGCGTCCACAACGCTGCTCCCAGGACCCCATCGTGGTGTACACAGTGGTCCATTCGTGCGGTCCACATCATGCACTCCCCATCCGCCTGTTCTACAACGTTTTCCTCTCCTTGTTCACCACTGCCGCCAACGCAGCATCACACGCACACGCGTTTTGTTTAATCCGGCACGATCAGAGGGGTGGGCATGGTGGTGGTGGTGGTGGGGAGGGCTGCTGCAGGGCACACGCGAACTCAACGCGGACCGCGCTTCGTCATCAGTAGGCGAGGCGCGAGCTCTCTGGGCGCGCGGCCAAACACCCGGGGCCGCGTGCCCTGTGCCGGAGAGCCGCAAGGTCGCGGGGCCTAGAGACCACCACCCCGCTAGCACGGCACCCGCAATCACTCTCAGACGCCCGGTCGCGGAACACGGGTTTGGGTTGGGGGTGCGGTCTCTGGAGCATCGATGGAAAGATAAAAAAAATGTTTTTGTTATCAGAACCGTCGCCATCGTACCGCAGAGAGAATAACAACAACACGGGGCATCGTACGCGGCCAGGTGGGCCAGGGCCAGGCTTGGTGCGGCGAGTTCGATCTCCGCGAGTGGCCCCACTGGTCACGGCCGGCCCCGCTGTACGCGATACTTGTGTGGCATAGACATCCTCTTACGAGTCGTGCTCAGGGCAATTGTGTTGCTGGTCAACGCTGGCTCATCATCAATACAGGATTAATAATGTCATCATTGTTTGTGTTTCTGTAGTGATGTTGTTAGCCGGGGATGGTTCGATTTTGTATTTAAACAATTTTTGTTGCGATCGTGGCTGCGGGGGCGACGCCTTCTCCCTCGGGGACGGAGGCCGCGCGCAGCTCTGGCGGGGAGCGGCTGGAGTCGCCTCGCGCTGGGGAACGGCCCGTGGAAGACGACGTCGCGGAACTAGATCCTAGTGCCCCTTCACAACCGCATCCCATCCACTCTCTGGGTGGCGCTCTGCTCCAACTCGCACGACCACGCTCCAGAGGCGCGCGTCACGATTCAACCCGCATTTTCCAATGTGGCTCCGGAAATGTAACGAAATTAGTGACCAACTTAATTTAATTATTCAGTGATTTGTGACCGGGATGAGACCATCAACTTGCTGCTACTTGACAAAAGGCCGTTTTAATTGATTTCTGTACGGTTGTTTTTGCTCCGACTTATTTTGTCTGCATTGCTGTACCGAATGTTTGTGTTGATAAGACACGAGCCGTGGAATGATTAAATAATCTCTGAGCAGAACTTACTCCGGAGCCACCCTGAGTCGTAAATCTCTCCGCCTCGTCCCACAAAACCACGCGGATCTCTTCGCCTCGTCCCACAAAACCACGCAGATCTCTCCACCTCGTCCCACAAAACCACGCGGATCTCGCGTGGTGAACGAGCGCTCCGCTGACGGCCTTGCGCCGTCTACGACACCTGATTAATCCACGTGATTGATGCGCCACGCCGATTGTAATTAACGGCTACATTTCCCCCAAACCAGCAGTCACATTAACGGGGAGTTGAGCCGTTTTGATTACAGGCTCCTGCAGACGAGTTCATTATTTATTTATTCAACAATAATTATCAACCTGGCATCGCCTATAATTATAGTCACGGGGGTGCACTGGCTATGATTATAGTCAGGGGGATGCACTGGCTATGATTATAGTCACGAGGGTGCACTGGCTATGATTATAGTCACGGGGATGCACTGGCTATGATTATAGCCACGGGGATGCACTGGCTATGATTATAGTCACGGGGGTGCACTGGCTATGACTATAGTCACGGGAATGCACTGGCTATAATTATAGTTACGGGGGTGCACTGGCTATGATTATAGCCACGGGGATGCACTGGCTATGATTATAGTCACGGGGATGCACTGGCTATGACTATAGTCACGGGGGTGCACTGGCTATGATTATAGCCACGGGGATGCACTGGCTATGACTATAGTCACGGGGATGCACTGGCTATGATTATAGCCACGGGGGTGCACTGGCTATGATTATAGTCACGGGGGTGCACTGGCTATGATTATAGCCACGGGGGTGCACTGGCTATGACTATAGTCACGGGGATGCACTGGCTATGACTATAGTCACGGGGATGCACTGGCTATGATTATAGTCACGGGGATGCACTGGCTATGACTATAGTCACGAGGGTGCACTGGCTATGATTATAGTCACGGGGGTGCACTGGCTATGACTATAGTCACGGGGATGCACTGGCTATGATTATAGCCACGGGGATGCACTGGCTATGATTATAGTCACGGGGATGCACTGGCTATGATTATAGCCACGAGGATGCACTGGCTATGACTATAGCCACGGGGATGCACTGGCTATGACTATAGCCACGGGGATGCACTGGCTATGATTATAGCCACGAGGATGTACTGGCTATGACTATAGCCACGGGGGTGCACTGGCTATGACTATAGCCACGGGGATGCACTGGCTATGATTATAGCCACGAGGATGTACTGGCTATGACTATAGCCACGGGGGTGCACTGGCTATGACTATAGCCACGGGGATGCACTGGCTATGATTATAGTCACGGGGATGCACTGGCTATGATTATAGTCACGGGGATGCACTGGCTATGATTATAGTCACGGGGATGCACTGGCTATGACTATAGTCACGGGGATGCACTGGCTATGACTATAGTCACGGGGATGCACTGGCTATGACTATAGTCACGGGGATCCACTGGCTATGATTATAGCCACGGGGATGCTGCAATGGGTTAGGCTCTGAGTATGATCTGTTTTCTCGGGTGTATGAGTTTGCGCGTAAACGCAAAGTGAGCCACTCGCGATTAAGCCCGTGGCGCGTGAGCCCAGAGTAAATGTTTGCCGAGTGTGTTTGGGGTCGCTCTCCATAAAGGTCGCCGCGGTTATGAGAATTGAGGAGGCTGCAAGTCGCCTTCGGCGTCTTCAACACCGCCTGAAAGGCGTCGACATGGCCCGGCCGCCCAAGCGGTTTGAGTTTTTATTTTAGTTTCTTTATCCACTTTCCCGACGCGTGTCGCCTGGAGCACCACGCGGTCGTGCGCGTCCCTCGCCCACAGAGCCCCGTGGCTGGCGCTGCTCGACACGGGGCCTGGCCACCTCGTCTCTCAATAACCACAGCGGGGGAAGGGTGGGGGGGGTGTGGAGGAGCGGGGGAGAGAGGAGGATGGCGAGAGTGGAGGAGAGAGTGGAGGAGAGAGTGGAGGGGGTGGGGAGAGTGGAGGGGGGAGAGTGCAGGGGGGGATAGTGCAGGAGGGGGGGATAGTGGAGGAGGGGGGGATAGTGGAGGAGGGGGGGATAGTGGAGGAGGGGGGGATAGTGGAGGAGGGGGGGATAGTGGAGGAGGGGGGGGGATAGTGGAGGAGGGGGGGGGGGGATAGTGGAGGAGGGGGTGGGGATAGTGGAGGAGGGGGTGGGGAAGAGTGGAGGGAGGGAGAGTGGAGGTCTCACGCAGGTAACGAGGCGTGCGGCATGGTGCCACTGAGCCCCCCAGAGGGGCCCAAGACGCGAGCGAGGATGTGAAGTGTGAAGGGGTTAATGAGGAATGGCTGCCGTGTTCTCTTCACGTCTGCCTCCTGTCCTTCCAGAGGCACTTCCCCCATGGCTCTCAGGATGGAGCTCCGTGGGACTCCACGTGCCCCCAGCAGTTCCTCGCTTTACGAGCCGCTACGCAGAATGTTCGAAGGAGAGCGTTTTGACTTTTAAAGACGCCCTGGGGTTTTATGCCGAGCACGATGCACTTCTGCTGCGGGAGCGATGTTTGTGGCGTTAAGTTTGTTAAAGTCTGTGCGTGACGGCGGGGTTCAAAGGCGTGCTAGTGTGTTCGGGGCTGCGTCTCGTGAATTTTGTTTTGAATTTTTCAAACGCAGTTCCTCCGAGAAACAGGCCTCACCAAAGGGCCGCAACGCCAAGCAGCCAGCAACAAACAGCACCGCCAGAGTTGTAATGTATACGAGTGCAACGCGTTTCTTGAATTGCGCGAGATTATTGATTCTAAAGAGCGTGGGGAGAGAGTCGAGGATAATGGGCGAAAGAAATATCCTAAAGTGGAGCAGTGTGACGGAAGAAGAAGTGAGGTGACCTGCAGTGTGGTGAGCTTGTGGGTGGGTGAGTCGGTGATTGAGTGGGTGAGGAAGGGGTGGGTGAGTCGGTGATTGAGTGCCTAAGTGGGTGGGTGAGTCGGTGATTGACTGGGTGAGGAAGGGGGTTGGTGAGTCGGTGATTGAGTGGATACGTGGGTGGATGAGTCGGTGATTGAGTGGGTGAGGAAGGGGGTGGGTGAGTCGGTGATTGAGTGGGTGAGTGGATAAGTGGGTGGATGAGTCGATGATTGAGTGGGTAGGCGGGTGAGTAAGTGGGTGGATGAGTCAGTGAGTGGATGAGTCGGTGATTGAGTGGGTGGGCTAGTGAGTGGGTTCGTGAATGAGTGAGTGAGTCGTATAGAGGCTGAACAGTGTGGATGAGATGAAACAGACAGTGTGGTAAACCGAGTCCTTAACTGAGGTGGAGGAATTCATCACCCAATCATCCAATCACCCAATCACTCGGCCACCCAATCAATCGATCACCCAATCACTCACTCGATCACCCAATCAATCACCCGATCACCCAATCAATCACCCAATCATTCGATCACCCAATCACTCACTCGATCACTCGATCACTCACTCGATCACTCGATCACTTACTCAATCACGCACTCAATCGCTCAGTCACTCAATCGCCCAGTCACTCGCTCAATCGCCCAGTCACTCACTCAATCGCCGAGTCACTCACCTAATCACACAGTCACTCACCCAATCACCCAGTCACTCACCCAATCGCCCAGTCATTCACTCAATCACCCAGTCACGCACTCAATCGCCCAGTCACGCACTCAATCGCCCAGCCAACCGCTCATTTTATCAGGCAATCGCTCGCTCAACCACCCACCCGAACCCGTCCACTCGCTTGCTCAATGAACCCCCCCCCCCTCCCGGCCATCGAATCTGTAGGGGGGGGGGGGAGGGATGGGGGGGGAGGTGATGCCGAGGCGCGACGCGGGGATCGATGCCACCTCAATGCCAGACACGGTCGCTGCTGCTTGCTCCGTGCATTTATTACACCGATTTACATCGCCCCTAATGTAGCCTTTATTTATACTGGCAGGCCGTGTAAATTGTCCCGTGGTGCAAGCGCTCTAATTGCCTCCGTGAATGTCATCCCGTGCCGCCCACGGACGTCATCAGTCAGGGCTCGAGCGCCCGTCGCCACGGCAACCATCCTGCTGCCCGCTGCCCCGACAACCCCTGCTCATCCTCTTCCGTCGCCACGGCAACCATCCTGCTGCCCGCTGCCCCGACAACCCCTGCTCATCCTCTTCCGTCGCCACGGCAACCATCCTCCTGCCCGCTGCCCCGACAACCCCTGCTCATCCCCTTCCGTCGCCACGGCAACCATCCTGCTGCCCGCTGCCCCGACAACCCCTGCTCATCCCCTTTCGTCGCCACGGCAACCATCCTGCTGCCCGCTGCCCCGACAACCCCTGCTCATCCCCTTCCGCTCACCATCACGTCGGGGGGGGGGGGGGAATCTCCATCCAGCAGTGGATCGGCAAAGGTTCTGCACCTGGTTACCGTGCGATGAGACCGACTGGGCTGCGTGGCGTGGTGCAAGGGGTTCAATCTCCCGGCACGGCAATTACAACAAAGGAGGAGGCGGGGGGGCGAGTTTAAATGTATACCGAGGGTGGTCGACTAGCGGGCGTGTGGCGGGGCACGGTGTGGGTGCTCCCACGCCTGCCAAGGTGCGCGTGGCCGGCGTGGAAGAGCAGGGACAGCTCCACTCTCGAGGAAGCCCTTCCACCACCAGTGGCGTGAGCAAGACGTGGCACGGCTGCACACCTCTACGGTTAAGTGTGCGGGGGGGGGGGGGGGGAAGGTGCTCGGTGCTTGGGGGAGTGAGGGGGGGCTATGTCCCCGACCCCCCCCCCCCCCCCACCGAGGTCGTCACGGCGACCGAGGCTCCGGTCCAGCGGTGGCAATGGCGACGCTCGCCGTGCGCCCAGCACCTTCCTGCAGGCTGGAGCCGAGTTGCCTTGGCGACGGCGCCTAACGAGCGGCCGCCTCTCCATCTCGGCCAAGTGCCCCCCAGCTGCTGCATCCATTTGCCTCCGCTGCCATGGCTACAACACATCCCGATCCCCCGCCGCCCCACCCCCAAACACCGGATTCCTGCTGAGCTCCAACGCCCTAAGGGCCCCCCCCCGCCGCTCATTCGTGATAATGCCGTGGCGGTGGGTGGCGAGGTGGCCTCGTGATTATAGCGTGGCCAGGGACAATCTTCCTGTCAGACTAAAACTAAACTAGACCATTTTTTATCTTGCCAGGTAAAGCCCACCGAGCTATTAACTTATCTTTCAGAAGCGACCTGGCCACAAATGATAGCACGGCGAAAGTGGCTTATCACGTGGAAGTGTAGAGCAGACAAATACTCTGAACGCACGTTTTTAAATGGAGGGGGGAACCCGGAGGGCCCAGAGAAAAATCCACGCGACCACAGGGATAGAGACACCTCAAACTCCAAATCTACAGCAGCAGCAGCAGCGTCAGGGTCGGGATCGAACCCACGACCTCCTGCATACCAGGCGAGGTAGTTTACATCTCCTAGAAACCAGACGCCCTGGGGCTAAGGGTCACCCACAGTGCCGGGCTACACAGAGTGTCAGAGGACCAAGCCGGCACCGCTGAGATCCCGAGCCCCGATCCGGGTTTCAGCTGCCTGTGATTAAACGGAGTTCTCACATCTCGTGAGTTTTTGCTCTCAAAGGTCAAAGGTCAAAGGTCAAAATCATGTTCCTGCTCAACTGAGCATTGAAGCATTGGTGCTCATCTCCTGTTTGGAGCCCTGCAGAGCGAGTGGTGAAATTCTCCATCAATAGGACAACCACTGTTGACTTACTCAGAATATGGTACTTATTTTATCGACCCAGGATGGATGATGGGCTGAGTCAACCACCAACCAGGAGTTGAACTCGCAACCTTCCATTTGTGAGCTGCTCTCTCTACCACTGAGCCACCTGACCCATCCCAGCTCGGTCACTAATGACCGCACAAAAACCTCACCACGTTAAATCTGATTCCACACTTACGCTTAGCTACATCTCCAGCTCAGAGAGTTAAACATCTCTATTGGATTGTCGCGCGAAGGCGGCAGGGAAGTGCTGCCCATATTCGTGTGGGCCCGAGGTCAGTTGAAGAAGGCATCTCGGAGGTAGCTCTGTGACATCCGCTTCCGTGGGCCATTCCTTGTATAACAGTGACCGCGCCCGCTCTGCGAATGTTCAGAGAGGAGTCTTCGTCTTGTGACGACGAAACGCCGATCACAGAATCGGCGTGAAATTGACGGATTATGAACTTAGTCAAATGTTCTGTACGCAGCCCCGCCAACCCCACCCCGTCCGTGCCACGGCCGATGGCCTCATCCCAGCGTGGGGGGGGTGGGGGGGCTTTGTGAGAGCCGCCAGAGGAGGTGGAAAAAACGGCGACGGGAGCTCGGGTCGAGCCTCCGGTCGCTCGCGGCGTAAGCGCCGACGGGAGCGGTGTCTGATGTGAGCAGCGTGCGGGATGATTTGAGAGAATTTGTCTGGCTCCGCGGGGGGCCACGGGACACATTTCCTGGGCCCGTGGAGAATCGCGTTGAGTAATTTACTGGAGGCGTTGATAGAGGACGCGGATATCACCTTGCAAATGTTAGATATTTTACTTGTCAAGTGTCGGGGGGCAGGGGGAGAAGCGATTGGAATATTTTATTGATAGCTCAGAGAAGGGGCCCAGTGTCCCGACATTGTCGAAAGGGCCACAAAGCCTGCGCGGATTAATAGCTACGAACAGCCGCTTTAGTATGAAGGTCAGGCTGTTGAAGGTTAGTTGGACAGCACGAGATAGCGCGAGACAGTCGGTGGGACAGTCGGTGGGACAGCGCGGGACAGTCGGTGGGACAGCGCGGGACAGTCGGTGGGACAGCGCGGGACAGTCGGTGGGACAGCGCGAGACAGTCGGTGGGACAGTCGGTGGGACAGTCGGTGGGACAGTCGGTGGGACAGCGCGGGACAGTCGGTGGGACAGCGCGGGACAGCGCGAGACAGTCGGTGGGACAGCGCGAGACAGTCGGTGGGACAGCGCGAGACAGTCGGTGGGACAACGTGGGACAGTCGGTGGGACAGTCGGTGGGACAGTCGGTGAGACAGTCGGTGGGACAGTCGGTGAGACAGTCGGTGGGACAGTCGGTGAGACAGTCGGTGGGACAGCGCGAGACAGTCGGTGGGACAACGTGGGACAGTCGGTGGGACAGCGCGGGACAGCGCAAGACAGTCGGTGGGACAGCGCGGGACAGTCGGTGAGACAGTCGGTGGGACAGTCGGTGGGACAGCGCGGGACAGTCGGTGAGACAGTCGGTGGGACAGTCGGTGAGACAGTCGGTGGGACAGTCGGTGAGACAGTCGGTGGGACAGCGCGAGACAGCTTGACAGGCCTCTCTGTGAGAGACGCTGCAGATCGCCTGTCACCCACATCAACCCTCCGTGATTCTAATACTTTAGCCAGACAGAACCCTGCAGGTTGCCGGTAGTCCGCTCGTCATAGCCGCTGGAGTGGAACCGCCTCTCTCTCTCTCGCAGCTGGCGCAGCGTTCACTGCGAACCTCCCGACCGGCCCGGCTCTGCGCCGTGGATGCTGCTGCTGCTGAGAGGGCGCCCTGACAACAACTGGCGGCCTCCAACATCAACACCGCTCACGCCTGAGCTGGGGGGGGGGGCTGGTAGGGGGGGGCTGGTAGGGGGGGTTGGGGGGGGGCTCTGTGCTCTCTCGGCAGGTCCTGCCTCCATCTCAATCCCAATTAGCCGCGCGGCTAATGGCATTAGCCCGGCTGTTATGTAATTGGTTATACCTTGAATTATCTCATGTTTCCTGATATTCTGTTGCCCACAGGGCGGCTACAACGAGACCCCCCCCCCCCCGACTCCAGTGAGAAGGCGCCGGGCAGCAATCTCACGCGAGCCCCCCGCGGCTCACTCCCTCGTCCGCCGAGCCACGCCGAGCGATACACACCCCGGGTTGTTGTCTGTGTTGTTGTTGTCTGTGTTGTTGTCTGTGTTGTTGTCTGTGTTGTTGTTGTCTGTGTTGTTGTTGTCTGTGTTGTTGTTGTCTGTGTTGTTGTCGTTGTTGTCTGTGTTGTTGTCTGTGTTGTTGTTGTCTGTGTTGTTGTTGTCTGTGTTGTTGTTGTCTGTGTTGTTGTTGTTGTCTGTGTTGTTGGCTGTGTTGTTGTTGTCTGTGTTGTTGTTGTCTGTGTTGTTGTTGTCTGTGTTGTTGTTGTTGTCTGTGTTGTTGTTGGCTGTGTTGTTGTCTGTGTTGTTGTTGTCTGTGTTGTTGTCTGTGTTGTTGTCTGTGTTGTTGTTGTCTATGTTGTTGTCTGTGTTGTTGCCTGTGTTGTTGTTGTCTATGTTGTTGTCTGTGTTGTTGTCTGTGTTGTTGTCTGTGTTGTTGTTGTCGTTGTTATTGTCTGTGTTGTTGTTGTTGTCTGTGTTGTTGTTGTCCGTGTTGTTGTTGTCCGTGTTGTTGTTGTCCGTGTTGTTGTTGTCTGTGTTGTTGTTGTCTGTGTTGTTGTTGTTGTTGTCTGTGTTGTTGTTGTCTGTGTTGTTGTTGTCTGTGTTGTTGTTGTCTGTGTTGTTGTTGTCTGTGTTGTTGTTGTCTGTGTTGTTGTCTGTGTTGTTGTTGTCTGTGTTGTTGTTGTCTGTGTTGTTGTTGTTGTCTGTGTTGTTGTTGGCTGTGTTGTTGTCTGTGTTGTTGTTGTCCGTATTGTTGTGTTGTTGTCCGTGTTGTTGTTGTTGTCTGTGTTGTTGTTGTCTGTTGTTGTTGTCTGTGTTGTTGTTGTCTATGTTGTTGTCTGTGTTGTTGTCTGTGTTGTTGTTGTCTGTGTTGTTGTCTGTGTTGTTGTTGTTGTCTGTGTTGTTGTCTGTGTTGTTGTCTGTGTTGTTGTTGTCGTTGTTATTGTCTGTGTTGTTGTTGTCTGTGTTGTTGTCTGTGTTGTTGTCCGTGTTGTTGTTGTCTGTGTTGTTGTTGTCTGTGTTGTTGTTGTTGTCTGTGTTGTTGTCTGTGTTGTTGTTGTCTGTGTTGTTGTCCGTGTTGTTGTCCGTGTTGTTGTTGTCTGTGTTGTTGTTGTCTGTGTTGTTGTCCGTGTTGTTGTTGTTGTCTGTGTTGTTGTTGTCTGTGTTGTTGTTGTCTGTTGTTGTTGTCTGTTGTTGTTGTCTGTGTTGTTGTTGTCTGTGTTGTTGTTGTCTGTGTTGTTGTCTGTGTTGTTGTCCGTGTTGTTGTCGTCTGTGTTGTTGTCGTCTGTGTTGTTGTTGTCTGTGTTGTTGTTGTCTGTGTTGTTGTTGTCTGTGTTGTTGTCTGTGTTGTTTTCCCCGTGCCACCGTGCCGCCCACAAGGAAGACAGCCACAGCCACGCTCGCTGCACGGAGCCCCGACACCTCGAACGCCCTCCCCCCCCACACCGCCCCCCGGCCCGCAGCGCCTTGCCGCAGTGCGCGACGTCACCGCGCTCCGTGCCGCAGTGGAGGCGCGGGGGGCGGCGCGGGGGGCGGCGCGTGGAGCGCGCGCGCCACCTCGCGGCGCGCGCGGGGAGCGGCTCAGCTGCTGCTGCTGGCAGCAGCTCGCTTCGACACACACTCACTCACTTAGACACACACTCATTCACTTAGACACACACTCATTCACTTAGACACACACTCATTCACTTAGACACACACTCATTCACTTAGACACACACTCATTCACTTAGACACACACTCACCCACTTAGACACACACTCACTCACTTAGACACACACTCACTCACTTAGACACACACTCACTCACTTAGACACACACTCACTCACTTAGACACACACTCACTCACTTAGACACACACTCACTCACTTAGACACACACTCACTCACTTAGACACACACTCACCCACTTAGACACACACTCATTCACTTAGACACACACTCATTCACTTAGACACACACTCATTCACTTAGACACACACTCATTCACTTAGACACACACTCATTCACTTAGACACACACCCACTCACTTAGACACACACTCATTCACTTAGACACACACTCATTCACTTAGACACACACTCATTCACTTAGACACACACTCATTCACTTAGACACACACTCACTCACTTAGACACACACTCATTCACTTAGACACACACTCACTCACTTAGACACACACTCATTCACTTAGACACACACTCACTCACTTAGACACACACTCACTCACTTAGACACACACTCATTCACTTAGACACACACTCACTCACTTAGACACACACTCACTCACTTAGACACACACTCACTCACTTAGACACACACTCACTCACTTAGACACACACTCACTCACTTAGACACACACTCATTCACTTAGACACACACTCACTCACTTAGACACACACTCATTCACTTAGACACACACTCACTCACTTAGACACACACTCATTCACTTAGACACACACTCATTCACTTAGACACACACTCATTCACTTAGACACACACTCATTCACTTAGACACACACTCATTCACTTAGACACACACTCATTCACTTAGACACACACTCACCCACTTAGACACACACTCACTCACTTAGACACACACTCACTCACTTAGACACACACTCACTCACTTAGACACACACTCACTCACTTAGACACACACTCACTCACTTAGACACACACTCACTCACTTAGACACACACTCACTCACTTAGACACACACTCACCCACTTAGACACACACTCATTCACTTAGACACACACTCATTCACTTAGACACACACTCATTCACTTAGACACACACTCATTCACTTAGACACACACTCATTCACTTAGACACACACCCACTCACTTAGACACACACTCATTCACTTAGACACACACTCATTCACTTAGACACACACTCATTCACTTAGACACACACTCATTCACTTAGACACACACTCACTCACTTAGACACACACTCATTCACTTAGACACACACTCACTCACTTAGACACACACTCATTCACTTAGACACACACTCACTCACTTAGACACACACTCACTCACTTAGACACACACTCATTCACTTAGACACACACTCACTCACTTAGACACACACTCACTCACTTAGACACACACTCACTCACTTAGACACACACTCACTCACTTAGACACACACTCACTCACTTAGACACACACTCATTCACTTAGACACACACTCACTCACTTAGACACACACTCATTCACTTAGACACACACTCACTCACTTAGACACACACTCACTCACTTAGACACACACTCATTCACTTAGACACACACTCATTCACTTAGACACACACTCATTCACTTAGACACACACCCACTCACTTAGACACACACTCATTCACTTAGACACACACCCACTCACTTAGACACACACTCATTCACTTAGACACACACTCACTCACTTAGACACACACTCATTCACTTAGACACACACTCATTCACTTAGACACACACCCACTCACTTAGACACACACTCATTCACTTAGACACACACTCATTCACTTAGACACACACTCACTCACTTAGACACACACTCATTCACTTAGACACACACTCATTCACTTAGACACACACTCACTCACTCACTTAGACACACACCCACTCACTTAGACACACACTCACTCACTTAGACATACACCCACTCACTTCGACACACACTCACTCACTTAGACACACACTCATTCACTTAGACACACACTCATTCACTTAGACACACACTCATTCACTTAGACACACACTCATTCACTTAGACACACACTCATTCACTTAGACACACACTCACTCACTTAGACACACACTCATTCACTTAGACACACACTCATTCACTTAGACACACACCCACTCACTTAGACACACACTCACTCACTTAGACACACACTCACCCACTTAGACACACACTCACTCACTTAGACACACACCCACTCACTCTGCTCACTCACTCATTTAGACACACACCCACTCACTCACTTAGACACACACTTACTCACTTAGACACACACCCACTCACTCACTTAGACACACACCCACTCACTTAGACACACACTCATTCACTTAGACACACACTCACTCACTTAGACACACACTCATTCACTTAGACACACACTCACTCACTTAGACACACACTCACTCACTTAGACACACACTCATTCACTTAGACACACACTCACTCACTTAGACACACACTCACTCACTTAGACACACACTCATTCACTTAGACACACACTCACTCACTTAGACACACACTCACTCACTTAGACACACACTCACTCACTTAGACACACACTCACTCACTTAGACACACACTCACTCACTTAGACACACACTCACTCACTTAGACACACACTCATTCACTTAGACACACACTCACTCACTTAGACACACACTCATTCACTTAGACACACACTCACTCACTTAGACACACACTCACTCACTTAGACACACACTCATTCACTTAGACACACACTCATTCACTTAGACACACACTCATTCACTTAGACACACACCCACTCACTTAGACACACACTCATTCACTTAGACACACACCCACTCACTTAGACACACACTCATTCACTTAGACACACACTCACTCACTTAGACACACACTCATTCACTTAGACACACACTCATTCACTTAGACACACACCCACTCACTTAGACACACACTCATTCACTTAGACACACACTCATTCACTTAGACACACACTCACTCACTTAGACACACACTCATTCACTTAGACACACACTCATTCACTTAGACACACACTCACTCACTCACTTAGACACACACCCACTCACTTAGACACACACTCACTCACTTAGACATACACCCACTCACTTCGACACACACTCACTCACTTAGACACACACTCATTCACTTAGACACACACTCATTCACTTAGACACACACTCATTCACTTAGACACACACTCATTCACTTAGACACACACTCATTCACTTAGACACACACTCACTCACTTAGACACACACTCATTCACTTAGACACACACTCATTCACTTAGACACACACCCACTCACTTAGACACACACTCACTCACTTAGACACACACTCACCCACTTAGACACACACTCACTCACTTAGACACACACCCACTCACTCTGCTCACTCACTCATTTAGACACACACCCACTCACTCACTTAGACACACACTTACTCACTTAGACACACACCCACTCACTCACTTAGACACACACTCACTCGCTTAGACACACACCCACTCACTCAGACACACACCCACTCACTCACTTAGACACACACTCACTCACTCACTTAGACACACACCCACTCACTCGCTTAGACACACACCCACTCACTTACTCACTTAGACACACACCCACTCACTCGCTTAGACATACACCCACTCACTCACTTAGACACACACCCACTCACTCACTCGCTTAGACACACACACACTCACTCACTGAAACAAATATAAAGATCCCACTTATAGCCTTAACAGACTGTAGGGGCAAGTGCTGTTAGCGAGCACCTACGAAGGCAGGCACGGCACACGAGGGGGTGGTTGACTAACACTACGCCCGGCCGCCTTTGTCTCCCCAGGGACGATGTTTACACACCGCACTAGGTACTCATTTGAGGCCGAGTCGACATAGGGGAGGCCCAGGACCGATTCAGGACGCCGGGTTCGTAGCGCAGCGCGCTAACCACTACACTACCGCTCACTTAGACAATTACGTGGACATCACTCACTCTCCTCCTCACTCACTCACTGACCATGGCAGATGTCGGGTGTGCGACTGCGGTCACCACCCAGAATAGACCATGGGACGTTAAACGTGGACTCGATGCCCGATTCACACATTCGGAAGAGGAGGCGGCATCACCACAGCGATGATTCACCATTCCGCTACTCCTGGCGCAAACAACTGGCTCAACCACCTCGATGTAATATTATTAAAGTTGGTGCTCTGCATCAACACTGGCTACACGACGAAGACTTGAGTGAGACAAGAGGGGAGAGAGGCAGGTGAGTGCGTGGAGTGGAGTGAGATGAGAGGGGAGAGGCAGGAGAGGGAGGGGAGTGGAGTGAGATGAGAGGGGAGCAGTAGGCTGGGGTGAGTCCAGGGTGGATCTCGAGTGTGCGATGTTGAAATGGACTGCATTGATTGGGAGCAGGTGAGGGGGGGGGGGTCTTGTTTACGGTGCGGGTAGGAGCCCGGCGTGCTCTGTACGCGTCAAGCCACGCCACTGCACCACGCGACTCAACTCGCCGCCCGCTTGCCGCACGCTCCCGGTGCTTACCCGCAGCGCCCACTGGCAGTCCGCTAGCGCCTCGGCCGGCCGGCCCAGCTTCAGGAACGTCTGTGCACGCGCACGCAGAGACAAAGATACCCCGCATGGCCTTGAACAGACTGTTGGGACAAGTGCTGTTAACGAGCGGCAGCGCCTACGGACGTACAAACCGAACGGCGGCCTCGGTCACCGCGCGGTGACGTTTTCCATCGTTTCTGTGGGCTAAGGTTAAAGCGCAACCTCCACACGCCACTGCGGGTGGATCGGTCTCCTCCACTCTCCAGTTGAGAGCCCCTCGAGAGTGGGATAGCGCCTGACGATCCACGCTCACCAGACCTCGAGGAAGAGGCGGGGGTACCCGCGCTTTACCCCTCTAGACGCGACCTGCCGTGAAACTAAACGTTCATACCGCTGCGTGGAAAGAGGCGTGCGGGGGGGGGGGGCTGATTTCAGAGACTTGCACCGCCGTCTTTTCAACTGCCGCCATGGGAGATGGAATCCAACCGGCGACCTCGGCACTGCGAGGCCAACGTGGCTGGCGACCGTGACACCGCCGCTGTGGCAGCAGCGGCGGTCGCCTTCGCTTCTCAGCGCTGCACTTTCACATTTGAACTGACCGTGGTCGTCACTCGACATTGCCGCCAACCAGGAGCTACGGATTTATTTTGCTGTTACAACGGTCATCAGAGATGGGAAAAACTACGATTCTCAGAATCAGAGTAATTATCCGATGAGCTATGAGGCTCTTTTTCACAGATGTCCAGATTCAAGCGAAAGCGAGTTACGTCACTCCCCCAGCTGCCCCCCCAACCCCTTGATTCCCCCCTTCCCTCAACACACCTGTGCGCGGTTCGTGTAGAGCACCTCCAGATCGCGGCACGCGTCCAGGCCCTCCGAGTAGAGCGCCAGCGCCGAGGCGAAGTCTCCCTCCCGGAACGCGGCGTTCCCACGCTCCTTGAGGCCTGGCACGCCGGGAAGGAGCGGCCACCGCGTCACTCGCGGGACAGAGGCCACGCGGCGGTGCGGTGATAGCCGCCCCTACGATTCTGAAACTATAAAGCTATAAACTATTTTTTATTTCACCAGGTATGGCCCACTGAGCTATGTCGCTATTTTTCAGAAGCGACCCGACCACAAATCATAGCTCAACGAAGTGGCTTATTATGTGGACATTTGTAGCAGCCAAATATTCCAAAGGCGTGATGTCGATCCTAAATGTGGAGGGAAAAACCGGAGGAGCCGGAGAAAAATCAATGCGGCCACGGGGAGAGAAAGACACGCAAACTCCAAATACCCAGCAGGCGTCAGGGTCAGGATGGAACCCACGACCTCTCGTGTACTAGTCGAGGTAGTTAACATCCAGCTGCTGTGGCGCCCCCGTTCCGATTGGGCTGGAGCCCACCCACCAGTTGGTCCCAGGGCCCGAACCTTTCAACAACAGCGGCTGGGGCCTTTTACCCGCGACCCCACAGGGCAGCCTCGTGGGGGGGGGGGTCCACAGTGAGCCCCAGAGGCAGATGTGGAGGTGGCCAGGTGGCTACGGGGGGCCCGGCTCTCTGTTGCTTCCTTGGTATGGCGCTGGTAACAGAAAGGGAGCCTTCCTTGCCCACAGACATCTGGCAGGTCACCAGTGTTGGTTATAAGCCAGCCTTGACTCTGCTGACGTGAACAAATTCACTTCCCAGATGGCTGTGTGGTGGCCGATGGGATGTGCAATGTTTGCATCTCGTACCCAACGCCAGGAGTTCGTTCTCCCTCCTGCGGTCCGCCCTCTCGCGCGCGTCCTTCTCCAGCAGTGACATGAAGGCGTCTGTGAGAGTGTGAGAGTGACACGGAGGAGAGTGACACCATAACACCCACGGGAAGCAGAGTGGAGTCTGTGGTGCAAAAGGGCAGTCCAGGCAAGATGAGCGGTAAAGGAGAAGGGATGCCGGGATGGAAGTCCCCAAGACGGACAAAGAGGAGGGCACAGCTCAAGATGAGCAGTGGCAGGAAGAATAAGGAAGGAGGAGCATCGGTGCGGGAAACGGAGGAGGAGGGGGAGAAAGTATCGGGCAAAGATGTCAGGGATGAGATGGTGGTGGTGATGGGAGGGGAGGGAAGAGAGGGAGAAGAGAAGGAAGGAGCGAGCAGGAGCGAGCCACGTAGAGGAGCATCAGAGTCTGTTTTCACAGCGGGCGGGGAGAGGGTTTCAGAGTGGGGGCAGTCCCACAGAAGCCACGTGATTTACTGGAGGCTTCGGCTGATTCCCATAGACGAGGTACTTAAACGCCTTGGCAAGCCTACCCGCCTCGCATCACATCTCAACCATTTCAGTGCCCTGCTGCAGTCCTGTTGCGGCACGTGGTGTGCACAGCACCAGCCTGCAGGTGGGCACTATTCTGCCAGTCGGGATAAACAATCTTGACGATGTGGCAACAAGCAATGGGAGCATAGACGCAGCGAATGGGAGGTTGATGGTTGGTAAGACGCGAATGCTGGAGCCCTCAAGGGTGCACGAGGGATTCACGATGCATATCAGGGACGGAAGAATGCAACGAGCAGAGAAATTATCTGCTGATCTCTGTCGAAAAAATAGTATTTGGTACTGCTGATGCTGCAGTGGCACAAGCATACATAAGACAATCGCCAACAAGAACATTGTGCGTGTGGGGGGGGGGCCTTAAAAGAAAATAAATTAAGTCGACGTTTCAGGCAATGACCCTGCTTCACGTGAATTAATTCGTTACTCTTTACGTGTAGTTGGCATGAGACGTTGTGGTGTGCGCGCGTGGTGGCCTCACCGCTACCTTGGCTCATCTCCGGGCACTGTTTTCCTTCCTGAAAACAACCGCAATGAAACAACCACAATTAAACACCAACGACAACCATGCTCATAGTGAACCCTACTTACACGGTTAGAAAGTCAAGTTTAAAACGAAGAACCCATTGCATCGCAACATCCCTGATGATGATGATGATGACACCATTGATGACAAAAAGTAAATAATTCCAAATTGTAATGTCGTGCCACCACAAGGGGTTCGCTCCTCGCTCTGTGGATGAGGAACCACAGACGAGCGGGAATGCAGCAGCCACGCAGTTCCCCAAGCTCTGCGGACCTCTATATGAAGATGTTTTCAGCCAATTAATATTCATGGTGATCATGATCATCATCATCATCATCATCAGGATACACCTGATGACGATGATGCAGGTGGTCGTGATCAGGTCGACGACCGCATGGAACTCCGCAACGCCTGGCGAGAGTGGACGCTGCGTTTCTCACCATGCTGCCCGGCGCCGGTGCCGCGGCAATGACGGTGCGGTCCAGGCGTACCCGGCAACCGTCAACCTCCTCCTGATCGTCATGGAGATGCTGGATGGTGCGGTCGGCCTCCGCCAGCGCCGCTCTCCGGAGCTGCTCGTCCGGGGAGTTCATGCGGGCGAGCAGGTCAGCTGGGCGACACGTGCACAGAGGTCACACTTGTATCCTTTTCTCACTGGCACATCTGAACCGAGCCGAAGCTGTCCTGACCCAGGCCATCGTGGCTCAGGAGGCGCCATGTTGTTTTTTTCCACTAGCGGAAACCGTGCCGTGCCGCCGAAGTAACGCGCAGTGAACGAGCGGAGACGCCGCGTCCTCAGCGCGTACCGACCGACGTCACACGCAGCGATTGCGTCATTTGTCCCTGGCCCTGCTTGGCCCCGAGGTAACTTCAGTCGCCTGACAAGAATGGTGGGCGCACCTTCGGTTTAGTACCGGCCGGTCAAAACCACCGCTGTCATAGGCGGCTCGGCTCGGATGTGACGGTGGAAACGGCAATGCCCTGCCCTGCCCTGCCCACCCGTGGCGTGCGCGAGACTCACCGACGTCGTCCACTCTGCCCAAGAAGCGACCGAGTTGCTCGTCCGTGCTCGAGTCCACCATGGCCGCTGTGACCGTGTTGCTCTGTGCGTGTCTGCTCTGATGAATGGGACACACGCACAGCGGGATACAATACACACACCACACACACCACACACACCACACACACCACACACCCCACACACACCACACACACCACACACACCACACACACCACACACACCACACACACCACACACACCACACACACCACACACACCACACACACCACACACACCACACACACCACACACCACACACACCACACACACACCACACACACCACACACACACCACACACACACCACACACCACATACACACACCACACCACACACACCACACACACACACACCACACCACACACACACCACACACCCCACACACACCACACACACCACACACACACACCACACACACACAACCACACACACAACCACACACACAACCACACACACACCACACACACACCACACACACACCACACACACACACACCACACACACACACCACACACACACACCACACACACACACCACACACACACCACACACACACCACACACACACACCACACACAGACATAACACACACACCACACACAGACATAACACACACACCACACACACACACCACACATACACACCACACACACACACCACACACACACCAGGCCAGTACCACGCCTGTGCCCCCTTCTCCGTGCGTCTCTCCCCGGCTCGTGCCCGCGTGGCGCTCTGTGGGCGCTCTCTCAGCGCGGTCCCAGCAGCAGCAGCGACAACTCCTCACGAGCCTCGTTAATTACCACCTCGGCTCATCACCCCCCACACACACACCAATTAACCCGATGTGCCCGCTTCATTAATCAACTCCTCGAGCAATCATCGGGACTCGTCGAGCAGCACGGAGACCCATCGTGAACCCTGACCCCCAACTCTCACGGAAGGCGCCGCGGTTTCCATTGAACTCACGCCAAGATCGCCTTCACCCTCCCGCCTTCACCCTCCCTCCCTCACGAGTTCGATCTCCCGGGCGGGCAGCGCCACGCGAGGTGCGTGCGGGGCTCGGTCGGAGTGGCGAGCTTCCCGATTCCCGGCGTCCCTCGTCTCCACGGCGACGCGCGCGGACGTCACGTGACCACCCGCCGTGCGTGGTTGTGAATGAATGGCTCGACGTGCGCGCGAGTGAATGAGGGAGTTGTGAATGAGTGAGTTGTGAATGAGTGAGTTGTGAATGAATCGCCTGATGTGGGCGAGTGAACGAGTGAGTTAATTGTGATTGGGTCGTCTGATTTTTGTGCGAGTTAATTAGTTGTGAATGGATGACTTAATTTTTTAGCGAATCAGTTAATTATGAATGATTCCGCTGTTTTAAATCTAAACGAATCAGTGAATGTGAATTAATCAGCCGATTTGCGAGTGAATCATTTCATTATGAACGTTTCAGCTGGGCTTTTTGGTATCTGAATGAATCGGTGAACGTGCACTTCATCAGCTGATTTGCGAGTGAATCAGTTTGGCCAGGTAGGCCTCTTCGAGTGTCGTGACTGTTTCATTTCTTTCCAGGAGGGTCCTGCCATGTCCCAGGCGAGTCATCGTGCCGTCTCACTTTGAGCAGCCACGCCGCCGGAACGCAGGTTACCAAACTCTTGCGAATGGGGTTCAAGGGATCTTGGATGTCTCCACCGTGATTGAAGCGCAGGGAGCCTGGCGCCGGACATTTCCTGTAAAGACCCCACCGCAGTGTGTGGTCACATCACCACCACGGCTGCGTCGGGAGGCCTTCGTCCAGAGGTCGATCGACAATAGGCCGTCTATCAACGTTGGGTCGACTTAAATAGTGAGAGCACTCGATGCTGCAACCCAGACTGGATATATGTATGGGACCTTTTTTACGGGTAACAATAAAACGGGTGTCAAGATGTCCAACTAGACACGCCTCTTGCCAGGCATCAAGTTTGCATGAGCCACACTTGCTTGTGGTAAAACATGGAAACAGCCTCCTTTATAACCTTGCCGCACCAGTGTTAGGCCAGTGTCTTGAGTGGTGGTGATTATTATAATTATGCAAGTGACAAACGGGGCTTTTAATGTCCCCGTGAAGAACTTACAGATCTCTATTTATTTCTCGATATCCGATATAACCTGGCACGTTCTGTTTACATAACAACCCTGACTAGTTGGATGTGTCGGGTGATGGCGGGTTTATCGACAAATATATATTTACGCGATCTAACCCAAAAAACCTCTATTACAGACTTTCTTCTGTTTGCTGTTAACATCGAGAGAGTGTCAACCCCGCCGTGAAATGTTTCCGTGCAGAGTTCGATTCCTGACTCGGGTTTACGTCGCTTGTGGGCGATGTCTGAAGTACTCTTAGGCTGCTTCGTCCCATGTGGGAATAATTAAGTGAAAGTCATTAAGGGTCTCATAGATAGGAAACACATTAACTTTGCAAAGAGGTTATATTCTCGTCCAAAATTTCATTCCAGCCATCAGCTCGAGATGGTTGCTATTTTTTTGCTACGATACTCCGTACCCTGACTTACAGCTTTCGTGACTGCAGGAGTTCGTATTCTTTGGGTCTTTCGGTAGGGTCGCGTAGATGGGTTCAAATTAACATACAAATGGGTTTGGGCCTATCTGCATGGCTTTATCGGGAGACCCAAATAATATGAACTCCGTACCCCGGTGAGCCGAGTTAAATTCTCACCCGTGGCTAACATCAGTGGCGAGTGATCGATCTAAACCGGTCGTGCACCAACCAGTATTGACCTACGTGGTGAAGTCTGGTCAAACTACACTTGTGATCGACATGGTATGGGAAGGTATTCATTTTAATATCACAACTAATATTATTATGCTTGTTTACCCATAAACTTAAACTAAACGTTTTTTTTCACCAGCGAAATAGCTCTTTTTCAGAAACGACCTGGCCACAAATGATAGCTCAATGGAGTGGCATATCACGTGGGGATGTATAGCCGGCAAATACTCTCAACGCGTGATGTCGATTATAAATATGGAGGGGAAAACACCCGGAGGACCTGGAGAAAAATCCACACGACCACGGGGAGAGAGACACGCAAACTCCAAACGTACAGCAGGCGTCAGGGTCGGAATCGAACCCACGATCCTCCTGCATAACAGGCGAGGTAGTTAATATCTCCTAGCCACGGCAGCAGGGAGGTAACCCAGAGCAGGTGGAGAACGTTACAAACTCCACACAGACCCCCACGCCCAGGTCAGAAATCGAACCCAAGCCCCCTGTTGCTGTGAGCCTCGAGTGTTCACCACTGCGCCACCACCCGTGGACCTGGCAGTGGACCGGTAGAGAGTTGCGTGTTGCATCGATTTAGAAGGGCATACCTGAACCGTACCAATGACAGATTGTAACATTTATATTTTAGCATGTACGCATCAAAATGTAGATGTATTTTTGAACGAAATTACTTTACGTGGTATGAATATAGTTATGATACCGATAAAAGCCTGGCGTAAAGTGAAGCTCATGAGATAAGCGACTGACGGGATCTTTGGGGGGGGGGGGGGGTTCGTAATGAGGGACACTGATAAGACAGTCCGTCACTTAAGTCAGCGTCTTACAAGCTTGACGATTTAACATGGACATTCAGTCCTGCTTTCGTTCTCACGAAATGTCTTTACAGAGCATACAAGTGCACCGCCTAGTGTTCGTAAGGTGCAACAGCATAGACACGAGGACGCGACAGTCCTGTAGTTTAACACGTCGACTTTCGCGACCAATTTACGCACATTTTTTCGTAAATTTTACGCGATCTAACCCAAAAAATGATCTATTATGGAAGTCCTGTAGTAGTCCCGTAGTGCCATCTTCAGACGCCGTTTCTCTGAGACGAGGGTCACGGTCACACTGTTGCTGTTTTTTCCTGGATTTTTCTGTTGCGTGTAGTGACTTTAAGATGTTTCTTGTTCATGTTTTTGTTTTGTTGCGGTTGCACCCGAGTCAAGAGCCGCATGGCTCACAGGGTTATACCTAATAAATGAAAAAAAAACATCCTGCATGGACAGCTCGCCCTTGACACCCCGAGCTGTGTTGAACTCATTGTTCCCATTATCATCATTATTACTAGCAGTATTCTCGTCTTGTGACAGCAGCCTCAACAGCAACAGCAGCGACAGCGCGGGAGGGGCAGGGAGGGCTCCGAGTCCAGCGTCGAGTCCGGTCAGGCGGCGGGCACTCGTGGACAAAGAGCGACGTCGCAGCGAGTCGCTGGAGTGCATCCACAGAGCGGGTGGTGGTGCTCCCACGTTGGCACCGGGGTGTTTGGGTCAGGTTGGCTAAACGAGGCGCCCTGCCTGGTGTCGAACCTGTGGAGCAGGGCCCGTGATGGAAGGCGTGGCAGGATTTAACTCCATGGGCCTTTGGCCTTTTCACTAAAGTCTAAGTCTAAAGGAATATAAATATATGATATACACTGGATATACTGTGTATATATTAATGTCCCAAGGTGGAAGCTGCCGCATCCTCCTCAACAAGCGGGACAATCCCTGGGAAAACCAGGACAGTTGGCTAGCCTCGTGAACACTCATCAGTCAGCTGAACACATGTTTAATATAATTTTTTTTTAAACATACATATAATGCAGAAACCCTCCAGAAAAAAACCCAGTCCCTCCAACTCAGTGTGGCTTCCTGGGTAAATCAATAAAGATTAATATTATAACAACCAGAGCACTGCTAGCGGGGGGGAGCGAGCAGAGCGACTCCACGTCGCTGCTTAATACTGCGATCGCGACCGAGAATAAATACCGACCGAGTTACACCGCATGCACACGACACGCTCATGTTTGTATAATACTGTGAATGTAGAAAAAACACGAATGGTCGCATTGACACCCGATATATAAGAAGACAGCACACAGCACAGCAACAACGGTCCCGGAGGGCCACCAGACGTGACACAGGGGACCCGTAGGGAAGGGAAACACCGGGACACCAATGGTACAGGACATGGGGGGGGGGGGGGGGACTCCACCGGATACACGGGGACACCATACGAGGGAGACACAGGGACACAACGGGAGACACAGGAACACATGGGAAAGGAGGCACTGGGATATGGGGAGACACGGGAATACCAGGTGCTAGGGTTAGAGCTAGGCCAGGTTGTATGTTGAACTTCTTTCGCACCGTACGTAGCCAACCGTGCTTATCGCAGGTCCAGGACAAACTGAACACAAAAAGCAGTTCCAAGGAAATGAGTTTTCAATCTCGATTTAAAAGTGCATTGCTCCAGTAGCATCCTAATATCGGAAGGCAGCGCATTCCAGACGGCTGCAGAAGCGCACCGTAAAGCGCACCCTCAAGCGCACAATGCCCAGCAGCTGAATAGGTTAGGGCGATGTTTCGGGGTTGGGTTTATGGATATGATTAAGATCGTAATGTGGGCTAAGGTTGTGATTATGCTCTGTGGTGGCAGTTAGGTTAAGGGCTAGGGCTCGGGTTATGGTTATAGCTATGGTTAGTTTGAGCTATGGTTGGATTAGGGTGAGAGTTAGAGATAGGATTAGGGGCAATGCTTTAGGGCGACAGCAGCGTTAGGGCGATGGTTAGGGCCAGGGCTGGTGTGACCACGACCCTGCAGGGCGGTCGCGGCACCAGCGAGCTCATCGCCTGGCTGGTTGCCGGGGTAACCGGGACAAAGAGATCGGGGCACGCGTGGTGATGGCAGGAGACGAGAAGCAAACACGGCGGCTGCATTGTGCACACATGAAGCTCGTGTGTGCACACCCACGCCATGCGCTCCATACACACAGCCCTGGGCATACCATACACACGCCCTGAATACGATACACACACGCCATGCAAATCCACATACTCCATACACACACACTATGCATACCATACACACACGCCCTGCAAACCCACATACTCCATACACACACACTATGCATACCATACACACACGCCCTGCAAACCCACATACTCCATACACACGCCATGCAAACCCTCATACTCCATATACACACACTGTGAACACGATACAAACTCAAACACCCCCCCACACACACCGTGGACACTACACACACGCTAAACCCTCCTCACCCGTCGCGTTTAACAAATCGCTGCCGTTCTCCGTGGAAAATTTAGGAGATGGAAAAAAAAATGAATTCCGGGATTGAAATGGATGAATAATGACCAGCACGTCTCTCCTCGCATCTCTGCGAGCGGCAGCCCAGCACTGACAGGGGATTCATTTTAGTTTTAGTCAGGGCTCTATGTTCTCACCCGTCACACCACTTCCAGTATACCTCTGGCCGCTATACCTGTGGCTGCGAGTCAAGTGCCACCTTACGCCAGTCAAACCGCCACCAGCGACCCGGTAAAAGAATACTGCCGAGCTCAACAACAATCAGCCACAGTACCGCCACAATCCACACCACCACCAACAGCCCCACCACCAACATCAGCAGCATTACCACCATCACCACCACCACCAGCAAAGCAACGGTCTCCCGTGTTGCCCATAACAGACTGTTGGGGCAAGCGCTGTTAGCGAACACAAGGGCAGCATGGCACGCAAGGGGGGTGGGTGGCCATGCTCGGCCGCCTTTGCCTCCCAGTGCTGATGTTTACACACCATACAGGGTATTCATTAAGGCTGAGTTGACCTAGGGGAGGCCCAGGACCAGTTCAGATATATTGAGCGTGAATCTAACCCAGATATCCGGGTTCGTATCGTAGTGCACTAACCACTGCGCTTCCGCTCCCCATACCAACACCAACAACAACCGCCATTCGCCACTAAGTGGCGGTGACGTCACCACGACGCTTGTGCCAGGCAATGTGCACCAACACCACGACCAGTATCACCCCCACGAGAACCATCAGCACCAACACTACAACCACCAACACCGTCAGTATCTCCACCAGCAGCAGCACAGCATTGGCAATACTGCTATAGCACCACCGGCACCAATATCACCAGCAGCACCAGCAGGATGAGTACAGGTGGACTCGCACAGGAAATTTTGACTCGCAGCGAATGACTCAAAAGCCCACGACAAGCGATGCGTCGTGCGTGCATCGGAATCCGCTCGCGGGGCGTAACGTTGCCCTGCAACCACGAGAGGCGCTGCCACTCACCACAAAGAGCCAGGTCACGAATCGATTGGCGAACTCGGCATCGCGAAAAATCCCAGCCACCGGGACCGCATTGTATCGACCCCCAGAGGAATGATGGCGTTGAGTATTATACATAGGTCAACAAGAAATGTTTCGTAAACGAATTCACATTTGCTTTGCACAAGGCACCCCTGACCCCACACGTTACATCACTTGGTGTTCGCGCCATCCCGCAGTGCGGCGGGGCAATCATCGCCAAGGAAGGTGCTGCTGTGTTTCAAAAACACAGCCTGGGGTTGTTTCACAGTAGGGGGCAACGTCGCTATGTGGCTTCAATTATTTGACGAGTTATTTATATTTTTTTAAATGTTGTCAAGTTTGGACCGTGACGCTAGCACACACACACTACTCTATTTTGAATAACACCACGGGATCTTTAACGCGTCTGCTATAAATCAGACGGCGCGCAGAATGATTAATGCTCAATACGCAGCGCAGTATTAACCGGGGGGGGGGGGCAGCCACGGTGGCTGGTATCGCTAACCTCCACAACGAGCGGCAAAATCGCTGCGCTACCGCTCGACCACCGCGTCGCCACCCCGGACGATTGGGCGCCGAGCACGCTGCCACGGCGGCGCCAGCGGTGGAACCCTCGGAGCCCTCGCCGAGCCAGGCCCCCCCGCGCACCCCCACCTCCTGGCCCCGAGCCCCGGGGGCCGTGGGGCCCGGCGGTTTTGGCACAAAAACTCCGGCGGTGATGCCGCCGGTGTTATCTGGCTCTGAAAGGAGCACCTTCTATCCGGCCGGTAAAAGGGGCCGACGCCGTAATCTCCGTGCTGTCTATGTTCCGTGCGCGTTATCCGTGAGACGCGTGCGGGGGGAGGGCCCCTGCCACCCATGCTAGGCGGGGAGGCTGGTGGGGCCCCGGGCCCCCCCCGGGGGGCTCCCGTCCGGGTTTGGGGTCCCGGGCTCGGGAGATTCGGCCACGGGGGAGCCCAGATCCACGAAGCTGCCCATTGAGCCCCCCGGCGCGAACAGAGCGCCCTGCACACACACAGCCACACGGAGACGTGCGTAGACATTCAGAGATCTAGACAGAAACAGAGGTACGTAGAGAGAGGGAGACACATATAGAGCCACTCTGCTGCACTCACGTAGAGATATATATGGTGACGCACAGAGAGACAAAGAGATATACATGCAGAGACATAGCTACACAAAAACATAAATACACAAAGACACACATACTGACATATATAGACATATAGATACACACACATACATACGGACACACGTAAACAAAGAGACATACACACATTCACAGGCACAGGCGCATACAAAAACGCACATGCTGTAGACATAGACGCATACAAGAGAGAGACACAGACAGTGCGATGGAGTGAGACAAAGGAAGGCAGAGAGCGTGACACGGACCTTGGAGCCGGAGACACAGAACA
The DNA here is from genome assembly GCF_048934315.1 of Petromyzon marinus. Classification (NCBI taxonomy): domain Eukaryota; kingdom Metazoa; phylum Chordata; class Hyperoartia; order Petromyzontiformes; family Petromyzontidae; genus Petromyzon; species Petromyzon marinus. The sequence goes on from NC_133698.1 coordinate 13,986,149, forward strand.
GCTCAGTGAGGTTGGGTCCCACTGAGTCGGACACGAAGTTGCCGTTGCTGTAGGCGTGATGCTGCTGCTGTAGCGAGTCGCCCCCCCGCGCGTCGCCGCCCCCCCGCGCGCCAGGCCCGTAGGCGTGCTGCGCGAACGCGCACTCGTCCCCGGGCAGCGCCGCTCCCAGCGCCCCGATCTGGGAGGTGCGCACGTGGAACGGGAAGTTCCGATTGGCGGCGGACGGCCGGGTCATCACCTGCGGTCGGTGCAGAAGGAAAGGGGGAGACACGCGGAGGAGTGGGTGGGTGAGCGATTCAGTGGGTGAGTGGCTGAGTGAGAGACTGAGTGGGTAAGTGAGCAGGTGAGTGGGCGAGTGAGCGAGTACAAAAGTTCTGCATAACTGCGCACAGCGGTAGCGTGTTTGCCGCTTGTGGTTGCAGAGGTTCGCAGTTCGAATCCAGCGTCCGCCCTGGTTGTTACCACATGCTGTAATAATCGTAATCATACCACGCCGCGCATCTGCGTGCCCGCCGCTGCCTCACCAGGAAGACGGCGTGGGCGTAGAGGTGGATACCCAGCTGGATGTCGTTCACCATCTTTTCGCGCTCCCACTTCGCCATCACAAAGTTCGCGATTAGAGCCACGACCGGCACCGAGAAAAACCTCCACAAGGGAAGGGGTGAGGGGGATAACAGCCACGACTTGAATGAGCCACGTGGTTCTAACGAGCCACAAGCGCTGGCTATCTCTCTCTCTGTGTCTCTCTCTCTCTCTCTGCATCTCACCAGAAAGTGTAGGCGACGAAGAAACGCACATAGAAGCGCTGCTTGTCGGGGTGGCGCTGCAGCGTGCGGTACACAGAGCAGCAGAACCACACGTACGCCGTCAGCTGCATCAGCATGAGGCCATAGCCCACGGGAGACTCGTAGGTGTACAGCACCTGGCCCGGGTCAAACCACTACACACACAACAGCAGCGTGCCACGCTAAGTATACACAAACGCAAAAGACAAACATCCCCCGTGTATGCTATAACAGACTGTTGGGGCAAGAGCTCTTTGTGAGCAGCACCTATGAAAAACCGCATGGCACACGAGGGCGAGGTGGCCAGCACCACGCCCAGCCGCCTCTGTCTCCCCCCAATGTTGTTTAAAACCGCACCCGAGACTCATCTAAGGCCCAGTCGATCTAGGGGAGGTCCAGAACCGGTTCAGACATTTGTCACGGACATGTGCTGTTAACGGGAATCAAACTCGGGTTGCTGGGTTGCAGAGCAGTGCACTAACCACTACACTACCGATACATTATTTCAACTTGTAACGCGCCGCACAGCATCCGCTCACTCGCGAAGAGAGAGAAAACATGAGGAACCACGGAGAAGTGGAAAAGGGAGAAAACATGCGTGTGAGGGGGGGAAACACTCGATGCCAAACAGATCGAACAAACCAAGGGTATGACACCTCCTCGACACCCACTGGAAGGGAGTTTCACAACATTTGCGTGATCCACCAACCCTGATCACCACAGTGCTGGATTACAGGCCGGGTGCATCCACCCGGGCGAGAACGGTGTCGTCCACACGGGTGAGCGCTTCGCTCACCTTTGCCTCGTAGATGAAGAGGCTGGCGTAGGTGGTGGTGTAGAGCGTCATGTACACGGTGAGCTTCACCACCCCTGCGTGGCTGATGCGGCCCCTGCACAGCGGGCAGCGGGGGCGACACGGCGCAACTCACGATTACCGATAGCGGTGGGGCATGGGTCAAGGTACATTCACACACACATATACACGCAGTGAAACTGTTACACGCACTTACATACGCATGCTGACACGTGCAATCAAACTCAGTGTGTGCGTGGGTGTGGATGCTTGTGTGCGTGCATTGTGTTTGTGTGCGTGTGTTTGTGTGCGTTTGTTTGTGTGCGTATGCGCGTGTGCGTATGCGCGTGTGCGCGTGTGCACGTGTGCTAGCATGTGTGCTAGCATGTGTGCTAGCATGTGTGCACGTGTGCGTGCGTACCGCGTAACCGTGAAGCCCTTCCCCAGCAGGATGAGCAGGAGCAGGAAGGTGAGGAAGCTGGCTGAGAAGAGCAACTTACCTGCACAGTGCACACAAACAGCCCCCCCACCCCGTAGCCTTTAACGGAGTGCTGGGGCAAGTACTTTGAGCTAGGCAGCACCGATGAAGGCCGGCACTGGGACACGAGGGAGTGGGTGGCCAGCACCATGCACGGCCACATCGCACCGGGTACACAATTGAGATTGATTCGACCTAGGGGAGGCCCAGGAATCCGGCTAAGATAATCGTCAACGGTGTTGTTCGTGAGGGAGAATCAAACTCGGGTCGCCGGGTTCGTAGTGCAGCACAATAACAGCGACACTACCGCTCCCCACAAAGAGAAAGTATAACAGACGATGTTCCGTTCAGTGGTCCTTCATAGCACATCAATAAAATAAAGAGACACACACGTACATACGCACGCACACAACAGACCACCCCTCTGGCTCGCACAGGCGGCGAGTGGTGCTGGTGCGTCCACTCACCCAGTACGCGCACGGGCTGGTTCCCACTGCCCGTGCGTGCGTACCCTCCCCAGTAGATGCACATCAGTAGGAGGCTCAGCACTGTGGAGATGAGGAGGGGGGGGGGGGAAAGGTGAGTATTTGAGCAGGCAGCTCGCTCTCACCAACTCACTCACCCAACCACTCACTCGTTCATTCACTCACTCACTGACCCCCTCTTACTCCCCCCACACAGTGGTCCACTGCTCTAACTCACTCATTCATACTTATTCACCACAATCCACCACATCCTCACCCAAACTGACCATTCACTCATCCACCCAGACTCACCAGTCGCTGACACCTGCCTGCCCACCCACTGCACACTCACTATCTGTTCACTTACCCACCCCCTCTAACAGTGTTCACTCACCCACCCACTCCCTCACTCACCTGCTCACTAACTCGCCCGTCCAAACCAATGTAACTCGACCACATGCCCGCCCGCGTACACTCGTCTGCGCGTACACAAGCGTCCGCGTCCACCCACGCACCCGCACATATACATGTATACGCGTGTGTGCTTGCACATGCCTTGCATCCCCGCAGCCGCCATGAACAGTTTGTATGTGGAGTGGAAGAGCTGGCGCTTCCTCAGCAAGTCTGCGAGACCGGGATAAGAGACCAGAAGATAATACAATACAACACACAATAAGAATCAGAATATTTATTTATACTCGAGGAATCCAATGAGCTCTAAAGCTCTTTTTCACAGATGTGCAGTAAAGCTGCTCCTGCGTCTGCACGCCGACGGGCGACGACACCTCGGTGATGGTGCAGTGTGTGCGCGCACACAGGGGGCACGGGGGCATGGGGGCAGTGTGGCGAGGGCAATAGCTGTTGGCCAAGGAGACTGAGAGGCATGCAGGTCCACAGTCGAACCCGGGCCCTTCGAAGTGTGACTGCGTCTCGAGGAGCTGGACAGACGCACTGGGCGCTTTTGTGTTGTGGGGGCGTAGGTCTCTACATTAATCTGTGGGTCTCTGGGGTCTGTGTGAGTATATGGGTCTCTATGCGAGTCCAAGGGTCTCTTTGAGAGTCTGTTCAATACAACGTAGATTCATATAATGTCTACATATGACTGAAGTCTGCCATACGAATGTGTAATTTCCACCACTGGTTCAGCAGGGCTGCAACCATGAAATGAGCATTTATGCCTCAATGCTAATTTGAGCTTGAAATCACTTTTCACTATTAATATATAGGTGAGTCACCTGTGTAAAGGTGAGTGTGGTGAGTACGGATGGTGTGGTTGTCGAGTTACTCCTATTGAGTCGGTGAGTGTGGTATCTGTGTGTGGTTGGCGAGTTTCTCCTGCCTGACATGAGTGTGTGCGTGAGTGTGTGTACGTCACCCGCAAAGTAGCAAGACACAGCGAGAACAGCCGAGAAGACGAGCAGGTACGTGATGTCTGCCTGCAGGATTCCTGAAAACACACGCACGTGCAAACATGTACGGGACAAAGATCCCCGTATCACCTAAACAGACTGTTGGGGCAAGTGCTGTTAGCGAGTAGCATATATGAAGGCCAGAATGGTACACGAGGGGGTGGGTGGCCAGCACCACGCCCGACCACCTTTGTCTCCCTAGCGGCTATGTTTACACACCGCACCAGGTACTCATTTGAGGCTGAGTCGACCTAGGGGAGGCTCAGGACCAGTTCAAATAATCGTCACTGGTGTTCGCCGTGAGCGGGAATCGAACCCGGGTCCCCGGGTTCGATGCTCAGCGCGCTAACCGCTACACTGCCGCTCCCCCCACACACACAGACACAAGTGTATGCAAATAGACCACACACACATACATGATTATGCACACAGACAGACTCAAACATGGGAACAAAGGTACACACACATTTACAAAGATACAAGACACATGCACTTGGATCCATGTCGACATCAGGCATAGTGTGAAGGCGTGTGTGTGTGCGTGCATGTGTGTGTTCGCGTGCATGTGTGTGTGTGCGTGCATGTGTGTGTGTGCATGCATGTGTCCGTGCTTTCACCAGATCCGTACCGAACTCGTCCGCAGAGAAGTGCCGAGTCCAGAAGGAGTCTCCATTGGTCAGCGTGAGCTCAAAGTCCACGACCAAACCCCCACCCTTGGCAGCAAAAGACAAAGACGCCACTGATGTTGGCCGTGAGCAGGAATCGAATCAGATGCCCCCTATAGTCTTAACAGACCATTGGGACAAGTGGTGTGGCCTGGACTATGCCCGGCCAACCTTTATCTCCCCAGTGCTGATGTTTAATACACAACACATCAGGTACTGATTTAAGGCTAAGTCGACCTAGAGGAGGCCCAGAACCGGTTCAAAAATGTATCACTGATGCTGGCCTTGAGCAGTAATCGAACTTGGATCGCCGGGTTCGAAAAACAATGCACTAATCACTGTGCTACCACTCCACACATATACACACACTGCTTATACATGTACGTATACACCACATGCAAACACGCACGCACACACACACACACATACGCTCATGCACACACACGTAAAACGTTCAGGTGGTGGGTGATGACCGCACGTACGCATGTTATATGAGCGTGTTGTGTGTGATGTACACGCACACACGTGTGTGTAATTTACATGCACACACGTGTGTGCGTGTGCCAGACTTACTTCGCACTTGCTCAGCACGATGTACCACCAGCGCTCACGCACCGAGCGGAAACTCCGCGAGCCTCGACACTCCAGCATTCCCTCCACGACCTGAGGGGTGACAGGCGGCGGGGACAGGCAGGTTGGGGCCTAGTGGCGGTTCAGTGGTGGGTGACAGACACAGCAGTAACACAACACAGCGGTGCACTGACAGAGACACACAGCAACACAAGCAGGTGGACTCACCTCGCAGCCCGACCAGGTGTACTCTGTCGTCAGGTTGATCACCTGGTTGTTTTCTGGCCGTAGGACCTGTTCCTTCTGCTGGCAACTCTGCTCACACAACGCACAGGCGAGCACGGGTCTTGTAACAGGTATGCGCAGGTGCTCACAGGTACGCATAGGTACACGCAAAAACACAAAGGTGCATCTCTATACCACTAAATAAGCTCAAACCTCCAGTAAATCACGTGACTCCTGTGTGGCCACCCCCACTCTGAACCCCTCCCCGCCGTCCCCTGTGCAAACAGATGCTGCATATCTTAACATATCAGAGGCTGGGTTAAGGGACTGGCTTGCCAGCTTGTTGTTATTTACGACAGGCCCTGCTGCTACTGTTGGTGGCTGTGTGGGCACTCACCTGGGAGGGCTGCTTGTAGACGGCGGGCCACTGCGACGGGTCATCAAAGTACAGCAGCACGTTCTGGCAACAAAGCGCCTGCACACGAAGACAAAGATTCCCTGTGTAGCCTTTAACGGTGTTTTGGGGCAAGTGCTGTTAGCGAGTACCTATTAAGGCTGTAACGGCACACGAGGGTGTGGTATTGGACAATACCACGCCCAGCTGCCTTTGTTTCCCCAGTGCTGATGATTTCACACTGCAACAGAAACACATTTTTCGTTTGAAAGGACTTAGGGGAGAGTTCAAATATCTGTCAACGATGTTGGCTGTGACCGGAAATCAAACTCATCTTATCTTTGGGTTCGCCGCACAGCGTGCTAACCGCTGTACCACCGCTCTCTCCATTCGTGACACGGACATCGCTCACTCGTGACTCTCACGATCCACTTGCCACTCGTGCTCGTTAATATTAATCGGATGCTCCGTCTCCCCACAGACATTCGAGATGGACACTACGCTCACTATCCCTGGTGGATACGGCGAGGACACATGGGGGTGGACACACGGGGTAGACACACGGGGTACACACAGGGTGGACACACGGGGTAGACACACTGGGGTGGACACACGGGGTACACACAGGGGTAGACACAGGGGTAGACACACGGGGTAGACATATGGGGGTGTACACACAGGGGTAGACACACGGGGTAGACATATGGGGGTGTACACACGGGGGTAGACACACGGGGTAGACACACGGGGTAGACACACGGGGGTGTACACACGGGGGTGTACACACAGGGGTAGACACACGGGGTAGACACACGGGGTAGACACACGGGGTAGACACACGGGGGTGTACACACGGGGGTGTACACACAGGGGTGTACACACAGGGGTGTACACACAGGGGTAGACACACGGGGTAGACACACGGGGTAGACACACGGGGTAGACACACGGGGTAGACACAGGGGTGTACACACAGGGGTGTACACACAGGGGTAGACACACGGGGTAGACACACAGGGTAGACACATGGCTGTGTACACACAGGGGTGTACACACAGGGGTAGACACACGGGGTAGACACAGGGGTAGACACACAGGGGTGTACACACGGAGTAGACACAGGGGTAGACACGGGGTAGACACGGGGTAGACACACAGGGGTAGACACACGGGGTAGACACACAGGGGTAGACACATGGGGGTGTACACACGGAGTAGACACAGGGTAGACACACGGGGTAGACACACGGGGGTAGACACATGGGGGTGGGCACATGGGGTAGACACATGGGGGTGGGCACATGGGGGTGGACACAAGAGGGTGGACACACGGGGGTGGACACACAGGGTGGACACACGGGGGTGGACACACGGGGGTGGACACACAGGGTGGACACACGGGGGTGGACACACGGGGGTGGACACATGGGGGTGGACACTAGGCCACCCAAGACCACTCACCTCAGGGTAGCGGAAGAGGAATTCCATCTTTCCGTAGTCGGTCAGGAAACAGAAGCGCGTGAGGAAGAGCCAGTCCTAGACGCGACACGGAGACACGTGGACAAAGTCATCCCATATTGAAAGTGATGTTTGCGATAACCTGTTAAGGTCAACAGGGTGCATGTTGGGGTGCCGCAGAAGGCACCATGGCAGGCCACACGTCTCCCCAGTGTTGATGTTTACATTCTGCACAAGGTACTCAGTGTAGACTAATGTCCTAGGGGAGGCCCAGTGCAGGTTCAATTTTAACTCGCCACTGATGTTAGACGTGGGTGGAAACTGAACTTAGGTAGCCGGGTTTAAGGCGCAGCGTATGAACCACGGCAAACACAAACTCGTGAACACACAGGCATACATGGGCACACACGTGTACATAGCCGGGTTAAAACACCCACGTCTATGCACACCCAAGTAGACACACATACATGCACCTGTGTGTGCACCTAACCACACTGTCCTGTCAACACACTACGTGTGCACACGCACGTGTACACACCCCTATAAACACAAATACACGTGTGAACACATACACCTGTCAACTCACCCGCATTCCCACATTACCATGTGCGCACACACACAGTGCGCGCACATTATCGCCAGGTCACGTGCTCAGTCTCCAGAAACAAAATTGCAGTCACGGGGGGGTCCTGGTGGGTCTGGGGAGAGGTCCTGGTGGGTCGGGGGGGGGGGGGTCCTGGTGGGTCTAGAGGGGGGTCTTGGTGGGTTTGGGGGGGGGGTCCTGGTGGGTCCGGGAGGGGTCCTGGTGGGTCGAGGGGGGGTCCTGGTGGGTCGGGGTCCTGGTGGGTCTGGAGGGGGATCGTGGTGGGTCTGGAGGGGGGTCGTGGTGGGTCTGGAGGGGGGTCCTGGTGGGTCGGGGGGGGGTCCTGGTGGGTCGGGGGGGGGGTCCTGGTGGGTCGGGGGGGTCCTGGTGGGTCTGGAGGGGGGTCGTGGTGGGTCTGGGGAGAGGTCCTGGTGGGTCGGGGGGGGGGGGTCGTGGTGGGTCGGGGGGGGGGGTCGTGGTGGGTCGGGGGGGGGTCGTGTGGGTCGGGGGGGGTCCTGGTGGGTCTGGAGGGGGGTCCTGGTGGGTTTGGGGGGGTCCTGGTGGGTTTGGGGGGGGTCCTGGGGGTCGGGAGGTGGTGGGGGGGTCGGGGGGGGGGTCGGAAAAACAGAGCATTCACGCGCGCGCACCTCGGGCGCGCGCACGGAGCCGCGCACGATCTTGGCCGAGGCATGGGGCGCGAAGAGGAGGACGAGGAGGTGGAGCGCCAGGGCGACTGCGGCGAGGCGGACGAGGTGAAGGTGGTGGAAGGGGACGAGGTGGAGGAGGCGGAGCGGCAGAGGCGCGAGCGCCGTTCGCGACATCCCTCACCTCCTCGCTCACCTCCTCGCTCGCCTCCTCACTCACCTCCCTCGCCTCTTTTCCTCACCTCCCTCACGTCTGCACCAACTCCTCACCTCTTCCCTCAACCTCTTCACCTCTCTCTTGCCTCACCACCTCACCGCTCCCTTCACCACCTCGTCACCACATCCTCAGTCGCCTCCTTACCTCTATCCTCACCACATCCTCTTCACCTCCTCACCTGTTCCCTCACTACCTGTTTCCCTCACCTTTTCACCTCTTCCCTCACCACCACCTACCCTCACCTCTTCACCTCCTCACCCCTGCGCTATCCCGCCCCGGCGCTGCGTCTCCTGCACCTGGTTTTGCCGCGCGACGTCACGGGGGGGGTCTGCGTCATTTGTGTCATCGCGATCAATGGTGGTGCAGGGTCGTGACGTCACTACGTGACGTCACTGGCCCGCTTGAAAATGACGTCACGCGCCTAAAGATTAATTATGATCGCTGTGGCCCTTCAAATAAAATATATATAAGCCCATGTTTTAGGTAGTGGCTCTTTTAGCAATGAAGGGGAATTATCCGAAACATCGTATTTTCTTCGTTCATTGTGTTTGTGCATCACTGCCAACGCAGCAGCATCACCGAATAATTCGTTTTACAGATTGTGACATCGTTCATCACCGGAGTCACGCCGGCGTGATGACGCAGCCGTTAGTGAAATCGCGCGCGTGACGTCATCCCGATTGCATAATCGCGCCGGATATTCTCGGCATTGTGACGTCAAGTGGCCCTCAAGTCGCCTGGACCGGAGTGATACCGTTTCCATGGCAACGCTGTGAATTAACAAGAAAACACTAAAAACCTCAGCTTTAAATAAAAAAAACGAACAGTGCGGCTTTAAAAGGAACATTAATCAATAGGCGTCGTTCGAGCAATGACCCTTCTTAACAGAGCATTGTCAGCGCGGTTTGGACGCTTCACACTTGACCATTTTGGATATCACTTAAAAGTTGTAATACAAAATGAACTCTGAGCCATGTCTAACAGAGGGGGTCCCCGCCTATGCACATCGGGCAGCGGTGGCACCGCACGTGACTGGCTGTAACCCAGCACTGTGGAGACGGTGAGGGTTGGTGGGTCATACAGACGACACGCTTTGTCCCGTGAGCATCGAGGACCCATACACTGGCTCGCCATCAGAAGGCAGTAGAGTACAGCGAGGTGCGGAGTTCAACACGTAGAAGGCTTTCGCGACCAATATTGTTCATAATAAAGGTTGTTGGGTTAGATCGCGTTATTTATAAATGTGTCGTAACCCTCCACCACCCGACACGGCCAAACAGTAAAAAATGTGTCACGTTTACAAAGGACAAATAGTTCACTACTTTAGCCCACCGGTGTGTTGAAGAGTGAATCAACATCATTTAAAATTTGAGTACGACGTTTCGCTGGTAATTACATCCAGCTTCATCTGGCAATTGGCCAGAATGGTGAATTGGCGAATTGCCCGATGAAGCTGGATGTAATTACCAGCGAAACGTCGTACTCAAATTTTAAATGATGTTGATTCACTCTTCAACACACCGGTGGGCTAAAGTAGTGAATTATTTGTCCTTTGTAAACGTGACACATTTTTTACTGTTTGGCCATGTCGGGTGGTGGAGGGTTACGACACATTTATAAATAACGCGATCTAACCCAAAAACCTATATTATGAAGGTGCGGAGTGATATCATCTGCCCCTTCTGTATGATGGGATAGAGCGTTTCCCCCTCGCTCCCGTGGGTTTTCTCCGCGTGCTCCATTTTCCTCCCACGTGTATAAACGCTCGCTAATTGGCTGAAAACATCTTCATGAACAGGGAATTGCACAGCAATTGCGAGTGGCGCCAGGGCACCTCCTGGCAGCCTTCCAGCTCGTGGCTGTGCTTCCTAGGCAGCGATTGAGCCAATGAAATCAAGTTGCCACATTGTGGCGAGCACGGCTGGTGATGGTGGTGAATTGCTGAAATTGTTGGTGATTTTAAATGGGAGTCTATAAGACTGATGTTATACTTTCTGAAATTATGTTGTATTGTGTTCTATGGAATGGCACCTTGCATGGCAGAGCTATGCTAGGCCCCAGAGATTAATAAATAATTATAATATGGCTTGACACATGTGCCAGTGGATTTTGTTTTTCAGCCAATCCGGAGGAATGTTGAAAAGCAAGCGACATTTTGACGTTGTACAAACGTTTCACTGGAGATTACAGCCAGCAGTATCAGCTGTTAACAGCAGCTCAGCTCTCGTTGCATGAAGGAGCTTCCTGATCCCAGATCCTTCAGATTTGACCGACCATGTGCCGATTGAGAACTCCGTCGGGGTTTGGATTGTTGAGGAAACGGTGGAGGCCACGGTGTGAGCGTGGGTGATCATGTGTGGAGCGTAGGTGGAGCACAGGTGGAGCATGCTGTTAACACAAGCAGGTTGAGTGGAACAGGCAGCGAGGAACGACCACGTGAACGGGTTTAATCAAACAATTTGTTTGTCAATATTCACAATCCGAAGAGATCAGTTCGGAAAAAAAACTAAGCAGAGACGGGCCTGGCAAACACGAAAATGAAACACATCCGAGTGCGAGGGATGGGGGTGCAGGGGGTCGGAGGTCGTGCCCTGCGGATGCGAGGGGTGGGGGGGGCATCGCTTTGGTGAAGGTTTGGCAAAAAATGTACTGGGCGCTCAGAGAACCCGCGAGTAATTAACGCACACTCGCACTAATCCCCCGTAGGTGTGGCCAGCACCATGCCCGGCCACCTTTGTCTCCCCCAGCGGTGATGTGTACACACCGCATCAGGTACTCATGTAATGCTGAGTTGACCTCCAGGAGGCCCAGAACCGGTTCAGATATTCGTTTATGATTTGGCTGGGAGCGGGGAATCGAACTCGGGTCGCCCGGTTTGTAGTGCAGCGTGCTAACCGCTGCGTCACTGCTCCTCACTTTATCGCACGCACACAGACACACATGCACACAGAGACGCGCACACGCTGTAAACACAACCACGCAACGACGCACGTCGCGTCCGCACACCTGGACGGCTTTCGTGATGCGTGGCCCTCGCCCGACGCGGAGACTTTGTGCAATCGTACCTCCCAGACGCGGAACGAGAAAATGTGCATCGCATCAAAGTCATCATCATCATCACCTCGTCCTGCCTCGCCACAGACCGTCGGCATCCATCTCAACCCACAGACGCCGCGCTTGGCCCGTCTGTCTGTCCGTCCGTTTTATCTGTAACGGCAGCTCTTCAAATGTCTTTTCAAGAACGTTGTAAAAAATGTGAAGACCGTTTTTTTTCTATCAAGCCAGAAGAAATGAGCGAAGTGAAAATTATCGTATTTAAATAAATGTTGGGTTGGGTTTATTTTTCGGTGTTGGTGCGAGTCCAGCCATGGCTTCTGCCCGGGCGTAAAAGTTCCTGGCGTCAGAAGCTCCGGAGCTGAACCGTGACGAACCCCAACGAATCTGGCAATAACCGTGCTGGAGCCACGTGCTGCCCGGATCCGGTCCGGGTGGCTCCATGGTGTGGCAGGGAGGAGCAGGGGGAGGCCCCACGTGGATCGGCGCTCAGAAGACGAGGATCCGGTCTCTCCGAGTAGAGTCCAAGTCGTCATCCAGCGTCAGCAGCACCTACACATACCACACACACGTGTGTGTGTGTGGTGTGCGTAGGTGTGTGTTTGTTTTTCGCACACGTATGTGTGTGTGTGTGGGTCACAGTGGGGAGTGGTAGTTTAGTGGTTAGTGCATTATGCTGCAAACCCAGCAACCCGAGTTCGATTCCCATTCACGGTCAGCACCAGTAACGATTATCTGAACCGGTCCATGGGTGTCGTTAGATCAACTCGGCCTCAAATGAGTACCTGATGCGGTGTGTAAATATCATGCATTTGTATGGTGTGTGTACATGCATGTATACGTGCAGGCGTGTGAATGCGTATACGCGAATGCTTGTATGCGAATGCGCGTACGCGAATGCGCGTGCGTGAATGCGTGTGCGTGAATGCGCGTGTGTACGAGCAGGTGTCTGTACCATGAAGGACAAGAACATGGCGATGGAGGAGATGAAGTGCCAGATGTCGTGGTGGTCGTAAAACTTGAGCAGCACGCACTCCTTGTTGCGCTCGCGAGACTGTGCGGCGGTCTCCTGCACCGCACGGCCGCCACACACGACGCATGGCTGTGACACACGGCTGTGACGTATGGCTGTCACGCACGACCGTGACGCATGGCTAGTGACGCGCGAACCTCTCGACGCACACGTGACACTTCCTGATGACACTCCGGCTACACGCTAAGTGTTGGGGTCCGATTTGACAACACGACGTCACTTCTGCGACGTCACACCCGAGGTTTTCTGCCACGAGCGGTGGCTCTGCGTGGCGTCACGGCATCTGGCACAGACGACGAGCGGTCTCGCTCTCGCGCAACGCAAATGACGCGGAATAATCTGATGGCAAGATCCAGAATTGTTCTCGACAATGGGGATCGCATCCCGACCACCGCGCGTCACAAGCAGTCTTCTCTCAGGTCTGCGTGCGTAGGATCAGGGGGGTGAGGGGGGGAGCGGTGGGGTGAGAGGTCAAGCTGACCTCCCAGCTGGTGAGCCCCTGGAAGAAGAAGTACATCGCGAAGCCCCAGGCCACCGAAGCTGCCAGGATGCAGAGCAGTGGTGTCGGGCGGATGGACTCTCCGCTGCGGATCTACAAACAGGGACACGCGGGGACACACACACACAGACACACACAGTCACATGGGGGAAGACGGAGAAACACAGCCACACAAGAGACATGTGGGGTAAGAAACGCTTGCCACTACATGTAGGGCAAGCCAGATGATGAGGACGTGATGAAGGTTAATATGATGACGATTTGGCCGTTATGGAGAAAGAGTCCCGAGGAGATGACCAAGGTGAAACGAGCGACGACGATGATATCCTTAAGGAGCACCACGTGATCGGAGCGATGCGATTACGGTGATAACGCTGCAACTGTGTGGCTTTGAGACTAATGTGATGATGACGATGCTGCTGCCGTCAGCTCTGCTCGTGTGCTGCTGATGACGATGATGACGATGATGACGATGCACCTTCATAATGATGTAGAAGGCCGAGTAGAGGAGCAGGTTGCTCATGAAGATGGCGAGCAGATAGCTGTCGAAGTCCCGCGGCCGATACACCATGCCCCATATCGCACTGGTGGTTGGCACGAGATTATTAATGACACAGAAAATTGTACGATTCTATTCTCGCGAATGATGGAAGGAGCAATGCGATCAGCAGCTAAAGCCACTGTCCGAGGTCTGCTGTCCACGATGAGAGGGTATCAGGAGAGAGTTGGTGCAGTTTTGCTGTTCCTCCTCCTCCTCTGTTGAAGGAACGCAGACCACAGCAGGTTTACAGTGTGGTCCATAGTTTGGGTGGCATGGCCACAGTCACATTACTGTGGCTTGTGTCTAAATTTCCATTGACTAACCACGATAGCAATAACACAGTGAGAATCGGCGAGTGATGATCACGGTAGTGGTAGTATTGTGTGAAGATTCGTGTACTCACTAGGACCAGTTAAAAGCATTGCCGAGCAGCAGCAGAATGAGCCTGTCCTGTAAGAGACGCACGCACAGCACGCACCATGTACACAGTCACGCACCATGTACACAGTCACGCACCATGTACACAGTCACGCGCCATGTACATAGTCACGCACACTTGCACGTGCCCAGAACACACACACACAAAATCTCCCACTCACACATACGAGCTCCTACTCACACACACACACAATCTCCCACACACATGATCAACAACCACAACAACAACCGCCATTCGCCACTAGGTGGTGGTGACGTCACCACGGCGCGTGTGCCAGGCTATGTGCACGTTGAGGCCAAGTGTCGAATGCCCGCTGGCAGGAGGTCACGAGGCAGACCCAGGTGTCACTGGTTTGACTGAGATGACTGGCCGATGTACCACCTGTGCCCCCTACTGTGCCAACTTGCTGTGCTTTAGCCACTCGGCGCTCCGCTCGTTGTTGTGATCTCCAACACATACACGATCTCCCACTCACACACACGATCTCCCACTCACACATACAATCTCCTACGTGTGTGTTAGCACGTGCGTATGTGAGGATGTGTACGCGTGTATTATTGTGAGTTGTGCGTGCGCGTGTGTGAGCATTTGTGAAGGTTTGTGCGCGTGTGTGAGTGAAGGTTTGTGTGTGTGTGTGAGTGAACGCGTGTGAGTGCATGTGCGTGAATGTGTTCTGAATGTGTGTGACTGCGCGTGAGTGTGCGTGTCTCTTGCCATGTGCATGGGCCGGTTGCACTGCCGGATGCAGTCCGTGTAGAACACGTGCGCAATCGTCCGGAAAATACCGAGGCCTGTACACGCGCAAACGTACACACGCACACAGGGACAAAGATCCCCCCCAGTATCATCGCTGAACATTCGTTTTGTAGTCTGCCTGTGCCGTGGTGCCGCCCACCCTCCCCCCCCCACCACTATAGGGCTGAGTGAGAGGCATGACACGTTGACACGTGCGTGGTTACAAGGTGCTATGCAGGGTGTGTCTGCAGGGGGTGTGCTGCGGCACACTCACTGAACCTCCAGCGTCCCACGTGGTAGATGTGGAAGCTGAGCGCCAGAGCCGCCAGGATGTGGACGATGGTGCAGAGGATCCAGAACCACACGGCGCTCTTAGCCACCACCTGCACACAAGCACACACACAGAGTGTTATTGTTGTTATCACTGTGCTTGGTCACCCACGAAAAACTTCAGGAGCGTCCTGTGAAGTTTTCTGCAGTACGGGCGATGCTCATGCTGTGTGTGATTCCTAGTTGAGTGATTTTGCAGGAAATGATTCAGCATCCGGCTGCGTTGTGTGCATGGTTTTGTGGCTGTGGCAGGAAACTGCAAAAACAGAGAAAAACCATGCAGAGCACAGGGATAACATACAAACCACACTCACTCACTTACTCAACTAGGGGGATAACATACAAAACTAACTCACTCACTGACTCACTCGAATAGGGGGAGAACATACAAACTCCACTCAGAAAGGAGCCCGAGTTGAGAATCAAACCCAGGGTGTTGTTGCGGCATGAGCATCTCCACGGTGCTGCCACCCGACACAGCCCTGCACAGCCCTGCAAGCCATATACAGCCCTGCACAGGCATGCACAGGCCTGGACAGCCCCACACATCCCTAGACAGCTGTCTCACCACGCCGAGCACGGCGAAGAAGATGATAACGGCGAAGGAGGCGTAGGCCTTGTAGGCGCTTGCGTTGACGTCCGAGTGGCGCTTCTGGTAGAGCTTGAGCATGCAGAGCCCCGCGATGATGTACATGAACGCCGTGTCTGCACGCGGTCGCACGTCGCACACGCGCACGGCAACGCACAGACGCGAAGATCCCCCGTGTCACCTGAATGGACCGTTGGGGCGAACGCTGTTAGCGAGCGGAACCTACGATGGATTGCCCGCACGTACGAGGTGGCGGTGTGGCCACCGCCACGCGTTGATGTTTACACACACCGTACCAGGTGCTCGGTTCATGCTGGGTCAACCTCCAGGAGGAGGTCCAAGAGCGGTTCGCACATTCGCCACTGTTAGTGGTCGTGATGAGCGGGAATCGAACTCGGGTCATCGGGTTCGCAACGCAGAACACGCTAACCGCTGTGCGACAACACAGTACACAGAGTATGCACAGTATATTATGTAAACTCAGACATTGTGCCACAGTACACAGAGTACGCACAGTATATTATGTAAACTCAGACGTTGTGCCACAGTACACAGAGTACTCACAGTATATTATGTAAACTCAGACGTTGTGCCACAGTACACAGAGTACGCACAGTATATTATGTAAACTCAGACATTGTGTGCCACAGTACACAGAGTACGCACAGTATATTATGTAACTCAGACGTTGTGCCACAGTACACAGAGTACTCACAGTATATTATGTAAACTCAGACATTGTGCCACAGTACACAGAGTACTCACAGTATATTATGTAACTCGGACGTTGTGCCACAGTACACAGAGTACGCACAGTATATTATGTAAACTCAGACATTGTGCAACAGCACTGTTGTGGAGGCAACAGTGAGGGTTGGTGGATCGCACACGGATGTTGTGAAACTGCCTTCCCCTGGGTGGGCATCGAGGTGCCATATCCTGGCTCGCCAGGGGATGGCAGTATAGCAAGCGGACCAAATGCCATCTGTTTCAATCTGTACGGGGATCGAGTGTTGCCCCCTCCTGCAAGGCGTGGATTATCTCCGTGTGCTCCGGTTTCCTCCCCACGTGAATAATAAACACAACTCATCGTTAATCGGCTGAAAACCTCCCAAAAAGAACACCCCAATGTCGTGGCAAGACCCTCCTGAAAAACAGCCCTATGACTCAGCGTGGCTTCCCGGATAAATAAATACGTTTAGCAATCAAAATCAAACATTTACACCGCACACGCGATGATGGCGGCCAACGGCGACGACGGCGCGATGATGGCGCAACGACGGCGCTCGGCGCTCGTACCGAACTGGAAGTTGGAGTAGTTGGGGCAGACGTGGTAGCAGGCGCTGAGCACGCCCTCCATCATGAGCGCAAAGCCCATCGAGTAGAAGAGGCCAAAGTGCTTGGGGAGGCCGTGGTCCTGCACAAAGACAAAGATCCCCACCCCCCACCGTGGTGGCCTTTAACAGACTACTGGGGAAGTGCCGTTCGCGAGCGGTGCCCACGAAGGCCGCCGGCACATCGCGACTTTGAGGGGGCGCGGCGAGGCCAACAAAACACGCCCCGCCGCCTGTCTCCCTACCCAGTGCTGACATGTCAACATCGCCGTACCAGGTACTTATTATTTTTTTAAGGCCGATCTGGCCAAGGAGAGAGACCCAGGACGGGTTCAAAATATTCGTCACCGATGGTGGTGGTGAGCGGGAATCGAACTCGGGTCACCGTCGGATTTGTGGCACCACGTGCTAATCACTGCGTCACCGCTTCCCCATAGAAACAATGACAAAGACTACCTGTATAGCCTTTACAGACCTGGAGGTGCGCGGGGTCCTTCCGGACGGCGAGCTGGTGGGAAAACTCCCGGAAGCCGACGATCAGCAGGAAGAGCAGCCCCAGCAGGAAGTAGCCCAGGTTGCTGAACACGTTGTTAAACGAACTGCAGAGACACAGAGACACAGGTCCCCCCGTATAGCCTTCAACAGATCGTTGGGGCAAGTGATGTTAGCGAGCGTCTCTGAAGGACGACACGGTACACGGGGGGGGGGGGGGGAGTGGGTGGCCAGCACCACACCCGGCCGCCTTTGTCACGAGATGTAAAATCCATTTGGAAATCTTGCAGAGCACCGTAACGCTCCGTATTAAAGAACGGCCCGTGGAAGCGGATATCACAGAGCTACCACCGAGATTGCTTCAAGTAACCTCGGATCCACACAGAATGCCCTGCGGAAGAAGATATCACAGAACTACCTCTGAGATTCCTCCTTCAAGTGACCTGTGCTTCCCCCCTGCCCAGAGAGGAATGGTCAACGCGTGACACAGCCATGCCTAATTCTCAGAGCTAGAATTGCAGCCAAATGAATCAAAGAGCCAATTTCTGTGACCGGAGTTTTTCTTTATTTTTGCACAGTAACTAGGCTGAGACCATCACCAAACTTGTACTTGAAAACTCGGTTTAATCACAGCTCAATCTGTACGAGTCTGTGGATCTCTATGCGAGTCTATGGGTCTCTATGTAAGTCTCTGACGACCTGGCTGAGACCATCACCTCACTGAAACTTGAGAACCCGGCTAAATCACATGCAGCTTGCACCCGGATTCAAACACAACATTCTCAGCACTACTTTGCCCTTCCACTTATCCACCTCATCCGCCTCATCCAGGATGCAGCCAATTAAGCGCTGACACGCGCGAGCGGGCGGGCGAACCGACGCCCACGGCGATCGTGGACGGCCCGAGGCCGCCGGCCCCATCCCAGTGCCACCCTCGCCCTGACACACTCCCACGAGGGCACGCGGTCGGTGCGCCCATGGGGACCCCACCTGAGCATCCCCAAGGGCCTCGCACACAGGAAGTTGTAGTAGCAGATGTCCTGGTCGCCGGTCGTGTGCAGCACCTGTAAGCGCACACGCGTACGTGAGCAGACAGAGATCTCCCGTGTAGCCTTAAACAAACTGTTGGTGCACCACGCTTGGCCACCTTGGCCTCCCTAGTGGCGATGTTTACACACCGCAACAAGTACTGATTTGATGCTAAGTCGACCTAGGGGACGCCTGGGACCGGTTCAAATATTCGGCACTGTTATTGATCGTCAGCGGGAATCAAACTCAGGTCGCTGGGTTCATAGCGCAGTGCCCAAACCATGAGCAGGAGAAAGACAAAGATTCCCCGTATATCCTGAACCGACTTTTGGGCCAAGTGCCATTTGCGAGCACCTGTGAAGGTCGGCACGGCACACGAGGACAAAGACAGAGATCCCCCGTGTAGCCTCCACAGGGGGGAGCCCCCTGCACCCCAATCCCGGGTGAACGAGGTGGAGGTGATGGTGGTGGCGTGGGGGGGTGGCAGCGCTCACGTTCTGGTAGGTGAGCACGAGCTGAATGACGGGCAGCACGTAGAACACCCCCACCGTCAGCAGGTTCCTGTGGCGCAACAGCGCAATGACGCGTCACAACAGCGTCACAATGCGTCACAACAGCGCAACGACGCATCACAACAGCGCAACGACGCGTCACAACGGCGTCACAACAGCATCACAACAGCACAACTACGTGTCACAACAGCGTCACAACAGTGTCACAACAGCGTCACAACAGCGTCACAACAGCACGACGCGTCACAACAGCGTCACAATGCGTCACAACAGCGCAACGACGCGTCACAACGCGTCACAACAGCGCCAGCGCACCGTCATATCCGGCACAGTGGCAGCAGCTGCCATTGTGCCACCGTGGTAGTCGCGCCAGGCTAGGTGCAGGTTTGGGTCATCACGTGTAGTGTGGAAGGCTCGCTACTAGCAGGAGGTCACGGGAAGGACCCAGGTGCATCGGCTTGTTATTTAGCACACAAAGATAAAGGTCCCCTACATAGCCTATTCCAGACTGTTGGGGCAAGTACTGTGAGCAAGCACCTATGAAGTGGCTCAAGACTGAATTGACACGAACGTCACCAGCGCAACGCCACCACCCCAAAGACCCTGAGCACAGGCAAACAAGTATGATGATCTGGACACACAGCCTCTTGTCTGTCTTTGTGTATGGATGTTGAACTTCTTTCGCACCGTACATAGCCAACCGTGTTAATCGGAGTTGTACGTGTGTGGTGTCCTTACCAGCAGTAGATGCGGTACTTGCGTCTGATGACGGTCGCTCGCTTTCGAGAGAGATCTGACACGTACAGACACGCCTGCAGCACGCACGTACGCTGTGAGTTACCACCTATGAAGCACCTAAGTGGCTATACGGGGATTTGTCTTTTGTTTGTGGGGAGCGGTAGCGTAGTGGTTAAGGCACTGTGCTACGAATTCCGCGACCCAAGTTTTGGGCCTCCCCTATGTAGACTCAGCATTAAGTGAATACCCTCTGCGGTGTGGAGTAAACATCAGCAATGGGGAGACAAAGACGGCCAAGTGCGAATGGTGTCAGCCACACAACCCCCTCCTTGCGCCGTGCCGGCCCTCGCAGGCTCTCGCTAACAGCACTTGCCCGAACGGCCTTCGCAGGCTACACGGTGGGGGAGGGGGCCCTTTGTCTGTGTGGGTGCGCGCGTGCGAGCGGCTCCCGCGCTCGGCCACCTTGCTGCGGATGACGTTCTTGTCGCTCAGCATGTCCTCCAGGGTGTCGTAGTCCTGGTCCTCATCCTCGGAGAGATCCTCGCCCTCCTCCTCCGACGAGGAGCTCTCCGGTCTCGTCGCCGCCAGCCCCGCAGCCTTGGCGCGGCCCGCGCGGCGACCCCCCGCGACCCCCACCTCCACGTTGACCGTCCCGTCTGACGGACGGGCGCAGCGGTCGAGCGGCGGTCAACGCGCGGCTAACGTCGGCGCGGGGCATGTGCCGCGGCGAAGGTCGTGCCCTCGTGTCGCCGTCGGCTCGGGATGTCCCGACATTTCGCCGCACGTGCCGGAAGCTTCTCCGGTTTTAGTCGCGCCGGTTCCTGAAGAAGCTCCCGAGCGCGTGCGGCAAAACGTCGGACCGAACGACGCGCGGGACGACCCGTAAAGCTACGCAGTAGCGACTGATATCCCAACCGTCCTGTGCCTCTCCCGTGTCGACGCAGCATTAAAAGCAGGACCCAGTGCGGAGCGCAGTAAACATAAGCACTGGAGAGACAAAGTTGACCAGGCGTGATGTTGGCCACACCACCCATTCATGTACCATACCGACCTTCGTAGTTGCTCGCTAACAGCCTGTGTGGACTACACAGATAATCTTTGTCTTTGTACAAACATGTTTGTGTGCGCCCAGAAATGTGGATGGAGAGTAAATAGGGGCAGCAGCAGAAGCAGTCGCGAACGAGCGAGAAACATCCCCTTGCCTCTCGCCAAGGTCCGATTCACGTGACAGCAACAGAGGAACGGGCAAGTGAGCGAGCAGGCGAGTGAGTAGAGTTTTGGAGAGTGGGTGAGTTGGTGAGTGGATGAGGGAGTGGGTGAGTGGATGAGTGAACTAAACTAAACTATTTATTTTACCAGGTAAGCTCTGTATAGCTCTTTTTCAAAAGCGACCTGGCCACAAATGATAGCTCAACGAAGTGGCTTAACACGTGGAAATGTATAGCATCCAAAGTGGAGTGAGTGGATGAGTAGGTTGTCGAGTCTGGAAGCGAGAAGGTGAGAGGCTACACGCGTGGATAAAGCAAAAATTTAGAGCGAGTTTGCGGTTGGGGTGTCTAGGTGAGCGTGTGAGTGAGGAGAGCCTAGGTGAGGAGTGAAGAGTGTTAATCTTGTCGACGCTGTTTATATTGTAGTCGTGTCCGAGTCTGTGGATCTCATGGAATCACTCATCCAGTCCGGTTGACTAGGGCAGTCGCACGTCTAGTCGGACACTCCGAGCATTGGTGTGAGGGGCACAACACTACCCCCTACAGCCCCCACTTATATCAGGCCAGCCAATCGGTGAACTCGGTGAATCTTTTTATCGACACACAGCCAATAGCCATGTGTGTTGTTGCTCGGTGCCCCCGTGGTCTATGACGTTACCAATCGGCTTGGGGCTAACTAATCGCACACAAGCGGTGATCTTGGGCATCATTAGCTTTTACCCGACCCCTAACCTGACCCATAACCCGACCTCTAACCCTAACCTGACCCCTAATCTGAATCTCAGAAGGGCTGCGGCTCACAACAACGAGGCCACTCACTCTCGCAGTGAGACTCATCCCATGTCCTAACTTCTCGCCCCATTGAAGGTAAAAGCGAGATTTAGCCCTCTCGGTCTGGGTCTCCGTGCAGACAGAGTTTGTTCCGCCCTCATGCTGGGCCCCGCACGGTGATCGTAGCCACCGTCGCGCTCGATGGTCTTCGTCCACCTTATCCACGTCGTCATCGTTGCCCAATATTATTCTCGTCATTCGTCGTGCGAGCGGAAATGAACGGCGTGCGAGTTTGCGAGGGGGTGGGGGGGCGACTGAGCGGTGATCACCGTTGGCCACGGGAGTGTTGATGGAACCGTAGTCGCTCCGTGCGGAGGAGGAGGTCGCATCAGCGGGATCCACCATGACCTCCTGACCTACAGAGGTCAGGTGGCAGCAAAGAGGTCGTCGAGAGAAATAATTAACTTAACGGTCACGGTGGCCGCTTCTTGCCGCCCCCCGCACCACTGCCTCGAGGCCTCCCCAGACTGACAGAACGGAGGAAAGGACTTTCCCACAATCCCTGATTGCACTGCAGAATGTGAAAAGCAGTGCGGTGATGCCAGGCAGCTGCAGACCAAGCAAGCGCCCAGAGCTCATATACTCACACACGCTTACACTCACGCACGCTCACACATTCTCACACAAAGATCCCCCTGATAGCCTGAATAGATTTTGGGGAAGTGCTGTTAGTGAGCACCGATAAAGGCCGGAATGGTGTGCAAAGGTGGAGGTGGGGACAGCACCAGGCCCGACCGCCTTCGTCTTCCCAGTGCTCATGTTTACATGAAGGGCAGTGGGCATTAACCACTAAGCCACCCCTCCCCACACACCCACAACAATGAGACACATGTGGACACAAGGTTAACATGTGACAAGTTAGAATGGACACAAGCTTGGACGGAAGCACAGGTGAGGACGACAAGAGACGTGTGAACGACACACACGGACACCTGCACTGTTCCTCTCAGCCTTGTCCACGCGCCTCTAAGTACCCATGTAAACTCGCAGTGACGGCTGGTGAAGTATGGTCAAATAACCCCCACGACCTACGGGGCATGCCGAGTCCCACGGTTTGCTTCTGTCGGGACTACGGCGTTAAGACCGGCAAATAGCCCGATGATGCTGGATGTAATTACCAGCGAAACGTCGTACTACTCAAATTGTAAATGTTGTGGATTTACTCTCCAACACACCGGTGGGCTGAAGTAGTAAACAAATTGGCATTTTTTTATGTGACAAATCCCTTACTAATTGGCTGTGTCAGGTGGTGGAGGGTTATGACACATTTATACTTACGCGACCTAACCCAAAAACCTTTATTATGAATAATATTGGTCGCGAAAGCCTACGTGTTAAACTACGGCGTTAGCTCTGCGCGAGTTCGTGGTTTGAGCCCGGCGCCTTCTCTGGCTCACACTGCGGCTCCCGTTACCCACGAGCACGAGTGCCACGCGACGTCCGCTTCCCAGCGCACGACGAAGATCCTGTGTCTGTGACACAGTGCAAACTTTGCACAAATTACATTGTTTAATCGCAGATTACTCCACAGAGTAAAAGCCCACGGCACCATCGCCCCACACCGGCGGACTGTACCGGTCTGTGAAATATAGCGTGAATACCATATGGACTAATCGAATATAATTGCTATTTATACTACTATGACTACAGGTATTAGTGTCCAGACAATTTTGAACGGACAGAGACAGAGCAGAGACACAGAGCAGAGGCACAGATATAGATCAGAGCAGACACAAGTAGGGCACAGACAGAGACACAAGTAGAGCACATACAGAGACACAGTAAGGGCTGAGACAGACACAGAACCGAGATACAGAGACACAGTAAGGGCTGAGACAGACAGAGACAAAGAGCGCAGACAGATATCGAGACTCACCTACGATGGCTCCTGATCGAGCGGCGTTTTGTGGGCAGCAAACAGAGCACAGAGCATAGGACAACCACACGGTTACAGCGCTGCCACAATGACCACAACAATCATAACTACCACAACGAGCACAACTACCACAAAGCGCATAACTACCACAACGGCCACAACTACCACAATGACCACGATGACCAATTGCAACGGTCAACCAGTAACGAAAGCGACAGACTTGCTTACTCTGCTCCCCAGGACTCGCAGTTTCCACCAGGGTCATGTCCCCGTACAGGCGGGATCTGGAGACAGGGAGAGACGGACGGACGGACACAGAGACAGACGGGCAGACAGACATAGGCAGACACAAGCAGACGTCACACAGCGAGCGTGCATGGGAGTGTGCGTGGGAGTGTGCGTGGGAATGTGCGTGTGCAAGGCTGAGTTGGCTGGGTCATGTAGCCCGCATGCCCAGCCACCGCATGCCGAAACAGCTTTTGTTCGGCCGGATCAAGGGGGCTAAACGGGCGCGGCACGGGCTAGAGAAGAGATGGAGTGATGTCCTACAGGAAGACGTGGAGCTGAGTGGACTTGCCGATGACTGGTACCAGCGGTGTCAAGATCGACCTCTGTGGAGGAGGCTCGTGAAGGACGCTACTGGGCAGTTGGAGGCAGTCGCCCTCCAACAACAACAGAGGGTGGAGGAGCGACGCTCACAACAACGAGCGGAGCGCCGGGTGGCTAAAGCACAGCAGGTTGGCACAGTAGGGGGCACAGGTGGTGCATCAGCCAGTCATCTTTGTCAGTCGACCCGTGGCACTTGGGTCTGCCCCGTGACCTCCTGCCCGCGGGCGTTCGACACTTCACGTGACCTCAAGGTGCACATGGCCAGGCACAAGCGTCGTGGTGACATCACCGCCACTTAGTGGCGAATGGCGGTTGTTGTTGTTGTGTGGGTGTCCGCCCGTACCCGTGCGCGTGCATCACCTCTACTGGTGCAGGGGAGCAGTAGCGCAGTGGGTAGGCCACTGCGCTACGAACCCGGCCACCCGAGTTTGATTCCGGCTCACGGACAACATTGGTGACTAATATCTGAACCGGTCCTGGGCCTCCCCTAGGTTGACTTGGACTCAAATGAGTACCTGGTGCCATGTGTAAATATTGCCACTGGGGAGACAAAGGCGACCGGGCGTGGTCCTGGCCATCCACCCCCTCATGCGCCGTGGCAGCCTTCATTGATGCTCGCTAACAGCACTTGCCACAAGTCTTTATGGCTATAAGGTGATCTGTCTTTGTACCCATGCATGCGTCACCTCCACTGCTGCAGGCCGAGGGCGATGAAGGCGATGAGGTAGAACGGCAGGAAGAGGCTGCAGCCAAACACCACCGCGTTGATGTATGCGTGTGCTACACACACACGGCGAGACATGCGATGAGACACGATGAGACACGCAACGAGAGACGATGACACACGCAGGTAGACACACACATAGAATCTCATAATCGTGTACCTGTACACACGGGCAAAACACATTCACGCAGACGCAGAATGAGACACACGATAAGACAAACAATGAGACACATTGAAACACAGTGCAAAAGGCTCAGATACACGGAGACAGAATCACATCACACACACAGGACACAGTGAGACACACGGAGACAGAATCACATCACACACACAGGACACAGTGAGACACACGGAGACAGAATCACATCACACACACAGGACACAGTGAGACACACGGAGACAGAATCACATCACACACACAGGACACAGTGAGACACACGGAGACAGAATCACATCACACACACAGGGATACACTGAGACACACGGAGACAGAATCACATCACACACACAGGACACAGTGAGACACACGGAGACAGAATCACATCACACACACAGGACACAGTGAGACACACGGAGACAGAATCACATCACACACACAGGACACAGTGAGACACACGGAGACAGAATCACATCACACACACAGGACACAGTGAGACACACGGAGACAGAATCACATCACACACACAGGACACAGTGAGACACACGGAGACAGAATCACATCACACACACAGGACACAGTGAGACACACGGAGACAGAATCACATCACACACACAGGGATACACCGAGACACACACACCAAGGCATCCTGGGCTGCGGCTCAACGCAGCGGGGGCTCTGGAATGATGGAAGACGGAGGTGGAGATTGGGGGGGGGGGTGTGAGGGACCAGAGTGGGGGTCTCTGGAGGGAGAGGGCGGTGCGAGCACTCACGTGAGGCCGTTCCTTTCACCGTCACGTTGAACATTTTGATGTGAGCCTGGCTGTCAACCACCACCCCTCCTGCATACCGCACGGCACGCCGCATCAAGCCACACCACTCACCAAGCCACACCGCTCACCCAGCCGCAGTGCTCACCAAGCCACACCATTCAGAAGGCCACACCACTCACCTCCTGTGTGCCACACACCAAGCGACACCACAGCAAGCCACAACACATTGAGGACATGCCACAGCAAGCCACAACACATTGAGGACATGCCACAGCAAGCCACAGCACATTGAGGACGTGCCACAGCAAACCACAGCACATTGAGGACGTGCCACAGGAAGTCACAGCACATTGAGGACGTGCCACAGCAAACCACAGCACATTGAGGACGTGCCACAGCAAGCCACAACACATTGAGGACGTGCCACAGCAAGTCACAGCACATTGAGGATGTACCACAGCAAACCACAGCACATTGAGGACGTGCCACAGCAAGCCACAACACATTGAGGACGTGCCACAGCAAACCACAGCACATTGAGGACGTGCCACAGCAAGCCACAGCACATTGAGGACATACCACAGCAAACCACAGCACATTGAGGACGTGCCACAGCAAGCCACAACACATTGAGGACGTGCCACAGCAAGTCACAGCACATTGAGGACGTGCCACAGCAGAGTAAACGCAACACATTGAGGACGTGCCACAGCAAGTCACAGCACATTGAGGACGGTGCCACAGCAAGTCACAGCACATTGAGGACACGCCACAGCAGAGTAAACACATTGAGGACATGCCACAGCAGAGTAAACACTCAGGTGCGAGGAATGACATGGGGGGGGGGCCCTTCCCTCTCTCATTTCTCCCCCCATTTTCTGTAGCCCGGAGACTTCTGGGCCCCTCTGGCCCACGGGCGGGACCCAGCGGTGCAGTTGCACCGCCTTCACACTCGAGGACTATGCCCCTGCAGCCTCCCTCGGCGACACCAATCTCAAAACCTTCGTCAATATCACGGGTGTCGTTTCAAACGACGATCCTTCTTCAGAGCACATGAATAGTGATGCAAGAGACGTAAAGTTGGAGACAGCCTCTAGTCATGCGCTGTGAAGAAGGACCACTGCCAAGAACGTCCCCTTTGTTCTTTGTAAAGTGGTACAGTGGTGTTATTGGCGATTGTGTTGAGTTTTTCTTGTTGATGTTTGTGCACCGCTGGTGCCAACACTGCAGCAGCGGTGGCAGCGTCGCCAAGTAATCTGATTAAACCGAGGTTCTCAGCATGGCGATGATCTCAGTCCAGTGACTCGAGGCTTTTTAAGGTCAGATCATCACTTGACACATGCAGGGTTCCACGGCCCATACCACGACTCATAAATTATGTCTGGGTCGGATCGCGTTCCACGCTCGACTGCCATGCAGATATAAAGAGTGAGCAGGGTGAGTGGAGCGGGGTGAGCGGGTGAGCGGGTACCTGGCTTGATGGGGGTGAGCATGGTGGGTGGGTGAGCGGGTGAGCGGGGTGGGTGGGTGAGTGGGTGAGCGGGTACCTGGCTTGATGGGGGTGAGCATGGTGGGTGGGTGAGTGGGTGAGCGGGGTGGGTGGGTGAGTGGGTGAGCGGTGACCTGGCTTGATGGGGGTGAGCGGGGTGGGTGGGTGAGTGGGTGAGCGGGTACCTGGCTTGATGGGTGTGAGCGGGGTGGGTCCACCGCAGGTGACGTCGTCCGCCTTCACGACAAACACCACGAAGAACTGCCCGGAGCGGCAGTCCTTCTTCTGCTCGCCACGCCGCGCCACACCGCACAGCAAAGCATTACCCCACAGCACACCAAACAGCACCAGATAACGCCAGCGTCACACCATGCACCGGCGTCATGGCGCACGTTGAGACAAGAACACCGCACGGCACTGCGCCAACGTCGCAACACTACACACCAGACAGGAGAATGGTACCAGCAATACGCCAGCACTGTACCACGACCCACACCACACCACACCGCACGCTACATCAGCACCACACCATGTCCCACATCACACTACAGGACCACACCGCACACACCACTGTTCATCCACACAGGACAGCGTTCAACAGCACACACGCATCCGGGCACGTGCCTGTGCTTCGTTGAATGTGTGTACGTGTGTGGATGGCGGCATACACGTGTGTGTGTGTGTGTGTCTGTGCACGGGTGCCAACAGTGCCATCTGGCACAGTGGGGAGCACAGGTGCTGCATCTGACAGTCATCTCAGGCAGTGAACCCACGGCAATGGGTGTCCAGTGATCTCCTGTCTGCAGTGAGCCTTCAACACTTCACATGTATGTATGTTGAACTTCTTTCACACCGTACATAGCCAACCGTGCTAATCGGAGATGCAAGAGAAGGACAACAAACTAAACACTTCACGGCCTCAAAGTGCACCGAGGCTGGCTGGCACAAGCGCTGTGCTGACATCACGGCCACTTTGTGGCGAACAGCAGTTGTTGTTATATATGCATCTGCATGTGCACACGTGGGTCAGTGTATACATATAAATATATACATATAAACACATGCAGGGAGCGGCGGCGCAGTAGTTAGCACACTACTTTATAATTCCAGCGAGCAGACTTCATATTCCCGCTCAAATATAACATAAGTCGTGATCATCTACACTGGTCCTGGTGTGGTGTGTAAATATCAGCACTGGGCAGACATTGGTGGCCAGTCATGGCTCTGGCCACATCAGAATCGGAATCTTTATTTAGACTGCAGGAGGAATCTGATGAGCAACGAAGTTCTTTTCACAAATGTGAAGTAGGGGCATGGGGTCAGCAAGTTACAACCACCCCCTCGTGTGCTGTGCTGCCCTTCATAGGTGCTGCTCGCTAACAGCACTTACCCCAACAGTCTGTTAAGGCTATACGGGGGATATGTCTTTGTATTTGTACTTCGGTACGTATGTACGAAGGTGTGCTCGTCACCTGCACAGTGATGGCTGCCCGCGATGTCATCGTCTGGTAAACCCCGGAGAAGTCGACGTTCTGATCCAGGTCGTTCACAGGGCACTGAGAAGCCAGGCCTCCTCCATTAGTCGACGGCGGTCATCACAATCGAGCGTTAAGTTCACGGCACATACATCCAACAACTGTGCCTGGGAACTGATTTGTTTCATAGCCGTGCAGATCGCACGCAAACGCCGTGCTGCCTCTGGGTTCCTGGTGGCTATGCTGCTGCGCGTGGCCTGTAACCCGGCACTGTTGTCAAGGCAGCAGCGAGGGTTGGTGGATCGCACACCGATGTTGTGATACTCTGTTCCCACATTTAATAGCGCCAGTTTCTCAGCACCTGCCCGACGCCTGCCTCATCTACGATTCCTCTGCTCGCCTCCGAGACATTTTCTCTCTCGCTGTGCAGCGGAGATGGTGGTGCAATACAGGCTGAGAGTATTGTTATTATTACTACCGCTGGGAGAACAAATGAGACGGAAGATAAGAGGGAGACAATGGAAGTGCAATGGAACACACACCCATCCGGTTAGCTGTCCCAGCACAATGCATTTGCGTATTTGATAATTGTTCAGGGCAATAATGCCTTGACCATCAATCAGTGTCTCCGTTTTTTTTTACGGCAACTCCCAAATTGCAACGCAATTTTGCGCTTCAGCGAGGTTTCTCAAACCCCCGTCACCACGCTCCGTCTTCCCACGTGCGTGTACACGCGTTTAGCGTGACGGAGATACCGTTAAGTGCTTAGCGCGTCACGCGGGATGTATTTAACAATCACTGGAAAAGTACAGCGTAAAAAGAGTTAAAAGCGGGAATACGGAGTGTGGTGGCGTGGGGGTCGCGCGGACTGAAGGTCAGGAAACGCCGCACTAAGGTTTATTTCAAGTTGGATCATCGCTACGAGAGTTATCGCACCTCCCACCCCGGTTACAGATGAAGGGACTGACAAACAGACGGCGCTAATGCACGAACGCTGTCGACGTGAGCTGGAGGAGACCGTGGTGGTGTAAGCGTGACGTCGCGACCTCGGGTAGCCGCCCTCCCCCCGCGCCCTGCTCACCCCCACGTCCTGCACAGAGAGGACGCTGCAGGGCAGGGTGCTGTTTCGGCGCAGGCCATGGGCCTGCACCTCCACCACCACTGAGTCCTCGCCGTCCTGGAACTCGTACAGCAAGTACTGAGGACGCCATGTATGGGGGGTGGGGAGGGTGCATGGGAGGGGCAGGGGCACAAGGACAGCTCACGAGGTGACTATGAGCTCACACTCCAACAAGATAAAAACAAAGATCCCCCATGTAGCCTTTAGGAGACCGTTGGGGCAAGTGCTGTTTGTGAACACCTATGAAGGCCGGCATGGCAGGTGGGTGGGTGGTCAACACCATGCCCGGCCGCATCTGTCTCACAAGCGCTGATGTCAACCTAGGGGAGACCCAGGACCGGTTTGGATAGTCGCCACTGTTATTGTTCGCCGGGTTCGGTAGCGCAACGAGCTAACCGCAGCGCTACCACTCCCCATATACTTACAAAGAGAAAGATCCCCCGCATAGCATCTAACAGATTGTTGGGGTAATAGCCATTGTACATACTCACACACAAACTCCCAGTGCAGTTCACTTTCCCTAACACTCACGCTAGCGCTATCCCCCACACACTCCGACCACCCGCACCTCAACTCACACCCCTCCGCGCACACCCCGCCGCGCCTGAACACCTATCGCCATCCCTGCGCACTCACCTGTGGCTGCGAAGGTGTGGCGTTCAGTGACTTCATCTCTCCCGCCCTGGCACGGGACACAGCACACGCATGAGCTGAAACATGGTATCGCAGTACGAGAAACGGTATCGCAGTACGAGACACAGCGCATGGGTCACGGACACAGCACACACAGTACGAAACATTGCACACAACAAGGGATGCAGTGGGTGTACAGGTTTCTGGGGTTGTGCGAGTTGCCGGGGTTGTGGTTATCCGAGTTGGCGGTGGGTGCGTGGGTTTGCCGTGGTTGTGTCGGTTGCCGGGGTTGCAGTGGTTGTGTAGGTCGGCGATGGGTGCGTGGGTTGCGTGATTGCGTGGTTGCGAGGTCGCAGGATCTGCTTGCGACGGCTCCCGTGGGCCTCACTTGAGGATGAAGGGGTACAGGTGGTGGGCCTTGAGCTGGAAGCTGATGACGTGCGAGGCCTGGGAGCCCACGGTCACCGTGAATCGGCGCTCGGGCCCCGCAGCGCCGGAGTCCCCCGCAGGCGGCCTGCGGCCCGGCTCCACAGCCAGCTCCGGCGTACACAGAGTGCGTCCCGCCTCCAGGTAAAGGAAGGGAATTCCCGTGCTGAACCGCACACATGCATACGCAAACAGATACACACACAACGCACGCGCGCACACACACACGAACAAACAAGGAGCCTGACATGCATGACTTCTGTCCTCAAAGTGACGCGTGCAGATTCACGGTGTCCCACGTGTCACCCCGTTATACGCAGCGGGCAGTCCCTGTTTCGGCCTCTACGCCGCACGGCTTCTCAATCATCTTCACAGCACACCCAACAACAAAAAGAACACTGTGGGCGCTTCAGCCAGCAGTGGATTGATCGCACAACGGCGGCGGCGGCACACCTGGAACTTTGCTGCAACACACCGGTGTTCTACGGCTTACCGGTGCATTGCAATGCAACACTGTGCGGTGAACGTTGTGGAACCGCCGCGTCGGCTATGCGTTCCAGGAACATCTCGTGATGCTGGGACACTCCACTGGCATTTCTTTCACGTCGATTAGTTTGATATTGTTGGAATATAATTTGTTTAAATATATGTATTGTTATAATAAAATTCGCTTCACAAGCTGTATATGCTCTTTGGTTCTATTCGGTAAAGTCACGTAGGTAAAAAATAAAACGTGACTTTACCGAATAGAACCAAAGAGTATGGATCCTTGCAGTCACGAAAGCTTTAAATCTAAAGCTGTATATGGGCTATAATCCTGAAAATATCCGAGAAGAGGGAGCTCTGTCGTGATATTCGGCCTACTCTTCCATGCTGGACAGACGTCTGGGAGGTGATGGGCATATACCCACACTTTACCCCACCCACCACACGGGACCTGCCGATGATCAATGACACTGCCGGGCAGACAGAGACGGCGTAAGGGTGGGGGGTTTAATAAACCGGCATCGCTGTTTGGACTGCCGTGCCGGGAGGTGGGATCGGCGAGCTGTGAATCGCAGCTCTAATGAGCTGCTCACCATAACCCCGCGGTGGCAGCTTCCTTCACATCGCTGTTAATACAGTAAACGTGTTGGTGTTTATGGAGGGTAAATCGCGTTTATCGCTGGTCTAGAATCCAGGTCACTTGGTCCATTGCAGAGGAGCAATGGTTTATTTATGAAAAGTTCACATGACCATGGGGGGGGGTAGACGCTGATGAAGGACGCCTGGCTGGAAAGTAAAAATTTGCACAATTAGTGAGGCTTAACTGGCACCGTGACGCCTGACTGGTTGTGAGTGTTCCAGCTACTGTGTGAGCCCAGGCAGGCTGTCTGTGCTGAGTGGCATGTGCATCCGAGTAGGGTGTGCTATGACTGGGTGTTTACTTGCAGCGCATAGACTGTTCTGAGTGGTATATATTTTGTCTGGGTGTGTATTATGTGTTTTGTCGGCAGGTTTACTGTCTGGCTGTGTGCTGGCTGTGTGCTGGCTGGATGTGTTCGTGCTGGGTGTGTGTGTGCTGGGTGTGTGTGTGTGTGCTGGGTGTGTGTGTGTGTGCTGGGTGTGTGTGTGTGCTGGGTGTGTGTGTGTGCTGGGTGTGTGTGTGTGCTGGGAGTGTGTGTGTGTGCTGGGAGTGTGTGTGTGCTGGGAGTGTGTGGGTGCTGGGTGTGTGTGTGCTGGCTGGGTGTGTTCGTGCTGGGTGTGTGTGTGCTGGGAGTGTGTGCTGGGTGTGTTCGTGCTGGGTGTGTGTGTGCTGGGTGTGTGTGTGCTGGGTGTGTTCATGCTGGGTGTGTGTGCTGGGTGTGTTCATGCTGGGTGTGTGTTCATGCTGGGTGTGTTCGTGCTGGGTGTGTGTGTGCTGGGTGTGTGTGTGTGCTGGGTGTGTGTGTGTGCTGGGTGTGTTCATGCTGGGTGTGTGTGCTGGGTGTGTTCATGCTGGGTGTGTGTTCATGCTGGGTGTGTTCGTGCTGAGTGTGTGTGTGCTGGGTGTGTGTGTGCTGGGTGTGTGTGTGTGCTGCGTGTGTTCATGCTGGGTGTGTGTGTGCTGGCTGGCTATGTGCTGGCATCACTCACGTGCCCCGCAGCACTATAGGAAGCTGCCAGCTCATCACCCCCTGCTGCTGCTGAACAACGAAGAGCAGAGGGGCGGTCGAGTCGTTCCAGCTGCTCTGCACCCACACGCGCACTGCTGCAGTCTACACACCATGCACCACATACGATACATTACACCACACAAGGCACACAGGGCACACCACACATCAGACCTTACATGGCACACCACACAGGACAAAACACGCCGCACTGACATGTCGCATGCCACTGTGATGTCAAAATGTCACTGTACAGCAGGGGCTGAGCGGTAGTGCAGTGGGTCCCGTACAATGCTACAAAATCTAGCATCCAGTTCAATTCCCGACCACGGCTAATATCAGTTACGCATAATATCCGAAACTCATTAAGACGCCCCCCCCCTGCCTCTTCCATCAACTTGCAATGACCAGAGTAGTGACGTATGGTCAAACAACAAGCATGACCAGGCACTGTGCAGAGAGGGCCTTCATCTTCGTAGTGGGCTGACCGATGGCTGTAAATCATCATTATTATTGTTGTTGTAGCCACCTCTCAGGAATTTTTAATCCAAACGCGATCTACCGTGTTATATTTAGGGCCATTGGTAAACACGCGGCAGCAGCAGCAGTGGCCACGCGCGTGAACAATCGAGCCGGCGGCCCCCACCATCATCCACCACCCGAGCTTCCACTTTCCACAGGAAGTGAGGGATCAAGGGCGATATCGTGGGAAACACAAGGCTGCTCCCGCCACTGCCAACGAAGTGACCAACTGCGAATGGGAAGTGGCCGGGCGGGCGCTATGACTGTGAATAGTGGGGCCAACACACGTGGCACGTGGTTATAGGTTGACATGGCCACGTGGACGTGGACACCAGTTCACACACACAGAGGTCGACATATAGACGGTGTAGCCTTAAAGACTTGCTGGGGCGAGTGATATTAGCGAGCACCACGCCCGGCCGCCTTTGTCTCCCTAGTGGCAATGTTCACACATCGCACCAGGTACTAATATGAGGCTGAGTCCACCTAGGGGAAGCCCAGGACCAGTTGAGAAAATTGTCACTGGTACTGGCCGTGAGCGGGAACCGAACCCGAGTCGCCGGCTTCGTAGCAGTTGGGAGAGCGGCCACCTTGTTGAGGATGTAGCTGTAGTCGTAGACGGCGCTCGTGCCGTTCATCACCGAGCCGTTGTACACTTTGTTGAACTCGGCCGTCTGGACGTTGGCGAGGCCCGGGCCCAGCAGCCAGAACACGCCGAGCAGCAGCGGGCCCGCCCGGCGCGCCATCCCGCGCGCCTCCACCACCACCGCCACGGGCGCCGTCGCCACCGCCAGCAGCAACCGCATCATCAGCACCATGAGCACCGTCAGCATGCGCATCATCACGATGAGCATCTCCATGGTGACGGTCAGCATGTGCATCGTCACCATCAGCATCTCCATGGTGAGCAATATCATCTGCTCCATCGCTTCGTTCAGAGGAATCACCACCGGCATCGTGGCGCCGCCTCACCGTCCGCCTCCCTTCAAGTGCCAGGAATACCGGGGAACAACCAGGTACACAGGGCTAGGGGGTACAGGGCTAGGGGGTACAGGGCTAGGGGGCACTCGGGGTGGTGGAGGGACTCGCCTCGAGTATCGCCGCCAGCCACTTGAGTCGCATCCGCACAGCGAAGTCTGCGGACTCTGAACCTCGAGCCTGGGGTCAGGAACCCGGACGCATGGGTCCACGAAGACACGAGGAGCCGCGGGGTTGCGAGATGCGAGGAGAGACGTGGGGAATCTGGAGGAGACACGAGGACACGTGTAGAAGCCAGGAGAGACGCGGAAAGAGGAAGAGATAGCGTCCGTGGTGTGGGGGGGGGCATGGGGAGACGCAGGTCCATGGGAGCAGGGAGAGATGGCCAGAGAGACACTGCGAGACTCGAGGGAGACACTCAGGGAGAGACGCCTGGGGGTCGAGGAGCTCCTCGGGAGGCAGGGAGAGACACAGAGACACGGTGAGAGACAGAGACACAGAGAGACACGTGAGGAGAGACAAAGTGAGAGACACGGAGAAAGAAACAGGGAGACACATGAGAAGAGACACCCAGGTAGGGACCCAGAGACACGGAGAACCCCACAGGGAGACACATGAGGAGAGACACCCAGGTAGGGACACAGGGAGAGACACGGAGAACTCCACAGGGAGACACATGAGGAGAGACAACCAGGTAGGGACACAGGGAGAGACACGGAGAACCCCACAGGGAGACACATGAGGAGAGACACCCAGGTAGGGACACAGAGAGAGACAGAGAGAGACACGGAGAACCCAACAAGGAGACACATGAGGAGAGACACCCGGATAGGGACACAGAGAGAGACACGGAGAACCCCACAGGGAGACACATGAGGAGAGACACCCAGGTAGGGACACAGGGAGAGACACGGAGAACCCCACAGGGAGACACATGAGGAGAGACACCCAGGTAGAGACACAGGGAGAGACACGGAGAACCCCACAGGGAGACACATGAGGAGAGACACCCGGATAGGGACACAGAGAGAGACACGGAGAACCCCACAGGGAGACACATGAGGAGAGACACGCAGGTAGGGACCCAGGGAGAGACACGGAGAACCCCACAGGGAGACACATGAGGAGAGACACGCAGGTAGGGACCCAGAGACACGGAGAACCCCACAGGGAGACACATGAGGAGAGACACCCAGGTAGGGACACAGAGAGAGACACGGAGAACCCCACAGGGAGACACATGAGGAGAGACACCCAGGTAGTGACACAGGGAGAGACACGGAGAACCCCACAGGGAGACACATGAGGAGAGACACGCAGGTAGGGACCCAGAGACACGGAGAACCCCACAGGGAGACACATGAGAAGAGACACCCGGATAGGGACACAGAGAGAGACACGGAGAACCCCACAGGGAGACACATGAGGAGAGACAAGGCGGGGGATGGGAGACAGAGAAGCCGCTTGCTCACCTCCGTGAACGCCTCCTGCCCCTCGACTCTTCCGGCGCCGTCTCTACCCCCCGTCGTCTCTCTCGCCCAGGCTCCAGAGCTGCGCTTCTCTCCGCCCTGAGGGCGTCTAGCGGCCGTATCCGCCCCAGGGGCGACTTCCATCTCCATAGCGACACTCGACGTCACCGCGGCTGCGTAGGCCACGTGACACCAGGGGCGGCGGGGAGGGGGGGTTTAGGGGGCAGGATGAGTCTATGGTTCCTGTTAGTCTGGGTCTCTGTGAGTCATAGTTCATAGTTCCATTTATTTGGTATAGCCCTGTGAGCCTTTCGGCTCTTGAATCGGGTGCAACCGCAACAAACAAAAAACAAAAACATGAACAAGAAAACATATAAAGTGACTATGTGACTGTGAAAACAGAAAATCCAGGAAAAAACAGCAAAATATTCCTGAAACACCAACGCTTTGTGTAAAAATCTCAGTGGGATGCAAGTCAAACAACAACAACCACTAGACAACTAAGACTAAGGCCATCAGTCTAACTCCGTACTACAATAAACACAAACATGGCCAAACCAAAAAACTTTTCGAAATCACCAAAACAAAGCCATAAATGCAATATAAAGTGATCAGACGGACTGTGACCGGTTTTTTTTACAATAAACTACATAAATAACATATAACACACAAACCCTAGAGCCATAGCTGGCTGCATGAGTCACTCCACAACAACAGGAGCATCAGTCGGAGTCTATAGGTCTCTGTGGATCTATAGGTCTCTGTGGATCTATAGGTCTCTGTGAGTCTGGGTCTTTGTGAGTGTCTGGATCTCTGTGAGTGTCTGGGTCTTTGTGAGTCTATAGGTCTCTGTGAGTTTATAGGTATCTGTGAGTCTATAGGTCTCTGTGGGTCTTTAGGTCTCTGTGAGTCTGGGTCTCTGTGAGTGTCTGGATCTCTGTGAGTGTCTGGGTCTCTGTGGGTCTATAGGTCTCTGTGAGTCTGGGTCTCTGTGAGTGTCTGGATCTCTGTGAGTGTCTGGGTCTTTGTGAGTCTATAGGTCTCTGTGAGTTTATAGGTATCTGTGAGTCTATATAGGTCTCTGTGGGTCTTTAGGTCTCTGTGAGTCTGGGTCTCTGTGAGCGTGGCTCCGTGCATCGAATCGCGATCAAACCTTTGCGTGTAAGACCACGTGCTCGCTGTTGATTTCAAGTTTAATTTATTAGGTATAGCCCTGTGAGCCATGCGGCTCTTAAGTCGGGTGCAACCGCAACAAACAATATGAACACAGAACATCTTAAAGCGACGACGCGCAACAGAAACATCCTGGAATTCAACCAGCAAATATTCGATTTAAAGCTTTCGTGACTGCAAGGATTCATCTTCTTTGGTTCTTTCGGTAAAGTCACGTAGAATGATAATAAAATAATAAAATAAAACAATAACATTCTCACGACGTTTCGGCCACAACACAAGCGGCCTTCTTCAGGTGAAGGAACAAAAAACTGTCGGGACGACAGAGCTCCAATGAACGCTGCTAAGATTCGTAGTGTCTTTTAAGCTGGTTGAGAGAAGAGAGGCACCTTGACAAAGCGGTTAACATATCAAACTGGATAATTTATTATTGAAATAGCTGAGGGATTTAGCTTGTGACTGGTCACAGAAATAGCTATGTTAAAGTCAAAGCCTACACATCCACAGATGCACCT
The DNA here is from genome assembly GCF_048934315.1 of Petromyzon marinus. Taxonomy (NCBI): domain Eukaryota; kingdom Metazoa; phylum Chordata; class Hyperoartia; order Petromyzontiformes; family Petromyzontidae; genus Petromyzon; species Petromyzon marinus. The sequence goes on from NC_133698.1 coordinate 14,024,269, forward strand.
AGTACAAATCAAACGGGATAATTTAACATTGAAATAACTGAGTGATTAGCTTGTGACTGGTCACAGAAATAGCTATGTTAAAGTCAAAGCCTACACATCCACAGAGGCACCTAGTACAAATCAAACGGGAGAATTTAGCATTGAACAGCTGAGGGATTAGCTTGTGACTGTCGGGACGACAGAGCTCCGTCGTCCCGACAGTCACAAGCTAAATCCTTCAGCTATTTCAATGATAAATTCTCCCGTTTGATATGTTAACACCTTTGTCAAGGTGCCCCTCTTCTCTCAACCAGCTTAAAAGACACTACGAATCTTAGCAGCGTTCATTGGAGCTCTGTCGTCCCGACAGTTTTTTGTTCCTTCACCTGAAGAAGGCCGCTTGTGTTGTGGCCGAAACGTCGTGAGAATTTTATTGTTTTATTTTATTATTTTATTCTCATTCTACGTGACTTTACTGAAAGAACCAAGAACAGCAAATATTCCACACAAAAAATAAACGTATTAAAACGCTGTGCAAAAATCACAATGTGGTGCAAGCCAACAACAACAACCATAAGCCAATTTAGATTAACCATATGTTTTCCAATTACCAAAATAAAGCTACAAAAACAATGTAACAACAGTAATCATAGGAACTGTGATTTTAAATTTAACAATAAACGATATACATAACATATACGACAAAACCTGCAGCCATAGCTGGCAGCACGACACTCCCAGTGTATGATGTGTGAGTCAGCAGCAGAGTTAGTGAGTGTATGATGTGTGAGTCAGCAGCAGCGTGAGTGAATGATGTGTGAGTCAGCGTATGATGTGTGAGTGAATCAGTAGTAGCTTGAGTGAGTGTATGATGTGCGAGTCAGCGCACGATGTGTTAGTCAGCGCATGATGAGTGAGTCAGTGTATGATGTGTGAGCGAGTCAGCGGCAGTGTGCGTGTATGATGTGCGAGTGAGCCAGCACACAATGAGTGAACCTGTTGGTTTTCACACCTGATGATGACCGATTGTGTTATGGTCGAAACGTCGTGAGAATTTTTAGTGTTTTATATATATTTTATTATTTTATTGTTTCCCTTCAACGTGACTTTACCGAAAGAGCTAAGAATATGAGTGAACCTGTGTATGATGAGTGAATGGGTCAGTGGTTGTGCGAGTGTATGTGTGAGTAAGCGCATGACGAGCGAGTCAGTGCATGATGTGTGAGTGAGTCAGTGCATGGTGTGAGTGAGTCAGTGCATGATGTGTGAGTGAGTCAGTGCATGGTGTGAGTCAGTGTATGGTGTATGAGAAAGTCAGTGTATGATGTGTGAGTGAGTCAGTGTATGATGTGTGAGTGAGTCAGTGTATGATGTGTGAGTGAGTCAGTGTATGATGTGTGAGTGAGTCAGTGTATGATGTGTGAGTGAGTCAGTGTATGATGTGTGAGTGAGTCAGTGTATGATGTATGAGAAAGTCAGTGTATGATGTGTGAGTGAGTCAGTGTATGATGTATGAGAAAGTCAGTGTCGGCTCCCTCTGCTTGCGCCGTCGCCCCCCTCCCCTGGCTTCGTCGCCCCCCCCCAGCTCCGTCGCCCCCCCCCCCGGCTCCGTCGCCCCCCCCCCCGGCTCCGTCGCCCCCCCGGCTCCGTCGCCCCCCCCCCCGGCTCTGTCGCCCCCCCCCCCGGCTCCGTCGGCCCCCCCTGGCTCCGTCGGCCCCCCCCCCCGGCTCCGTCGGTCCCCCTGGCTCCCCCGGACCCGTCGGCTCCCCCGGCTCCGTCGGCCCCCTCGGCTCCATCGGCTCCCTCCGTCGGCTCCCTCGGCCCCCTCACAAACGGCCCCGCCAGCCGCTGCTGGGAGCGCGGCCCGGGAGCGCCCCGGGAGCGCGGCCCGGGAGCGCGCGCGCCTCAGGCGGCCATCTTGCTTTTTGGACAAAACCTCGATCGCATTCGTGTAGGCGCATTCGTGTAGGCCGCATTCGTGTAGGCGATTACACAACCACCGTCTTTGCTTCGTGAGGAAATTCTAGACCTCGTCGACAGACGCAACCTACGATCCATTGTTGGTTGAATCAGTCTGGATTTTGTGAGGCGGTCGCAGATCCGCCACTGTTGTAGGAGGCAGTCGCTCTCCAATGACAGCCGTGAGCTGAGGAGCGACGTTCACAACAACGATCCGAGCTCCGGGCGACTAAGAGGCAGCAATATTGCACCATCACGGCGATTCTTATCACAGTCCCACATCTGCTGCCAAACTTGCTCGGGGAAATGAAAGTTCCTCTTCGGGCCCGACGATGCCAGCTCGGCAAATTTAACTTCCACTCTTCAATCCCATCGTTGGCGTCAACCCGTCCAATTCTGGCAACGCGTCTTCTGCACGTCGGCTCTCAGATGTGTTGTTTCGGGATGTTTGTGACCTCGTGTCGTTCGGCACAACGTCCGACGTTTCGCTCCACGTGGCAGGGACCTGCTTCAGGAACTGAATCCAAGCTCTCAGCAGCGTGGAGCGAAACGTCAGATATCGCGCACAGCACAGCGTAAACCCACAATCGCATTGGAGAGCTGTGCAGCACAACCGCGACATCCACTAAAGGAGTGGGTGGCCAACACCACGCCTGGTCGCCTTTGTCTCCCTAATGGCGATGTTTAAATTTCTCAATAGGTATTCAATATGCATCCACACACATACTTTTACCACGCAGCCTCTCTCACTATTTCCTTCTGTGGCCCATTGAGTTGAGACATTTTTACTTCTGTTTATTTCATGTAAATAAAAGACAACAGTGCAGAGTGACACGAGAACGTTACACGATGAAGGGACGCAGGTGGGGAACGCAGAGAACACACGCACCTGCCAAGTGTGTGTGGCTATGCTGCTGGTGTGATGTGCCGCTGCCGTGGTGTGTTTGGTGTGCTGCTCGTATGGGGTCCTCATGGTACAATGTAGTGTGCTGCTAGTGTCATATGAGTGGTGTGTGGGGTGCATGATGCGATGCTGGTGTTGGATGCTGCAGGTATGATGCAAATGTGCCACCGGTATGATATGCGTGGTGTGAACGGCATACCACAGGTGCGGTGTTGTGGTGTACCGTACTGCTGGTGTGGTTTTTATGGTGTGTGTATGTGGTGGGGTGGTGCTGGTATGATGCGGTGTGCTGGTGGTGTAATGTGAGTGGTGTGTGGGAAAGTGGTGGGGAGCCTTCTCAGTCCACAGTCAGGGTCTCGGCCTCCGGCTCACTCGCCTGGGGGGCACTGCCAGCCTCACCCACGCCCCCCTTCTCAGCCAGCCACTTGAAGTGCTGCAACACAATCAATGACTCAGACAGGGACACACAGACTTACACAGAGATCCACAGACTTGCATAGAGACCCATAGACTTACACATTGTTACACAGATTCATATAGAGACCAATAAACTTACACAGTGCTACACACTCACACAGAACGGTAGTGTAGGGGAGCGGTAGTGTAGCGGTTCGCGTGCCTCGCTAGGAACCCAGCGACCAGGGTTCGTTTGCGCTCACAGCCAACACCATTGACAATTATTTGCGCTGGTCTTGGGCCTCCCCGAAGTCGACTCAGCTTAAAATGAGTACCTGTTGCAATGTGTAACCATAGCCACTCGGGAGGCAAAGACAGCCGGGCATGGTGCTTGGCACCCTCCCCCTCATGCGCCGGGACGTCCTACATAGGTGCTCGCTAACAGCATTTGCCCCAATGGCCTGTGTAGGCTACATGGGAGATCCCTGTGCTTGTGTGAGGCTGCATAACACATATGGCAGCAGTCCAAGCAATTGTAGTGGGTTGAAAACAGAGAGGAAACTTATCTGAGGCAACACGGGTTTATTTTAACAATTAACAGTTAACACAGAGGGTTACGGCCCCTCACACCCGATACACTATGGAGAGTGTGCCCTCCAGTCTAATACGCCTCTTACTGGCTAATATAAGAGTCCTCCCCGAGTGAAGCTGGAATCTTCACTGGTATGGTTTTTAGAGCCCACCCTTGCCAGGGGTTCGGTTCTGCCCTTGGGACTCTTCAGTCTTCACGAGGCTTCTTGTCTTCAGCTGGACGACGACTTCCCGGACCGTCCAAAGGTCCGGCTTTTATACAGAGTCGTGGCTCGCTCCGCCCCGGCCACGCCTTCCTTCTCGAACCTTCGAGAAGGATCCGGGGATAATGTCATCCCCCAGCCCCCCTCCTGGGGTCTGGGGTATGCCCCTTTTACATACTGCTCCAATGGGGTAACCGTTGGACCCTGTGGCGCATCGACTCTCAGCACTGGGCTCAGTCCCTCTGTTGCCCCCTATTGACATGAGGCCGACATTGCCGGCTACCGCATGAGAATGGCGCATCTTGGCCCAATAACACTATTACGAGGCCTCGGCAAGGTAAGGTAAAAGGTAAAAACAACGAGCCTACTTTTATACTCTTTGGTTCTATTCGGTAAAGTCACGTAGGTAAAAAATAAAATAACAAAAATCACGACGTTTCGGCCACAACACAAGTGGCCTTCATCAGGTGATGATTCCACTTGTGTTGTGGCCGAAACGTCGTGATTTTTGTTATTTTATTTTTTACCTACGTGACTTTACCGAATAGAACCAAAGAGTATGGATCCTTGCAGTCACGAAAGCTTCAAATCTAGAAGCGTACTTTTATCCTACCTTTTACCTTACCACAATACAATCACTCTACCCTTACCTTTTACCCTTTAGCAAGGTAAGGTAAAAGTTCAAAAGCAACGAGCCTACCTTTTACCCTTACCCCATACAAATTACCCGATTACAGGGTAATTACTGGGGTACTACACATGAAAAAGGGTTATAACAGGTAAATGCTGGGTAGAGCGCTGTATTCATTAATCTATATATATAAAAGGGAAATTTGGGAATGTGTGTCTGTTCGACACACATTCCCAAATTTATACTTTCTGACATACAGCATACTTTCTGACATACAACAAACTTGAAATTTGGCATTTGGATAGCTTCCAGACTGTACACTGCAAAAAGTATAAAAATATACTTTTGTATTTTGGGGGGGGGGGGCACAATAATGTATATATTTTGCACGGAAAGTGAGCAGTGACGTCACATCTGTGATGTCACCCGCATGCGGCAGCGTCACGCAGTGTACCTACTGACGTCACGCATCCCCCCCCCCCACCTTCCGCGTAGGCTGTGTATTAATCAAAGACAAGAATCCAAGTCTCGAGCGAAGCCGGGTAGTAAAGCTAGTATAGAATACTCTCGATGATTCCAATTTTAAATGGAGGCCACGGACTGCGCCACGGAGCTTTTAGCGAGCAGTAAACATGGCATTTACCGGGTAATTATTCGCGCTACCTTTACCCTACCCTTTACCTTACCCCTTGGCATGTCAACACCTTTACCCTTTTACCCGGTAAAAAGGGGTAAATTACCTTACCTTGCCGAGGCCTAACCGTTACACAATGATGGAACACAATGCAGTTGTGACGATGGTTGAGCGTGGTTGTATAGAGCGTTTGAGTGTGGTTGTATTGAGTGGTTGAGTGTGGTTGTATTGAGTGGTTGAGTGTGGTTGTATTCAGTGGTTGAGTGTGGTTGTATTGAGTGGTTGAGTGTGGTTGTATTGAGTGGTTGAGTGTGGTTGTATTGAGTGGTTGAGTGTGGTTGTATTGAGTGGTTGAGTGTGGTTGTATTGAGTGGTTGAGTGTGGTTGTATTGAGCAGTTGAGTGTGGTTGTATTGAGTGGTTGAGTGTGGTTGTATTGAGTGGTTGAGTGTGGTTGTATTGAGTGGTTGAGTGTGGTTGTATTGAGTGGTTGAGTGTGGTTGTATTGAGTGGTTGAGTGTGGTTGTATTGAGTGGTTGAGTGTGGTTGTATTGAGCAGTTGAGTGTGGTTGTATTGAACGGTTGAGTGTGGTTGTATCACGTGGTTGAGTGTGGTTGTATTGAACGGTTGAGTGTGGTTGTATTGAGTGGTTGAGTATGGTTGTATTGAGCGATAGAATGTGGTTGTATTGAACGGTTGAGTGTGGTTGTATCACGTGGTTGAGTGTGGTTGTATTGAACGGTTGAGTGTGGTTCAATCAGGTGGTTGAGTATGGTTGCATTGAGTGGTTGAGTGTGGTTGTATTGAGTGGTTGAGTGTGGTTGTATTGAGTGGTTGAGTGTGGTTGTATTGAGCGGTTGAGTGTGGTTGTATTGAGCGGTTGAGTGTGGTTGTATTGAGCGGTTGAGTGTGGTTGTATTGAGTAGTTGAGTGGTTGTATTGAGTGGTTGAGTGTGGTTGTATCACGTGGTTGAGTGTGGTTATATCGAGCAGTTGAGTGTGGTTGTATCGAGCGGTTGTCGCCTTACCTGTGAGTTCTTGAACTCGGAGTAGAGTGTGAAGAGCACATGTAGCGCTTGCACGCGACTCTTGTACACTGGTACGTCCAAGATGGCTGCCCCAAACATAGCCACAGCACGATCACCACCACCACCAAAGACAGTCCACCTTACAGCCTACACAGACTGTTGGAGCAAGTGCTGGTGCTATGCCCAATCAACTTTGTCTCCCCAAGTGCTCATATTTACGCATCACACCAGGTATTCACTAATGGCTGAGTTTACCTAGGGTAGGCCCGGGACCGGTTCAGATATTTATCACCAATATCAGCCATAAGCAAGGAATAAAACTCGGGTCGCTGGGTCTGTAGCGCAATGCACTAACCAACGTACCACTACTCCTCACCAAACAACAACTTTTACTTATACGGTGCTAAATCATGTGACCAAACAACTCAAAGCGCCGCACAGTGGGAAGAGAACGAGTTGGGGAAAGGGAGAAGCAGGGCCTGTCAAATATATGAGTTTTAACTCGTGATTTAAAGGCAGAAGGGAGGGGGGACTGGAATAAGAGTGAATGAAAATCTAAATATTGAGGACGAGTGGGAGGGAGGAGGGAAGGGGGCGAGGGAGGGCACCGCGGTACTCACCGCAGACCAAGTCCACGTACTGGGGCAGGTCACAGCTGATATCAGCCGAGGGGAGGCTGACCTGCACACGCGTCACCAGAATCATCATCGGCCAAACGTCAACACATCCCTCCCTCCCTCGAGAGTTGAAGGCATCATTCCCATGGTTGCTTATCTACATTCGTCTACATGCAGTGCTTTTGTCAATCACATCGAGTAATCCGGCAGCCTTATTTACACAATCCTGATTCCGAGAATGGGACCAAGAAGGTTGGAACCGGTCCACGGTTTCCGTGCTTCTTCAAATGCTGCTTGATGTTATTGCTTTGGCAAGCCAATAGACTGATGAGACTAAAAGGTTATATTTATTTTATTTACACGCAGACAGAACGGAGGCCGCGGGCCAGCTTCCCAACCCCTGCCTCCTCGTAGCCCTTGAACTCACGGTCGGCTCTCTAGGAAGGATACCCGACACTCGACGACGCTTTCCTCCAGACATAAACAAACGACACAACCAGAAACGACGGACGCTTGTTCCAGCGAGAGCACGTGCCAAAGTGCGGCACGTAAACGTATATGTGCTACGTGTGTGTATGCTCAGCGCGTGTGTTGTGTGTGTGCTCAGTGAATGCGCTCAATGTGTGTATGTGCTCAGTATGCGTAGGCTCAGTGTGTGAAAAGGTGAAGATGAGGAATGTGGGGGTCATGGTGCCACTCACTTTGGAGAGAAGCTCCTCAAACTCCGGGGGCCACTCCTGCATGAGGCTCTCGATGTCAGGCATCGGCCTGCACGCTCACACACACACGCACGGGGGCACCTCCGTCATAAGCATGCGAGGCGACTGCTGAGTGGGTGGGTGGCTGGGTGGGTGGCTGGGTGACTGGGTGGGTGGCTGGGTCGTTGTGACACACTTGGTGTAGTGCACGTTGGGTGGAGGCTTGGCTCGGTGGAGTTCGGAGATGCTCTCCACCCATGCCTCCAGGGTGCGCGGGTTCCTCTCTGCCTCCTCCACACTCCGCACCTTCACATGCTGTACGTGCAAGCCCCACCGCCAGACAACCACACCACCACCGCACCGCGTCAATATACACACCACGTCAATACACATACCATGGCTCACAACAACTGTGTGTGTGTATATCTGTGTCTCTTTGTCTGTGTGCCTGTGTATCTCTTTTGTGTGACTGTGTCTGACAGCATAACTGTGCATGTCTCTGTGTGATGGACTGTGTGTTTACAGCCTGAAAACGCTCCAAGGGAGATATTTGTTTTTGCGTGCGAGCGCACGCGAGTGCGTTGTTATGAGCGCGTGCGCAAGTGTGCGTACGTACAGGAGTGGCGTGTTGCTTGGAGTTCTCCGTGAGCCACAGCGTGAGCACGGTGGGGTCGGACTGACGCGCGCAGGGCTCGTCGAGACCCGTGAGACCCAGCGTGTCTGGCTTGCCATCTGGAGGAGGCACCTACACACACAAAACCCCCAGATAGCTGTTAACAGGCAGTCGAGGCAAGTGGCCAACAACAACTCCGGCCACCAACGACTGTCCAATGCTAATGCCTACTGCACCAGGTACTCATTTAAAGACCACATGGACTTATGGGAGGTCCAGGACTGGATCAGATATTTATCGCCAAATTTGGCCATAAGCGGTATCGAACTCGGCTCACTGGGTTCGTAGTGCAGCGCACTAACCGCTACTATTCCCGGGAGACACACATGTAGACAGACACCCATGCACATAAGACAGATACACACCACACACACAGATGCAAAAGATAGATACACACACCCACACATACATACAGACACACAGACAAACAGACAGACACCAAAACCCCTTCCATTACTACGACCACTCCCACCACTCCCACTACCACCGACATCAACAACAACAACCGCCATTCGCCACTAAGTGGTGGTGACGTCACGACGCTTGTGCCAGGCTATGTGCACCTTGAGGCCACGTGAAGTGTCGAACGCCTGCTGGCAGGAGGTCACGGGGCAGACCCACATCACCACTCCAATCACCACCACTACTACCAGAACCCACTGAGCTCCCTCACCACCACTGCGCCCCGCCGTGTGATGGGGATGGGAGAGGAGAGAAAGGCACCTTGAGGAAGGCGTCGATGTCGCCCACGGCTGGGATGAAGTCTGGGATGAACGGCTTCAGTTTCATGTCCAGCTCGATCGTCTGGGGGGTGTACCTACATGCACGCAGCGCGCACGCACCCCCACACGCAGCATGCATTACAGGGGGCACAGAGCACATGCGTGCACACGCATTGCAAGGGGGCATAGTGGCCATTGGGACAATAAACTAATGGTAATACTTTATTATTATAAATGCAACGCTTTCGTACATTTTATGCGATTGTGGCCATGCAACCCAAACTATGGACCGTAAAGTAATCCACTGTAGCCTATACAAACGTTAATTGCTATTTATTTTGTTAATATTGTTTTTAATCACTATTTGTGGCTGCACCTCTGACGCATTCTGTTTGTTGCTGTCAGTTCCTGCTTTTGGATTACTTTGACATCCTTGTTCTTGTTCTGTGTTGATGCACCACGGATCTTCCTTGAAAACTATTTGGGTAACTAACTGGCTGCATGGGACTTTCTGCGTAATAAACATTAATCGATTGACCACTGTAGACTTCCCCACACAAAGTGGCACTCAATGTATCAACCCCAGAGGGATGATGGGCAGAGTCAACCCCCAAAAGGGATTGGAACTCGCAACCTTCCAATTGCAAAGCTCAACCCTGATCAGCATCTTAAGATCTGAGACGATCATGTCAATTCAGAGTGATAAGATCGCAGACTGAGCGAACCTGAGAAGGGAGAGCCAAGCCCGTGGCCCGGGTGAGCGTGGAGTGAGCTCACCTGGTGATGTACTGGAACAGCTCCTTCACTTCCGCAGACACGGCCAGGTGCTCATAATCCGCAGGGTCATACGCGCTGCACGCACACGCGTAAACGTGAATGCACATGGAATGCGTACGCAACGCGGGTGTGTGCGTGTATGTATGCGGGTTTTCGGGAGTGGCAGCACAACGGTTAGCGTGCTGCGCTACAATCCCGGCGAGCCGAGTTCGATTCCCGCTCACGGCAAACACCAGTGACGATTATCTGAACTGGTCCTGGGCCTCCGCTAGGTCGACTCAGCCTAAAATAAGTACCTGGCGCAATATGTAAACATCAGCACTGGGGAGATAACGGCGGCCGGGCGAGGTACTGTCCACCCACCCCCTCGTGTGCCGTGTCGGCCTTCATCAGTGCTTGCCAACAGCACTTGCCCTAGCAGTCTGTGAAGAATATATATCTTTGTCTTGTGTGTGTATGTGGTACCCTTCGGGAGGGGCTCCGTGCATTCTGTCTTCTTCAGATTCGGACTCCTCCGACTCCTCATCAGAGTCCTCCTCATGGCTCTTCTTCACAGGCACGTAGGCACACGTCAGCAGGCCGAGGGGCCACCATTAGTCTCGCGCCGCTGGGGTGCAGTACCCACTAACTCCGCGGACACGATGACGATGGTAGTGATGAGAAATACCAGCCGTAAGATATTACTATAGGCACAGGACTGGTTCAGATATCTCTCATCACCCATGCCAGCTGTGTCTGTAAATTGAATTCAGGTCACCGGATTCAGAGAGGCGTGTTAACCTCCACCGCTGTACCCAAACTAACGTTATCATGCCCATTACTATGCAGCAGTAGAGCTAGCAACTCACAATCAGAAGGTTACGAGTTTAAATCCTGGTTAGGGGTTGACTCAGCCAATAATCCTTCCGGGGTCGATAAAACAGTGAAGTCAACAGTGGTTGTCATATGGATAGACTCGCCCCCGCCATAGGAATGTGGAACAGTCATCACTGGCTCAGGGCTGTTAACAGGAGATGAGAACCAATGCCTCAATGCTCATATTAGCAAGAAATCACTTTGCAGAGTACTATAAGTAACTATAGAAGTTAACATTCTAACGGACAAAAGGCTGCTTGGAAGAATGAGCAGCATCCCTGCCATAGGCTGCAGGAGCAGGTGAGGTGTGGAGAGGAGCGCGAGTGCTGGTGGCATTGGCCTTGCCGCCTGCCCTCTCTCCTTCGCCATTCACTGCCCCGTGTGCTGCCCCACGCTCTTCTCCATGTGCTGCCCCGTTCTCCGTCTGGGGCCGCTCACCTGGGCGTCGTCGTCATCGCTGGCCTCCGACATCTTGGAGCGCGGTTCTGCACTTGGTTCTCGGGCTGGGGTCACACGGGGGTCACACGTGGTCACGCGATCGAGGATAATAATGTGCATTTATAATAATACAACAATGAACTCTACTTGTACGCCGCACAGTATCGGTAACTCTCGGAGAGAGATAACGACTCGGAGGTGCGAGGAGGAACCACAGGCGAGCGGGAAGGCAGCAGCAGCAGCCAGGCGGTGAGCCGGCACCAAATTCCGCCCCAAGCTCTCGGTCCTCCATAAATTAATTATCGGTCAAATAATGTGTTCATACACGTGGGAGGAAACCAGAGCACCCGGTGAAACCTCACACATGCGAGGGGGCGACACTCTATGCTATACAGAAAGGACATATTAGTCCACATTTTTCTGTACTACCTCCTCCTGGTGAGCCAGGGTATGGCACCTCGATCTCCAAGGGAAGGGAGTTTCGCAGCATTTGTGTGATCCACGAGCCCTCGCTGCCTCCACAGTGCTGGATTACAAGAAGTGTGCATCGCCACCACCGCCTCAGGATATCAAAGGACCTTACATCACATTTCATCTCAACCCTTGCAAGGGCCTGCTGTAGTCCAGACAAGGGGACCTCCTGGTGGCAGCTGTCCCTGTGCGGGAAAAGGTGAACGCAACACCGGGCTAAAAATGGGCATTAGTCTGCCAGTAGGGGGGGGGCGATGTTGCCCCCACTTCCCCCCTAGAGTTTAAGTTACAAAGTATAGCTTTAAATGTAAGACCACAGTGTCACTCTAAATAATACATTCAATAAATGATTTATGGTAGATATGCCCTAGTTCACTGCGCACTGGATCTGAGTAGAATGCCACTGTGCTCCAAGTTCAATATTGTAAAGTCTTATCAGCATCGTGTGAGTATCATCACATTACTGGTGGGCAGATACGAAGGCGAGTGCGAGTGGCGACGTCGTGTTAAATACTGCCCCGCTGACATACATTTCTGCAGCCAAGTGAGATGTTGAAGCCAGCCCAACCTATCCCTTACCCTTTCCTTAACCCTACCCAACCCGATCTCCTAAACCTATCCTTAACGTAACCCTATCCCTAGTGTTATCCTTAGCCTAACAATACTCGAACCCTACCCTTAAGCTAACCTATCCCAAAACCCTACACTTAACCCAACATCATCCACTAGCCCAAGGGTTGACAACCTCCAGCGCCGCGTGGGGCTCTTTAAGGGCTGCTTCGTGACCGTTACTTATTAAGGACCACCGCCTCGCATGCATGTGCATTGGGGCTCTTGAAATAATTAGTTTTTGTTACCGAATTCGATTGCCGCCCCCTGCACTAGCCCCACACTACCTCGAACCCCATCCCCAACTCAACCTTATCCCTAAACATATTCCGAACGCAACCCTATCTCTCTATACCCCGTTGTCCTACGCAGTTACGCGACACCCATCAACGGACACGCCCAGGACTCTGTTCCCTTGCCCCAGGACCGAAGAACCGTGATTGTTGGTCGCTGTGTTTCTCAGATCGGCGGGAGCAGCGACGGTCACCTGTCTGTCGCGGTGTTGGCGTCTCCACCTCCTCTGTGTCCGTCACGTCGAGACTCTCGTCGTACGGCTGGTCGCTCACCAGCTTGGTCTGCGACGACGCCACGCCGGACCACGCCGTCAACCACGCGCCACCATCGCCCCACAGCACGCTGCCCGATCCCACACCGCACGCTCTTGCTACAATGATGCCCCGGCGGACCGCGCTGTTCATCCCCGGTCCCGGTTTAGCCGCGCCACACGATGCCACGACCCATAACCGCACCACCCCGCCACAGTGCGGTCTATTCGACTGTGCGTACGAAGCCGCGGCGACAGGGCGGGTGGTGGCAACGCGAGGGGGGACGCGGTGACAGCGCGCAATCATTGCCGGCAGTGCGGAGAAGACTCAAGCCAACGGCGGATAGAGCAAGGTTAACGGTGATGAATGAACACGAGCAGACATCGAGTAACAGCAACCACAGTGGTTTTCCCCTTGCCGTGCCCCCTGCCTTGAGGCCTGCCCCGATACACTGGAGCCATGCCCTCCGTGCTCGAGCCCTGCCCCGTAAACTTCAGCGTTGCCCCGTACATTGAGTTGGGGAGCGGTGGCGCAGTGAATAGCGCACCGCGCTCCGAACCTGGCGAGCCGAGTTCGATTCCCGCTCACGACGGAGAGCAGTGGCAACGAACATTTTAACGGGTCTCCCTTAGGTCAACTCAACCTTAAAAATGAGTTCCAGGTGCAGTGCGTGTAAACATCGGCACTGTGGAGACAACGGCGGGCGGGCGTGGTGCGGGCCACCCACCCCCTCGTGTCGGCCTTCGTAGGTGCTGCTACTCGCTAACAGCACTTGCCCCAACAGTCTGTTCAGGCTACACCGGGTGTGTACACTGGAACCTTGCGCCGCTGCCTTTGCTCCAGCTCTGACGTTGGCCCCCTCCCTCTACCGTGGCCCCGGCGCTGCCCCCTTTAATGAAGGGAAGCCCTGCTTAGCCTTGCCCCGTGCCTCGCGCCTCGCCTCGCCCCGTCACCTGCTGGTGCTGCCCTCCTCCTCGTCCTCCGCCTCCTCCGTTGCTGCCCGGGGGCCTCGAAGCCGCCATGCGCTGCCCTGGGCCTGCCCCCCCACGCCGTGACCCTGCGCCGCGATTGGTCTGCGAGCGTCACGTGGTGCCCACCAACGCGTCTTGCCCCGCCCCGCGAGACGCGAACGTTGCCGTGGCGACAGCGGCTGCGTGTTTCCGTGGCAACGAAACAGCATCCAGAACAGAATGATAATATTCATTTATTCTGGAGGAATCCGATGAGCTATGAAGCTCTCTTTCTCACAGCTGTCCAATAGGGGCTGGTCAGAACGTTACAACAACAAACAATACAGGAGTGCAAAGTATAGGAAATGTAAACAAATCACTTTTTTAAAAATATACACATAAAAGTAAACGATTTTTTTCTTTTTCAATTTAAAATTTTGATTTAAAGTTTTCGTGACTACAATAATTCATATTCTTAGCTCTTTCGGTAAAGTCACGTTAAAGGGAAACAATAAAATAATAATATATATATAAAACAATAAAAATTCTCACGACGTTTCGACCATAACAAAATCAGTCGTCATCAGGTGATGATGACCGTTTGTGTTATGGTCGAAACGTCGTGAGAATTTTTGTTATATATATTTTATTATTTTATTGTTTCCCTTCAACGTGACTTTACCGAAAGAGCTAAGAATATGATTTTTTTCTTACCAGGCAAAGCCCACTGCGGTATTAACTAATTTTTCAGAAGCAACCTGGTCACAAGTGATTGCTCAAAAAAGTGGCGTATCATGTGGAAATGTATAGCAGCAAAATTATCTAAATTATCGAAATGCATCTTTCTAAATGTTGAGGGGAAAAACCCGGAGGAGCCAGAGAAAGGATCCAAACGACCACAGGGAGAACACGCAAACTCCAAAGACACAGACGTCAGACAATATACACCTTCTTTCCCATATCTGCCCAGCCACACACACATTTTAAATACTGCTTGTGTACACATCCCATCAGCCACACGGCCTTGTGACAGTGTTTACTTTTTCAACACAATCAAAACCTCTGTGCCGGCTTCGACATTCAGCTTCTCATCATCAGCAGCAGCAGCAGAGCCAGGCGCTCCCCGCCTGTAAACATCTGGAGCCTGACTGTTGATGAGACGCTGAATGTTGAAACCATGTCCGGAGTTTTGATTGTGTTAATCAAGTGCTTCTGATACGATGCACTCACAGACGGAAGGCCATGTACGGCTGATGGGATGTGTAAAGGAAATCCAGAGAACATACCAACGTTGGTCCAACGTTCCACGTTTACTCGAGAAGACGACTGGTGGCCTTCATCCAGCAGTGGATTGATCATGGCTGCAGATATAGTGTAGGCTGCTCATGTTCAGTATTATTACAGCAGTCTCCATCCCTGTTTAGAATTCTTCCTCAATTTACCAAAATAATAAACATTGGGCGATGCTGCTTATTGAACGGGCTCAACAAATAGGACAATCTCTTAGTAGCAACACCCACGTATAACTCAGTAGACAACGTTAGCCCAACGTTGTCCAGCACCACACCCGACCGACTTTGTCTCCCGAGTGGCGATGTTGACACACAGCACCAAATACTCATTTGAGGCTGAGTCGACCTAGGGGAGGCCCAGGACTGATTTAGATAATCGCCACTGGTGTTGGCCGTGATCGGGAATGGAACTTGGGTAGGGCGGGTTCATAGTGCAGCGTGCTAACCGCTCCACCACCGCTCCCCACCTACACATGTACAAACGTCACGCTGTCACCCTCACACCCCTCTATAAACACTTGTCAGCGACGTCTAAACCTTGCCATTGATTTAGCTCCAAAACAACTGTATCCCCTCATCACCAGCCATGACCTATCCACCGCTGGATGAAGGCCTTCCCAAAGTCATGGCCATCTCTCACGGCCCCCTAGCAATGCTCCATCTCCGTGGCGGGCGCGCTCTCTCGGGCCTGCTCTTTAACTTGCCTGTCGATCCGTCGTTAGTCTCGACCACCGGCCCTCATCGCTTCTCGGCATGACCCAGTGAACACGCAACGTTGGGCCAACGTTGCGTGTTTACTGGGGTCGTGCCCTGCCCAAGCACACTGACTTTCCTTGAGAGTCAAATACAAACAAGTCAACCTGTGCGTGTTCCCTTCCTCCATGTGCTCCTCTCGGCGTCATTCCAAGCGTGCACCTCCCCACGCTTGTCTGGGCACTTTTAGCACCGTGTTCAATTTTATTTGTGGATGTCCATCACTCCGATTCGTTTGTCTCAGCGGGTAATGCAGCACCGATTGAAACCCGACTTCTTTACGCACTTTTATCGAGTTGCTTTGCATCCGCTCTGATCCCGGGCTGCCTTCAACAACTGCTCTTGGTGTGCACACTGTGCTGTCTCCCCCAGATGGGCCACTCCGACAGACGTCTCCATTTGTTTGAAGGCATCTTGCCAAGTAAACACGCCAACGTTGAGCCAACGTTGGGACAATGCTGGCGTGCGATTGGAAACGTTGGATCAACGTTGGCCCAATGTTCCATGTTCACTCGGTGCCAGTTGCATAAACACCGTCATTAAACATTTCCGCGTGTTCTGCAGCTGTAGAGTTAACATCGTCTGCTCTAAACATTCAGTTAATTTATTTTCCCAGATAAGAAAACCATATTTCAAAAAGCTAGACTTTTCAGGACCGGGCCCTCTCCCGCCACAGGAGTTTCTAGATCCGCCTCCGCTCGCCTCCGTGCTGACCATCGTGGTGAAGTGTGGTCAAATAATGAACTCCCCCACGACCCACACGGTGTGGGAAAGGGCGACCCTCATCCAGCAGTGGAATTGGCAAGAGAAAATCCGTCTCCGTTCGAGAATGACTGTCCAACGTGGTCCCATTGGCAGCTGGGACTGGGATGGGAGCCGTGAGCTCACGAGGTGGCGCTGTAGCACGCGCATCTGTTGATTCATTGTGATGTGAATAAAAAACAATCGACCTTAACGTCTTAATTAATTGGCCTGGCGCTATATCTGAAGATTAATTGGGTTTATTACCGAGCCGTCGTTTCATTCGCGGGGCACCCAACCCCTTGCCAGCTGAGAGATCGCGAGCTCGTGTTTGTTACGTAAGCCCCTGTTCATCCCTCGTGTTACTGAGACTTGTGTTGAACACGTGACTTTGTTGAACACGTGACTTGTGTTGAACACGTGACTTGTGAGCCACACTTCGCCGGTTCTATCTCCCGGCGCGCCAGTTGAAACAATGAGGGCGAATTTCGCAAATCCCGCACCGCCCACCCATCCCAACTCATCCCATGCCAGCAGTATAAATGTGTTCACCCCAGCTAAGTCTGTGGTCGGCATGCAAGTGGCGTGTGGCGGGATTTGTGGGTAATTAACACCTCTTCCAAGGCTTCTGTCCAGCGTGAAAGAGTAGACCAAATAGCCTCTGCAGGGGCTCCCCAGAGCTCCCTCCTAGTGACGACTCTTGCGCCAGCAGTGGCGTGAGCTAGCAGTTGCAGGGCTGCGCCTTTTACCGTCTCTAAGGACTGATGGTAATGAGCCAGATCTCTCGAGATTTCAAAACAGATGTACATGACAGCTCTGTATCATTCTACTGCTGGATCAAGGCATCTTCACGCCGTGTAGGTTGTGGGGAGGTTGTTTGACCATACTTCACCACGCTGGTCAATGAGAGCTGGTTAGGTGGTGGTGGTGGTGGTGGGAGGGAGGAGTGCACAACCCAGTCAGATATCGCCACTGATGTTAACCGTGGCAGGGGATTAATTGAACTCGGGCAGCCGGGTTACATTGATGGACTACACAGTGCGCATATCACTGCGCCACGGCTCCGCCCCCTGTAAGCTCAGCTCGTTTCGAGTGTCAAGTTGATTTTGTGTAACCAAGGTGAGACGTGAAGAGACCAGGATAGGAGTCTCATGTGTAAGAGTGACTAAGGTCACAACAATGACAAAGGCAGTAACTTGGAATCACAGCAGCAATGAGAAGGCAAAACGCCTCCTTCACTTAAAAGTGTCCCCGTGCACTCCCAGAAGGCCACCACGTGTAGCTGATGGGATGGGTAAAGAAATACGTTAATATTTGTTCATGTGGTGGGACAGATGTGGGTAGAAGTTGAATGTCCTGCTTATTTGTTACTTTTATTCGTAGGATACGAGGCCACAATGGAGCAAAGAGAATTCACAGGAAAATAAACCATACAGAAATAAATCTGGAAATCTGAATGTCAGGTAGGCAGCGCAGTTGTGGCACGTGCACCTCAGCTAGAGGGTCCTGGGTTCGACTCCTCAGGCACCTGCCTGTGTGTTCTCCGCCTGTTCTGCAGGGTATGAGAATGTGAGCCGTTGTCTTTGTGTGTGAGAGTGTGCGCGAGTGTTGAGGAGGCTCATGAAGGACGCTACTGGGACAGTTGGAGGCAGTCGCCCTCCGGCAACAACGGAGGGCAGAGAAGCGACGCTCACAACAACGAGCGGAGCGCCGGGTGGCTGAAAAAACACAGCAGGTTGACAGAGTAGGGGGCACAGGTGGTGCATCGGCCAGTCATCTCAGTGACTCAGTCAGTCCACCCATGGCACCTGGATCTGCCCCGTGACCTGCTGCCAGAGGGCGTTCGACACTTCACGTGGCCTCAACGTGCACCGAGCCTGGCACAAGCGCCGTGGTGACGTCACCGTCACTTAGTGGCGAATGACGGCTGTTGTTATTGTTGAGTGTGTGACTGTAGTTTTTTGTATGTTCTCCCCGTGTTCTGCAGAGTGTGAGAGAGTGAGCGTGTGTATGGATGAGTGTGCGGAGTTTGTATTCTCTCCCACTGTTAGCATGGCTTTCCTCCGGGTCCTCCAGTTTCCACCTATAGCACCCCCCCCCCCCCACTCAACGTAAACGTAATTGGCCAAACAACATCCTAAATGCTGACAACTCACCTGCAGAATACACAATTGAGATCACACAGCAGCAGCAACATCGAATCCCAACCCCTACTGTAAAAACCTTCGCAGGACCCTCCTGAAAAAGTAGTCTTGAGACTCAGTGAGGCTTTACTTTCGTAAACAAGCATCGCGTTAGATACATCATAAATAACCATGGGCAGGTCTCCTAGCGTCGTGGAGGGCCCCTCAAGGATGGATGAGTGGTGGCGAGACGGCGGCCTCACAGCAATCGGCCGCCGCTTGCAATCATTGCTCTTCATCTGCTCAAGAATCAAAGATGTCTCACAGGGACACGCTGGATGGTCTTGCGGTCAGATTGAGGCGTGCCAAGTCGGTGAGACGCGGCTCAGGTTGAACACCTGGCCATTATGTAACGCGGTGGTGGGGTGGGGAGGCTTCACAGCGCTCACACAAGGTGGCACGGAACTCTTGAGGTAGCACACAGAGCTTGAGGATGGTCGGGAGCAGCTGCGCAGCCACACACCAGGAGACCAAGGCAGTGAGTAAGTACCTGGTACAAGAAAGTACTGCGGAGACAAAGGCGGCCGGACGTGGCACTGGCTACACCGCCCCTCGTGTGCCCTGCCGGTTCATCGATGAATGATCGCGATTCAGGGAACGCGATTCGATTCGTTTGGTCAAATTGTTTTCGTCTTCTTTCTGTGTGCTCGTCACCACCAACTTGATCACGGCTGATGGTGATGGCGATTCTGGCCTCTACACACCCCCTGTACATGCACCCTCTCAGTACCCCTACCCCCTCTATACCCCAGCATACCCCCTTAGCCCCCAAACATACCATATCGCAGCTCCCGCCATCTCACACATAGCTACACGTCATTGAAAGCCTCCCAAATCCACTACGCCCCCCATACTCGGCATCTGCCAAACCCGCCACCTCCCCTCCTCCTCTCCCTCCCTCCCTGGGCGCCCACAACCACAGCCATCACTGGGCACGGCCTCTCCCTCCCAGCCCCTCACATCCTCTTCAGCAAAACAAAACAGACCCAGCCACAGCTGTGGCTGCTGCCTCCTTCTCATCGACTCGAGACCACTCAGAGAGACAAAGGCGGCAACGAGTTAGTCAACAATGCTGACACACTGACAGCCTCACTTACAGACGATAGCGGCCTTTAACAGAGTGTCGGGGCAAGTGCTGCTAGCGAGCCCTGATGAAGACCGGCATGGCACACGATGGGGGGGGGGGGGGGGGTGGCCAGCACCGTGCCCGGCCGCCTTTGTCTCCCCAGGGGTGATGTTTACTCACTCATACACACTAACGTACACCAAGGGACACGATACATCAGTCCCTTCGTGTACTGCAGCGAGTAACCATTAGCACTGGGGAGACAAAGGCGGACGTGCGGGTAAAGTATCAGCATTGATTCCGCGAGGTCAATCGAACACAGAGGTCATTGCGTCGCGCGCTTTCAGATGCGCTTCTCCGGCCGTCTGGAACGCCTCTTCCTCCCGAAATTAGGAAGCCACTGAAGCTATGCGCTTTAAAATCTCGATGGAAAACTATTTTCTTTAGAACTGCTTTTTTGTGTTTGAGTTTGTTGTCCTTCCCCCGCACCTCTGATTGGCGCGGTTGGCTACGTACGGTGGTGCGTATGGGCCACACGGTCCGAACCACGGGAGGCGTGAACAAGGCTGTTCGGGGAGGGGAGGCGGGGGAGGAGGAGGAGGAGGAGGCAGTGGGAGAGGAGCAGCAGCAGGGGAGTGCGCACTTCAAGAATCAGCCTCGCTCGGATCTACACCCGCGACCACCTCGTCCACCTCCTCGCCTGGTGAGCCACGAGGGGGTTGGTGTTAGTCCCCGCCACCCCATCCCGGGGATATTTGAGAGGGAGCACAGGGGGTGGAGAGAGAGGGTGGGGGGTAGAGAGAGGGGCCGTTAGGTGTGGGTTAAGGGCACGCGGAGTCGGGGTGCGAGTCGGGGTTCGGGTCGACGCGAACCCCATAGGGGCCATACTCGTCGTCGTCATCATCAGCAGCAGCATCTTCAGCAGCTGTCTCGCTGATGAGCCGCGTTAAGCTTGAGGTGCGTGCGAACCCGAACATAGGAAAGTCAAGGAAACAAAGGCGGCGGTGCTCGTCCTAACCCTGAACGCGGCTCACGAGCGATGTTCCTGCTGATGGTGATGATGATGATAGTTATTCTGATGCTGCTGACGCGTCTGATGTTTTACTTGGTTCGCGTGTCGCTGTGAAGTCCGTGGCATGCTGTCACCCTCGTCTTGTTGTAACGTGTTGAGGCGTGACACAATCACTCCACACCCTACTACATCCCGACACCACCACTACCACCACCGTGCGGTCGTGTGTGTCACTCTGCGTGTATGGCGCGCTCACAGCACGTGTCCCAACATTGTGTGCAGACTACATGGGTGAGCATTGCCTTTGTAGCCAAGTGATATTTTTCACAACGTGTCCCGACCGGACCTTGCCTAGGTACACTCGGCCCTGAATAACGGGGGCGGTGTGTAAACATCGGCGCTAGAGAGACAAAGGCGCTAGGGCGTGGTGCTCGCCACACCACCCACTCCTGTGCTCGCTCACATGGCTTTCTCCCTACATTCCACGTAGGCTATACGGGGGATCTTTGTCTTTGTGTGAAAGACTGCGCGTGGCCATATGGTCGTGCCTGTGCTCTCTTACAGCGCTTTCCCCCACTTTCTGCATTGGCTACACAGGAGATCTTTATCATTGTGTAACTGTGTGTGTGTGAGAGACTGTACGTGTGACTGAGTGTGTGTGTTGCTGGCCCGGCCTTCATAGGTGCTCGCTAACAGCACTTGCCCCAAAAGTCTGTCAAGGCCATACGCGGGATCTTTGTTGCGTCTATTTGTCTTGGCTGCACGTGTCCCATATGCATCTGTAGGCGACACAGCGGATCCTTGTATTTGTTGTGGCTGCGTGGCTGTGTAATTGTGTGACTGTGTGTAACTTTGTAACTGCGCGTGTCCTTGTGTGGCTGTTACCGTATCCGCCTGTGTCCGTGTGTTTGTACGTGAATGTGGGGAGCGGTGACACAGCGGTTAGCACGCTGGGCTACAAGCCCGGCCACCCAAGTTCGATTCCCGTCCACTGCCTATAGCAGTGACGATTATCTGAACAGATCCTGTGCCTCCCCTAGGTCGACTCAGCCTCAAATGAGTACCTGGTGCCGTGTGTAAACATCGCCACTCGGGAGACAAAGGTGGCCGGGCGTGGTGCTGGCCACCCACCCCCTCGTGTGCCGTGCCCCGACAGTCTGTTGAAGGCTATACGAAGAGCCTTTGTCTTTGAGTGTCAGGCAGCCAGCCAGCCATGCCCACTATCGTCTGGAGAGAATCTGGCAGCACAGCTCCCACCACGTCAATGGCTCCTGAAGGGTTTCGCCTTCAGCACTCTGAGGCGGGACTCCATTATCTGTTCTCTAATATATTATTGTTGTTGTACTGTACTAGTGTACCCAGGAAGGCCTCCCTGAGTTTTAAGACTCTTTTTGAGGAGGGTCCTGCCGGGTTTTCGCGGTGGGGGGGGGGGGATGTTACTGCTGCTGCTGCTGGGTGTGGTCTACAGCTGAGTAATTTGCAGGTGGCTTTTTGTTTCAATATTGGGGATGTGGTTTGGCCAATTTCAGTTACATCGTGTTTTGTTTTAGCTGTGGGAGGGAACCGGTGAACCCGGAGTAAGACCCTCGCAGGACAGGGGGAGAGAATACAAACTACACTCGCTCACACTCAACAGAGGAGAGGGAGGAAACATCTAAACTCCACGCGCCACGCAGGAAGGCGCCCCAGTCGGTAGTCGAACTCAGCGTCGGGGGGAGGGGGGCCTCCTTGCTGCGAAGCGCGGGTGTTTGTGCCGCCCACGAGCGCCGCACGACTCTGGTTTGGCCTGGCGCCGTAGCCGCGGCTGTTGTGTCAACTGCGCCCGGGCAGTCCGCTCGGGCTGGAGGCTGAATTTCCCGGGGCTGGTCTCGCGTCACGGCGTGGCCTCAATGACCTCCCCCCCACCACCACCAGCCCCTCCATCCACTCCACAACACCCCCCCCCCCCCCAACGTCAGATTTGCGGCCCAGCGCGGACACAACAGCCTCAGCGCACACTGTCACCCCCACTCAAACGCGTTGTGAACAGCAGGCACGTTTGACACTGTTACGTTACATTACACATTTTGCGATTCAACGTTTAATTGTCAGCGATGCGGCCGTGACCTTTGACTCGCGAGTATGTATGGGCATGCCCTGCTCTGAAGTAGGGCCGCCACCTCGTCCACAGTGGCGCAAACCAGGACCACGTTTCTCAGTCACCACTGGGTCTGTTGTCAATACCGAGCCGTTTACTGGGATAAAGTTCAGCACGATACCGGTCACAGCGCTCGGTACAAATCAATTCCTGCCGCCCGAACACAGATGCCAATTTCCCGCACTGTCGGGAGCGTCGCGCAGAAGCCGCGCACATCCAATTTCGAATGTGGACAATGTTTTATTAAAACATCCTACAGTCTTCATCATCATCATCAGCAGCAGCTTCTGCTGCCATGATGGCTTCACTGTTGGGACGAAGGCCTCCTCCGCACGCCGTCGCCAACGATGAAAATGCACCCAGCGTCCGCCGCGCACGCCATCATTTCATCGCTCCATCTCCGTGGCCGCTGGGACGCGTTCCCGCTTGCTAGGCTGTCACCGTCGCCTACGCTCTTGACACCGCGCGTGTGTGAACCCGGCCACCCGGGTTCGAATCCCGCTCACGCCCATCACCAGTGACGATTATATGAACCGGTTCGAAACTAAACGCAAAAAAAACTGCTTTTTGTGTTTAGCTTGTTGCCCTTCTCCCGCCCTTCCGATTAACACGGTTGGCTACGCACGGTGCGAAAGAAGTTTAACACACACACACTGCCGCTCCCCACACACACACACACGTGTGTGTGTGTGGGGAGCGATAGTGCAGCAGTTAACGAGCTGCACTACGAACCTGGCCACCCGGGTTCAATTCCCGCTCACGGCCAACACCAGTGACGATTATCTGAACAAGTGTGGGGTCTCCCCCAGGTCGACTCAGCCTCAAATTAATACCCGGTGCGGTGTGTAAACATCGCCACTAGGAAGACAAAGACAGCCTGGCGTAGTGCTGGCCACGCACCGCCTGGTGTACCGTGCCGGCCTTCATAGGTGCTGACTAACAGCACTTGCCCCAACATTCTGTTAAGGCTATACGGGAGTTCTTTGTCTTTGGCCTTCAAAGACAAAATAATGTATATGATAGGTGACGTTTCGGGCAATGGTCCTTCTTCACAGTCCATGGCCCGAAACCAAGGGCCATGGCCTGAAATGTTGTCCATGACATAGATTTACTCTCAATGCCACAGTTTTATTGACGAACGTGTTGAATTCAGTTGTTAACAATCACCACAATCACCACAATCACAGCGGGTGACGTCACCAACCTGCGCGCGCTACCGAAATTCACGCGCTCCTCGATCCGCCTCGCGGTGTCAATCCGGTCTCCACCCCCACCCACCTCCCCCCACAAGCCCCCACTTCCCCCCACCAGCCCCCCACCTGCCCCAACTGCCCCCCACCTCCCCCCACCATCCCTCACCTCCCCCCACCATCCCCCACCTCCCCCCACCTCCCCCCACCATGACCTCCAGCAATGGCCCTAGCCACCGTGCGACCTCCCTGTCTGTGCAGCCCCCCGCGTGCGGACTTTGTCCTGGCCAAGGCCACGCGTTGTTGGCGCCCTGCGCTGGCCCAGAAATGCATTTTCCACACATCGGCCGAATGCTTGGGATCCTCGTTTTTTCTGGAAGATTAAAATCTGGCCCCGTGAATCATCCGAGCTCCCGACTGAGAGCGGCAGAGAATCGTCTGCCCCTGCAGTCTGCAAGCAAGCGGCTATGGTTGTCGTGCTGTCTGTGGACATTGTGGTGGTGGTGGCGGTGGCTGCACGCGGCTGCGAGCGTTGGTGGATCACACAAAGATGTTGTAGAACTCCCTTCTCGCGAGCGGCGACGAGGAGCCATACCCCTGGCTCGCCACCAGGAGGCGGTACCGCGAAGTGTGGACTCCACCCGTTGCGTCTGTATCAGAGAGTGTTGCTTCGATTTCCCCCCACATGTAAACGCTTATTCATTGGCCGCTAACACTTGGATATATGGAGGACGGCAGCTCGGGGGGATGGCCACTCACCTCGTGGCTGCCGCTGCTTTCCCGCTCGTCTGTGGTTCCTCCTGCTCGCAACTCCGACTCTCTTCATGAGAGAGAGAGACAGAGCCCCTCCTGTTGTACGTTCTTATTCCAGTATTGTTATTTTGCAGCAAACCAAGCAACAGCGTAATGACCCAAGTAGCTCAAGGAGCCCCAAGCAGCTCAAGTGGGCCCGCACCATGTCGAGCCATGCGTTTTGTTTGTTTCACCATACTTCATCGCACTGCTCGGTGCAGATTGTGTGAACGTGAATGTCTGTGTGCGTATGGGGAGCAGTGGCGCAGTCGTTAACGCGTTGCGCTCCGGACCGGGCAGCCAGAGTTCGTTCACGACCAAATAAGAGTGACGGACATCTGAACCAGTCCTGGACCTCCCCTGCATCTACTCAGCCCCATACGAGTACATGTAGCAGAATGTAAATAACAAATGTCAGCACTGGGGAGACTAAGGTGGCCGGGGCGTGTCGCTGGCGACACAATCCTGGTGCGCCACCTTGGCCTTCAAAGGTTATCCTCGCGAGCAGCACTTGCCCCAAAAATCCGTCAGAGGCTATACGGGGGATCTTTGTCTCTCTGTGTGTCTGTCCCAGGGCGTCGCTGCGTTATTTTGAGCCGAGGATAATTTTACTGTCACGATCCGCGCATTGCTCCACACCCTCAATCGCGGGGCAAGCCACGGCTCATTATCATCAGCAACGGCGGCGGTATCATCAGCAGCATCATCAGCAGTGGCAGCATCATCATCAGCAGCATCATCATCAGTGGCAGCGTCATTAGCTGCAGCATGAATCATAGAATTACGAGACACAAACTCAACAGATTAATCAATAATTGCCATGATCAGCAGAATCAGCATACCGTATTGTTGTTGCTGTTGTAGTTGCTGATGATGACAATGATATTGATTCTTGCTGATGACAATGATAGTGGTGATGGTGGTGGTGGACTGGGCACACGGAGAGACGAGATTCACTCCCAAAGATGATTTCGAATGATGCACCCTCCACTCACTGTCCCTCGCCACCACCACCACCACTCTCCTTCACCACCACCACTCTCCTTCACCACCACCACCACCACCACCCACTACTCTCCCTCACCACCACCACCACTATCACCATCTCCCTAACCCCCACCACCACCCTCCCGCGCCCCAACCGCGTGGTCAATCGAGTGTGGGCAGAGAGGGGGAATTGCGCAAGAGCGAGAAACGGGGTGGGGGGACTGCACGAGAAATGTGACACCACACACACAGACACCACGTGTACCACACACACACACCACGTGTACCACACACACAGACACCACGTGTACCACACACCACGTGTACCACACACAGACACCACGTGTACCACACACACCACGTGTACCACACACACACCACGTGTACCACACACACACACCACGTGTGCCACACACACAGACACCACGTGTACCACACACACACACCACGTGTACCACACACACACCATTGAGCATTCACACATCCCAACGTGCCCCCACACACACCACACCCACTCACTCGCCGCTCCCTGACACACAAAAGACAAATATCTCCAATGTAGCCTTGAACAGGCTGTAGAGGCAAGTGATATTAAGGCACACAAGGAGGTGATGTGGCGAGCGCCGCGCCTGGCCGCCTTTGTCTCCCCAGTGCTGATATTTTTCACACTCCATCAATTCGCCATTTATGGCTGAATCCATCTTGGGGAAGCCCAGGATCGGTTCAAATATAAATCTCCACTGATGTTGGTCGTGGCCGGGAATTGTTTCGTGCAGCACGCGAACCACTACACCAAAGTCCACCAACCCCAACACAACAACAACAAGCGCCATTCGCCACTAAGTGGCGGTGACGTCACCACGACGCTTGTGCCAGGCCATGTGCACCTTGAGGCCACGTGAAGTGTCGAACGCCCGCGGGCAGGAGGTCACGGGGCAGATCCAGGTGCCACGGGTCGACTGACTGAGATGACTGGCTGGTGCACCACCTGTGCCCCCATTGTGCCAACCTGCTGTGCTTTAGCCACCCGGCGCTCCGCTCGTTGTTGTGAGCGTCGCTCCTCTGCCCTCCGTTGTTGTTGGAGGGCGACTGCCTCCAACTGCCCAATAGCGTCCTTCACGAGCCTCCTCCACAGAGGCCGATCTTGACACCGCTGGTACCAGTCATCGGCAAGTCCACTCAGCTCCACGTCCTCCTGTACCACATCACTCCATCTCTTCTCTAGCCCGTGCCACGCCCATTTAGCCACCTCGATCCGGCCGAACAAAAGCTGTTTCGGCATGCGGTGGCTGGGCATGCGGGCTACATGACCCAGCCAACACAGCCTTGCCTGCCAGAGGAGCTCACCGATGGGACCTTGCCCAGATCTTTCAAGGATTTGTGAGCTCTTCACACATTCCAGCCTGGTTAAACCCAGGATGGATCGTAAGCAGGCCAGCCTAAATGTTTCCAACCGGCGAAGATGCTCCATAAAGGGGGTCCACGTTTCGCAAGCATAGAGAAGGGAGGGAATGACCGTGGCCGAGAAGACCTGAAGCTTAGTGCGGAGCGACAGACCAGCTAGCTTGCCGCTCGACTGATTCGGAGTGAGACCTCTGCTGTTAAACTGGAGCCGGTCATAAGCACACTGCCCAGGTATGGGAAACTCTCCACAACTGCCCCATCACCGATTGGGAGTTGTAGGGGTGGAGTGTCCGATGGTACAAAATACCCAGGTAGGTGCTTAGTTTTGGTGGCGCTGATGGTAAGACCCCATCTCTTAGTAGCACGCTCCAGTCTCAGCAGCAGCGTCTCCAACCCCTCCTCTGAATGAGCAGATATTACCAAATCATCGGCATACATAACGTGATTGAGCAATAGGGAGCCATCCCTTGACCGCACCCGGGCATCGATCAGCCTCCCATTATATCTGTACCATATGGAGATTCCCCTGGTACAGCTATTGAAGGCTTCACGAACTACGTGGCCAAACTAGATGTTAAATAATGTGGGAGCCAGAGGACATCCCTGTCGCACCCCAAGGTGTACAGGGAATGTCTCTGACTCCCGGCCACGTAGTTTTACCAGGGCCCGCTCACCATCATGAAGGTTCTAAATGATCGTGAGCAGAGGGTCAGGGACTCCAAAAGCACGAAGAACAACCCAGAGCCCAGGCCTACAGATGGTATCATAGGCCTTGACCAGGTCAATAAACACATTAACATATCAACACACACACAGTCACATTTACACCTCAACAAAACAAAGATCCCCCGTGTCGCCTTAACAGACTGTTGGGGCAAGTGTTGTTAGCGAGCACCTATGGATGCCGGCACGGCACACGAGGGGGTGGGTGGCCAGCACCACGCCCGGCCGCAATTTGTCTCCAAAGTGGCGATGTTAACGCATCGCACCAGTAACTTATTTGAAGCTGAGTCGACCTAGGGGAGGCCCAGGACCGGTTCTGATAATCATCACCGATGTTGACTGTGACCCGAAATCAAACTTGAGTCGCAAGGTTCGTAGCGCAGCGCGCTAACCGTGACACCACCACAACCCACGACACACAGACTCACTCGCACACTCACTCGCACACACACTCGCACACACATGCACACACACGCACACACATTCACTCGCATGCGCACACACACACACGCACACACATGCACACACGCACACACTCGCACACACTCACTCGCACACGCACTCACTCGCACACACACTCACTCGCACAAACATGCACACACGCACACACACGCACACACACTCACTCGCGCGCACACACGCACACACACTCACTCGCACACACACGCACACACACTCACTCACTCGCACACACACGCACACACACTCACTCGCGCGCACACACACTCACTCGCACACACACGCACACACACTCACTCACTCGCACACACACGCACACACACTCACTCGCACACACACACGCACTGTCACACATTCACAGCTCAACACACGTTCTCACACTCGCACGCCAACACCACGCTGCCACTCACACCTAAACACGCTGCCTCTCTCCCCTCTCCGTCTGACGCTAGAACCATGCACGCTCTCGCCGCCATCTGCGTGTTCGCGTTGGGGCTGACAGGTGAGGGAGTGTGTGTGGTGAGTGTGTGTGGTGAGTGCGTGTGAGCGTGCACCTAGCCAGGCACAAGCGCCGTTGTGACTTCACCACCCCTGAGTGACGAATGGCGGTTGTTGTCAGTGTGATGGTGTGTCAGTGTGATGGTGTGTCAGTGTCAGTGTGATGGCGTGTCAGTGTCAGTGGGATGGCGTGCCAGTATCAGTGTGTGCCACGATACATTGACGGAACAACGGATGCGAGCCCATGCCCTTGACGCCAGGACCTACCGTGGAGCTGACATGCCCACTGCAAGAGGCGCCTGCCATTCTTCCACTGCAGTGGTGGGTGCGCATCTAGGACCCCATTCAAACCCACAATGGCCTGGTCTCGGCTCGCTGATGAAGGTTGCAAGCGAGAATGTCATCGTCGCTCGAAGCTGGGGTTGCCATCACCCCCCCCCCCCCCTCCTGATGCTGAGGATGAATTGAGGTTCAGGACTGTGGCTCATGCAGCAGCAATGACGGCATTTGGGAACACGGTTCAGACCCTCCCTCCTCAGTCCCACGTCTGAGATTGAGGAAGCTCACGGCAGCCTTCGCTCAGAGGTTCGGAAAGCTGTGTGGTGCTGCAAGGATGAGTGGAGGTCGCGGGTTGCAGAGGCTATGGAAACTGCCTCAGTAGCGATCACAACTCACTCTTTAATTCCATGCAAAAGTAACTTGCAGCGCCACATCTATTACTGTCCTCAAGGGAAAGAGCGGTGATCTTATCTCTGACCACAAGGGACATATTTTCAGGTTTGCTGAGGATTTCTGAGGTCTTGGAGGAGGGAAACTCCATCAGCTCAGATAACATCACGGGGCAACGAGGGATTGAATCTGCCGGGGAGCTGCTGTGCCTCAAATATTGGGGGAAGTAGCCACCCCCTGTGAGTAGCTGCATGATGTGACATCAGTTGACGAATTGCGAAAGGTGATCCAGAGCATGAGACGAGGTAAAGCACTGAGCAGAGACGATCTCCCAAGTGAACTGTGAGAGAGGGTGGCATTTACATACAGGCTGCCCTACATGACATCAGGTTGGGTTCCACAGGTTTGGAAGGATGCCTTGGTGGGGTCTGCATGCTTAAGAAGGGGGGCCACACTGATTCTAACTATCAGGGCAAATCCCTCCGAAGTGTGAGGCCAGGAAAGATCCTGGAAAGGATTATTCAACATCCCCTTGCCAGGCACGATGAGGAGAGGCTTGCAGAACTCCAATGTGATTTCAGGTCGACTCAGCCTCAAATGGGTACTTGATGCCAATTGTAAACATCGCCACTCAGCAGACAAAGAGGGCCGGGCGGGGTGGTGGCCACCCACCCCCTCGCGTGCCGTGCCGACCTTCATAGCTACTCGCTAACAGCTCTTGCCCAAACAGTCTGTTAAGGCTACACGGGGGATCTTCGACTTTGTGTGTGCGGGAGCTGTTTTCATGTCAATATTTGCTCTACGGGTGACGTGGGGGACGGGAGGTCAGGCGAATCACCTCCTCACCGGTCCCCTCCTCCACCCCCTCACCAGGCCCCTCCTCCTCACCAGCCCCCACCTCCTCACCAGCCCCCACCTCCTCACCAGCCCCCACCTCCACCCCCTCACCAGTCTCCTCCTCACCAGCCCCCTCCTCACAAACTCCCTTCTCCACCCCCTCACCAGCCCCCATCTCCCCCTCCTCACCAGCTCCATCCTCCACCTCCTCACCAGCTCCCTCCTCCCACTCCTCACCAGCCCCCTCCTCACCAGCTCCCTCGCCCGTTGTCCCTCCCCTTCTAGACAGCCCTGTCTCTCACCCTGGTGCCGGCAGAGTAAATACCGCGTTTGGGACATCGCTCTTTCTCTCTTTCTCCCTTTCTCTCTGCCAGCTCTGGTGAGGGAGACGGTGAGGGAGTGGAGTTGGAGCTGGTGAGACAATGAGAGAGCTGGTGAGGGTAGAGGAGGGAGCTAGTGAGGCAGATGGTGAGGGAGCTGGTGAGGAGGCTGGTGAGGGATTCAGTGGGGAGGCTGGTGAGGGATTCAATGAGGGAGCTGGTGAGGGAGCTGGTGAGGGAGCTGGTGAGGGATTCAGTGAGGAGCTGGTGAGTTGAGCTGGTGAGGGATTCAGTGAGGAGCTGGTGAGGGAGGTGGTGAGGGAGCTGGTGAGGAATTCAGTGAGGAGCTGGTGAGTTGAGCTGGTGAGGGAGCTGGTGAGGGAGCTGGTGAGGAATTCAGTGAGGAGCTGGTGAGTTGAGCTGGTGAGGGAGCTGGTGAGGTAGCTGTGTGGTGACGCGCTGCCCTCTCTGTTTCAGTTGCCGTGGCCGAGGACGCGACGTCCGTGGACGGTAACCACAGCAACACAACCACCACCACCACTACAACCACCACCACCACTCCAACCACCACCACAACCACAACCAGCACCACAACCACTACTATTACAACCACAGCAACACCACAACCACCAAAAACACCACAACCACTAGCACCACAGCAATGCCACCAGCAACACTTGTAACACCACCACCATAACCACCACAACCACTATCACCACCACCATCAGTCAGTATCGCGATGGCAGCTTCATCACAATTAGCATCATCAGCATCACCGTGGCAAATGTCATCATCACAATCACTTCTACCATGACACCCCCCATCCATCTCTCCATCCATCCGTCCATCCATCTGTCATCGTCTCCATGGCGCTCTCTTCACCATCACCGTCATCGTCATGGCAACCGTCGACGGGATCATCACAGTCGTGGTCACCACGTCCAGACCTGCGGTGCTTTGATCCTCCTCCTAAACCTCCCTCCCTCCTTCTCTCTCCCTCCATCCTCCCCCCTCCCTCCCACCCTACAGGAAATCCTAAACAGCCCGATAAGTTGACTTATGGTGAGTGGCTTCTGCTAAGAGAGGATACGAATTCTCACATGACACACACGCGTACATGTAATGTACATGCACACACATGGGTACATGTGTGTACAAAGACAAATATCCCCCGTGTCGCTTTACCAGACTGTTGGGGCAAGTGCTGTTAGCGAGCTCCTGTGAAGAAGGGCGGCACTGTGGCACACGAGGGGGTGGGTGGGTGGCCAGCACAACGCCCGATCGTTTTTGTCTCCCCAGTGGCGATGTTTTACACCGCACCAGGTACCAATTTAAGGTTGAGTCGACCTAGGGGGAGGTCCAGGACCGAATAAGATAATCGTCACTGATTTTGGCCGTGATCGGAAATCGAAATCGGGTCGCCGGCTTCGTAGTACAGTACGCTAACACCACACTACCGCTCCCCCCACACACACACACACGGGTACATGTGTATTTACACACACACACGGGTACATGTATGTACACACACACGGGTACATGTGTGTACACATAGACACACACACGGGTACATGTGTGTACACATAGACACACACACGGGCACATGTGTGTACACAGACACACACGGCTACATGTGTGTACACAGACACACACGGGTACATGTGTGGCACACACGATGTCAGCATGAACTTACACCACGTGGCCCAACACAAACACGAGTACACAGTGCACCCTAAACCGGACCCAACCCCGAGCCCTCCGCCTCCAACTCGACCCCCCCGCCCCCGCTGTGCGCCTCGTCTCTGCCCCCCCCCCCGCCAGACTACGAAACGCTGCGTAAGTGGGGGCTGTCCCTCGCTTTCATCTTCTTCGTGGCCGGACTCCTCATCGTGTTCAGTGAGCGCACACACACACGCAGCGTGCACAGACAAAGGTACCCTGTGTAGCCTCAACAGACTGTTGGCGCAAGTGCCGTTAAAGAGTAGCACCTATGAATCCTGGCACGGCACACGAGGAGGTGTGTGGTCAGCGCTACGCCCGGCCGCCTTTGTCTCCCGAATGGAGATGTTTACACATCGACACCAGTTACTAATTTGAGGCTGAGTCGACCTAGGAGAGTCCCAGGACCACTTCAGATAATCAACACCGGTTTTGGTCGTGAGCGTAAATCGAACCCGGATCGCCGATTTCGTAATATAGCGCTAACCGCTGCACGACTGCTCCCCATAGATCAGACACGCAATGTATCACGCAACAACAAGCGCCATTCGCCACTAAGTGGCGGTGACGTCACCACGACGTTTGTGCCAGGCTATGTGCACCTTGAGGCCACGTGAAGTGTTGAACGCCCGCTGGCAGGAGGTCACGGGGCAGACCCAGCAGGTGCCACGGGTCGACTGAGATGACTGGCTGATGCACCACTTGTGCCCCCTACTGTGCCAACCTGCTGTGCTTTAGTCACCCGGCGCTCCGCTCGTTGTCGTGAGCGTCGCTCCTCCGCCCTCCGTTGTTGTTGGAAGGCGACTGCCTCCAACTGCCCAGTAGCGGCCTTCACGAGCATCACGCAACACTCAGACATGCACACTGCTGAAACGCAC
Source organism: Petromyzon marinus (assembly GCF_048934315.1). NCBI lineage: Eukaryota > Metazoa > Chordata > Hyperoartia > Petromyzontiformes > Petromyzontidae > Petromyzon > Petromyzon marinus. Next base: position 14,057,609 of record NC_133698.1, read on the forward strand.
TGAGACACAATCACGAGTACTGACGTATGCGTGTGTGTCGTTGTCTTTGTGTGCAGGTAAACACTGCCGCTGCAGATTCCCGCAGGACAGGTGAGACCCTTGAGCAGGCGAGGGCCGGGAGAGAGCTCCCCTGGCCCTCACCTGGTGAGGAGTAGCTGTGAGGGTCCACGTAACTTCCTGTAACTGTGACTCTGTGTGACTGTGCGTAACTGTGCGTAATGTATCTTGTGACCGTCTGCGCAGGCACCGTGGAGATCGCTCTGATAGCCTCATCCCAGGTGAGGAGCCTTGGTTGTGACGCTCACTCACCCATGCACTCACCCATTCACTTATTCATTCGCCAATTCATGTTTTGTTCACTCACTGACACATTCTTTCGCTCATTCATTCAGTTATTCAATTATTGATTCAGTCACTCACTGGCCCTTTCAATTGCTTACACACTCGTACATTCATTCCTTCATCAAAGCATTCACCCATCCGCCCGATCGCTAACCCACTCACACACCCATTCACGTACCCACCCACTCTTTCGCTCACCCACCCACTCACTTGTCCACTCACCCTGTGTGGGTCGGTGTGATGGCTATCCGTGACCTGTAACACCTGTGACACCTGTGACACCTGTGTGCGTGTGTGCAGCTCAGTCCACCGCCTGATTCGTCCACGTGAGTGCCTCCTCAATATCATCATCCCAGCCTCACCTCATCCACACCAAACTCACCTCATCACATCCTTCATTTTCTCCTACTGTTCAACTCCTCACCTCTTTCTGACTCACATGTCTCCTGTGTACGGAGTAGGTATGTCCACTCACCTGCATCACCTGCGGAGCTGGCCCGAGTATTCCCTCAATCCGATTGGTCGATTTGACATCGTAATCCACCGCTTGTTTTGTGGTCAATTACCTCGCAGCCCCTTTAAAAACGCCAGCCGCTCCTCACATCACCTGTGCCCTCACCTGTACGCTGTACACTCACCTGTGCAATCACCTATACACTCACCTGTGTGCTCACCTGTACACGCACCTGCAAGCTCACCTGTACACGCACCTGTGCCATTAACTGTATACTCACCTGTATGCTCACCTGCACGCTTACCTGTCCCCTCACCTGTGCAGGTGAGCGACGCAGGCCTCGTGCCACTAAGCAGAGACAATCAGCGGAGGACAAAACCACCTTGCCAAACGAGAGGGGGGGGGCGGCACGGGGGGGCGGGGGAGTCTGCCCCCCACTCCCCCCTCCCCCCCACACTGCCAAACCGTCATGGCGAGCCCCTGCATCCGTGTCCCCCCACCCTTTAAGTGCCTTCGGTCCAGGGCTTAATTTCACCCGGCACACCACGTCCAGAATACCTATCCTTGTTTACGGCCGTGGTTGTCTTTTTTCATTCGTACGCACGTTAAGCCACTGCACACACACACTGCACGCACCCGATGGTTGGTAAACATGGGGAGCTGGTGGACCCGCAGTCTACCTTCAGCGACCCAGAGAATATCTACGCACCCGGCACACCACGTCCAGTATACCGGTCGTCGCAATGGCTGTGCCGGAGCAGTGTGAACTCGAGCCCTGTATAAGCCGCCTTGTATTTAAATGCTTTTGGTTTAATTCGCTTTGTGTCGTTTAATTTGTGAACGTTCGCTTCCTGTCATCGTTTGCGAACGGCGAGACCGTCAGCCTTCACGTGATGCTCAACAGCATCATCATCACAAGTATCAGCATTAACATCATCAGCATTAACGTCATCACGAACGTCATAATCACAAACATTATCATCATCATTGGAAACAACAATATCAGGGCTTCATTTCATCTCACCTGCCGCATACCCCACCCTGATCACCATCACTACCGTCACCACCGTCACCATCGTTACCATCGTTACCACCATCACCACCACCATCATCATCAGCAGCAGTCCTGCCAACCCTGCCTGTGTGCCAGCTGTCAATAAAGTGCAAGGTCACCAGACGGCCGCGTCAAGCTGTGTTGATATCCAATGCGATTGGTTGGTACTGGTTGACACTTGCTACGAGTCGATGGTTGTTTATAATTTGGTGGGCGATAGGTTGATTGGTAATACAGTATTTCATTATTGGCACACGTACACACACACACAATATAAAGATCCCGCATGCAGCCTACATAGATTGCTGGATCGAGTGCTGTTAGCGAGCACCTATTACACTCCGCATCACGCGACGTGGTGGCGAGCGCACCGCGCTACGAGCCCAACGGCGCCGTGGGTCATAAACGTCAGCACTGGGGAGACAAAGGCGGCCCGGCGTGGTGCCGTTACACACCACCCACTCATAGGTGCGTCGTGATGGCCTCCTGGCATACGGAGGAGGGGTGGTGATGAGGGAGGGGTCGTGGTGGATGTGGATCGTGGGGGGGGGGCGTTACAAGGGGCAGGGACCCCATTCCTGAGCGAACCGCAGGATCTCAGATGAAGAGGCCGGGTGCGACTGCGCATTTACAGAGTGTACCCATTTACAGGGTGAACCCATTTAGTCTGTAACCAATGGCAGTGTGCTCATTTACAGAGTGTACCCATTTACAGGGTGAACCCATTTAGTCTATCGCCAATGGCAGTGTACTCATTTACAGAGTGTACCCATTTACAGGGTGAACCCATTTAGTCTCTAGCCAATGGCAGTGTACTCATTTACAGAGTGCACCCATTTACAGAGTGAACCCATTTAGTCTCTAGCCAATGGCAGTGTACTCATTTACAGAGTGTACCCATTTACAGGGTGAACTCATTTAGTCTCTAGCCAATGGCAGTGTACTCATTTACATAGTGTACCCATTTACAGGTGAGGCGGTGGTGTCTTCGTCAGATTTGATGGCAGGGTTTGGGATCAACTTGAGTACTGTACCGATGTCTTTGTTAGTGTGGAGTCGGTGTCAGGAGTTCAGTGTGAAGGGTGGGTGTCAGTGTTGCGGTGTGAGTGCAAGTATTGGGGCGAGTGTTGGGGTGAGGGTGAGTGTTGGGGTGTTGGGGTGAGGGTGAGTGTTGGGGTGAGAGTGAGTGTTGGGGTGACTGTCAGTTCGAGTGTTAAAGTGAGAGTGAGTGCTAAGGTGAGCACCGTAATGATACATTCACGCCCACCACCGTGTGACGTCATCGTCTAATCGCGTCACGACCGCTCCCTCGCACCCCCCAACACGCCAGCCCTGTGGGGTGTGGCGGGGTGTGGCGGGTGTGGTGTGACGCGGGGTGTGGTGTGACGCGGGGTGTGGTGTGACGCGAGGTGTGGTGTGACGAGATGTGGTGTGACGCGGTGTGGTGTGACGCGGGGTGTGGTGTGACGCGGGGTGTGGTGTGACGCGGGCAGTGGTGTGACGCGGGCTGTGGTGTGACGCGGGCTGTGGTGTGACGCAGGGTGTGGTGTGACGCGGGGTGTGGTGTGACGCAGGGTGTGGAGTGTCGGGATATGAACTTGAGAACGAAAGCCGCGAGAGTTGCGCCGTTGCACGTGACGTGGGCATAGTCACTGGTCGATTCAAATGTCCTCTGGCCAACAGCGATCCGCCGTTCCGGGGCCATGTGCATCGGGACAGCCGCTGTGGCTGTGCGGCAGCTGCAGCTCGGTGCGTCACGGACGAGCGAGCAGGCCCCGGAGCTCCAGCGAGCAGGCCCCGGAGCTCCAGCGAGCAGGCCCCGGAGCTCCAGCGAGCTCCGTGCAACCGTTGCGCGATTTGGCAGAAGGACGCGATGGCTACATCACCGGCGCTGTGCGCCACGGTCTCTTTCACTCGACCCCGGGCGCCTCCCCAGTCGCCCCAAGGAGCCGCCCCTGAACTGGGGGGCACACGGGGAGCCCACTGTTGTTTAATACGGGGGGCATAGAACTCCACCGCACTCACCCCCCCGGCCAGGCAGCTCACGATCATGGTGGCATCGCAGTGGCACGGACACTCGGCTACAATACCCCTTCATTTCCACTGGCACGCTCTCGGCACGGGAGGTTTTACCACCGGCTATTTTGCCGAGCGGAGTCGGAACAAAACCGTGATACGCTCGCCTCGTAATAATACATCGGAATCTAGCTTCTAGTTTGGGGCCAAGCAGGGCCAGGGTCAACCACAGTCCCACGTTGCGACCCAGCCTCGTTCACCGCACGTGACGTCGGCGGCACGGCTCGGCTTTCGCAGCAGAACAAAAAAAAACAACAGCGGCGACCTCCCGGGCCGCCCAGGCCCCGGCGCAGCCCGGCTCGGTTGTGCAGTGGAACAAAACGAGATGCGCGAGTGGCTTCGCTCACGTGGTACGAGACTCGCGTGAGGAGCCGATCGAACGCTCGCGGCACAACCCTGGGGCGTCGCCTCTCCCAAAGCAACTCCCTGGGAAAGGAGCGCGGAGGATCGAGCCCAAGCCTCAAGTCGCTCGTATTCTGGAAGGGGGCAAGGCCCGGATGGTTTGGGCACAAAGATGAGAAGCGGCACAAACGGTGGCGTTCGAAGGGCTGCAGAGATTCAGAGACCCACAGACTCGGAGCAATACCCAGACTCGCACAGAGACTCGCACAGAGAGCATACTCATACCGAGACGCATAGATCCACAGAGACCCAGGGACTCGCACAGAGACCGGCTGGCTAGGAGGGCTATGGCGACGCCACTGGTGCAAGGCAGGAGGGAGACTGATCGAGGGCTGGGAGAGACTGCCGGGGAGCGAGCTGTGAGACTGTGGATGCGAGGAGAGGAGACCAATAGAAGCGCGAGGAGACAGCAGCCGGCCCCACCGGGCACCCGTGGCACTCATGGCTGGTGTCTGGAGTCGGCGTGACTCCGGCAGTAGCTACAGCCAAAGCAACTCAACATACGTCTCTCTGTATGCTGACATACAACAACTCACAGCCACGACTCGCTTGAAAAGTTTTTTTCACTATATTTAATTGTTTACTTGTATGTGTATGTGTGTAATGATGGCGGTGATGATGGAACTGAGAGTGGTAATCATGATGGCTCTTGGAGTGTTGGCGATGATGAAGGTGACGATGATAAAAGCAGGAAATGCTCAGTAACAGATCAATGTGCAGGGGGGGCCGAGGAGTCACCGGGAGCGACTGTCACCTCCTCTTCCTCCTCCTCCCTCGTCTTCCACATCCCAGCTCAATCCTGCACAGACGTTCACCATCGTCACGCGCGCGTCACACAGGGTGCCAGGTGTCACAGGCGCGTCACACAGGATGACACGCGTGTGTCACAAGTGTCCTGTACGTGGCACAGACGTCGCACATCGTCACGCGCGCGTGCTACGGTTACCGGCGCAGGCAGTGGTGCCCAGAAGCTTCAGCTGTGCCAAGCACCACCCTCCCCATCCGCATTCAAAGTAAAACGGAAGACAGATCATGTAAACGGAGCTAAAACGTGGCAGGGACCCACTGGTGCACTCCCTCCCCCACCTCCTCCTGCTGCTCCGACCGAGCTCGCGTGGCGATGGCGCGCTCACGGCGCCGCCCCGTGGCTGAGCCCCGCACTGCCGCCTCCGGCCTCGGCACGCTCCGTCACCACGGGACACGAGACGATACCATCATGAGAGCGATCATTCTGCATTGATCCAGCAGGACCACACCGAGAAGTATGGCTCTTTTTCAGGAGGGTCCTGCTGCTGCTGCTACATTGGGTGTTTATGTTTGGATACTTCCAGGCCGGAGTAAACCCACGCCTTGCGCGAGGGGGCACCACTCTATCCCCGTACAGATGGACACAGGTGGACACAGGTACTTGCTCTACTGCCTTCTCCTGGCTAGCCAGGGTATGGCACCTCCTCGACACCCAATCAGGAGAAGGGAGTTTCACAGGATTTCTGTGTGATCCACCAACCCTTCCTACCTCCACGATGCTGGACTACAGGCCACGTGCATAGCCACGACCACTACCGCCCGGCTAAGATGCCAAGCCTGCTGACCCCTAACCTCTAACTCTGGGGGGCGGTGACACGGCTGAGCGGCAACGCGTCCGTGATTCGTCAGGCCGCCCTGGTTACCACTGCGGCGTGTGCGGCATGGACCGTACACTACCACGCCCCGCCCGCTTCGCTCACGGCGGACGTTAAAGATCCCCGCGACGTCGAAACGAGGAGCAGGAGGCCATCATCGCGTGTCCACGTCGCGGTGCAAATTTGCCAAATCGGATTACAATGACACCGCACATCGCTCCCTTGGGATCGCAAGCACGCACACAGCGGCGGCGGCGGCGAGCATCGCCACCTACTGGCAGATGCCGGCTCGCAGGCCCAGGCATCGAGTCGGCTTGTGCCGCACAGGGACAGCTGCCACTGGGGCGCGTGGACGTACAAACCGCACGGCTGAAATAAAACAAAAAAAATCTACGGGAGAGGGCGCAGCCCCTGCAACTGATGCACTCACGCCACGCCGGCGGAAAGGGGATCTCTGCCAGGGGGAGCCCGAGAGTGGTAATTGGCCTACTCTTCCACACTGACCCAGGCGTACTGGAAGAGGTGAACGTACCCACACTTTACCCCACCACCCTGCTAACCTGGGCCAGCGGCTGCCTTTGTTTCCCAGTTAACGAGGTGATAACCCCCCGTTTATTGTTCCACGCATTCCGATATATGCCAAAACCGGTTATGTAACACGAACCAGTTGAATAACATGATATAATATATACAAGCATCTATATATACACACAAAGCGCTACACTACCGCTCCCCACATCTTCATACTATACAAATAAACGATAAATAGGTGTGTGTGAGGAGCGGTGGTGCAGCGGTTTGGGCGCTGCGCTACAAATCTGGCGACCCGAGTTCGATTCCCCCTCACAGCCACCAACATCGGTGATGAATATCTTAACCGGTCCTGGGTCTTTTCTAGGTCCCCTCAGGCGGGAGGGTGGGCGTGGTGTTGGCCACCGACTCCCGCCATGGGTGCTACTCGCTAACAGCTGTGTGTGTGTGACCCCAACAGTCTGTTAAGGCTATACGGGGGATCTTTGTCTGTGTGTGTGTGACCCCAACAGTCTGTTAAGGCTATACGGGGGATCTTTGTCTGTGTGTGTGTGACCCCAACAGTCTGTTAAGGCTATACGGGGGATCTTTGTCTGTGTGTGTGTGGGCACGCACGTACATGCCAGCAGAGATGCCGCCAGCATTGCGCAGGCTGCCAGGGCGCCCTGGTGCATTCTGGGAGTACTGGCACCGCCACTCACCCAACCTGTTTGGACGGGAGATCATTCCACACACACACAACCGGATAATCACACAACTGTATCATTCCACACACACACACACACCTGTATTATTGCATACACACCTGTATAATAACACACCCCTGTATAATAACACACAACTGTATAATCACACACCCCTGTAAAACCACACACAAGCACACGTGTATAATCACACGTGCTTAGCCATACACAAACATGTCATAGAAAGCTGAAAATCCCCGTCGCTTTTCACAGGCTGTTGTTGTTGGGACAAGTGCTGTTGGTGAGCCCGTGCTCGCACGCACTCGCGTACGTACACTCTCACCCATTCACGTATTCCATCTCTCACGCTGTGCTCTCCCCGTCACTCACTGCGAGAGCCGGCCCGCATCTTGGCCCTGAGCTGCACGCTCCGGAGTTTCGCCGTCTCGCTCGCCTGGCACCGCACCGCGGCGCCGTTCCCGAAGTCGGTCATCCCGGCGTGCAGCACGCACAGCGACGTGGACACGAGCCCCGTGGCCGGCGCGCGCCCGTGCTGACACAACACGCGCGTCGTCGCCACGGGGTTGGGGTCGGGCGGCCACATGCACACCACCTCGTCCCCCAGGGCCCACCTAGCGACCAGGAGAGAGAGGGGGAGGGAGGGCTGAGCGAGAGGTCGCTCTTAGCACAGACTCACATAGAGACCCACAGACTCACATCGAGACCCACAGATTAAATTAGAGACCCACAGACTCACATCGAGACCCACAGATTAAATTAGAGACCCATAGACTCACATAGAGACCTATGCCCCAACAACACAAAGCGCCCACTGTGTCTTTTCAGCGCCTTGAGACGCGGTCACACTCCTCGTCTTACGCAAGGCTCACACACTTCAAGAGGCTGGGTTCGACTGTGGGCCTGCGTGTCTGGCGGTCTTCTTGGCCAACAGCTACCGCCCCCCATGCCCCCCTCCCCCGGGTGGCCGCACGCACCACACCATGGAGGTCTCGTTGGCCTCCAGCTCGCAGGCGAAGCAGGGGACGTTGCCGGCCCAGCTGGGCTCCTTCACGGGCACCATGCGCCCAGAGGCGGCAGCGTCCCCGCAGCGCGGGGGAGAGATGCATACTGACGGCGAGAGGGGGGGGGATTGGAGAGATGCGCGGGGAGGGACATGGGGAATAGGAACAGGGGGGTAGAGACATGGGGGGGGAGAGACATGGGGGGGGTAGAGACATGGGGGGGGGTAGAGACATGGATGGGGGTAGAGACATGGGGGGGGGGTAGAGACATGGGGAGGGTAGAGACATGGAGGGGGGTAGAGACATGGGGGGGGTAGAGACATGGGGGGGTAGAGACATGGTTGGGGGTAGAGACATGGGGGGGTAGAGACATGGTTGGGGGTAGAGACATGGGGGGGGGGGGGGTAGAGACATGGGGGAGGTAGAGGTGGGGGTAGAGACATGGGGAGGGTAGAGACATGGGGGTGGGGGTAGAGACATGGGGGGGGGGTAGAGACATGGGGGGTAGAGACATGGGGGAGGTAGAGACATGGGGGGGGTAGAGACATGGGGGGGGTAGAGACATGGGGGAGGGTAGAGACATGGGGGTAGAGACATGGGGGGGGGGGTAGAGACATGGGGAGGGGGTAGAGACATGGGGGGGTAGAGACATGGGGGGGTAGAGACATGGGGGGGTAGAGACATGGGGGGTAGAGACATGGGGGTAGAGACATGGGGGTAGAGACATGGGGGGGGTAGAGACATGGGGAGGGGGTAGAGACATGGGGGGGGGTAGAGACATGGATGGGGGTAGAGACATGGAGGGGGGTAGAGACATGGGGGGGGTAGAGACATGGAGGGGGGTAGAGACATGGAGGGGGGTAGAGACATGGGGGGGTAGAGACATGGTTGGGGGTAGAGACATGGGGGGGGGGTAGAGACATGGAGGAGGTAGAGGTGGGGGTAGAGACATGGGGGGTGTAGAGACATGGGTGGTGTAGAGACATGGGGGGGGGGTAGAGACATGGGGGTAGAGACATGGGGGGGGGGGGGGGTAGAGACATGGGGGGGTAGAGACATGGGGGGGGGTAGAGACATGGGGGTAGAGACATGGGGGGGGGTAGAGACATGGGGAGGGGGTAGAGACATGGGGGGGGTAGAGACATGGGGGGGGGTAGATACATGAGGGGGGGTAGAGACATGGGGGGGTAGAGACATGGGGGGGGGTAGAGACATGGGGGTAGAGACATTGGGGGGGGTAGAGACATGGGGAGGGGGTAGAGACATGGGGGGGGGTAGAGACATGGGGGGGGGGTAGATACATGAGGGGGGGTAGAGACATGGGGGGGTAGAGACATGGGGGGGGGTAGAGACATGGGGGGGGTAGAGACATGGGGAGGGGGGGTAGAGACATGGGCGGGTAGAGACATGGGGGGGGGGGTACAGATATGGGGGGGTAGAGACATGGGGGGGGTAGAGACATGGGGGGGTAGAGACATGGGGGGGGGTAGAGACATGGGGGGGGGGTAGAGACATGGGGGGGGTAGAGACATGAGGAGGGGGTAGAGACATGGGGGGGGTAGATACATGGGGGGTAGAGACATGGAGGGGGGTAGAGACATGGAGGGGGGTAGAGACATGGAGGGGTAGAGACATGGGGGGGGGGGGGGTAGAGACATGGGGGGGGGGTAGAGACATGGGGGGGGTAGAGACATGAGGAGGGGGTAGAGACATGGGGGGGGTAGATACATGGGGGGTAGAGACATGGAGGGGGGTAGAGACATGGAGGGGGGTAGAGACATGGAGGGGGGTAGAGACATGGGGGGGGGTAGAGAAATGGGGGGGTAGAGAAATGGGGGGGGGGTAGAGACATGGGGGGGTAGAGACATGGGGGGGGTAGAGACATGGGGGGGGTAGAGACATGGAGGGGGGTAGAGACATGGAGGGGGGTAGAGACATGGGGGTGGGGGTAGAGACATGGGGGTGGGGGTAGAGACATGGGGGAGGGTAGAGACATGGGGGGGGATGAGACATGGGGGGTAGAGACATGGGGGGGGGGGGGTAGAGACATGGGGGAGGTAGAGACATGGGGGGGGTAGAGACATGGGGGGGGGGGGGTAGAGACATGGGGGGGTAGAGACATGGGGGGGGTAGAGACATGGGGGGTGTAGAGACATGGGGGGGGGGTAGAGACATGGGGGTAGAGACATGGGGGGGGGTAGAGACATGGGGAGGGGGTAAAGACATGGGGGGGGGGGGTAGAGACATGGGGAGGGGGTAGAGACATGGGGGGGTAGAGACATGGGGGGGAGTAGAGACATGGGGGGGTAGAGACATGGGGGGTAGAGACATGGGAGGGGGGGTAGAGACATGGGGAGGGGGGGTAGAGACATGGGGGGGGGGTAGAGACATGGTTGGGGGTAGAGACATGGTGGGGGGGTAGAGACATCGGTGGGGTAGAGACATGGGGGGGGTAGAGACATGGGGGGGGTAGAGACATGGGGAGGGGGTAGAGACATGGGGGGGGGGGGTAGAGACATGGGGGGGGGTAGAGACATGGGGGGGGGGGGTAGAGACATGGGGGGGGGTAGAGACATGGGGGGGGGTAGAGACATGGGGGTAGAGACATGGGGGAGTAGAGACATGGGGGGGTAGAGACATGGGGAGGGGGTAGAGACATGGGGGTAGAGACATGGGGGTAGAGACATGGGGGGTAGAGACATGGGGGGGGTAGAGACATGGGGGGGGTAGAGACATGGGGGGGGTAGAGACATGGGGGGGGGTAGAGACATGGGGGGTAGAGACATGGGGGGGTAGAGACATGGGGAGGGGGTAGAGACATGGGTGGTGTAGAGACATGGGGGGGGTAGAGACATGGGGGGGGTAGAGACATGGGGGGGGTAGAGACATGGGGGGGGGTAGAGACATGGGGAGGGGGTAGAGACATGGGGGGGTAGAGACATGGGGGGGGTAGAGACATGGGGAGGGGGGGTAGAGACATGGGGGGGGGTAGAGACATGGGGGGGTAGAGACATGGGGGGGTAGAGACATGGGGGGGTAGAGACATGGGGAGGGGGTAGAGACATGGGGGGGTAGAGACATGGGGGGGGTAGAGACATGGGGAGGGGGGTAGAGACATGGGGGGGGTAGAGACATGGGGGGTAGAGACATGGGGGGGGGGGGGTAGAGACATGGGGGTAGAGACATGGGGAGGGGGGGTAGAGACATGGGGGGGGTAGAGACATGGGGGGGGGGGTAGAGACATGGGGGGGGTAGAGACATGGGGAGGGGGTAGAGACATGGGGGGGGGTAGAGACATGGGGGGGGTAGAGACATGGGGGGGGTAGAGACATGGGGGGGGTAGAGACATGGGGGGGGGTAGAGACATGGGGGGGGTAGAGACATGGGGAGGGGGTAGAGACATGGGGGGGGGGGTAGAGACATGGGGGAGGGTAGAGACATGGAGGGTAGAGACATGGGGGGGGTAGAGACATGGGGGAGGGTAGAGACATGGAGGGTAGAGACATGGGGGGGGTAGAGACATGGGGGGGGTAGAGACATGGGGGGGGTAGAGACATGGGGGAGGGTAGAGACATGGAGGGTAGAGACATGGGGGGGGTAGAGACATGGGGGGGGTAGAGACATGGGGGGGGTAGAGACATGGGGGGGGTAGAGACATGGGGGGGGGGTAGAGACATGGGGGGGGGGGGTAGAGACATGGGGGGGTAGAGACATGGGGGGGTAGAGACATGGGGGGGGTAGAGACATGGGGGGGGGGGTAGAGACATGGGGGGGTAGAGACATGGGGGGGTAGAGACATGGGGGGGGCGGTAGAGACATGGGGGGGGTAGAGACATGGGGGGGGGTAGAGACATGGGGGGGGTAGAGACATGGGGGGGGGGGTAGAGACATGGGGGGGTAGAGACATGGGGGGGGTAGAGACATGGGGGGGGTAGAGACATGGGGGGGGGGGGGTAGAGACATGGAGGGGTAGAGACATGGGGGGGGTAGAGACATGGGGGGGGTAGAGACATGGGGGGGGGTAGAGACATGGGGGGGGGTAGAGACATGGGGGGGGTAGAGACACGGGGGGGGGGTAGAGACATGGGGGGGGGTAGAGACACGGGGGGGGGTAGAGACATGGGGGGGGGTAGAGACATGGGGGGGGTAGAGACACGGGGGGGGGTAGAGACATGGAGGGGTAGAGACATGGGGGGGTAGAGACATGGGGGGGGGTAGAGACATGGGGGGGGGTAGAGACATGTGGGGGTAGAGACATGGGGGGGGTAGAGACATGGGGGGGTAGAGACATGGGGGGGTAGAGACATGGGGAGGGGGGGGTAGAGACATGGTTGGGGGTAGAGACATGGGGGGGGGGGGTAGAGACATGGGGGAGGGTAGAGACATGGGGGGGGGGTAGAGACATGGGGAGGGGGGGGTAGAGACATGGTTGGGGGTAGAGACATGGGGGGGGGGTAGAGACATGGGGGGGGGTAGAGACATGGGGGGGTAGAGACATGGGGGGGGGTAGAGACATGGGGGGGGGTAGAGACATGGGGGGAGGGTAGAGACATGGGGGGGGTAGAGACATGGGGGGGGGGTAGAGACATGGGGGGGGTAGAGACATGGGGGGGGGGGGGGTAGAGATATGGGAGAGATACCGACGATGAGGATGATGGTATAAGAATAGGGTTTACCCTTTCTGGCAATAAAAAGTTGCAAATAATCGTGTCTGCATTAACCAAGAAGTTTCAGTTTGCTGTTAACACAACTGTTTTATTGCCAGAAAGGGTAAATCCTATTATAATATTTTGAGGTCCGATGATGATAGAAATTATGCTGCTGATGACAATGGTAGTGAAGGTGTGCAAGGAAATGGTGGTGATGGTGAATGTGATGGTGGTAATGAGTTCAAGCTGCTTCTGATGATGATGATGATTATGGAAATTATGGCAATGCTGTAGTTACTGATACACATTATGATGATGGGCATGATACCTATTACGCATTGTGCTGCTGGTGATATTAATAGCGAGGAAATTGATGGGAATTACTCTGTTAACGATACTGTTGATGATAGCTAATGGTGATGGTGATGATGGCAGTGATGTAGACGGTGATGTTACCCTGTGGGAAGCAGCATGCGTGGCTCACCTAGCACGGCCACCGTGACGACCCAGCAGGTGATCAGATGTCTCACCATCTCCTCCATGTGCAGGTGAGTGCGCGCCAGGCGTGGTGCAGTGCAGAAGTCACTCACGGCAGACCAGGCCGACCCGCCCGCAAAAACCCTCACCAGGATCCTGCTGCACACCTGTATAAGACCTCACCTGCACCACATCATCTGGATTTAAAACATCTAGGTGCTAATGCATTATAACTACTAATAATAACGATGATTCACCCGTTGTCACAATTCACCTGGATCCCACCTCCACCATGATTAGTGACTATCAGGATCACCAATATGTTCGTCATCAGCAGCATCATCATCACCACCACATCCATTCATTGCATTACGCTCCACCATCAACATGGCCACTTGAGATAGGGTCAGCCCTCACCTGGATCAGAACTCACCTGGGTCAAACACTCACCTGGATCAAACGTCCACAATCGGCCACCACCATCACAGATATTACTCTCAGCATCATCAGTAGCAGCATCACCACCATCACAGCCATTACAGTACATTACTACCACGACCAAGCCGGCCACCCGAGTTAGAATACGATCTCACCTTGATCTCCATCTCACCTGGATATGTCACCTTGATCTAAATCTCACCTGGCGTTCAATCTCACCTGGATACTATCTCACATAGAGTTCAATCGCATCTTGATCTCAATCTCACCTGGCGTTCAATCTCACCTGGATACTATCTCACCTAGAGTTCAATCGCATCTTGATCTCAATCTCACCTGGATACTATCTCACCTAGAGTTCAATCGCATCTTGATCTCAATCTCACCTGGAGTTCAATCTCACCTGGATACAATCCCACTTGGAGTTCAATCTCACCTGGAGTTCAATCTCACCTGGATACGATCTCACCTGGACCTCATTCTCACCCAAGTTAAGTACAGTACTCACAAGCATGAGCTCTTACGTGCATCTCACCTCGATACCAAACACACGCGCGCACAACGACATTTAAAAGTGCGCGGAGCAGCCTGGGGAGATGCACGCTGGGAGGGAGACTGCGAGCCGGGAGCACGCGGGGTCGAGACGCCACTCGGACCGCTCCGTGAGCTCGGGCAGCGCGCGTCACGGCTAGGAGCCAGGGTAGGGACTGAGGCCTCAGAGGGGGAGCGTACACCGCGGAGATGGAGCGAGTATGAGGGTCAGCTCGCGAACAGAGGAGTTTTGTTGTGGCATCGCTGGATCGTGCCGCGAGGCGGCTGGCCTGGGGAGGAAGCCGTGGACCGTGGTGGTGGCGATGGCTGTGACTGCGCCTCGACGTCTGCGCTCTCCGCCATCACCACCGCGATGAAGTATGGTCAAGTTATCCCCTCGTCCAGTAATGTATTTACCCTAGCAGACGACGACGATAATGGTGATGGCACGCTACACCTGCGTGTGAGCTCACCTGGATCTGCTCGCCTCTCTCCCTTCTGTTGTTCTCTCTACCAGTCCACACCTCACCTGGATGTCACGGGATGTGACGTCACGCCCATCTAAATCTCGCCTGGTGACGTCATGCACATCTCGCTTACCTGGTGACGTCACGCGCATCCCGCTCACCTGGTGACGTCACGCGCATCCCGCTCACCTGGTGACGTCACGCGCATCCCGCTCACCTGGTGACGTCACGCGCATCTCGCTCACCTGATGACGTCACGCGCACCTCGCTCACCTGGTGACGTCATGCGCATCTCGCTCGCCCTGTGACGTCACGCGCATCCCGCTCACCTGGTGACGTCACGCGCACCTCGCTCACCTGGTGACGTCATGCGCATCTCGCTCGTCCTGTGACGTCACGCGCATCCCGCTCACCTGGTGACGTCACGCGCATCGTACTCAGTGATGTTACGCGCGTCTTAATCCACATGACGTCACGCGCATCTTACCTGGTGACGTCACAGCAATGAATGAAGGACTCGTGTATTTCCTCCAGACCGTCGCTAAACTAAACTTTTTTTATTTTACCAGGTAAGACCTGGCTGTCACAAATGGTAGCTCAACAAAGCGGCTGGTCATCACGTGGAAATGTCGAGCAGCAAAATACTCGAAACGCGTGAATTCGATTCTAATTGGGGGGGGGGGGGAAATCGGAGGACCCGGATAAAAATCCACGCGACCACGGGGAGAATTTTCAAACTCCAAATATACAACAGCAGGCGTCAGGGTCGGAGTCGAGCTCACGGCCTCCTGTGGTGTAGCGGGCGAGGTAGTTAACGTCTCGCCACCACGGCGCTTGAGGTCTTCTTGGGCGCGTTTCACACCTTTGACTGCCGCTCCGTCGTTATTCTCGGCCAAGGTTATTGAAACACATTTTTTTTGCATAACCGTCTTGAAAAGTCCGGTAAAACCGGTTGCCCAACCCACACGTGACACAAATGCCTGTTGCAATAATAATAATCATCATCACGTGTGCAGCCTTACAGCCGCGGTAGAGATGTTAGTGGCCATCCACACCCGACGTGCGATCCAGAGGCCGCCGGTTCATCCCCCTGCCCCATCCCCCCCTGCCCCATCCCCCCCTGCCCCATCCCCCCCTGCCCCATCCCCCCCTGCCCCATCCCCCCCTGCCCCATCCCCCCCTGCCCCATCCCCCCCTGCCCCATCCCCCCCTGCCCCATCCCCCCCTGCCCCATCCCCCCCTGCCCCATCCCCCCCTGCCCCATCCCCCCCTGCCCCACCCCCCCCTGCCCCACCCCCCCCTGCCCCACCCCCCCCTGCCCCATCCCCCCCTGCCCCACCCCCCTCTGCCCCACCCCCCTCTGCCCCACCCCCCCCTGCCCCACCCCCCCCTGCCCCACCCCCCTACCGCGAAGGGAGATGTGGCGGAGTTGTGAATATCTGTGGGCTCACCCCGCCTCATCTCCCCGGGTATGCGCGGCACACGCATCCCAAACCACCGACTATGGCCACTTCCTGCTGTTATCCGTGACCACCTGGAGAGTGGCGGAGCAGTGGCGAGCGCGCTGCGCTACGAACCCGGCGACCCGAGTTCGATTCTCGCGCACGGCCAACACCGGTGGCCATTCTCTGAACCGGATACTGGGCCTCCCCTATGTCGACTCAGCCTCAAATGAGTACCTGGTGCGGTGTGTAAACATCGCCACTGGAGAGACAAAGGCGTCCGGGCGTGGTGCTCCCCACTCCATCCCCTCGTGTGCTCGCTTACGGCACTTGCCCCAACAGTCTGTTAAAGCTACACGGGGCATCTTTGTGGTCCACGTGCTACGTGCGGCTCCCTAGGACCACGAGCTAAAGAACCACCGTGAGGTGCTGGAGTCACTTCCATTAAAATATCATCGAGTTGGAGTCAGCTTCCTTGCCCAGGCTGGAAGGACAGGAGGCGGACAGGAGGCAGACGTGCACTGAACACGGCAGCCATTCTCTTTGGTTCTATTGGGTAAAGTCACGTAGGTAAAAAATAAAATAACACAAATCACGACGTTTCGACCACAACACAAGTGGCCTTCATCAGGTGAAGGGACCAACCTGTCCGGAGGACAGCGTTGGAGTGAAAAAAGTCAAGCGCAGGTCGCCTCCTTTAAGCTGTGAGTGGGTAAACAGAAAATACGCCTTGACAAAGGAATTAGCATAAAATGTAAAGCTGTGCAAGCTCGCAAATAGCATCAAAAATACATTAGCACCACCGTGAGAGTTTGGGATGCCACTAATTGAATGAAAATACTGTACCATTAAAAATTCCTTTAACGTTTGGTTCGATTTAGAACATCTTTCCAATGGTTGCTTAATTTGAAGCCATCTTCTCGGTTGAAATTGTGTCTGTGTTTGTAGATCTGGATTGCCTCGTGAACAAATCTCTGATAAAAACCCGTGGGTTTGCAAAGAATCTTGGTATCGGAGAAAATTATATCGTGACCACCCACAGCGTTGTAACAATGATCAGCTACGGCAGAATTCGTTTTGCCGTGTTTCAAATCTGATTTGTGCTCGCGAATTCGGTCAGAGACATGTCGCTTTATCTCCCCGATATAGCAATCACCGCAGGTACAACTCAAATTGTAAACCCCGAGGTATTGTAAGCCAGGAATGACATCCTTCACGGATGGGATCAGATCACGAATTTTGTGTACTGTATTGAACCGGACCTGGATCTTGTGTTTGTTTAGAATTTTGGAAATCTTTTTAGTAACGCCTGCTATATATGGTAGTGTGATGGTTTTGACCGGAGTATCAAGTGGTTGTTTCTGTATGGAGGGAGAAACAGCTTGGCGGATGGTACGGTCAGAGTATCCATTCCTTTTGAGGGCCAGGTGTACATGTTTGAATTCACTGGTCAGGTGGTGTTGGTCCGAAATGCAATGAGCCCTATGGTATAAAGTTTTGATGAGAGAATTATTTTGGGCTGGGTGGTGGGAATCAGGTTTCAAGTAGGAATCTGTGTGGGTGGGTTTCCTGTAGACAGAATGCCCCAATGAGCCATCAGGTCTCCTCTCAAACAGAACATCTAAGAATGATATCTTGCCATCTTTCTCCACTTCCATGGTGAATTTGATGGCGGGATGTCTGGAATTGAATTCGCGAGCACAAATCAGATTTGAAACACGGCAAAACGAATTCTTCTGCCGTAACTGATTATTGTTACAACGTTGTGGGTGATCACGATATAATTTTCTCCGATACCAAGATTCTTTGCAAACCCACGGGTTTTTATCAGAGATTTGTTCACGAGGCAATCCAGATCTACAAACACAGACACAATTTCAACCGAGAAGATGGCTTCAAATTAAGCAACCATTGGAAAGATGTTCTAAATCGAACCAAACGTTAAAGGAATGTTTAATGGTACAGCATATTCATTCAATTAGTGGCATCCCAAACTCTCACGGTGGTGCTAATGTATTTTTGATGATATTTGCGAGCTTGCACAGCTTTACATTTTATGCTAATTCCTTTGTCAAGGCGTCTTTTCTGTTTACCCACTCACAGCTGAGGAATGGCTGCCGTTTCTAGATTTAAAGCTTTCGTGACTGCAAGGATCCATACTCTTTGGTTCTATTGGGTAAAGTCACGTAGGTAAAAAATAAAATAACAAAAATCACGACGTTTCGACCACAACACAAGTGGCCTTCATCAGGTGAAGGGACCAACCTGTCCGGAGGACAGCGTTGGAGTGAAAAAAGTCAAGCGCAGGTCGCCTCCTTTAACCCCTTCACACTTCACACCCTCGCTCGGTACTTGGGCCCCTCTGGGGGGCTCAGTGGCACCAGGCCGCACGCCTCGTTACCTGCGTGAGACCCCCCCCTCCACTCTTCCCCCCCCCTCCCTCCACTCTTCCCCCCTCCACTTCTCCCCCCGCACTCTCCCCCCCTCCACTCTCCCCCCTCCACTCTTCCCCCCCCTCCACTCTTCCCCCCCCCTCCACTCTCCCCACCCCTCCACTCTTCCCCCCCCCTCCACTCCCCCCCCCGCACTCTCCCCCCCCGCACTCCCCCCCCCGCACTCCCACCCCCCCCCCCCGCACTCTCCCCCCAACACTCCCCCCCCCCCGCACTCCTCCCCCCCGCACTCTCCCCCCTCTTCCACTCCCCCCACCCTCCACTTTCCCGCCCTCCACTCTTCCCCCCTACACTACCCCATAGACATGAGAGACACGAGAGAGACACGTGTTTTCCTAGTGGAGAGCCGTTCCTGTGGAGTGCTGCTAGATGACAGGTGACGTGAGCCTGGACGTCGCGATGGATGTCAAGTGTAGCGACATTGACACCCTCGTGTGAGAGAGCAATCACAGTTCAAGCAAACAGCACTTTAATCTATAAAACAAACAGGACGAACCCGCGCGTCGTCGCCCTGCGAGTGTGTGAGACGCGGTGCGAGTTCTGTAAATCACCGGGATGTTTATGGCTGTGTTTTGGTTTAACCAAGCGTAAGTCACGAACATTTCTTTAAGAGTTTTATTTCACCAGGTAAGACCCACTGAGCTCTGTAGCTCTTTCTCAGAAGCCACCAGGCTGTCACAAATGAGAGCTCAACGAAGCGGTTTATGGTCACGTGGAAGTCCCTCGCAGTCAAACACTCTAAACGCACGTGCCTAAATGTGGAGGGGAAACCCGAAGGACCCAGAGAACAATCCACGCGACCACGGGGAGAGAGAGAGACACGCAAACTCCAAATACACAGCGGGACACGTGGTCTCACCACCGTGTCACAAACGATTGCCCGAACTTTTCATTGGGATATTTTTTTTCTTGCCGGGCCAATGGTCGAGCGTCTGTCTGTCGGTGTGTCTGCCTGCCTGTCTGTCTGTGTCTGCCTGTCTGTCTGTGTGTCTGCCTGCCTGTCTGTCTGTCTGCGAGGAGGGCCGCGTGGTGGAGTGCTGGGCTCAGCATTTCCCGGCCTGGCCTCCGCGCCACCACAGTGTCACCGCGAGGACGATCGCCAACATCAAGAGGAATGCCAGGATTATCACCACAATGGTGAACGTGCTCCTCTCTGCGATCACACACAAACAAAGATCCCCCATACAGTCTCGACATACTTTTTGGGGCAAGTGCTTAGCGAGTAGCACCTACGAAGGCCGGGACGGTACACGAGGGGGTAGGTGGCCAGCACCACGCCCGACCGCCTTTGTCTCCCCAGTGGCGATGCTTACACATCGCACCAGGTACTCATTTGACGCTGAGTCGACCTAGGGGAGGCCCACGACCGGTTCAAATAATCGTCACTGGTGTTGGCCGTGAGCGGGAATCGAACCCAAGTCGCCAGGTTCATAGCGCAGCGCGCTAACCACTACACTACCGCTACACACACCACTAGGTACACATACACACACACCACTAGGTACACACAAACACACCACTAGGTACACACACACACAACAACAACAACCGCCATTCACCACTAAGTGGCGGTGACGTCACCACGACGCTTGTGCCAGGCCATGTGCACCTTGAGGCCACGTGAAGTGTCGAACACCCGCTGGCAGGAGGTCACGGGGCAGACCCAGGTGCCACGGGTCGACTGACTGAGATGACTGGCTGATGCACCACCCGTGCCCCTACTTTGCCAACCTGCTGTACTTTAGCCACCCGGTGCTCCGCTCGTTGTTGTGAGCGTCGCTCCTCCGCCCCTCCGTTGTTGTTTGAGGGGCACTGCCACCAACTACCCAGTAGCGTCCTTCACGAGCCTCCTCCACAGAGGCCGATCTTGACACCGCTGGTACCAGTCATCGGCAAGTCCACTCAGCTCCACGTCCTCCTGTACCACATCACTCCATCTCTTCTCTAGCCCGTGCCGCGCCCGTTTAGCCCCCTCGATCCGGCCGAACAAAAGCTGTTTCGGCATGCGGTGGCTGGGCATGCGGGCTACATGACCCAGCCAACGCAGCCTTGCCTGCCGGAGGAGCTCACCGATGGGACCTTGCCCACATATTTCAAGGATTTGTGAGCTCCTCACACAATCCAGCCTGGTTAAACCCAGGATGGATCGTAGGCAGGCCAGCCTAAATGTTTCTAACCAGCGAAGATGTTCCATTCGGGCGGTCCACGTTTCGCAAGCGTAGAGAAAGGAGGGAATGACCGTGGCCGAGAAGACCTGAAGCTTAGTGCGGAGTGACAGACCAGGTAGCTTCCACACAGCGTTACGCAACCGATGAAAAGATATTGCCGCTCGACTGATTCGGAGTGAGACCTCTGCTGTTAAACTGGAGCCAGTCATACGCACACTGCCCAGGTATGGGAAACTCTCTACTTTCTCCACAACTGCCCCATCACCGATTGGGAGTTGTGGGGGTGGAGTGTCCGATGGTATATAATACCCAGGCAGGTGCTTAGTTTTGGTGGGGCTGATGGTAAGGCCCCATCTCTTAGTAGCACGCTCCAGTCTCAGCAGCAGCGTCTCCAATTCCTCCTCTGAATGAGCAGCTATTACCAAATCATCGGCATACATAACGTGGTTGAGCAATAGGGAGCCATCCCTTGACCGCACCCGTGCATCGATCAGCCTCCCATTATATCTGTATCATATGAAGATTCCCCCGGTACAGCTATTGAAGGCTTCACGAACTACGTGGTCAAAATAGATATTAAACAATGTGGGAGCCAGAGGACATCCCTGTCGCACCCCAAGGTGTACAGGGAATGGCTCTGACTCCCGGCCACGTAGTTTTACCCGGGCCCACTCACCATCATGAAGGTCCTTAATGATCGTGAGCAGAGGGTCAGGTACTCCAAAAGCACGAAGAACAACCCAGAGCCCAGGCCTACTGATGGTATCCTAGGCCTTGACCAGGTCAATAAAGCAGAGATGTAGGTCTTGCTGGAATTCCCTATACCTCTGCTGTAGCAAACGGACAGAAAATATGGCATCTGTGTAGGACCGCCCTTTCCTGAGACCGCATTGGGGCTCCGCAAGCCTCTCCTCAGCGTGCCTGGCAAGGCGATGTTGAATAATCCTTGCCAGGACCTTCCCGGCACACTGAGGAGTGAGATGCCCCTGTAGTTGTTACAGTCTGTGCGGTCCCCCTTCTTAAAGAGGGCGACCACCAGGGCATCCTTCCAATCCTGCGGAACCCGTCCAGTGGTCCAGACTGTTGTTATGATGTCATATAGGGCAGTCTGTGCATAAACGCCACCCTCCCTCAGCATTTCGCTTGGGAGATCATCTCTGCCTGCTGCCATTCCTGGTCTCAGACTCCGGATCGCCTTCAGTACTTCCTCAACAGATGGCACTTCAGCCAGCCACTCACAGGGGGTGACTTCTTCCAATATTTGAGGCACCGCAGACTCAACAGGGTCATCCTCACTTTGTGCCACGATATTTTCCTGGCGATTTTCACTCCCCCAGGACCTCACAGAAATGCTCAGCAAATCTGCAAACCTGTTCCTGGGGGTCGGAGATTGGATCACCGTTTTTTCCCCTAATGATGGTAATAGGTGTGGCACTGCAGGTTACTTTTTTGATGGAGTTAAATAGAGATTTGTGATCGCGGGCCACTGAGGCAGACTCCATCTCCTCAGCAACCCGCGACCACCACCCATCCTTGCAGCGCCTCACGGCTCTCCGAACCTCCGAGCGAAGGCTGTGTTAAGCCTCCTCATTCTCTGACGTGGGATTCTGTAGCCAATGACAGTGGGCCTGTCGCTTTTTCTCAACCATCCTGAACACCTCCTCTGTCAGCCAGGGTCTCTGGGCAGGTCTGGACCGCGTACCCAAAGCAGCCATTGCAGCTGCATGAGTCACAGTCCTAAACCTCGCCCATTTACCCTCGACATCAGGAAGAGTGGGGGACGATGCCAACCCAAGCCGCAAGCGATGATGAAATTCTCGCTTGCAACTTTCATCAGATAACTGAGACCAGGCCACTTTAGGTTGGAATGGGGTCCTGGGTGCACACCCACCACCGGAGTGGAAGAATGGCAGGCGCATCTTACAGATGACTAGTCGATGGTCAGAGGGCAGATCAGCTCCACGGTAGGTCCTGGTGTCAAGGACATGGGCTCGCATCCGCTGGTTTGTCACTATGTAGTCCAGCAGATGTTCTTGCTTGGACCCGGCATGCATCCATGATGTTGTGTGGATGCGCCGACACCGGAACAGCGTGTTGGTAATTACAAGCCCATGGGCTGCACAAAAATCTAGCAGCCTCCTACCGTTGTTATTAAGCTGATCTGGCCCATGTCCTCCAATCACTCCAGACCAGGTGCCAGCATCATGACCAACTCGGGCATTGAAGTCACCCAACAAGATGACTCTATCCCGAGGGGCCACTTTAGCCAGCACCTGTGACAGGAGGTCATCGAAGGCATCTGGCTCATCGGCTTTGCCTGCATCCCTCCACGGATGTTCGTCTTCGGTGGGGGCATAAGTAACCACGACCACCACTCCTCGCCTCCGGTTGATGGGAAGGCGAGCCCAAAGTAGCCTGGGGCTTACAGCTTCCCACACCTCACCGCCATGCTCCCACGCCCCCTTCATTCTTTTGTTCAAAAGAAGAGCCACACCCTGTTGTTTGGCAGTCTGCTGCCCCGAGTAGAGGACTGTCCACCCCTCATGGTGGCAGGAGGCAGAACCGGTCCACCGGACCTCCTGAATGCCACAGAGATTCAGGCGGTACCGGTCCAGCTCCCGACAGAGGAGTGGCAGCCTCTCCTCTGCAGTGAGCATTCGAACATTCCACGTGGCCACACGAAGTGGCTTTTCGCTGTTTCTGGAGGAGCCCCGTGGGTAGAAATTCAATCTCCTGGCTCCGCCAATTGGGGTTTGGCCAGGAGACGTCATAGACGCCTGTCCCCCCGGGGCCTCCGGCACAAGCTTATTAGTTACATATTTCTGTCGTGGTTTAGTGGTAAATTTTTGAAGGTGGAGGGGTTACCAGCCCCTCGCACCCGTCCAGAGCCCCCGTTTAGCCCCTGTGGTGGTCACACACGCCATGAGGGGGGGAGCCAATCGGAATTGTCCCTCCCCCCACAGCACTGTCCACGCCAGAGTTGCCCGTCCGGCACCGTGAGGAGGTAGGGGGTTGTTTTGCCGGACACACACACCACTAGGTACACACACCACTAGGTACACACACACACCACTAGGTACACACACACCACTAGGTACACACACACACCACTAGGTACAAACACACCACTAGGTACACACACACCACTAGGTACACACACACCACTAGGTACACACACACACCACTAGGTACAAACACACACCACTAGGTACACACACCACTAGGTACACACACACACACCACTAGGTACACACACACACACCACTAGGTACACACACCACTAGGTACACACACACACCACTAGGTACACACACACACACCACTAGGTACACACACACACCACTAGGTACACACACCACTCGGTACACACACACCACTAGGTACACACACACACCACTAGGTACACACACACACCACGAGGTACACACACACACACCACGAGGTACACACACACACACACCACTAGGTACACACACCACACGTAACGTTCACAGTGCGATGTACTATAAACTAAACTATTTTTTATTTTACCAGGTGAGGCCCGCTGAGTTAAATAGCATCGAACCCACGACCTCCTGTATACCAGGCGAGGTAGTTAACATCTCATAGCCACCGCGGCGCCACCGCTGCCCACGAGTGCTCATTCACAGAAACCCGCGCCAGCGCCCATAACTGGAGTCGAACCGATGTGTTTCTCTGGCCGGGACGCGGCATGCACCATCACGTGGCAGAACTCGGCTCCCACCGGGTTCCGCGCCGTGCACATGTAGGTGGAGTTACGATCCGCAGGTGAGACGGACCGCTCGCAAACGCTCGATCCTAGACACGGACACACATGCACATGGATCACACGCGGTGAACCCCCATTGAATCATCCTACTCACGGTACAACCAAAGCCGTCCCTAGGGTACGGGCGAATCGGGGCGACCGCCCCAGGCCCCGTGCTTGGGAGTGCCCCACAACTTCGACATCACGGTGTCAGATGCAATACCTCCGGTTTAGTTTGAATTCGCCAGGGGGCTCACACGGGGTGATTTGCCCCGGGCCGCCCATCCCCCCAACCCCCCCCCCTCCCCCATGGATGGCCCTAGCCGGGTCCACTGTCAAATTGTCTTTAGATTAATGAAATGTGCAGCGACCCAAGTGGACAATGAGCTCCCGAGTTCGGTCAGTGCCCAACACCTTCGACCTCCGTGAGGCTGCGACCTCATCAGCCACACGGCCTTCCGCGAGTGCATCTGAAATCAGCAGCACTGGTTCAAGACAAGCAACCTGTGGAACTCCCATACAGGATGATCCACGGAGCCCCATACCTGGCCTCGAACCTGCACTATAATGATTTGATGGTGGGGGGGGAGGGGGGGGGCTCTGAACCTCGTAATCCCCCCTCCCTCACTCACCTGGTTTACAAATGTACGGCTGCTCCCCCCCATCTGTGCGCTGCCATGAGTAGGAGACGGGGGGAGTCCCGGTGGAGCCTCTGCACTCCAGGGTGACCTCCATCACAGCCGCGACTTCCTCGCCGTCTTCCGGCTTGAGCGCGGCACACGAGGGGGAGGTGGGGTACTCTGTGGGGGGGGGGGGGGGGGGCGATGTTGATATTGAGAATGATTGATCAAGCGTATGGTGGTGATGATATTGATGATGATGTTGACAATGGTGATAAATAATGGCAGTGGTGATGGAATGGATTGAGATTATTGATATGATAATGATCATGATGGTGATGAAGTAGATGGTGATGATGAGAATGTTAAAGTGTATGATGATAATTAAATGGTGATCATAAATGCGAATTGGGGGGGGGGGGACACATCCCCCCCCAATATTCAAATATGCTCAAAATATTGCTATCAATAATATTTTAAAATAATAATTGCTATGCTATGTAAATAAAAACAACAATTTGCTAAACCTTGGCCACAATATCTGGACTTGATATGACAATGCATAGATTTCTGTTTATACGATTGTGGTGATGGTTGAACTTTTGTAATCCCTAATCTCTGCCATTACACACAATGAAACAAGAAAAAAGTAAAAAAGAAAAACAGAGCAATGTAATACAATACACTATTAGACATTATTGTAAAAAATAAAATTAAAAAGTCCATCCCATATGTTGGTGAATTTTTAAATATTTTAGGCAAGAAATTCGTTTTCAAATTTAGATTTTTTTCTGGGGGGGGGGGACCCCCAGACCCCCTGGAAGATTTGGTCCCCCCCAATGTTAACTCCATAGCTACGGTCTTGAAGTGAATGATAATGATGGTCATGATGATCGTGATGAGGATTGTGATAGATGAAAACGATGGCTGTAATGATGAAGTGCAGGATGACGATGCTGCTGCCGCTCCTCTCGATGGTCACCAAACACGGAGAGGCTGAGCGCCGCCTCCCCAGGGATGGAGTCTGCGCGGGACAAGACGAAGCACAAGTAGCTCCCCGAGTCTCTCGCCGCCTCCACGGCGAGCAGCTCCATGGAGCCGCCTTCACCCCACGAGAACCAGCTGGGGGGAGGGGTCGAGTCCCCAGAGCTGCGAGCCGCGATCTCAGCACACGAAGAGAAAGGTCGCCCGTGTGGCCTCACCATCCACACTCACCATGTACACTCACCATCCACACTCACCATGTACACTCACCATGTACACTCACCATGTACACTCACCATCCACACTCACCATGTACACTCACCATGCACACACACACTAACTCACCATTACACACACACTAACTCACCATGTACACTCACCATGTACACTCACACACACACTAACTCACCATTACACACACACTAACTCACCATTACACACACTAACTCACCATGTACACACACACACTAACTCACTATGTACACACACACACTAACTCACCATTACACACACACTAACTCACCATGTACACACACACACTAACTCACTATGTACACACACACACACATTAACTCACCATTACACACACACTAACTCACCATTACACACACACACACACTAACTCACTATGTACACACACACACTAACTCACCATTACACACACACTAACTCACCATGTACACACACACACTAACTTACTATGTACACACACACACATTAACTCACCATTACACACACACTAACTCACCATTACACACACACACACACTAACTCACCATTACACACACACTAACTCACCATTACACACACACTAACTCACCATTACACACACACTAACTCACCATTACACACACACTAACTCACCATGTACACACACACTAACTCACCATGCACACACACACACACTAACTCACCATGTACACACACACTAACTCACCATGTACACACACACACTAACTCACCATGTACACACACACACAAACTCACCATTACACACACACACTAACTCACCATGTACACACACACTAACTCACCATGTACACACACACTAACTCACCATTACACACACACACACACTAACTCACCATGTACACACACTCACTAACTCACCATTACACACACACACTAACTCACCATGTACACACACACACTAACTCACCATGTACACACACACACACTAACTCACCGCGTACACACACACTAACTCACCGTGTACACACACACACTAACTCACCATGAAAACCCACACACACTAACTCACCATGTACACACTAACTCACCATGTACACACTAACTCACCATGTACACACACACACTAACTCACCATGTACACACACACTAACTCACCATATACATGCACACACAAACTCACCATTACACACACACTAACTCACCATTACACACACACTAACTCACCATGTACACACTAACTCACCATGTACACTCACCATGTACACACACTAACTCACCATGTACACACTAACTCACCATGTACACACACACCAACGCACCATTACACACACACACACACTAACTCACCATTACACACACACACTAACTCACCATGTACACACTAACTCACCATTACACACACACACACTAACTCACCATTACACACACACACTAACTCACCATGTACACACACACTAACTCACCATGTACACACACACTAACTCACCATTTCACACACACTAACTCACCATGTACACACACACTAACTCACCATGTACACACACACTAGCTCACCATTACACACACACTAACTCACCATGTACACACACACTAACTCACCATGTACACACTAACTCACCATGTACACACACACTAACTCACCATGTACACACTAACTCACCACGTACACACACACACTAACTCACCATTACACACACACACACTAACTCACCATGTACACACACACAAACTTACCATTACACACACACTAACTCACCATTAGACACACACTAACTCACCATGTACACACTAACTCACCATGTACACACACACCAACTCACCATTACACACACACACTAACTCACCATTACACACACACACTAACTCACCATGTACACACACACTAACTCACCATGTACACACACACTAACTCACCATTTCACACACACTAACTCACCATGTACACACACACTAACTCACCATGTACACACACACTAGCTCACCATTACACACACACTAACTCATCATGTACACACACACTAACTCACCATGTACACACTAACTCACCATGTACACACACACTAACTCACCATGTACACACTAACTCACCATGTACACACACACACTAACTCACCATGTACACACTAACTCACCACGTACACACACACTAACTCACCATTACACACACACACTAACTCACCATGTACACACACACAAACTTACCATTACACACACACTAACTCACCATTAGACACACACTAACTCACCATGTACACACTAACTCACCATGTACACACACACAAACTCACCATTACAAACACACTAACTCACCATTAGACACACACTAACTCACCATGTACACACTAACTCACCATGTACACACACACAAACTCACCATTACACACACACACTAACTGACCATTACACACACACACACTAACCCACCATGTACACACACACACACTAACTCACCATGTACACACACACACTAACTCACCATTACACACACCCACACTAACTCACCGTGTACACAGACACTAACTCACCATGTACACACACACTAACTCACCATTACACACACACACTAACTCACCATGTACACGCACACTAACTCACCATGTACACACACACTAACTCACCATGTACACACACACTAACTCACCATGTACACACTAACTCACCATGTACACACTAACTCACCATGTACACACACACTAACTCACCATGTACACACACAAAAACTCACAATTACACACACACACTAACTCACCATATACACACACACTAACTCACCATTACACACACACTAACTCACCATGTACACACACACACTAACTTACCATTACACACACACACTAACTCAACATTACACACACACACACTAACTCAACATTACACACACACACTAACTCACCATGTACACACACACAAACTCACAATTACACACACACTAAATCACCATGTACACACACACACTAACTCACCATGTACACACTAACTCACCATTACACACACACTAACTCACCATGTACACACACACACTAACTCACCATGTACACACTAACTCACCATGTTCACACACACACTAACTCACCATGTACACACACACAAACTTACTATTACACACACACACTAACTCACCATATATACACACACACACACTAACTCACCATTACACACACTAACTCACCATGTACACACACACACACTAACTCACCATTACACACACACACTAACTTACCATGTACACACTAACTCACCATGTACACACACACTAACTCACCATGTACACACTAACTCACCATGTACACACACACACTAACTCACCATGTACACACACACACACTAACTCACCATGTACACACTAACTCACCATGTACACACACACTAACTCACCATTACACACACACACTAACTCACCATTACACACACACACTAAATCACCATGTACACACACACACACACACTAACTCACCATTACACACACTAACTCACCATGTACACACACACACTAACTCACCATGTACACACTAACTCACCATTACACACACACACTAACTCACCATGTACACACACACACTAACTCACCATGTACACACACACTAACTCACCATGTACACACACACACAAACTCACCATTACACACACACACTAACTCACCATGTACACACACACTAACTCACCATGTACACACACACTAACTCACCATTACACACACACACACACTAACTCACCATGTACACACACACACTAACTTACCATGTACACACACACACTAACTCACCATTACACACACACACTAACTCACCATGTACACACACTCACTAACTCACCATTACACACACACACTAACTCACCATGTACACACACACACTAACTCACCATGTACACACACACACACTAACTCACCGCGTACACACACACTAACTCACCGTGTACACACACACTAACTCACCATGAAAACCCACACACACTAACTCACCATGTACACACTAACTCACCATGTACACACTAACTCACCATGTACACACACACACTAACTCACCATGTACACACACTAACTCACCATGTACACACACACACTAACTCACCGTGTACACACACACTAACTCACCGTGTACACACACACTAACTCACCATGTACACACACACTAACTCACCATTACACACACACACTAACTCACCATGTACACACACAGACTAACTTACCATGTACACACACACACTAACTCACCATTACACACACACACTAACTCACCATGTACACACACTCACTAACTCACCATTACACACACACACTAACTCACCATGTACACACACACACTAACTCACCATGTACACACACACACACTAACTCACCGTGTACACACACACTAACTCACCGCGTACACACACACTAACTCACCGTGTACACACACACACTAACTCACCATGAAAACCCACACACACTAACTCACCATGTACACACTAACTCACCATGTACACACTAACTCACCATGTACACACACACACTAACTCACCATGTACACACACTAACTCACCATGTACACACACACACACACTAACTCACCGTGTACACACACACTAACTCACCGTGTACACACACACTAACTCACCATGTACACAAACACACTAACTCACCATGTACACACTAACTCACCATGTACACACACACACTAACTCACTATGTACACACACACTAACTCACCATGTACACACACACACACTAACTCACCATGTACACACACACACTAACTCACCATGTACACACACACACACTAACTCACCATGTACACACACACTAACTCACCGCGTACACACACACTAACTCACCGTGTACACACACACACACTAACTCACCATGAAAACCCACACACACTAACTCACCATGTACACACACACACACACTAACTCACCATGTACACACACACACTAACTCACCATGCACACACACACACTAACTCACCATGTACACACACTAACTCACCATGTACACTCACCATGTACACCCACCATGTACACACACTAACTCACCATGTACACACACACACACTAACTCACCATGTACACACACTAACTCACCATGTACACTCACCATGTACACCCACCATGTGCATACACACACAATGATCACTAGAATTAATAAAATAAAAAAATATTTTACCAGGCAACGCCCACTGAGCTACGCAGCACTTTTTAAGAGTCGACCTGGCCACAAGTGACAGCTCAACGAAGTTGCTTATCACGTGAACATTTACAGCAGGAGCAACGACTCTCATCGCGTGGTGATGTTGATTATACACGTGGAGGGAAAAACCGGAGGACCCGGAGAAAAATTCACGCGACCACAGGGAGAGACAAACTCCAAATATACAGCAGCAGGCGTCAGGGTTGGGATCGAACCCACGACCTCTTGCATACCAGGCGAGGGAGTTAACATCTCATAGCCACCGCGGCGCCACGCCCTCACGCACGTGGACTCACCACGCTCCAGCTCCCGTCCGCACTCTGGCGTCTCCACTGGGTGAGGAACGGGGAGCCCTCGCCGAGGCCCCCACCGCACGGCAGGGTCGCCTTGTCGCCCGGGCGCACCCACAGGTGCTGCTGCTGGGCTGGTAGGGGGAGAAGGGAACAGGTGACATATGATGGGCTGGGTGGAGCTGAGTGGAATTGGGTGTCGCTGGGTGGAGTTGAGTGGAGCTAAGTGGAACGAACTGGGTTGAGTTGAGTGGAACTCGGTGGAGCTGGATGGAGTTGAGTGGAGCTGGGTAGAGTTGAGTGGAGCTGGGTGGAGCTGGTGGAGTTGAGTGGAGCTGGGTTGAGCTGGATGGAGTTGAGTGGAGCTGGGTGGAGTTGAGTGGAGCTAGGTGGAATTGAGTGGAGCTGGGTGGAGTTGAGTGGAGCTGGGTGGCGCTGGTGGAGTTGAGTGGAGCTGGGTGGAGTTGAGTGGAACTGGGTGGGGCTGGTGGAGTTGAGTGGAGCTGGGTGGAGTGGAGTGGAGCTGGGTGGAGTTGAGTGGAGCTGGGGGGAGCTGGTGGAGTTGAGTGGAGCTGGGTGGAGTTGGGTGGAACTGAGTGGAGCTGGATGGAGTTGAGTGGAGCTAGGTGGAGTTGAGTGGAGCTGGGTGGAGTTGAGTGGAGCTGGGTGGAGCTGGTGGAGTTGAGTGGAGCTGGGTGGAGTTGGGTGGAGTTGAGTGGAGCTGGATGGAGTTGAGTGGAACTGGGTAGAGGTGGGTGGAGTTGAGTGGAGCTGGATGGAGTTGAGTGGAACTGGGTAGAGGTGGGTGGAGTTGAGTGGAGATTGATGGAGTTGAGTGGAGCTGAGTGGAACTGGGTAGAGCTAGGTGGAGTTGAGTGGAGCTGGGTGGAGTTGAGTGGAGTTGAGTGGAGCTGGATGGAGTTGAGTGGAACTGGGTAGAGGTGGGTGGAGTTGAGTGGAGATTGATGGAGTTGAGTGGAGCTAGGTGGACTTGAGTGGAACTGGGTAGAGCTAGGTGGAGTTGAGTGGAGCTGGGTGGAGTTGAGTGGAGTTGAGTGGAGCTAGGTGGACTTGAGTGGAACTGGGTAGAGCTAGGTGGAGTTGAGTGGAGCTGGGTGGAGTTTAGTGGAACTGGATGGAGTTGAGTTGAGCTAGATGGAGTTGAAACTTGTGGAGTTGGGCCAACCTTAGCTGCGACTGTCGGCTGCCGGGTGACAGACGACCCCTTCTGAGCTACCGCGAATGGCATCAACACCATGGCATGTACACCTCTAGATCTATGATTGCACACCTCTAGATCTATGATTGTACACCTCTAGATCTATGATTGTACACCTCTAGATCTATGATTGTACACCTCTAGATCTATGATTGTACACCTCTAGATCTATCATTGTACACCTCTAGATCTATGATTGTACACCTCTAGATCTATGATTGTACACCTCTAGATCTATGATTGTACACCTCTGGATCTATGATAGTACACCTCTAGGTCTATAATTGTACACCTCTAGATCTATGATTGTACACCTCTAGATCTATGATTGTACACCTCTAGATCTATGATTGTACACCTCTAGATCTATGATTGTACACCTCTAGATCTATGATTGTACACCTCAAGGTCTATGATTGTACACCTCTAGATCTATGATTGTACACCTATAGATATATTATTGTACACCTCTAGATCTATGATTGTACACCTCTAGATCTATCATTGTACACCTATAGATCTATGATTGTACACCTCTAGATCTATGATTGTACACCTATAGATATGATTGTACACCTCTAGAGCTATGATTGTACACCTACGGATCTATGATTGTACACCTATAGATCTATGATTGTACACCTCTAGATCTTTGATTGTACACCTCTAGATCTGATTGTACACCTATAGATCTATGATTGTACACCTCTAGATCTATGATTGTACACCTATAGATCTATGATTGTACACCTCTAGATCTATGATTGTACACCTATAGATCTATGATTGTACACCTCTAGATCTATTATTGTACACCTCTAGATGTATGATTGAAGGCGGACCGGGATCAAAATACAATATAGAGGCGATCAAGAGCATGGTGGAGCACTTTAGGAACCCTGATTGTCTGATTGTAAACAGCAGAGGGACGTTTTCGATCAGTGCATATGGCCCCCTATGAGTAGAGGGGCGGGAGGAGGAGCCACTCGGCTTAGCGAACACGCAAGTCGAGGGGCATCACGCACACTGCTAAGAAAAACCCGAAGTGGGTTTGGGAGGGACATGCTGGTGGCCCATGGTCGAGGCTAACAACGGAACAGCGGCCAAACGGAGGGAACTGGCCGTCGGCTCAACGTCGCCGCTGAGCCGTCGGCTCAACGTCGCCGCTGAGCCGACGGCTCTACGGTTCCAACCTCATGCGCAACGTTGGCTCAACGTCGGCGCGTTCACCGTCTCGTGCGAAAAGGGGGTGAACGAAAGCGCTCTGAGTCGGAGAGAGAGAGAGAGGCCGCTGCAGCACACGCGGCACGGTGAGCCGCGTGTGCTGATTGGAAAGTTTCCCTCCTCTGCCCCAAGCTCAACCACGCTCATCCACACTCAGAGTGACGTCCCGGTGGCAGAGGGGTGATGGCAGGGCATGATGGGAGAGAGGAGAGGCGTGATGGCAGGAGGTGATGGCAGAGGGGTGATGGGAGAGAGGAGAGGCGTGACGGCAGGGGGTGATGGCAGGGGGTGATGGGAGAGGCGTGATGGCAGGGGGTGATGGGAGAGGGGTGATGGCAGGGGGTGATGAGAGAGAGGAGAGGGGTGATGGGAGAGGCGTGATGGCAGGGGGTGATGGGAGAGGGGTGATGGCAGGGGGTGATGGGAGAGGGGTGATGGGTGCACGTAGGAGGGGGAGGTCTAGTTTGGAGGGGTTGGGGCATAGGGGATCGCGGGGCCCGTACCTGAAGCAGTATTCACCAGGAGCAGGAGCAGCTGCACAAAGAAATGGCTCCCGAGAGTCATCATAACCGTCATCACCACAGCCATCATCGCTGCCATCAGCTCGACTCCACCTCGACGAACTGCGGAGCGAGTCGCATTCATTCAACTCTAATACTTTAATGCTGACTGCACTCGCTGGGGGGCGGGGGGGGAGTGTTGAGATTTGGTGGTGGGAGGGGTACATTTTGGTTTCCGAAAATCGATGTCTCTGTTGTTGTGTTCGCTCCAGTTTCACTTCTCAACATCGGCGGGGTTTTCCACATTGCCAAACGTGCTGTTTGTTGCTGCCCGCCTGCCGTTTCTAGCCTCTAGGGCCCAGTGCTCAGCGACCGCGCCGATATAACCAACAACGACCTCTCGTTAGCCGGCTCGCCAACACAGAATAGGCGCCACATTCATTACGCAGAGGCAGTGCAGGGGTGCAGACTGGTGCGGGTGCAGCACGTGGCGCAGTGGTCACGAGGGGTAATCACGGAAGGGGAACCACGTGGTAAGTCCGGCAACGGGCTCGAGGGTTCGAGAAAGGGGGCGTGGCCGTGGTGAGGGCCACGCCGGGAACTAATGGAAGTGTTTGGCGAGGTTGGGGGCTGCTGTGGGATGGGGGTCGACTATCTTCACGCCGTCGCTACTTGCGTGCCATCCCTGGCCCAAGTCATCTGCGTGAAACGCCCTAAATAATAAATAAACCTCGACAGTTCAAGTTGCCTGAGAGTCACTACAATTAGACACCACAAGCTAATACTTATTCTAATACTTATCAAGCCTGAGTCGACCTAGAGGAGGGCCAGCACCGGGTTTTAATACCACTCACCACCGACGCGAGTCGAGGATGAGAGGTTGATGCTGCTCCTTCACCCTCCATGGGCTCTGTGCCGCCACCTGTGCGGTCCTCCACACAGTTGGCATCAACAGCAGCAGCTCCCTGATGCCAAGGTGGAGCCTCTGCTACTCCTATCACGACGAGAGGGCTCCAGCAGAGAGCGTCCGTGTCTGGTCGCAGCAGCAGCGTAGCCAACATTTCCGCCCGGCTTGGTTGGCGATGGGTACAGTCGGCGGTTGTCATTTGCAAGAGAAGGCGTCGGAACATCCTTGCAGTTTGCAGGCGAGGGGTGATGAGGGGTGAACACGCGGGGCAGGGGGGCGGGGAGGAAGTGGGGGGGGGCAGGGGGGGGGCAACTCAGCGTTGAGGCTTCGCGCTGTCACTGCCCGGGCAGGCGGCAGTCGCCGTCACGGCCACAGCGACTCATCACTCACAGCGACTCATCACCCACAGCGACTCATCACCCACAACGACTCATCACCCACAGCGACTCATCACCCACAGCGACTCATCACCCACAGCGACTCATCACCCACAGCGACTCATCACAGAGACTCATCACCCACAGCGACTCATCATCCACAGAGACTCATCACCCACAACGACTCATCACCCACAGCGACTCATCACCCACAGCGACTCATCACCCACAGCGACTCACCACCCACAGCGACTCATCACCCACAGCGACTCATCACCCACAGCGACTCATCACAGAGACTCATCACCCACAGCGACTCATCACCCACAGAGACTCATCACCCACAGAGACTCATCACAGCGACTCATCACCCACAGAGACTCATCACTCACAGCGACTCATCACACACAACGACTCATCACCCACAGCGACTCATCACCCACAGAGACTCATCACTCACAGCGACTCATCACTCACAGTGACTCATCACCCACAGCGACTCATCACCCACAGAGACTCATCACCCACAGCGACTCATCACCCACAGCGACTCATCACACACAACGACTCATCACCCACAGCGACTCATCACCCACAGAGACTCATCACTCACAGCGACTCATCACTCACAGCGACTCATCACCCACAGCGACTCATCACCCACAGCGACTCATCACCCACAGAGACTCATCACCCACAGAGACTCATCACCCACAGAGACTCATCACTCACAGCGACTCATCACCCACAGAGACTCATCACCCACAGAGACTCATCACAGCGACTCATCACCCACAGAGACTCATCACTCACAGCGACTCATCACACACAACGACTCATCACCCACAGCGACTCATCACCCACAGAGACTCATCACTCACAGCGACTCATCACTCACAGTGACTCATCACCCACAGCGACTCATCACCCACAGAGACTCATCACCCACAGCGACTCATCACCCACAGCGACTCATCACCCACAGAGACGCATCACCCACAGCGACTCATCACCCACAGAGACTCATCACCCACAGAGACTCATCACTCACAGCGACTCATCACCCACAGCGACTCATCACCCACAGCGACTCATCACCCACAGCGACTCATCACCCACAGCGACTCATCACCCACAGAGACTCATCACCCACAGCGACTCATCACCCACAACGACTCATCACCCACAGCGACTCATCACTCACAGCGACTCATCACCCACAGAGACTCATCACCCACAGAGACTCATCACCCACAGAGACTCAACTACAGTGACTCATCACCCACAGCGACTCATCACCCACAGCGACTCATCACCCACAGCGACTCATCACCCACAGCGACTCATCACCCACAGTGACTCATCAACCACAGCGACTCATCAAGCACAGCGTTCTCACTTAGGGGCCGTTCATAAATGACGTCACGCGATTGTGGACGACACGGCGTCACAAAAAGTCAGATCCCCCCTCAAATATGACGTCACAAAGCTCTGCCCCCCCCCCCAAAACCATATTTCCATTTTGAAAATAAAACATGCTTCAAATCGCTTTAATCTATTGTCATTGTAGTGCGTATTTAATGTACCGCTGCACTCTGATGTTGTTGGAGAAAGCATTTATTAAAACGTCTATTTAATTAAGTAGAACGTATTCTTAGTTTTTTCGGTAAAGTCACGTTGAAGAGAAACAACAAAATAATAAAATATATATAAAACAATAAAAAATTCTCACGACGTTTCGACCATAACTCAAACGGTCATCTTCAGGTGTGTTGGTTTGCATAAATGTATTTTTAAACGGCGCATTTATTTATTTATAAAAAACGTTAGCGCCACGCGCAGCGATTTGGCAGTTTGCCCAGGACTAGTCCATCTATATTCTGAAAAGAGGAGGGGGGAGACGAAATTTTTTATAATGTATGCTGTCTGAAAGCCACTGTAAGCGTGAACAATCAATTAAGAACTGAAATGGTTTATCAAATCTTTCCAATGATTGCTAAGATAGAATCCATCTTCTCGGTTGAAATTGTCTCTGTGCTTGTATATGTGGATAGCCTCATGAACGAATCTCTCATGGAAGCCAGATGGCTTACAAAGAACCTCTGTCTTGGAAAAGTCAATGGCATGTGAGCCTACTGAATTAGAACAATGATCTGCTACGGCCGAGGTGTTGGTCCTACCGTGTTTAAGGTCTGCTTTGTGTTCACGAATGCGGTCCGAGACATGGCGTTTGGTTTCTCCAATGTAACTACTACCACAGAGGAAACTTAGTTTGTAGACACCAGGGTATTGTATGTCCGGAATCACATCTTTTACAGACGGAACCAGATCACGGATTTTATGTAATGTGTTGAAACGGACCTGGATCTTGTGTTTATTCAAGATTTTGGAGATCTTTTTTGTGATCCCAGCAATGTAGGGTAAAGTGATGGTTTTGAAAGGCTCCTCAAGAGGGTTCTTCTTCATGGTTTGAGTGATAGCTTTGCGGATTGTATAGTCGGAGTAACCATTAGCCCTAAGAGCTTGGTGTACGTGCTTGAGTTCACTGCTTATGTGTTCCTGGTCGGATATGCATTGGGCTCTATGATACAGAGTCTTGATGAGAGAATTCTTCTGTGATGGATGGTGGTGGGAATCCGGTTTCAGATAAGCATCCGTATGGGTAGCTTTCCTGTAGACAGAGTGGCTCATTGAACCATCAGGTCTCTTTTTAATTAGGACATCCAAAAAAGGTATCTTGCCATCTATTTCGACTTCCATGGTAAATCTGATGGCTGGGTGTATGGAATTGATGTGGTCGAAGAATTGGTCTAGAGCAGGCCGGCCATGTGGCCAGATGACAAAAGTGTCATCCACGTACCTCTTCCATAAGGTTGGGCGCAGAGTGGCAGTCTGGATGGCGTCAGTCTCAAATTTCTCCATGAAAATGTTAGCTATAACTGGAGAAAGGGGGGAGCCCATTGGGGTGCCCTCAGTTTGTTTGTAGAAAGTTCCATTCCAAGTGAAGTATGTATTGGTTAAACAGTGTCTCACCAGGGGGGGGTACCTCAGTGTTTAGTCCTTGATGAACCAAGTCTTCAATGATTGCAATGGTGTCAGGTACAGGAACCTTGGTGAATAAGGAAACTACATCAAAACTGACAAGCAGGTCGTCTGGGGACAGGGAAATACCCTTGATTGTCGATACCAGGTGAGTAGAATTTTGTACCGCAGAGGTGGTCTTTCCAGTGAAAGGACGCAGGATTTCAGACAAAAAACGAGCTAGTTTGTAGGTGGGGGAGCTGATAGTAGAGACTATGGGACGAAGAGGTGTATCTACTTTATGTATTTTTGGTAAGCCGTATAATCTTGGTGGCCTGGCAGCAGAAGGTTTCAACGAAAACTGTTTAGATTGATCAATTAATGCGGTTGAATCAGAAATTATTTTGTTGGTTTGTATGCATGTACAGGCGACGTTTCGGACAATGGTCATTGTTCATGTGCTGAAAACAATCTGAGCAACGTTTCGGAATATGGCCCTTCATCAGCACGAAGAAGGATCCTTGTATTCTGGAACCACACCCTCGTGTGCCGTGTCGGACTTCATAGGGGCTCGCTGACAGCACTTGCCCCAAAATTCTATGAAGGCTACACGGGGCATCTGTCATGATTGCGTGTTGGCGATGTCACCTGATGCCCTGGGCCAACGAGACGTTCCATTCTGTCTGGGATTTTCGCGTGAGAATATTGAAGAAGGTAGTTCCACACGTCGTAGAATGCCCAGCAGCTGACTGGCTTGCGCCGTGGAGACACCTCGTGGAAGACACGTGGCTGGGCTCTCTCAAGGGAAGGTGCGAGATGCGCGAAACCCGGGGAGAGACAAAGGCGGCCGGGCGTGGTTCTGGCCACCCCACCTTGTGTCATCAGACGATTGCAGACCATCACACATCATCACACCGACACACACACGCCCACCAACTCATTATCACAAACCCAAACCAACACGAATCAACATCGCCGTTACACACGAACGCACAGCACAAATGCATCCATCACCTTACGAACCCCCCCCCCCCTCACTAACCGCGCCCCCCTCTCCACCATGAAAGGCAAAGATCCCCCGTAGAGCCTTGGCAGACTGTTGGGGCAAGTTCTACTTACACGCACCCACGTGTATGGAGAACTTCATTCGCAGCCGACCATAGGCCGGTACGGGATACAAGTGGGGTGGGTGGCCCGCACCACAACCGGCCGCCTTTGTCTCTAGTGACGATGTTTTACACATTGCACCAGATACTAATTTCAGGCTGAGTCGACATGGGGCAGTCCCAGGACCGGTTCAGATAATCCTCATTTGTGATGGCCGTGAGCGGGAATGGAACTCGGGTCGCCGGGTTCGTAACGCAGCACGCGAACCGCTACACTACCGCCCATCACACAAAGACAAAGATCCCCCGTGTAGCCTTAACATTCTGTTGGGACAAGTACTATTAGCGAGCACCCCCCCCCCGCTCTCGACCCAGCTAATTGTATGCCTCTCGCCCCGCCTGCTCCGCGCGTCCCCCCGGGTGCGATATTTGATCGGCTGGACGAGGACGCTTGCGTGCATCCTCGGAACCATTAGCTACGCCAGCGGCACAAAACCCGGATCGCGGAGCCCGGAGTGTGGAGCCTGGATCACGAAACCTGCAGCAGCTTGTACGGAAGCGAAACATACGGAGTGAGAGTCCCAGAAGTGTGGAACATGGGGTCTGAAACACGGAATCCGGAGCTCGGAATTTGGATTCTGGAACCCAAGACCCGGAGCATGGATCAAAGATGTCAGGGCTTGAATATGAAACTCGGAGCACGGAGCATTGATTCTGCAACATAAAATCAGGAACCCGGATCGTGGATCCTGGAACACAAAACTCTGAGTACGTAGTTCACAGCATAACGCTCAAAACCCGGATTATAGAGAAGTCTGCAGCGATGGGGTCTGAAGCTAGGAACGCAAAACGAGGAGCCCGGATTTCGGACCGGGCGTGAGCGAGACGCGGGAGCCGCAGCGAGGAGGGAGGTGAGCACTACTGGCGCAGTGGAAGGCACCATCACCACGGTTCTCATCACCATCATCTCCGCGGCTTTGCTCATCGCCGGGAACTGCGCACGCGTCATCAGCTCCCGCGGTACGGATCGACGGTGATGATGGTTGGGGATGTTGATGATGGGGGGTGATGATGGTGACGACATTGGTGATGATGGTGATGATGGTGGGGATTGATGTTATTATTGATTTCCTGCGTGCGACACTTGGGCAGCAGCGCGCGAGTGGGAAGCGCGAGTTGCAGATGATGATGGGTTGATGGTGATGTTGCTATGGTGATGTTGCTATGGTGATGGGTTGATGGTGATGTTGCTATGGTGATGGGTTGACGGTGATGTTGCTATGGTGATGGTATTGTGGTGATGGCACTATGGTGATGTTGTTATGGTGATGGGTTGATGGTGATGTTGCTATGGTGATGGGTTGATGTTGCTATGGTGATGGGTTGATGGTGATGTTGCTATGGTAATGGGTTGATGGTGATGTTGTTATGGTGATGGGATTGTGGTGATGTTGTTATGGTGATGGGTTGATGGTGATGTTGTTATGGTGATGGGTTGATGGTGATGTTGTTATGGTGATGGGTTGATGGTGATGTTGTTATGGTGATGGGTTGATGGTGATGTTGTTATGGTGATGGGATTGTGGTGATTTTGCTATGGTGATGGGATTGTGGTGATGTTGCTATGGTGATGGGATTGTGGTGATGTTGCTATGGTGATGGGATTGTGGTGATGGCACTATGGTGATGTTGTTATGGTGATGGGTTGATGGTGATGTTGTTATGGTGATGGGTTGATGGTGATGGCACTATGGTGATGTGATGGTGGTAGTGATGGCGAGTGTGTTATTGCGATGATGTTTTGGTGGTGTGGAAATTATAAATGATGATGCCAGGTGAATGTTGATGATGATGTGATTGATACCGCGCTAAAAACGATGGTGGTGTTTCGATTTAAAGCTTTTGTGACTGCAGGGATTCATCTTCTTGGTTCTTTCGGTAAAGTCACGTAGAATGGAAATAAAATAATAAAATTAAAACATAATAAAATAAAATTCTCACGACGTTTCGGCCACAACACAAGTAGCCTTCTTCAGGTGAAGGAACAGAACTGTCGGGACGACAGCGCTGTTATATTATGTTTTATTTTCATTATTTTATTCCCATTCTACGTGACTTTACCGAAAGAACCAAGAAGATGGTGATGTTGATGATGAAAGCGATTACCATAAAATACGATACGATGAAATAACTGGTTTGTATAATATGGTGATGATGATGATGGTGATGTTGTTTATGATGTGGTGATTACGAGGTAACTTTGCTGATCACGGAGATGATGCTCATGATCGATAATGATATTTACGAGGAAGCTGCTGATGAAGCTGATGATGGTGATGATGCGAATAACATCAGAGATTATCATAATCGTAATCCGGTGATAATGAAGCTGCTGCTGATAAAACTGCCGGTAATTAAGCTGAACCTGATGCTGCTGGTGGTGATGATGATGATGCTGCTGCTGCTGGTGGT
Source organism: Petromyzon marinus (assembly GCF_048934315.1). NCBI lineage: Eukaryota > Metazoa > Chordata > Hyperoartia > Petromyzontiformes > Petromyzontidae > Petromyzon > Petromyzon marinus. The sequence continues at coordinate 14,100,268 of NC_133698.1, forward strand.
GATGATGATGCTGCTGTTGCTGCTGGTGGTGATGATGATGATGCTGCTGCTGCTGGTGATGATGATGATGCTGCTGCTGCTGGTGGTGATGATGATGCTGCTGTTGCTGCTGGTGGTGATGATGATGATGCTGCTGCTGCTGGTGATGATGATGTTGCTGCTGCTGCTGGTGGTGGTGATGATGATGGAGCTGATGCTGATGATGGCGCTAGGGGACGGCTCGGATTGTCGAGGTCATGGCCGCGAGTCGCCCCCTCCGCCCGGGAGTCTGGGTCAGCCTCCTCCTCGTCCCCACATTCCTCCTCCTCCTCACGAGCGGTACGAGACACGGGGGATAGAGACACGGGAGAGGTCACGGTGGGACTGTGAAACAGAGACACGGTCGGCTGAGGGAGCGGGGAGGAGGGAGTTGAGGGTGGGGGAGGGGTGGCGGGCAACCCGGGGGGTGAAATTTATCCGAGATCAGCTTGACTCGTTATCAACACTGAGCGAACGATAATAAAACCGCACATATAGAATTACACACTCGACTACGCACAAAGATCCCCCGTGTAGCCTTAGCAGACTGTTGGGGCAAGTGCTGTTAGCGAGCACCTGTGGGTTGCCACGGTGGCGAGATGTTAACTCCCTCGCCTGCTATACAGGCGGTCGTGGGTTCGATCCCGATCCTGACGCCTGCTGTTGCTGTATATTTGGAGTTTGCATGTCTCTCTCCCCGTAGTCGTGTGTTTTTTCTTGGTCCTCTGTTTTTTTCCCTCCACATTTAGAAACATGCGTTTAGAGTAATTGGCTGATATAAATTTCCACGTGATAAGCCACTTCGTTGAGCTATCATTTGTGGCCAGGTCACTTCTGAAAAAGAGCTACGTAACTCAGCGGACCTTAACTGGTAAAATAAAAAAAATGTTTTAGTTAGGGGGTGGGTGGCCACCAGCACCACGCCTGGCCGTCTTGATCTCCCTAGTGGCGATGTTTACACACCGCACCAGTTACTCATTTCAGGCTGAGTCGACCTAGTGGAGGCCCAGGACCGGTTCAGATAACCGTCACTGGTGTTGACCATGAGCGATAATCCAACTCGGGTGGCCGGGTTCGTAGCGCCGCGTGATGACCGCTACACTACCGCTCTCCACACACACACACGTGTGTGTGTTAAGAAATTCCAGCCCTAGTAAGTCTTGAACTTGGACTTTACTCCGTCTTCGAGGAACTTTTCCCGACTCTCCACCAATCTCCTTTATTGCTCCTCACGGTCTCCCAATCAGCCCCGTTTTTAATTAGTGTTTTTTTTTGTCCGGGCTTTTTAAAATCACCCTGTTGTTGACCAATCTAATTTGAATAGTTCTCCACCTTACAATCACCTCGACACTTGTGCTGACGGCCACGTAACCCTAATGGCATGTGCACAAACCCATCTCCAAAGTATGATTATTTTTTAAAGAAATTTGACGAAATTCAAATTCTTGGGGGAATTCATAAATGCCCTCTCCCCGCAAGTTCACGACCAGGCCCTTAATATTAAGACGGTGTCTCCGTCTGTGATGCGCGCTCTGAACAGCAGTCACGTGACTCTGTGTCTCCTTGTCTCTCTCCGTGTCTCCTTGTCTCTCTCCGTGTGCTCCCCGTGTGTCTCTTCCGCGGGTGTCCACCTGTCCCCCCCCGACAGGACACCCGGCGCTGTGCATCGAGGTGGTGTCACCGTCTGTGATGCGCAATCTGAACGGCAGTAACGTGACGCTGCCCTGCACCCTGGTCTCGTGCTACACGATGGACTCGAAGCTCATCAACGTGCACTGGTTCTACTCCGAGAACGCGACCTCCAAGCGGATCTCCGTGAGCGTTCGCCACGCATCTACCGTGGAATTACCACGGACTATCCGTGAAACACATTTCACTTGGTTATAACGCAAGGACAACACAACAACGCCTTAATATATATTCGCCACTGTTATTGGTCGTGAGCAGGAATCGAACTAGGTTCTTCCCATGCCCCCGTCTCTCCCCATGCCCCCGCGTCTCCCCATGCCCCCGCGTCTCCCCATGCCCCCGCGTCTCCCCATGCCCCTTCTAACCCCTGCGTCTCCCCATGCCCCCGCGTCTCCCCATGCCCCTTCTAACCCCTGCGTCTCCCCATGCCCCCGCGTCTCCCCATGCCCCCGCGTCTCCCCATGCCCCCGCGTCTCCCCATGCCCCTTCTAACCCCTGCGTCTCCCCATGCCCCCGTGTCTCCCCATACCCCCGTGTCTCCCCATGCCCCCGTGTCTCCCCATGCCCCCGTGTCTCCCCATGCCCTCCACCCCGTGTGCCCCCTCTCCCCCGCACAGCTGTTCTCGATGGTGAAGGGGAGCCCGAGCTACGTGGTGTCAAACCAGTTCCGCGGGCGCCTGGAGTGGAGCGGGGACGTGCGCCGCGGCTCCGCCTCGCTCGAGCTGCTGCGCGCCCGGATCGACGACAGCGGCGTCTACAACTGCAGCGCACGCCACCTCACCGACAAGCGCAAGCTGGGGTTCAGCACCATGAAGCTCATCATCCTCACTGAGAGTGCGTGCCTTGCCACGCGACGGTCGTGTACTGATGCCCCCGCCCCATGTGATGATCTTATTATCCCATGTGATGGTCTTATTAGCCCATGTGATGGTCTTATTATCCCATGTGATAGTTTTATTATCCCATGTGATGATCTTATTATCCCATATGATGATCTTATTATCCCATGTGATGATCTTATTATCCCATATGATGATCTTATTATCCCATGTGATGACCTTATTATCCCATGTGATGATCTTATTATCCCATGTGATGATCTTATTATCCCATGTGATGGTCTTATTATCCCATGTGATGGTCTTATTATCCCATGTGATGGTCTTATTATCCCATGTGATGGTCTTATTATCCCATGTGATGATCTTATTATCCCATGTGATGGTCTTATTATCCCATGTGATGATCTTATTATCCCATGTGATGGTCTTATTATCCCATGTGATGATCTTATTATCCCATGTGATGATCTTATTATCCCATGTGATGATCTTATTATCCCATGTGATGGTCTTATTATCCCATGTGATGATCTTATTATCCCATGTGATGGTCTTATTATCCCATGTGACGATCTTATTATCCCATGTGATGGTCTTATTATCCCATATGATGGTCTTATTATCCCATGTGATGGTCTTATTATCCCATGTGATGGTCTTATTATCCCATGTGATGATCTTATTATCCCATGTGATGATCTTATTATCCCATGTGATGGTCTTATTATCCCATGTGATGATCTTATTATCCCATGTGATGGTCTTATTATCCCATGTGATGATCTTATTATCCCATGTGATGGTCTTATTATCCCATGTGATGATCTTATTATCCCATGTGATGGTCTTATTATCCCATGTGATGGTCTTATTATCCCATGTGATGGTCTTATTATCCCATATGATGATCTTATTATCCCATGTGATGGTCTTATTATCCCATGTGATGGTCTTATTATCCCATGTGATGGTCTTATTATCCCATGTGATGATCTTATTATCCCATGTGATGGTCTTATTATCCCATGTGATGATCTTATTATCCCATGTGATGGTCTTATTATCCCATGTGATGGTCTTATTATCCCATGTGATGGTCTTATTATCCCATGTGATGATCTTATTATCCCATGTGATGATCTTATTATCCCATGTGATGGTCTTATTATCCCATGTGATGATCTTATTATCCCATGTGATGGTCTTATTATCCCATGTGATGGTCTTATTATCCCATGTGATGGTCTTATTATCCCATGTGATGATCTTATTATCCCATGTGATGGTCTTATTATCCCATGTGATGGTCTTATTATCCCATGTGATGATCTTATTATCCCGAGATTATACATTAGGCTTGGTTCAACAGAGCCATGAAACTCTGGACTGGTTTCGATATTAAGAGCCTCGTAAGCAGTCAGGCTCGCTTGAAGGAACGCTAGCGAACTGCCGGATGTGTGTGTCCTGTTGGCGTTCATAGGTCCTCACCGAACACCACTTGCCCCAACAGCCTTGTTAAGGATATACGGAGGATTTTTGTATGTGTATACGTGTGTGCAGGAAGAGCGATGGTGTAATAGTTAGCACACTTTGCTTCGAACCCGGCGACCCAAGTTTAATTCCAACTCACGATCAATGACAGTCGACTCAACCTTAAACGAGTGCTTGGTGCGTTGGGTAAACATCGTCACTGGGGAGACAAAGGCGGCCGGGCGTGTTGCTGGCCACCCACCCCCTTCGTGTGCCGTTCCAGCCTTCGTAGGTGCTCGCTAACAGCACCTTTCCCAAGAGCCTGGATGAAGGCTATCCTGGGGATCGTTGTCTTTGTTGTCCGCAGTCCCACGCGAGGATAAGACGCTGGTGATCCTGGTGGGGGGCTGCGTGGGGGGCGCCGTGGGTCTCGCGCTGCTGGCGTGCATCACCTGCAAGCTCGTGAACATCGCGCGGGCACGCGGCTCACCCGACAACAAGTACGCTCCGCGATGCACCTCCTCATCTTCATAATCATCATCATTAACGTCATCCGTGCCCAAGCCACCGTTGGATGGAGGCCATTTCTCAGGGTTCTGTGATGTACCAGGGCGGCAGCGCCCCGGTAACGCTCGCGTCTCGGAGCAAGAAGGGGCCGAGGTTCGATTATCGACTAAGGCCCCTTCCTGCGTGGAGTCTGTACGATCGCACCCTGTTGCCCCGCCTCTGTCCCCCCCTCGCTCCCCCACAGGAAGGACCCCCTCGTGAATTCATCCCCGCAGCACCAGGCAGGGGACCGTGGCGGAATCGACACTCATGAGCAACAGGGGGAGGGAGAGCGCGGGGAGGAAGCCGGCCTGGCGGGAGCGGGGGAGGCTGCTGCGGGGGGCGGCAGGGGGAAGGTGTCCAGTGCCTGAACCCCTGCGGCCACCTCCCCACCCCCCAACGGCCCCCTCCACCTTTGTGAACCCCACCCTCCCCCCCGTCCTCATCTTTACCCCAGTCCCACACGGCAACCGCGGCCTGTCCCTGAGAGTCGCGATACTACGCTCGGGGAAGGATTAGCGCAGGGGGCGAAGATCCTACCGGCCCACGGGCCCAAACACGGCCCGCGACTTCATTTCATACGGCCCACGGCGGCCACAATGAGGCCTTTCACTTCGAAACAGATGTCCATCTGCCACTGCAAGGATGTTAGCCGTGCTGATCGGGGCCCAGAGTGGAGAATATTTTCGATCGGGCAACAAAGCTGTTTCTGATTTTTGCTCCGCACTCAGTCACCGGTTGTCTCGCGAGTATTTCTGCGCCTGCACAGTTGCGTGTACTTCCTAGCAGCGTCACAGCACAGTGTCAGCCACTGTGCGATTCACCGCCACAGGGGAAGGCATTGGAAAGTCGCAATCGTTTGAGGGCCACCGTTGTCACGGGCAGCAAGTTTGCCGTGCCCCACTGCGGCAACTTGGTCGGGCTGTGGCGTAGTGTCAATGTCTTGCCCATGGCAGCAGAGTTTGTTGTCAGAGTGCGATTGGCAGGCCGAGCGTGCTCACGTCGCCTCTGGCTGCGATCTGATGTGCGGTTGCTCATCCCAGCTGCTGCCGATCGGAGCGGGCGGCATCGATTAGATTCGCAGATTTTGGCGGCTTAGATGTTCCGCCGGGTCTGTCCGGATTGGCGACCCGAGAAATATGTACACGCCCGGCACACCGCATCCAGTATACCTCTCGATAAGGGCTGTGGATTCTGGTCACGCGATGTCTACGCCGATCTAACCAACGACCTGGGATAAGAAATGCTCGGTGCTGTTACACAGGGCTCCAGGAGAGGCACAAACCCAAGGTTGAACTCGCAGTGCAACCCGTGGATTCGGGTGGATTCGGAGGGGGGCAACCCAAGCCCGCATCCATGCCTGAGGCATTGTGCCTAGATCTGATATTTGACTGAGTCCAGACTGGAGTTGCGAGAGGGTTGGTTGCGAGGGGGTGCAGGAGGGTGGGAGTCGTTGCTGAAGGGAGGCAGGGTGCAGGCAGTGTGCAGAGAAGGTATACCCATTGCATGATGTGAGGTTTGCTAGTAGCGGCGTGAGGCGTGTGGTGTAATCGCGACTGTAGTCTACACGCCGCTGACGATGCTGTTGATGATGATGATAGTGAATAATCAGCTATGAATTTGAAATAATTCTGAAGCCCAACAAATATGAGGAAACATGCCCAAAAAAATGTTTTCTCATGTATGTTCCAGGATACGTGATTTATGCATGTACGTTCCCAGACACGTCCCGGTAAATATGCCAACGTCAGCCCAACGTTGCATGTTTACGGATGATCCCAGATACATGTGCCCTCACGTATGTTTACAGATACATGTTTCCAGATACATGTCAACAAAATACGTTTCCTCGTGTCCGTCGCCAGATACAAGTCTCCCGCCAAAATATTCATCTTGAATGTTTCCAGATTCAAGTTTCCCGCCAAAATGTTTCCTCGTGTTCGCCGGATGTTTCCGTGTCGCTAGAAACGAGGCGACCCATCTCTTGACAATGTAGTTCCTTGATAATTCATTTCCCTGACAACTGTTGAGGGAAATCTTTTTTGTGGAACCAGACTTGTGTGTGTTTCCCTCGTGCACACATCGGGTGTAACGCCGTCACTCCATTTAATTAGTGCTGGGGGGGGGGGGGGGGGTTAATTGGTGACCGGACAGATGAGGGATTATCTGGATCCATATCATTTGAGGGAAGACTTTTTGAGGCCATTGGCTCGTGGTGGGGCCCACGTTGGCACTCGTGGTTGGAACCATTGGGACCAACCGCTGGCCCAACTTTGGTCAGAACGGTTCCACGTTCACTGGAAGTCGGGCCGTCGTAACAATTCGTGGGGAGGTGTAACACATCTGGATTGAAGATGCCCCCACCACAAACTTCATGATGGGAGGGGGGCAATCCATATGACGAGCCCCCCTACCAGATTGGCGATGCAGCCTGCTCATGGCAACTTCAGAATCATTCCCACACGCGTGTGCTCCTTCGGCCACTGTCGCTGTTTCCGCGTTGTGCTGCGTCGCTCCGCTCATTTTACCCAGAGCCGGTTTTAATGTTTCACGGTTTTAACGTTTCACTCTTTAACTCGGAGCCGTGTTTTAAGGTTTTATCTGCACCGCTGGTTTCTATGTTTTTAATCGGAGCGAATTCCACGGTCGTACGGCCTTTGCACGGACGTGTGCGCGTGTCTCTCTCACACACACCGATCAATCTCACCAGCGAACACAGTAACCAAGCAGACACCAACACGCCTTCATCACATATATCACGTCCCTCCACATAACCAACATACATAAGTATTTATTTTGATACCACATCAGCCGCACCACGCGGCCCTTCCTTGTGGCAGCGCATAATTCCAACAGATGTCACCACTCTGGACCCGTTTCGAATATCGTTGCCTCGTCAGCAGCCGTGGCTTGCTCGAACTACTGCTGGCGAACCATCACTTGTTGATAGGCAAGGGGCTCCCAGTTCGATGTTGGGCTTCGACTCGCTCGCGCGTGCCGCTTGTTCCACGACGTCCGTGTCGCCGTACATGTCTACGTACATGTCTACGTACATGTATACGTACATGTCGCCGTACGTGTCGCCGTACATGTCTACGTACGTGTCGCCTTACGTGTCGCCGTACATGTCGCCGTACATGTCTACGTACATGTCGCCGTACATGTCGCCGTACATGTTTACGTACATGTATACGTACGTGTCGCCGTACGTGTCTACGTACGTGTCGCCGTACGTGTCGCCGTACATGTCGCCGTACGTGTCTACGTACATGTATACGTACGTGTCGCCGTACGTGTCTACGTACGTGTCGCCGTACGTGTCGCCGTACATGTCTACGTACACGTCTACGTCCATGTCGCCGTACATGTCGCCGTACGTGTCTACGTACATGTCTACGTACGTGTCGCCGTACGTGTCTACGTACATGTCTACGTACATGTCTACGTACGTGTCGCCGTACGTGTCGCCGCGCGCTTTATGGGTGCGGGAAGAGGCTACACGGTGTCCTCGCGGTCCGGATGTTTCAATGGATCGATCCCCCTACCGCTCACGAACACAACACGGCTAGCGGACAACAGCAGGAGGATGCCTCCTTCCCGGGGACCGTCTCCACGTTCACGACTGGAGGACATTCGTCTTTTTATTTACATTTCATTCATCTGTGGCGCTCTTCTGGAATAGATCTGCCATGCAAGTGGTAACTGTTCCACATCGAACGATTTTCTGATGGATACAAATGACGTTTTCGTGTCATGCTGAGTTAGCCCAAGCAGAGTGACGACGTTGGACAAGGAGACGAACAGACAGCTGCTGGACACGACTGAGACATGTTTTTACTGAATCTCGTGACAATTCAGTGCCACTGAGCGCGTGACCTCGGGGGCATTGGAGGAGGAGGAGGGGGGAATCCTTCCCCTCCACCGTCTGAGACGTGGTTTTTAATTTCGGTGATATTTACCAGAGAAAATGCGTGGAATGGTTTAAGTTAATTCACGTGTGTCCATATTTAAAACGCTAGATGTTTAAAAGACCGAATATTCCCACAACCTCAATAGAGAGTACTTAATGATTGACACTTATTTGAGCAACAACACAAAACAGACTTGGAACCCGGCGTTAATGTTGTGTGTCCCGCACCTCTGATTCGCACGGGTGGCTACGTACGGTGCGAAAGAAGTTCATCCTACATATATACCGTACGTGTCGGTATGTGTCAGTATGTGGGGAGCGGTAGTGTAGCAGTTAGCGCACTGCAATACGAACCCAACAACCCGAGTTCGATTCCCGCTTATGGCCACCACCGGTCACGAGTATCTGAACCGATCCCAGGCCTCCCCTAGGCCGACTCAGACTCAAATGAGTACCCGGTGTTATGTGTAAACATCGCCACGGGGGAGACAAAGGCGGTCGGGCGTGGTGCTGGCCACCCATCCCCTCGTGTGCAGTGTCGGCCTTCATAGCTGCTCGCTAACAGCACTTGCCCCCTACCGTCTGTTAAGGCTATACGGGTTTTTTTGTCTTTGTGTCGGGTTGTCTGTGTGTGTGTCAGTGTAGGTGCCCGCTAACTGCACTTTCCCCAAAAGTCTGTTGAGGCTATACGGGGGATCTCTGTCTTTGTGTAAGCGTCGGTGCGTTTGTCTCGTGTCAGTGATAACACCAGGGCACATCAAACAGAGGCTCTGTGTCTTGCCAAAACCCACCACCACTATGATTATCATCACCATCATCGCAATGAATGTCATAATATCGATCAGCAAATACCACCATTACATTTATCAACATGCTTATATTGATGGATATATTGATCAGCATGACTGCAATCACCATCATCTTTCACAGCAATATTATCATCACCACCATCGTCATCATAACATGAACATGATCAACATCATCACATCAATATGTAATGAGAATGATGGTCATAAGCGCCACGATCATTATCATCACAATGCTTGCCATCATCGTCACCACCATCATCCTCATCACCACCACCATCGCTTACTCTTCACCGTTTATTGAACGCTTTGTAGTTGTGTGAGCTTGGAGCGATCATAACGCGACAAATAAACCCAATTAAAACCACACGCTACATCGCCTTGCATCGTATCCACTCGCGTGTCAAGTCATCTTGCTTCAACGTGAGTGTCACGAGTGGCTTCGTCTGGTGGAGCGAGTGGCTCGCAATTGGAAGGTTATGAATTCAAATCCTTCTCAAATTAAAATCCTTCTCAAATTCAAATCCTGTTTGACGCAGCCCTCATCATTCCTCCCTCCGGGGACAGTAACATTCGTATCACTTTGTGGGTGTCCCATCGATACAATTGGCCCCCACCATACGGATGTAGATTTCCACCACTGGTCTGCTTCACTTTGCAGGACATTTACTTGACTGCTGCATGCACACGATAATCTCAGACTTGTGATGCACTGCCGCGTCAAAAGGAGGAACCACAGCTCGTGCAAAATACCTCTCCCCCCACCCCCACTCCGTCAAGCTCCACTGTCCTCTACATATGAAGGTGTTATTGGGCAATAAAAGTGTGAGGAATCTAGGTGCGTGCGTGCGAGGCGCTGTCGTGGGGATGTCCCGGCCACCAGCGGGCGTCATTCTCTGAGAGACGCTAAGGCTGTCAAGTTCCTCGGGTCGAACTTGTCTCTGCATGAACTCAGTGCCGGACTAAACTAAGTGCGGGACCTGTAGCATATGATGTTAGAAAGGGGCCCTACATTGAACAAAAAAAACCCCATCAATATTAAAACACAAATTTTGACCGTGCATAGTAAAGTTTATGTTTTCATTTGCTATACAGCCAGATAATACGACAAATCGCGAACCTTAAACACCCAGTCGTTCATAAAATTTGAAGGTGGTATAGTACTGTAGTAATAGAACAAGTGCAGAATCACTGAACCGGAATTGGTAACTTGAAATAATTTAGCGCGGGGACCTTGAAAATGCGGGGCCCGTAGCTACTTATGGAGATACTTTTGCTGCTCGGATAATCCGACACCGCATGAACTGTGTTTCTTTTGCACGCACTGTACTGTAATATATTAATGACCGGCGCGGTAAAGTACGGTCAGATCATACCTAGCGGTGGATTTATAGACAGGGAGGTACATGCACACGTGTTGCAATTGAAACAACCGCCACCCTGCACGCCCCCTGCATGTGGCAGTGGGACATTCCAAAACGCCGGACGCTGGAGGAAGATGGGGCGAGTCCACACACCCGTGGCGGGGTGGGTCGAGAGGGGGCTCCACTTGTTCAGGCTGAAGCAGTGGTGACCGCACCCAAATTCCACCCCCCCCCCATCACGTGATAATGGGAGATTCTAAAACATTTCACGTTGAAGGTAGTTGGAGGGGGGGGACTCAAATTCACTCAATTTTTGTCCAGGGGGAAGTTGTTCCACTTGGTCTCGATGGAGCAGCGATGACAGCACCGACATTGCAATTCCCTCCCCATCGTATTAAATTGGTAGATTCAAAATCGCTTCACACTGAGGGAAGATGGGTCAGTCGATTGCCCTAAATGGGGGTGGGGGTTTGTTCCATTTTATCTGAGCGGGGTAGTGGTGAGCGCACCCACATGCCACAACACCCCCATAATGTAAAACATATACATTCCAAAACAGTGCCAGCTGTGGGGGAATGGAGGAGTCCATTCACACCGTAGGAGGGATTCCACTTCGGCCGGAATGACCGAATCCACATTCCAATCGCGTGTATGGGCAAATGTCTCAGACATGAGCACAGCAACAAGGCCATTACTGCAGTCGCATACACAGCACACATGTACAGTACACGACCACAGAGCAAACATGTGCACAGCAGTACACAGGACAGTCGCGCAGGTTACAGACTATACGCAGATGCACTCACATTTGCAATAGCACGCACCGCACTCGTACACGAAGCACAACACAGATACACAGCACGTGCAGTACACACGCAGTGCTTACACTCCCTGCAAGTAAACATGCCAACGTTGGGCCAACCAAATGCCAACGTTGACTCAACGTTGGCATTTGATTGACCAAACTCTAAAGTTTCAACAACTCCACCGAGACTCGAGGAGCTGCAGCTGTCATGCGGGAGACAAAGGGGTCACGTCTCATCGGCTGAGAGGGATGGGGTATTAATTAGATCATTAGTGGAGCGCCTAATTAGTGGAGCGCCTAACCAATTAGTGGAGCGGGTGGCGTGATTGGTGACAGATTCCGCGGCGTTGATTCCGAGTTGATGTGGGATCATGAATCACCATCACCCAGTAAACATGCCGACGTTGAGCCAACGTCGGCATGTTTACTGGGTGATGGCCATCATTGTTGAGCACCATACACTCAGCATCATCAAACGTTGATCATCGCCATATAATGACCATTAACAGATGTGATTCACGTGGTGGACTATGGCCCGAAACGTCGCCTCGGTATTTTTGCTTTCTAAGGCCACAGTGTTATTACTGACGAGGGTGTCGAGGGTTTTTTTTGTACTTTGTGCAACACTTGCTAATGTGGGAGCAACATCAACACTGAATATTTTTGATTCGCATTCCTGGGATCAGTTGTTATTGTAGTTGCGTCACGCACAGTGAACTGACGTCACTGTGGTTAACGTTACTCGAATGGAAATGTAATTCAATCTCACGACGCTGCTGTGATTGTAATTACAGGTGTGATCGTTAGGGTCATCCCGTCATCATCACCATCACCATCAGTGGCGGGCGCTCGGCATCGTGAAGCAATTTAGCAAAAAGTTTTCGAGGGCCAGGTGCAAGAATGAATAAAAGCTCGATTTCAGATCGTCATAAACATATTGTGGAAAACAACGTGGACGCTCTGCTGTCATGAATTTCAACATCTCGACGACGTCTCTTCTTGACTCGAATGACATCTACGTATTGTGTCTACGTCGGTACCATATATCCCTCATCTCACGAAGTATCACAGCTCTCGTCGAGATATCTCTCCACTTCTACGGAACTTCTGCCTCATCTACATCTCTCGTCTCCCATCTCAGGATGCCTTTGGTCCAACATCTCCCCCTCTTCTGTTTTCTCAGTCAACCGTTCTAATTGTACCCCATAAATAATTAATTTATTCATAGCCCCCCCCCCAAAACGGCCGAGCACCACCACCAGGCCGTGGGGAGGCTGTCGACAAATCTGATGAAACACTCATTAATCGATCCCCATTGTCTTGTTGGTTCATTCATTCAACCACCTTGGGATTAATATGTAACACCAGCGAGCCGTATTACAATGCAGTGTTTCACGTGGCAAAATCCGAGCACTGTTCCCGATAGGATCAGAGTTAATTAGTTGTACCCCTCTCTGTCATTAATTTACGTCCCTTTGTTCACCCGATTAGTTGTGGATTAGAGTTTTGAGTTGAACAATGCCCCATATCTAACACAGAGAGAAGCCCCCCTCGCCCCTTCATAATAAACATCAGGCAGCTCGCCAGCGTGGGCTCAAGGAAGACCGACTCTGTTGACGAGACACTGAGGATTGAAACCGGTCGAACGTTTTGCTTGTGAACCGATAACAGTGACATGGGCCCCGAGAACGCTGCACGGCTGATGGGATGTGTACAACTTACTTTGTACAATTTACTTTGTATTACGGTGACAGATATGGGAAGGCGGGCGACTGGCCTGCTTGTTACTGATATTGTCCACTGCTGGATGAAGCCTTCTCACCCATGACAAATCACCAGGATGTGGTGCTAAGCTGGTGATTTTAATGAGTGGCTGTGAATATTAATAATGTAGAGTACTTAACATTGCATGGTGCAGCTTGGCGGTTTGACACACCTCTCATCTGGAGTGTTGCCATCATCATGATCCGTCTATCAACTGAAGCATGACAACCTCCCTCCCCATGCCATCAGCATCTCTCACAGTATCATTACGCAACAATCCACTTCGCTCTGGCACACAAGCAGATTTCATCGCTCTATCTCCGCGGTGGACGCTCACCCCTGGGCGTGTTGCCTCCTCTGCCTGGCACTTGTCGTTAGTCTCCATCACCGGCCATCGTTCCTTGTAGCCGTAACACGTCCTGCCCGAGCCCACTCACCGTTTTTAACAATGTGATGAAGTCTACATAACTTGTGAATGTTCTCTAATCCACGTATTCTTCTTCTTCCCGTCTGTCAGCATAACTTCAAACGCGCATGGCAATACACCTAGCACCTCCGCACAAGCCGATCTCATCGTCCTGTTATGTTCGTTATGATGGCGTACGTGAAATATAACAAGCTTTTTACAACTCCAGTCAAATTTAGCATAAAATATATATTTTATTGGAAGACAAACAGGCGTAAAATTATCCCAGGAACACAAGGGACAGACTGACTGCCGCTAAGACACCAAACCCAGATGCCTCCAATCATCAGCAGACACCTAGCTCTAGCACTCCAGGGTTAGGATAGGGCCATGCGGAGGGTCGCGAGGAGATTGGTCGAAGCTGGAAGTTTTCCCCCGTGAGGTGAAGTAAAGACATTGACGGGTCCCCACCAAGGGCGTGAGGGGAGGGTCGCCACCATTTACATTATAAACCAGACCCGGACATGTTGCTCAGTCAGCCTGGGTGTCAAAACCGTGCAGAAAACTGTAACAAGTTCAACACAGTACCGCCACATTTCGGTACAAATAAATTCCCGCCACCCAAAAACAGATGCCAATTCCGGGACAGGTGGCAATCCCTCGTATGGGGACCCAGGGGTCAGGGTGGACAGCAGGCCACCATGCTACAGGAAAGCCTAGGCCTTCCACGAGTGTTGCCAGCTCTGTAGTACAAAAAGAATGGGGCCTCTTGTGGGAAGAATCTCTCACCACACTGGCAGAGGGGGGTGACCCATACGACGAGGAATATTGCATCACAAAGGAGAATGTTGCCAGCGTCGTCTATGGTGGGGGTCCACATCACCTGGCAGCTGCCCAGTGACATGAGAACCGGGGACCAGAGGACAGAGAATTATCTCTAAATGTATCTTAAATCTGGCAGCCTACGATTGCAGTGCGAACCCAGATTTCCAAAGAGGGGATGGATTGTAAAGCAAAGTGAATGGGGATTCCTAGTGAGGTCGTAACACTCACAAGGTGAGTGCTCTATGGTCGCTCGCGAGGGTTCTCGCCATTTCACCAAAGTAACATTTCGTAACACTGTCGCTTGCGCGGCAGTTACAGGGGACATCTTACTTAAAACCTACAACATTGCCGCCACGTCGTAGCACGTTCTGTCTTCTGGCCCCCATTGCCTGGCCATGAGAGGAGACCGGGACCTGTCTGCCTACGCACGCAACAAGGGTCAAGGCCGCCGGGGTGTGGAAGGAAGAAAAAAGGAGACCTTGCCATTGGCCCCACGGGGTCTGGTGTCTCTCCTCCGTTGGCGCCGCAAAGTTTGAGGAAATTCCAGAATCTGGACGCGGTAACTCAAAATCAGGCGGAGCGATCTCCCAGCAAAATGAAATGTCGAGACTGGGACAGTGCTGAGGCGTCGGGGAGGGAAGGAGGGGCTGGGATGAGCCCCTCCACCCGTCTTCGTTACAGCTTAAGTTTACAACACGTTGGTACGAAAATGAGTACAGTATGGTTAGGCAATGGGCACTGTGGCTTCTCTTACGCCCAGGGCCCCGAGAGAGAGACAGAGAGAGCAGCGCGCAGATCGCCTCGTTACTCACTCCCTGTCGTGCTCTACGCTCGCTTTAGAGTTTAACGTTCACTGCGTCGTGCCCCCCCCCCCCGCCCCCTTTAAACAAGGTTACGCTACGGATTAGGGATTGGCAGGGAGCGAGGGTTAGAGTTCAGAGGTCATGGTGGTCACAAGGCACCGGCTGCGCAGAAGCGACACTCCTGCCGCACTCCCGCCAACCGGCTAGTCGGCTCTGTACACTTAGAATCAAGACTCTTAGAAAACAAACTCAACAGTAAAATTATAAAATGAAACAATGACGTATAACATTGTACAATGACATTATTCTCTTATCAACAGAAGATCTATATTCAGGGGACATTCTGTCTGACAGTCCCATATACAGTGGTCACGACGGCCTCGGGGAACATATTCAGGAGGTGAGGGTAGAGATTTCAGTTGTGTGTAAGGTGCAGATTGATCACGTGTTGAGCCATCAGGGGTAGAGATATCAGGGGTAGGAGGGATACCAGGTGTATGGGGATATCAGGTGTAGGGAAACCAGGTTTATAGACCAGGGGTAGTGATATCATGGGCAGTGGCGGGTACAACAGTGGAGGTTTAACACTTTGTGTTGGTATGTTTGCAGGGTGTGCGAGACACACACTGCGGGTAAATATCCAACGTTGGGCCAACGTTGGCCCAACATTCCACGTTTATTGGGCTGGACCGAGAGGAAACAGTGTGCCCGGTGGTGTGTAAGGTAAGCATGGTGTGTATGAAGTCGGCTCTGTACACTTTGAATAAAGACTCTTAGAAAACATGTGGTGTGGTGAGCAGTGTGGGCAGTGGTGTGGTGAGTGTTATAGTGAGTCGTGTGGCGAGTGGTGTGGTGAGTGGTGTGGTGAGCGGTGTGGTTATGCGACGGAGGCTGCGAGAGGCTTCACGGTCGCATACTCCACCGAGGGAGGTGCCGACGGATGTTTGCCTGGCGGTAGATTCTCCAGGGACGCGTAGACGACCTGACCGCACAAACACACACCGCACGTACGCACGCACCACACACACAGCGCACACCGTAAACGGCACGCACACCACACGTGATGAGTATATGTGGTGAATGAGTCGTGTGTATGTATGCAGTGTATGATGAGTGGTGAGTAGATGTGATGGTGAGTACGTGATGAGTGAGCGATGCGTCCTCACCCGCTGCCCGTTGGGTGGGGTGGGAGGGTGCAGATCGCGTTCCTCGTCATGCCGGAACGGTTTCTCGGTGAGCAGCGTGTCCTGCGGGGACCTGGACACACACAGATAAAGATCCCCCATATAGCCTCAACAGACTGTTGTGGGGCAAGTGCTGTTCACGAGACTGGCTGCCTTTGTCTGGCCACCTTTGTCTCCCAGGTACTCATTTGAGGCTGAGTCGACCTAGGGGGAGGCCCGGGACCAGTTCGGATAACAGTCACCGGTGTTGGTGTGCGTGCGCTCACCGCGTGGCGGCTGCCTTGTCGCGGTAGCCACCCCGGCGATATTTCTTGCAGACCATGGCGATGGCGGCGATGATGACGGTGAGCATCACCACCCCAGCCAGACCCCCGATCACCATGCCCACGAGCTTCCCCTCCGAGAGCGTTCCTGCTCGCACTCACACACGAGCACGCGCACACACAGACACGAGCACGCGCACACGAGGCAACACGCACGCACGAGCGCACACGTGAATTTAGATCGTGTGCTAGTGCGTGCACGTGCATTCAGGGTGGGAGCAGGTGAGTGAGCTTGTGTGAGCTTTAGCAAATGCATGCGTGCAAGCGAGGTTTGCTGCTACTACTCTTGTCAGGTGTGTGCGGGTGAGTGAAAGCGTGCAGTTGAGTGTGGATCAGTGCAGTTCAGTGGGAGCAAGCGCGTGCAGGTGGGGGAGCGATGGGTGAGTGTGAGCGGGGGGTGGGGGGGTGAGTGGGTGAGTGCGAGGGGATGAGAGCGAGCAGGGGGTGAGTGGGTGAGCGGGAGTGGGGGGTGAGTGTAAGTGAGGGGTGAGTGCGAGTGGCGGGTGAGTGCGGGTGGCTGAGTTGGTGAGTGCGAGGGGATGAGAGCGAGCAGGGAGTGAGTGGGTGAGTTGGTGAGTGCGAGTGGGTGAGTGCGAGTGGGTGAGTGCGAGTGGCGGGTGAGTGCGAGTGGCTGAGTTGGTGAGTGCGAGGGGATGAGAGCGAGCAGGGGGTGAGTGGGTGAGTTGGTGAGTGCGAGTGGGTGAGTGCGAGTGGGTGAGTGCGAGTGGCTGAGTTGGTGAGTGCGAGGGGATGAGAGCGAGCAGGGGGTGAGTTGGTGAGTGCGAGTGGGGGGTGAGTGTGAGTGGCTGAGTTGGTGAGTTGGTGAGTGCGAGGGGATGAGAGCGAGCAGGGGGTGAGTTGGTGAGTGGGTGAGTGCGAGTGGGGGGTGAGTGCGAGTGGGCGAGTTGGTGAGTGCGAGTGGGGGGTGAGTGCGAGTGGGTGAGTTGGTGAGTGGGTGAGTGGGTGAGTGGGTGAGTGGGTGAGTGGGTGAGTGCGAGTGGGCGAGTTGGTGAGTGCGAGTGGGGGGTGAGTGCGAGTGGGGGAGTTGGTGAGTGCGAGTGGGGGGTGAGTGCGAGTGGGTGAGTGGGTGAGTGCGAGTGGGGGAGTTGGTGAGTGGGTGAGTGCGAGTGGGGGGTGAGTGCGAGTGGGGGAGTTGGTGAGTGCGAGTGGGGGGTGAGTGCGAGTGGGTGAGTTGGTGAGTGCGAGTGGGGGGTGAGTGCGAGTGGGGGAGTTGGTGAGTGCGAGTGGGGGGTGAGTGCGAGTGGTCACTGGAGAGAACGACGCGCAGCTCAGTGTTGCCCGCCTGGCCACCCACGTCGGGCGGGTTCTGCACGTTGCAGGTGAAGGTCCCGTTGTCGGTGAACTTGGTGTCGCGCAGGGAGATGGTGGCGTCGCCGCTCTCCGCGTTGCCCCACAGAGTGAGGCGGCTCATGAAGCGCGACCCCGTCGGGTACGGCTTGCCGCCCGAGTACGTCAGGATCTGTGCGAGCGACGGGGCGGCACCATCGCCAAACACCAGCAATGTCACCGAAGGGACACATGTGCTAACACCGCCCCTAATCTTAACCACGAACCTAACCCCGAATGGATACCCAAGACCACAAACCCGTAACGACCCCGTAACGACCTCGTAACGACCCCGTAACGACCCCGTAACGACCCCGTAAGAATCGGTGTGCGGCGGCGAGGATCTGTGTGTACGGGGTGGGGCCCAAGGGGCCAGCGCTTGCGCCGGTGCCTGACCCACACGCTCTGAGCACCCATCACATCAAACTTCCTTCTGCACTTGATTTGGCGAAACTCCAGCTCTGGGAATGTACTATGTTGAACTTCTTTCGCACCGTACATAGCCAACCGTGCGAATCGGAGGTACGGAATGAAACAGGAATCGTTTTGACCATCGACGGATCCGCAGTGCTTCATTCCTGCCTGCAGTAGAGCGCTAGGGAAAGAGCTGCCCCCTCTACTGTGTGGAGCAGAGGTCACCGGACAGGTCACCGGACAGAACCTGCACTCACCTGACAACACTCCACGAGACCCAACCCGCTCACGGCCAACAGCAGTGGCAATTATCTGAACCGGTCCTAGTCCTCCCCTAGGTCGGCTGAGCCTCAAATCAGTACTACCTGTTTGCGGTGTGTAAACGTCGCCACTGAGGAGACAAATGCGGCCGTGTGTGGTGCTGGCCACCTACCCCCTCGTGTGCCATCATAGGTGCTCGCTAACAGCACTTGCTCCGACAGTCTGTTTATCTTTGCAGGCGAGCGCAGCTGTGCCGGGGGGTGCGCGGCGAGGAAGACTCCGACTCACGTTCTCTGTGGCGCCCCCCATCGCGGGTTTGAAGGTCCACATGATGAAGAAGCTGCTGCCGATGGGGTTGCTGCTCTTGTAGGTACAGGGGATGCGCGCCTCCGTGCCGTTCGTCACCTCCACCTCCCCCGACACGTACACCTTCATGGCGGCCACCTCACCTGCACGCACAGCACCTCACCTGTAACGAGGCTCCCGCACCTGCACAGGTCTCCTATACTTCACCTGCAGAAGTGTCTCACCCCCCACTTCCACAGGTCTCCAACACATCACCTGCACAGGTTTCCTACACCTCACCTGCACACACCTCGCAGCTGCCACCTGCTTTGCTCTTCCTCTGGTCCCCACGTAGTCCGCACACACGCCTGACCCACGCGACACATACCACCCGGACAAGCCCAGACACGGCTCCCACACGCGGCTCCCCCGGGCAGCTGTCGCCACAACGTTCGCACACAGCACGGCGAGGTGGTCATCGTGGTGCGGTAAGCAGCCCGCCCCTCCCACGCCGCACATTCCGAGGGGGCAAGAAGAAACGTGGCGTTTGTTTGGGATAATTTCCTCAGAAAAACGGCGCGGTGAAGGCCAGCGGCGCACCGGGCTCGCAATCCACGGCCGTCTCCTGGCGCGCCGCGGTTGAAACGACCGGGGGCGGGTTTCTTAAATCACCTGCCCGCCGCCTCCGTGCACCCAGCGGGGCAAACGTGGTACCGCCGCGGTCAATCTACGATCGGCAGGTCGCGTGTGGCGGGTGGCCGTCAAGCATCGGTAACTCCCAAACCTCCTAAGACGTTTGGCCACAGCGCGGAAGAGTAGGCCAAAGCACCCTCGAACGGAAAGGGCCTCTCCAGACCTCCCACGGGCAGGGGAGGCCCTTCCGCCTGCAGCGGCACGAGCAAAGAAATCGCAGGGCTGCGCCGTTACCTCTCGCGTCGGGCGGGAAGCGACCGCAGACCGTGGGTGGCGTTCGAATTCGACGCGGTGCAGGCGACACGGCGCTCGCGAACGAGCACAGTCCAAGTGGCACGCTGCCCTCCGTCATCAACCTCGGCAGGGTTGCTCGGACGCTGCCGCCTGCCGTCGCCGTGTCTCTGGCTTTTTTGCTCCGCGTCGACTTTGAACGGTTGAAGTGCGGGGCGCGTAAACAATGTTCCTGGCCATAGCCGCGACCGCGACTTTCCAGCACAGTGCCGCATTGTGTGACCAACTGGCTTGGGAGCCGATGTGAGGGCTACGTAGGAAATGGCAGCTACACCACCACCTTGCACCGACACTGCGCTGGGTGTTCGGGGGACTTCATTGGTCGAGGCGGATAACCGACGGTCGGATATGCGCCATTGTGCAGGACAGCAAGGTGGTGGTCGTGAACACCCCGCCAGCGGGCGTTCGACACTTCACGTGGCCTCAACGTGCACATAGCCTGGCACAAGCGCCGTGGTGACGTCACCACCACTTAGTGGCGAATGGCGGTTGTTGTTGTTGTTCGTCGTGACCATTCTGTGCTGTACAAAGCTCCCTCTGCGCACATCTTGTTTCCTCCCGCTTATTGCACAAGCGCTCTGCAAGGAAACAGATTCACGTCCTGAAGATAGCGCTCGGATTCCATGCAGCTTCCTGGCTAAATCACAGCCACTGTGGCTACTGGGCAGTGCGGGCGGCGGCGCAGCGGTTGGCGTGAGAGCTTCCGCGATATCATCTGTCCCAATACGACGTGCTATTAAATTCCACGATAAGACGACAATTTTATTTTGCCTGCGTCGGGAGGTGGAGGCTTTGCGACAAACGTTGGGCCAGACCGCTGTGCACGGCCTAACCCCAAAATCACTTCCCAATGTTGAAGATGTTATCATTACTTTTAATGATCGTTCAGGGTTATCGATGATGATCATCGTTTAGGATTAGCAACATGCGCCGCTGACCCCACACACGCCATAAATTCTGCCGCAAATAATTATATAACTCGACAAAACACGAACTCGCAACGTCATTTGCGAAGCGCTAATTTCACGGACAATAGCATTTGTTTAATTACAATGTCATGTTATTTCCTAAATATTGTGGTCAAATTGAACGATTAGGAAAAATTCAAACGGACGATGCGATCATCGTGGCATCGCAGCCACGTCCTCCCAACGCTCTATAGGACTCCGGGACCGCCACCCCATGAGAGCTTCCAAGGCTCAAGGGGCCTTACCCAAAATTGACCGACCGAGCGCTACAAACCAAGATACCCCAGTTCAATTCCCACCTGAAAGGCTGACGATAGAGGCAATATCTCAATCGGCCCGGGTATCCTTCCTCACCCAACCTGTGGCTGTAAAATCCCTCCGTGAAGAGCAGTTGCCCTTTACGGCTACATCCCTACCATAGGAAAATGGAATTTCCAACCACTCGCTCTGCAGGCGGGCTGAAAACAAGAGATGAGCACAAAAGCATCGGCGTGGCTCATTTGAGCAGCAGGAAATCACTCCTTGCGAGTTTCTAACATAGTGGGCCATCGGGGGGGGGGGAGGGGGGGGGCTATGGGTGGAATGGAACGCCAGTGGGGCAAGTCCGACGTCCAGACTCTCGTTACAAGGTTTACGCCACCCTCGGAGCAACGATGACGATGATGATGAGGAAGAGTGTTTTTGAGAATGATGCAGGATGCGCCATGCGGACGAGCGACGCGGTCCAGTGTGGCGTATCCGACTCACCGCGGACCGAGGCGAGGGCGGACTACGCGGGAAGGTTGGATGAGCGATCGCGTGGGGTCAGCGAGCGCGTGGGGTCAGCGAGCGCGTGGGGTCAGCGGGCGCGTGGGGTCAACGGGCACGTGGGGTCAGCGAGCGCGTGGGGTCAGCGAGCGCGTGGGGTCAGCGGGCGCGTGGGGTCAACGGGCGCGTGGGGTCAGCGAGCTCGTGGGGTCAGCGATCGCGTGGGGTCAGCGAGTGCGTGGGGTCAGCGATCGCGTGGGGTCAGCGAGCGCGTGGGGTCAGCGAGCACGTGGGGTCAGCGAGCGCGTGGGGTCAACGGGCGTGTGGGGTCAACGGGCGCGTGGGGTCAACGGGCGCGTGGGGTCAGCGAGCGCGTGGGGTCAGCGGGCGCGTGGGGTTAGCGAGCGCGTGGGGTTAGCGAGCGCGTGGGGTCAACGGGCGCGTGGGGTGGAAGGCGGCGGGGTCACTCCGCCGAGGGTGTGCGACGTCGTGAACGTAGCACGCGGGCCGGCCGAGACACGGGGAGGAGACACGGAGAGGAGACGCGTGGCCATGCTGGAGAAGCGAGCGACGATTCAAACGGAGAGATTCCCGCTGCTCACCTCCTGTTCATAGCCCTGCAGAGTCAGTGGTGGATTTTCCACATTTGTGTGGCAGGGGTGAGTTTATCCATAGGACAATCACTGTTGACTTCCCTGCAAAGTGGTGCTCGATTTATCGATCCCGGAGGGAGGAATGATGGGCCGAGTCACCGCCCCCTCCCCCTCCGCCGCTGACCAGGATTTGAACTCGACAGCAGTGGTCATAATAATGATGATGACGCTGAGACTCCTAATGAGGTTTAAATGCCAACAGACGTAATCAGGAAGAGGAGGGGATTCTGATGGGTGTGGTTTGAGTGCAGACATAATCAGCAAGAGGTGGATGTGAAGAGGAGGGTGTTGTGGTGGTAGTGAGGGTGTTGTGGTGGTGGTGGTGAGGGTGTTGTGGTGGTGAGGTGGTGATTTTGAGAGTGTTGTGGTGGTGGGGTGAGTGTTGTGGTGGTGGTGAGGGTGTTGTGGTGAGGGTGTTGTGGTGGTGGTGAGGGTGTTGCGGTGGTGTTGAGGGTGTTGCGGTGATTTTAAGGGTGTTGTGGTGATTTTGAGGGTGTTGTGGTGGTGGTGAGGGTGTTGTGGTGGTGGTGAGGGTGTTGCGGTGATTTTAAGGGTGTTGTGGTGGTGGTTAGGGTGTTGTGGTAGTCGTGGTGAGGGTGTTGTGGTAGTGGTAGTGAAGGTGTTGTGGTAGTGAGGGTGTTGTGGTGGTGGTGAGGGTGTTGTGGTGGTAGTGAGGGTGTTGTGGTAGTGAGGGTGTTGTGGTGGTGGTAGTGAGGGTGTTGTGGTGGTGAGGGTGTTGTGGTAGTGGTAGTGAGGGTGTTGTGGTAGTGGTAGTGAGGGTGTTGTGGTAGTGGTGGTGAGGGTGTTGTGGTGGTAGTGAGGGTGTTGTGGTGGTGGTGAGGGTGTTGTGGTAGTGAGGGTGTTGTGGTAGTGGTAGTGAGGGTGTTGTGGTAGTGGTGGTGAGAGTGTTGTGGTGGTATTGAGGGTGTTGTGGTGGTATTGAGGGTGTTGTGGTGGTAGTGCTGGTGAGGGTGTTGTGGTAGTGGTAGTGAGGGTGTTGTGGTAGTGGTGGTGAGGGTGTTGTGGTAGTGGTGGTGAGGGTGTTGTGGTGGTAGTGGTGAGGGTGTTGTGGTGGTAGTGAGGGTGTTGTGGTGGTAGTGGTGAGGGTGTTGTGGTGGTATTGAGGGTGTTGTGGTGGTAGTGCTGGTGAGGGTGTTGTGGTAGTGGTAGTGAGGGTGTTGTGGTAGTGGTGGTGAGGGTGTTGTGGTGGTAGTGGTGAGGGTGTTGTGGTGGTAGTGGTGAGGGTGTTGTGGTGGTAGTGAGGGTGTTGTTGTGGTGGTAGTGAGGGTGTTGTGGTGGTAGTGAGGGTGTTGTGGTGGTAGTGAGGGTGTTGTGGTGGTAGTGGTGAGGGTGTTGTGGTGGTAGTGGTGAGGGTGTTGTGGTGGTAGTGGTGGTGAGGGTGTGGCCGGTGTACAGGACTGCACAGGGCGGGGTGTTCCCTGTACAGTGCGTGTGTGTTTTTGTCCTCTCATCCTGTATCAGTGTCACTGTGCATTCGGCCAGAGTCTATCCACTGCTGGATGAGGGCCCCTCCGTGTTGATTGTTTTAAGATTATGTTGAAAACAGTGTACGGAACACACAACATACACACTATACCGACAACACATTGTAAGAACTATTTATACAACTCGTACACAACGGCACAACACTTTACACTAACAATTAACACACCTAATGACATATGCACACACTATTTACACAACAAATACAAAGCCTTTAACAGACTGTTGGGGCAAGTGCTGTTAGCGAGCACCTATGAAGGCAGGAACGGCACACGAGGGGGTCGGTGGCCGACACCACGCCCGGCCGCCTTTGTCTCCCTCGTGGTGATGTTGACACATTGTACCAGACATTCATTAGAGGCCAAGTGCGCCCAGGAGATGCTCAAGACCATTTCACTTCATCGTCACTGGCGGCGACGATGGCGGTGACGATGGGACTGTAAGAGTCAACCACCAGGGACAAATCCACCGCCCCAGTAAACGCGGAACGTTGTTGGGCCAACGTTGGTCAAAACGGTTCCAACCGCATGTCAATGTTGGCACGCTTACTGGGCCGCTGCCACCACTGGATCGCGAGCTGCGGTAAGCAGCGCCGCCACTTCCATGGCCGTGGCGACCTCTGGGCCGTGACCCGCCACTAATTCCCGCGCCTGGCCGTGGCCCACGTCGGCACCGCCCCGCCGATCCGCGTGTCAACACAGCGGCGGCAGCGCCGCTTGCAGTGTGCCTCACCGCACAAGTGCGTTTAAACTAATAATCAGCAGCGCACTGGACTTGCGATTCACGCGTCGCCGTTTCCATTCCATCTCCCGGCGCGGCATTTGAAAGAATGGGGGCAAGTTTCTTAAATCACCCCGCACCACGGCTTCAACTAACGCCTCTCCTCCGTGCACCCAGCAGCAGCAGTGTCAATGAGTATGCCAGGGTTGATTGAGTGTGGTGGAGTAAAGTATGGGTACCCCCATCTCTTCATACACAAAACACACACAACGAACACAAATTACACAGCTCACGAGATGCATTCAGCATACACAAAGCACATTGAACACCCCACCCACACACTGCACAACAAACACCACACACTACGCGCGCTCCGTAAACACCACACGCACGACCCAGATTCCCCTGCACTGAACTCACCATGGGAGCGGCAATTTGCAGATGAAATGTAATTGCCCCAAGGATAATTGCAGGCACACACGCACGTACACACGAGCACATCCTCACACGAGGACACGCGCACATTTTCACAAATACACACCACACACACACAACATACCACACACACACACAACATACCACACACAATCACACCACCCATACATATATAGTATACTGTTGGGGCAAGTGCTGTTAGCGAGCACCTATTAAGGCCGGCACCACGCCCAGCCGCTTTTGTCTCCCCAGTGGCGATGTTTACACACCGCACCAGGTACTCATTTGAGGCTGGGGCGACCTAGGGGAGGCCCAGGACCGGTTCAGATAATCGTCACTAGTGCTGGCCGTGAGCTCGAATCGAACTCGGCTCGCCGGGTTCGTAGCGCAGCGCGCTACCCGCTACACTACCGCACCCTATAGTATGCACAACAACCGCCATTCGCCACCAAGTGGCGGTGACGTCACCACGACGCTTGTGCCAGGCTAGGTGCACCTTGAGGCCATACATAACGATGCCATACACACAACCACACCACATACAAAACTACACCACACAGCCACATACCACAGAGACAAACACACATTACATTAATCCACATTTACCATCGCACACCAAAATCCCACACAACCATACACTATCACAACCACACAGCCACACATACTATCACAACCATAACACATGCAACCACACAATCACAACTACTTCACACACAAATACTATCACAACCACAATACATACACCACACACAATCACAACCACACCACACACACAACCACCCCGTAGACACAACTACTCACACACATACAACCACATATGCTTAAAACCGCGCCATTCGCAACTCAGTGGCAGTAATGTCACTAAGTGGCGGTGATGTGCCAGGCTCTGCGCACTTTGAGCCCACGCAGCTTCACCTGCCAGAGGGACTGGGTCAGGATCTCTTGGGAATCTGCGAGCTCCTTGCACCGTGATCCACTCTCGTTACATCCAGGCCAGCCCGTGTGGAGGCCGACCCGTCTCCAGGCCGGCCCGTGTGCAGGCCGAACCCGTGTGCAGGCCGAACCCGTGTGCAGGCCGGCCCGTGTGCAGGCCGACCCGTGTGCAGGCCGGCCCGTGTGCAGGCCGGCCCGTGTGCAGGCCGACCCGTGTGCAGGCCGGCCCGTGTGCAGGCCGGCCCGTGTGCAGGCCGGACCGTGTGCAGGCCGGACCCGTGTGCAGGCCGGCCCGTGTGCAGGCCGACCCGTATGCAGGACGGCCCGTGTGCAGGCCAGCCTGAGCGTGTCAAGCCGGCGCGTATGTTTGGAAAAGCGGTCCACAGAGAGAAGTGGAGCGACAGGGTCAGGCAGCTTCCTGCACGCACTGCGTTACGCAGCCGATTAAAAGATAATGTGCCCACCCCGCATGGCTGACAAATACAGAAGAGCAAGGCCTCTGCTGCCAAAAACCGGAGTGAGCTGCCTTTTGCTACCCAGGTATAGGAACTTCTCCATCCTCTCTCTGCACGACCGCCACCACCACCGCACACTGGGGGAGGGCGGAGTGTTTTCTTTTGCGAGGGCTCTCTTAGTGAGATGGTTACAGCAGCACACACGTGCATGCAAAGACAAAGATCCCCCATATAGCCTTAACAGACTGTAGGGGCAAGTACTGTTAGCGAACACCTATGAAGGCCGGAACGGTACACGAGGGGGTGGGTGGCTAGCATCACGCCCGACCGCCTTTGTCTCCCTAGTGGCGATGTTTACACACCGCACCAGGTACTAATTTGAGGCTGAGTCGACCTAGGGGAGGCCCGGTTCAGATAATCGTCACTGGCCGTGAGCGGGAATCGAACTTGTGTCGCCGGGTTCATAGCGCAGCGTAGCGCTAACCGCGACACGACCGCTCCCCAACACACACAATCACGCACACCTATGACACGACACCTATGACACAACACTTACACAACGGCACTATTTTAGCCACAACACAACTGCACAACCCACACATCACCAGACAATACCATTCACACATGCAGCCACACACAATGTATGTTCACACGCACACCCCAACACTCCATCTTTCCTAGCGAGAGTCCCCTGCGGCTGTCCCTGCCATGCCCTGTGTTGTCCCTTCTGATCCTGAGCCTAAGCAAAAAGCCACACACGCACGAAGATAAAGCTCCCCCGTGTAGCCTACATTGGTTGTTGGGGCATGTGACATTAGTAGCGAGCACCTGTCAAGGCCAGCACGGTGCACGAAAGGGTGGTGTGGTCAGCACCACGCCTGGCCGCCTTTGTCTCCCCAGTGCGAATGTTTACACAAGGTAACAAATAGTTTTTTTTAAGGCGGAGTTGACTTGTTTCAAAAACACAAAGACAAAGAGCCCCCTAATAGCCTTAAAAGACTGTTGGGGCAAGTGCTATTAGCGAGCACCACCTATGAAAGCCCGGCACGGCACGCATGGGTGTGGATGGCCAGCACCACGCACGGCCGCCTTTATCTCCCCCAGTGCATATGTTTGCACACCGTACCACGTGCTCATTTAAGGCTGAGTCGACCTAGGGGAGACCGAGGACCGATTCAGATATTCGTCAGTTTTTGGCCGTGAGCAGGAATTGAACTCAGGTCGCAGGGTTCGCATCGCAGCGCGCTCACTGCCACGCCACCGCCGAGTCACAGCTACAGAGAACAGCGCTCTCCACTCACGGAGGACACCAATCATTAACGGAGGCACTGAACATGGGGCAAAGGGCGCACGGTCCTCGCCTGAGCCTGCAGGCCTCCTGTGTTTGTGGTGGGTCCCATTCGAGATAAATAATTAGCCAAACGTCACAAAAGTCAGGACCCTCCTGGGAAAAACAAATGTCTTGAGACTCAGGGAGAGTATATTTCATTGTCATCGTGTGATGTTAACAGCACTCTGGTGCGTGTGGTCGTGGCACCATCATTCTCCTAGCGCAGCAGGGCGATCATCACGAAGGAAATGCCGCTCTTTCACAGTTACAGGGAGTGGTGGTGCGACCCAAGCTCAACTCCCGCTCACGGTCAACACCGGTATCTGAACAGTTCTTGGGCCTCCCCTAGGTCGACACCATCTCAAATGAGTACCTGATGCGGTGTGTAAACACCGCCACTAGGGAGACAAAGGCCGCCGGGCGTGATGCTGGCCACCCACCCCCTCGTGGTGCCGTGCCGTCCTTTATAGGTGCTCACTAACAGCACTTATCCCAAAAGTCAGTTATGGCTATAGGGGGGAGATCCTTGATGTTGGTGCCGTGTGTGATTCCAATTAAGTAATTTGCACCTAACGTTTCAGCATTGGGGATGTTATTTGGTCAATACCAGAAACATTGTGTATGGTTTTGTTATATAGCTAACAGAGGAAATCGAAGAACTCAGAGGGAATTCTCCCTCACCACTCTCACCACACTCACTGTGTGGAGAACGTGAAAACTCCACAGAGTGCCACCCGAGTTAGGAATCGAACCCAGGCCCATTTCTGCTGCGAGGCGCGAGTGTAATCACCGCCCTGCCGCCAAATGTGTAATCCCAATCGAGTTGTCTGCGGGTAATTTGTCCCATTAAGTCAATTAGGACCGTGACGCATGGTCGTTATTGTCAACCAGGCTGTGTACATATTTCCCTGTCCAGCCCCAGGACATCGTACCCCGGTCTAGCGCTGCCCCAGAGGCCTGCGATTAAAGTGAAGAAGAATCCGTCTCTTGGGCTCCTCTCTGTATACTTCTTGAAACGACGATTAGGGCCCCGTGGGTCGTCTCCACCTGTTCCTGTTGTGCACCAACCTCGCGGCACCATTTATCCGTCGCCCCCTGATGTGCGAGATTATTTTTTCACCGACTCACTACCTCCTCTCAAACACCGAGGGGGTCCAGGGCAGTGGCCACTGCCAGGCGTCGTTTCTCTGTCACAGCCCTCGCCGTCTGGGACACGGCCATCATCATCGTGGTCGTCATCGCCGCTACAGGGCGAGTCTCGGCTTCACGTAAGAACAGGGCAAGAGAGAGAGTTGTATCTAGCAGGCCGAGAGAGAGAGAGTTGTATCTAGCAGGGCAAGAGAGAGAGAGAGTTGTATCTAGCAGGGCAAGAGAGAGAGAGAGTTTTATCTAGCAGGGGAAGCGAGAGAGTTGTATCTATCAGGGCAAGAGAGAGAGAGTTGTATCTAGCAGGGCAAGAGAAAGAGTTGTATCTAGCAGGGGAAGCGACAGAGTTGTATCTAGCAGGGCAAGAGAGAGTTGTATCTAGCAGGGGAAGCGAGAGTTGTATCTAGCAGGGGAAGAGAGAGAGAGAGTTGTATCTAGCAGGCCAAGAGAGAGAGAGAGTTGTATCTAGCAGGCCAAGAGAGAGAGTTGTATCTAGCAGGGCAAGAGAGAGAGAGAGTTGTATCTAGCAGGGGAAGAGAGAGAGTTGTATCTAGCAGGCCAAGAGAGAGAGTTGTATCTAGCAGGGCAAGAGAGAGAGAGTTGTATCTAGCAGGGGAAGAGAGAGAGTTGTATCTAGCAGGCCAAGAGAGAGAGAGTTGTATCTAGCAGGCCAAGAGAGAGAGAGAGTTGTATCTAGCAGGCCAAGAGAGAGAGAGTTGTATCTAGCAGGGGAAGAGAGAGAGTTGTATCTAGCAGGCCAAGAGAGAGAGAGAGAGTTGTATCTAGCAGGCCAGGAGAGAGAGAGTTGTATCTAGCAGGCCAAGAGAGAGAGTTGTATCTAGCAGGGCAAGAGAGAGAGTTGTATCTAGCAGGGCAAGAGAGAGAGTTGTATCTAGCAGGGCAAGAGAGAGAGTTGTATCTAGCAGGGCAAGAGAGAGAGTTGTATCTAGCAGGCCAAGAGAGAGAGAGAGTTGTATCTAGCAGGGCAAGAGAGAGAGTTGTATCTAGCAGGGGAAGAGAGAGAGTCGTATCTAGCAGGGCAAGAGAGAGAGTTGTATCTAGCAGGGCAAGAGAGAGAGTTGTATCTAGCAGGGGAAGCGTGGGTGAATGTGTCGAGCCACTGAGACAATGGAGGAGAATAGGAAACAGCGATCGTTTTGGGCACGCAACAAGGAAAGGGAGGGGGGGAATGGCGAATCGTGCTACAAAATAACCTGGCACACTACTCGCCTCCTCCTGTCCCTCCACGCACAACAATAAATAGTGCACGTGTTTGTTACATCCCATTAGCCACCCGGCCTTCCTTCTAAGAGCGCGTAATTTCGACAGCACGGGTACAACAAAAGATAAACGACTTTGGACCCGGTTTCGACATTCAGCGTCTCATCAGCAAAGTCAGCCTTGTGTGAAGCAATGCTGGTGAACATCTCTCCGTAGATGAGATATGGGTCCCTATTCCGACGGCATAGCCACAATCACCGTGCGTCTTCGGGCATGGTGGACGAGCAAAACAGAGGACGACGCCAAATCAACCGACTGAGAAGCCAGCAACGCAGCTGATGAATCCCCGGATTCCACTGCCGTATCCGAGCCAGCAGTGTGACCTCGCCGTATGGGCTCCGGGGGGGGGGGGTTCACACCAGCTGTTTGCCGTGCCATGATCTATAACCAAACCGCGATTTTCTGGTCGCAAAAGATTTCTAAATCTGGCTCAGGGACGGGGGGCTAATGACTCGATCATTGCGTGTGGCGTCAGCAGCACGGTTCGGCTTCTGCAGTAGCACGGCTCCTCTTCGGTGAGGGGACTGCCGATGATTAAACAATGGCCACAACCATGACCATACCACGGTCTCACGGCGCTAACCCTACCCTACATGCAGTCGTCATTGGCCTACAGGTGAACTTTACTCTCCAGCCGACTCAAACCCTGACCTTGACCCGAACTCTGCAGCTGACTTTTATACTCGCGCGTGAAGGATCAGTGCCTCGGACCCTATAAGAAGGTGATGAGGCCCTTCACCCAAGCTCCCATGCAGATTTGTCCTATCCCTAACCGCACCCTGTAGGAGTGGCCATCCCCCGAGCAGAGTTGACAAATCACAAAACAAAAACAACACCTCCTCCTTCTCCACGTGAAAGAACCGACGACGCAGGAGTTCCCTGGCTTCGATCCGCAGAGCTTAAGGGCCACAACCCCTGAACCGCATCTGCTGCACGAACCACGGCAGCAGCCGCCATACTTTGCTGATGATCAAAACACTGAAAATTCTAAACTCGCTGGCAGTGTGCGGCGACTGTGGTCACCACCAAGCAGAGTGCCACGGAACTTGTAACGACCCAGTGCCCGAGTCACAAATACGAAGGAGGGGTGGTCAGAGCGATGCATCGCTCTTAGGCCTCGGCAAGGTAAGGTATTTTACCTTTTTTACCGGGTAAAAGGGTAAAGGTGTCGACATGCCAAGGGGTAAAAGGTAAAGGGTAGGGTAAACGTAGCTCGGAAGAATTACCCGGTAGGGTAAAGGTAGCGCGAAGTATTACCCGGTAAATACGGTGCCTTAAATTTCGACACTTCTCCAAGACGGAGGTTCTTTGCAAACCAACCGGCTACCATGAGAGATTCGTTCATGAGGCCATTCACATATACAAGCACAGAGACAATTTCAACCGAGAAGATGGATTCTGGCTTAGTAACCATTGGAAAGATGTTTTAAACCATTTCCGTTCTTAATTAATTGTATTTTACGATGACCTTCAGACCGCAGCTCTTTCGCTGGCATTGATTCTTAATACCTCTCACACCACCGTTAATGGTATGGTTTACAACATGGAGTATAACAGCGCATCGCAGCTGTCTCTCTCCCCCTCCTCTGTTCCGACCATGGATGAACTCGTCCGTCTGAACGGGGCCCGTAGCTATCCGTGTTGCTAAAGTTGAGGGTAAGAATCCACCCATTTTTTTTTCGCCATATAGCATTGTGATATATAAGGACTCATTGTTGGTAGCTTAGCTGATTGGAGAATATATAGAGTTTATTGATAACATTGAGGTAATTTATATTTTAGTTTTTTATTGGTTCACTATATAGTATTCATTATATATTGTAGTGTATACCCAGTTACTGTGAATAGCTCAGATGTGTAGGCCTTGACTTCAACATAGCCATTTCTGTGACCAGTCACAAGCTAATCACTCAGTTATTTCAATGCTAAATTCGCCTAGTTATTTCAATGCTAAATTCTCCTGTTTGATTTGTACTAGGTGCCTCTGTGAATGTGTATGTTCTGACTTTAACATAGCTATTTCTGTGACCAGTTACAAGCTAATCACTCAGCTATTTCAATGCTAAATTCTATGCTAATTCCTTTGTCAAGGGGTGCCTCTGAGGATGTGTATGCTTTAACTTTAACATAGCCATTTCTGTGACCAGTCACAAGATAATCACTCAGCCATTTCAATGCTAAATTCTATGCTAATTCCTTTGTCAAGGCGCTTTGTTTCTTCTCACACAGCTTAAAGGTCGCGATCTGAGCGTGGCTTTTTCACTCCAGCGCTGTCCTCCAGACAGTCTCGTCCCTTCACCTGATGAAGGCCGCTTGTGTTGTGGCTGAAACGTCGTGAGAATATTATTGTTATTTTATTTTATCAATTTATTATTTTATTCTCATTCTACGTGACTTTACCGAAAGAACCAAAGAAGATACGGTGCCTTGTTTACCGCTAAAAACTCCGTGGCGCAGTCCGTGGCCTCCATTTAATAAGTAATAATTTTTAAAAAACTTTTTTAAAAACACGCTTTAATGAAATGTACCCTACTAGTAATGGCAGAACTCCACGAGTCCACGACTCCAGGAAGTGGCCCTGAAGCTTGCCACAACGTAAGGGGACCGTGGCCAATTACAGCCAACGTCAGTTGACAGCGGACAATTAGACCCAAGACGAAACATAACATAAAATAATGTTCAATAATATTTGTATTTTATTTTTAATGATATAATATAGTATTGTCATCAGTATGACATAAGTACAGTATACCAAGTTTGCAGTCGATACCACATTGGGAAGTGGGTTAAAATTGAGTTACAAGATTTGAGGATACAACAACAGAGTTAAAAGAAAGCGTGTAAATTGGAGTCATTGAGAGTATTCTATATGATTAAAGCGCTCTACCTAGCATTTACCTGTTATAAACCTTTTTCATGTGTAGTAGTACCCCAGTAATTACCCTGTAATCGGGCAATTTGTATGGGGTAAGGGTAAAAGGTAGGGTAAATGTAGGCTCGTTGTTTTTACCTTTTACCTTACCTTGCCGAGGCCTATCGCTCTGCTACTCCTGACACTATCATCTGGTTCAACCGCCTCCGTGTAAAGTTACAGCTGCTGCTCTACATCAACCACATGGAGAGGGGGGAAGTGTCTGTCCCTCGATCCTCTACATGGCAGTAGTGGCTCGCCATAACGATACGCATGACAAATCAGACACTATACCCAACCCCATACACTAGCACAGAGCCAGGCTCTTCCCCGACGCCCACGGGAAGTGGGCGTCGGAGATTAGCCACACTCTGGCTCCGTCTGTCCCATCTGCCCGGGATAGCGTGTTACCCCCTCGCACGTGTGGGGTTTCTCCTGGCACTACGGTTTCTCCACGCTTGTATGAACATTCATAAATGGTCTAAATCGTCAAATTATAATGAGCAATAAACTAGGCTTGAACGAAACTTTTTTTTTTCATTTCACCTGGCAAGGCCCACTGAGCTACGTTTCTTTTTTTGGAAGCGACCTGGCCACAAATGAGAACTCAACGAAGCGGCTTACCATGTGGACTTTTAGAACAGCCAAATACTCTAAGCGCGCGTTTCTTACTGTGGAGGGAAAACCCGGAGAACCATCCGCACGAGAGAGAGAGTCACGCAAACTCCACATAGCCAGCAGCAGGCGTCAGGGTCCGGGGTCGAACCCACGGCCTCCTGCATCCGCGGCGAAGGAGTTAACATCTCACAGCCACCGCTCAATCAACAAGAGAACGACTCAACACGCTCCGTGTCCACAACTGGCGACATCTGAGACAATGGCTCTCATTCATGGCGCGCAACGAGCCGTGAAACGTCGCCAATGACATATTTATTTTAAAATCAAGACCACACTTATTACGAATGGGTTGCGTTATTTCTCACGTGATAGGACCACACATCTTGTGCCTGCGGTTCACCGTCTGGCTCGACCTTGGTTCCTGTGCGTTTGTGGAATGCAATTCGCATCCATGGCGACGCTTCGTACAAAACTAGAAACGAGAATGAGCTTAGGCTGGCCCCAACCCTTGACCCTAATGCTGAAAATAGCCTGAAACCCCGAACGCTCACTGAGCAAAGACATCAAGCCATGGTCAATCGACTGCTGGATGAAGGTTTTCCCAATTAACCACCACCATCGCTCACCATCCTGCGACGCGAAAATCCGCGCTCGGCACCTGCACAGGAGGAGATTGAATCGCTCCATCTCCTGGGCGGATGCCCTCTCTGACGCGTCCCATTGCTTGGATGCCACACGGCCATCACCACTGACTCTCGTCCATCAACGCCAACACTCAGCCCTCTATGTACCATCACAGGGCTAACAGTGCTACAGACACGGCTGCCTAAACCGGCAGGGTGGCGGCTCAGCCCATCATCGCTGCAGGGTTGATAAATTGAGGATCACTTTTTGGGGAAGACTAGCAGCGGTTGTCCCATAACATATTTCCCCCTGCCATAAGAATGTGGAATTACCACGATTGACTCAGGGCTGTCTGTAAACAAGATGTGAGCAAAAAACGTGAATCCCAATTAGATCGAACCTTTTAGATCTAACCTCATGCCTCCATTAACGCAGAAATGATCCCTATGCCAACTTTAACCACTTCACTCACACCTACCACCATTAACGACCCACTTCCCTCACTACTACCACCACCACCACCATTAACGAACGCCTTCCCTCACACCCATCATCATCATCACCGCACTCCCCTCACCCTCCCTGTTCGCCACCATCACAGGTGAGGCTGGTGATGTCATCAAATGTACCAGGTGATAAGTCACACCAACAACAATAATATATAACTCAAGAGACAGAGATAACACTACTACTGAGACACAGCGACACTACTATTGAGACATACTATTAGAGATACGTACTGTACCACTACTGAGACACCAACTACTGAGACTGGCACAGACACCATCATCAACATTGTCGTCATCAGATCACTAACACCATCGCCATCGTCACCAGTTGCAGGAAATCCCACATTTCTGTCCCATATCAAACGTCGTCTCCCCCGTGTCTCTCTATCCTCCTCTTGTCTCACACCGCGCGTCTGTCTCCCCGCGTCGAACACTGTCTCACGCGATTTCTCCCCCGTCTCTCCACCCCCCCGTGTCCACCTGTGTCTCTCGCATTGTCTCGGCACGTCTCTCCTCGCCTACCTGTTTCTATCCCGCGTCTCACTCAAAATGCGCCTCCTCCCGTCTCCCTCTGTCTCTCCTGTGTCCCCGTGTCTCACTCTGTCCTGCGCGTCCCCGGGTCTCGCACCTCGGCAATAGAGGAGGAGGAGGATGAGGAGGTGGTGGGAG
Source organism: Petromyzon marinus (assembly GCF_048934315.1). Lineage (NCBI taxonomy): Eukaryota > Metazoa > Chordata > Hyperoartia > Petromyzontiformes > Petromyzontidae > Petromyzon > Petromyzon marinus. The sequence continues at coordinate 14,135,816 of NC_133698.1, forward strand.
CCGATGAAGAGACGAAGGCGGGAGGCGCCATGGAGACACGAGCACCGCGTCCCCGCCATCGTTGTCCACACTGCGCAACGCGAGCAGCACAGAGACTCTCAACTCCACCCGACTCCACCCCCTCGCTTTCAACTCCACCCCCTGGCTCTCAACTCCACCCACAGTGTCTCAACTCCACCCACAGTGTCTCAACTCCACCCACAGTGTCTCAACTCCACCCCCTGGCTCTCAACTCCACCCACGGTGTCTCAACTCCACCCCCTGGCTCTCAACTCCACCCACAGTGTCTCAACTCCACCCCCTGGCTCTCAACTCCACTCACAGTGTCTTAACTCCGCCCACAGTCCCAACTAAGCCCACAGTGACTAAACTCCACTCTCTGGATTTCAACTCCACCCACAGTGTCTCAACTCCGCCCACAGTGTCTCAACTCCGCCCACAGCGTCTCAACTCCGCCCACAGCGTCTCAACTCCGCCCAGTGTCTCAACTCCGCCCACAGTGTCTCAAATGAGTATAGTACTATATCAGGTGAGGTGTGCACAATCAGCACTATGGAAACAAAGGCGGCCAGGCGATAATGCGGTTAGCGCGCTGCGCTACGGACCCGGCGACCCAGGTTCGATTCCCGCTCACGGCAAACCCCAGTGACGATTATTTGAACCGGTCCTGGGCCTCCCCGAGGTCGACTCAGCCGCAAATGAGTACCTGGTGCGATGTGTAAACATCGCCACTAGGGAAATAAAGGCGACCGGGCGTGGTGTTGGCCACCCACCCCTTCGTGTGCCGTGGCCGCCTTCATAGGCGCTACTCGCTAACAGCACTTGCCCCAACAGTCTGTTAAGGCTATACGGGGGATCTTTGTCTTTGTATATATGTATGTCCCTCTATCTCTATATGTATCTTTGTCCACTATATGTCTCTATTATGCTCGTGTGTCTCTGTATATATCTCGGTGTGTGTCCCTGGGTATCTTTGTGTCTGCGTGGTAATGAAGCAGGTGGTCCTAGGCTCTGTCAGCTGCTCGGCTCTATCCTTCAGGGGCCACCACCACGCACGCTCAGCCTGTCACGGCGCCACTTTCACCACGCCTGACCCTGACCCCCACTCAATTCATTGCCCAGGCACATCAGTGGGAAGTTGCATTCAAGCGTGACCCGGGTCTCCCCTAAGTCGACCGAGCCTAAAACGAGCACCCAGTGGCAGTGTGAACATCACTGCAGAGACAACGCCTTGCCTGATTTAGACACGACTCTTTCTTTAATGGCTGAGGTGGCCGGGTTGCTCAGAGGTCAGGGTGCTGAGCCAATTGTTTTTGTATCTATAGAAAACTAATCTAATGAGTAGTTTTATTTAATGAGCAGCTTTCTCTCGCGTTGTTTACGCAAATTGCATCACAATCGCCGAAGCCAAGCTGGCAGGCTGCCACGCGGTGAGGCGACGCCAACTCATACTCTGCGGTTCCCGACATTTTTCGATGTGTTCAACCAAATGTTGTCACCAATGACTGCACGCAAAACAACCCATTACACTCAATTTGGTTCTGCACTTTGTTCGCTAAACTCCAGCTCCGACAATTAAAAATAGCGTTATGACTGTCGCGCAGCAAACATTCCTCACGGAGGAGGAGCGGGTGGGAAAGTGCTGCCCGCTATTTGTGTGTGGAGCAGAGCGTCACTTGACGAAGGGATCTCAGGGGTCGCTCTGCGATAGCCACTTCCGCGGGCCGTTCTTGAACCAAAGCGTTGCCATTCGCTCTGCGAGATTTCCCACTGGATTCGCGCTAATTAGATTAAATCGAACACCCGACGCAGTCCGTTTTTATTGTACCAGAGCGCGCGCTGTGTCGCAGCCCTCTTCGTCTTTTGCTGTTTCCCATGCGCAGAGCTCCGCGATTGTTCGTCGCTCTTTCACGGCACCGGAATATTTTGGCAGCTCGCCTGTTGCTGGAACGTCAACATTTTTGCCGTAAATAAAATGTCCACTTCTCTTCATTTGTACTCCGTGCCGAGCTGGCCATTATGAAACAGCGGTGAACTATTGTTGTATACACTCGTGTTTATCTTGGCTGCCCAGTGGAGTCTGTCGCCTACCGCCAAGTCACCCGCCTCGAGCGCGCCCCACCCCGTTGCATCTCGGGAGCTCAGCTAGGGTTGAGCCTCGTATTTGAACGGGAGACTACGAGGGTTATGCCACATGGCTGTGAGGTGGCCAGTAAATTTCAGCACAGCAGTTCACGGATTGATTAAGTGTGGATTTAATATATCTGTGCAGAGCCTTGGGTGTCAACCCTCGTATGCGTTGGGGTGTTCGCCGGATTCTCCAGTTTGATCACGGGCGGCTTGCCTGCTTTACAATCCACGTCTCAGCCGCCTCCTGTGAGGCTGGATCCGGTTGCCAGTTCTTTCTGGGAAAAAAAAACCCCATCACATTAAATTTAGTTCTGCGATTAATTCGGCTCCGTTCCGGCTGAGAGAATGAAAACTAGTCTTTTGACTGCCACGCTCCCGAACATTAACTCAATGGCTAGGCGGGTGGGAAAGTGCTGCCACCTTCTGTGCACGTGTGCAGAATCTCAGAGGTAGCTCTGTGATATCCACTTCCGGGGGCCGTTCTCTAACATGAAGAGGCGGACTGCTCTGCGAGTTCCGAATAGATTCTTCAGAGTGAAATTGGAGTAGATTTACGTAACGGGGAGGGAAAGAGAATGACGGAGCATTGTGATGGTGAATGTAGCGCCTCGATTGGCTGGAGGGGGTCACACGAACCAATTAAGCCCATGCCAATCTCCATGGCAACATCAACAGAGGGGCGCAGTTGGATTCCATTAATTCCCACGCCATTGCGCGACGCCAAATCGCATCAAAGTGAGGCGAAGAGGGCTTAGGGTGGCACGTGGTCACGAGGTGAGTGGCTCAGGGGCAGCTGCCAGCAAGGATTATTGCTGATAATACGGTCAAATTGCAAATCAAACCACAGAACCGGCCATTCACCCATTGGATTAATCAGCAACGCCACATTCATCCAGAGCCCCCCGTTAAGCAACAGCCGACAGTGTTAACTTTAAGTGTGTTTGTATGTTGAACTTCTTTCGCACCACCGTACGTAGCCAATCGTGTGAATTGGAGGTGCGGGGGAACGACAACTCAACACAAAAAGCAGTTCTAAATAAATGAGTTTTCAATCACAAGTGACGTCCACTCCACTGCCCTCGCTGGGCAGGTGGGGCGCGACATCCGCCGACCGAATGATCGCCCCCCCCCCCCCGCGGTAGCGCTCTCTCTGAGGGACATGGCTAAACTCCTGGCTCACCACCGCACGGAGTTAACTCACACTCGCCCGTGTACACCACAGCCAACGCGAACGCAGGGCCACGACCGCGCTCGCACCTGCAGGCGATAATCTCCTAGCACGTGCGTTCACTCTCGCAGCGCATTTTCCCATGCAGTCGCTCCACACGCAAATCACCAACACCACACCGATACTTTGTGCTAACTTTAATTCGCGGCGCAAATACAAACAACCTGGGGGAATATTTTGCGAGAAGAGCCTAGCCTAACGCTGCCTAAGTGCCCAGTCACTTAAACGTCCTACCACGTACCTATAAGCTGTATTCACGGCATCGAATGGACGCTGTGAGAGTCGGAGGGAGAAGGACGAGAGAAAACTCTATCACTGCCTCGTAGCAGCACTCGCTGGCATCACACGGATGCTGCGAGCGGCTCGAGGAGGCAGGACGGCAGGGAGTGGTTCTTTGCGGCCCAGAGGTTGAAGACAAGAGACCGAAAATCGTCCCGGGCTACTCTTTTTATTCCCTTAATTTCAAAGGCTCGGGGTGACATTGTACCGCACGGCCAATCGTGCGCTTACCTGTGACGTCGCTCAATTGTACTTGCTCTTGCATGGCCTATTCCCCTAACTTCAAAGGCCCGGGATGGCAGTCCCGTGCGGCCAATCGGGCGCCTACCTGTGGTTACCGCCCTCTATTACCATGTCCTCCGTGGAGTTCCGCGGTGGCGGCGTCAGCCATCCCTCGTCACTCGTTGCTCATTGTCTGGAAGGGCGCCGGGCTGGCGAACACACTCTGCGAATGTGTATTCGGTATGAGGGTTGAGATGGGGGGCAGTGGCGCTGAGATTCTCCTGACCTCATGGTCTGCTCTTCTTGCTTAATATTCCACCCTCAGCCCCTCCCGATGTTGTGAATAACTCATTGCGGCTGGCCCAGTGAACCTTTTATTTTTGTGCCCATACAATTGTACACCAACCCATGGGCACCGCAATGTGATCTGTCCTGCGAGGGTCAGCCAATCTCCTGGCACCGGGAAACCGTGGGACTTTCCTCCTAGGGATCCTTGGGATGAAAACCCGTTGTGCTAGGCGATCCCCCGCCAGGACACTACGTGTGCGCGCTGCACGTGGGTGCTCAGTGTGTGTGCTCAGCGTGGGGACAGGGGGGGAGTCGCGGGCTGGCAGAGTTTCTCCGCGGCTGTGGCACCACAGTGACAACCAAAATGGTCAGCTATTTATCACTGACCATCTAAACACGATACAGGCTCACGCCTGCTTATCTTTCGATTCATCAACTACAATGAGAACCCATTACTTTTTGTTGTTACTCGAACTCCTTTAAAAATGGCGCTCGGCCCAAAATCCCACCTCCCGAAGGTGGGAAACCCCCTTGCAAGCCACGGCCAGCGGGACGTAGTTGATGATGCCGTTGAAGTCACCTTGTCCCGTCTGTCATCTCCCATCCAGCGGCACGTGTCGGAATTGGGGAGATTCTTTTATTCCAACAGTTTTGATGTTATATTCTTAGTTTTTTCGGTAAAGTCACGTTGAAGAGAAACAACAAAATAACAAAATATATATAAAACAATAAAAAATTCTCACGACGTTTCGACCATAACTCAAACGGTCATCATCAGGTGTGTCGGTTTGCATAAATTTATTTTGAAAACGGCATATTTATTTATTTATATATAAAAATAACGTTTGCGTCACGCGCAACGATTGGCTGTTTGCCAGGACTAGTCCATCTATTTTTTGAAAAGAGGAGGGGGGAGACGAAATTTGTTTTTATGTATGCTGTCTGAAAGCCACTGTAAGCGTGAACAATCAATCAAGAACTGAAATGATTGATCAAATCTTTCCAATGATTGCTAAGATAGAATCCATCTTCTCGGTTGAAATTGTCTCTGTGTTTGTATATGTGGATAGCCTCATGAACGAATCTCTCATGGAAGCCAGATGGCTTACAAAGAACCTCCGTCTTGGAAAAGTCAATGGCATGTGAGCCTACTGAATTAGAACAATGATCTGCTACGGCCGAGGTGTTGGTCCTACCGTGTTTAAGGTCTGCTTTATGTTCACGAATGCGGTCCGAGATATGGCGTTTGGTTTCTCCAATGTAACTACTACCACAGAGGCAACTTAGTTTGTAGACACCAGGGTATTGTATGTCCGGAATCACATCTTTTACAGACGGAACCAGATCACGGATTTTATGTAATGTGTTGAAACGGACCTGGATCTTGTGTTTATTCAAGATTTTGGAGATCTTTTTTGTGATCCCAGCAATGTAGGGTAAAGTGATGGTTTTGAAAGGCTCCTCAAGAGGGTTCTTCTTCATGGTTTGAGTGATAGCTTTGCGGATTGTATAGTCGGAGTAACCATTAGCCCTAAGAGCTTGGTGTACGTGCTTGAGTTCACTGCTTATGTGTTCCTGGTCGGATATGCATTGGGCTCTATGATACAGAGTCTTGATGAGAGAATTCTTCTGTGATGGATGGTGGTGGGAATCCGGTTTCAGATAAGCATCCGTATGGGTAGCTTTCCTGTAGACAGAGTGGCTCATTGAACCATCAGGTCTCTTTTTAATTAGGACATCCAAAAAAGGTATCTTGCCATCTATTTCGACTTCCATGGTAAATCTGATGGCTGGGTGTATGGAATTGATGTGGTCGAAGAATTGGTCTAGAGCAGGCCGGCCATGTGGCCAGATGACAAAAGTGTCATCCACGTACCTCTTCCATAAGGTTGGGCGCAGAGTGGCAGTCTGGATGGCGTCAGTCTCAAATTTCTCCATGAAAATGTTAGCTATAACTGGAGAAAGGGGGGAGCCCATTGGGGTGCCCTCAGTTTGTTTGTAGAAAGTTCCATTCCAAGTGAAGTATGTATTGGTTAAACAGTGTCTCACCAGGGGGGGTACCTCAGTGTTTAGTCCTTGATGAACCAAGTCTTCAATGATTGCAATGGTGTCAGGTACAGGAACCTTGGTGAATAAGGAAACTACATCAAAACTGACAAGCAGGTCGTCTGGGGACAGGGAAATACCCTTGATTGTTGATACCAGGTGAGTAGAATTTTGTACCGCAGAGGTGGTCTTTCCAGTGAAAGGACGCAGGATTTCAGACAAAAAACGAGCTAGTTTGTAGGTGGGGGAGCTGATAGTAGAGACTATGGGACGAAGAGGTGTATCAACTTTATGTATTTTTGGTAAGCCGTATAATCTTGGTGGCCTGGCAGCAGAAGGTTTCAACGAAAACTGTTTAGATTGATCAATTAATGCGGTTGAATCAGAAATTATTTTGTTGGTTTGTGTGACGAGGCTGTTGGTGGGATCTCTTTTTATTTTTGTATAACTACCATCGTCGAGTAATTCTTTAATTTTGTTGTTGTATTCTATTTTATCCATGATAACAGTAGCATTGCCTTTGTCAGCTGAGAGAACTACAATATCATTCCTCTTTTTTAATTTTTTATATATATTTTGTTATTTTGTTGTTTCTCTTCAACGTGACTTTACCGAAAAAACTAAGAATATGAATTACTGCAGTCACGAAAGCTTTAAATCAAAATTTAGTTTTGATGTTATCCGATTTGTGGCGCAATTGAACCGGCAATCGGTGACAGGCAATTGGATGTCCCATCTTTACATCCAGCCTATTATCAAATCACCCAGAAAACCACAAACACAACCACCAAGCACATTCCATACACTCGGGGTGGCGAGATTGCCCAGAGGTAACGCCGTTTCGCCGCTTGTTGTAGAGGTTCACGGTTGAACTCAGGCAGACCGCCCTCGTTATTCCTGTGCTGTGTACTCACCGTAATTATTGCACACTGTCCGATTCACTCACAGCGGACGTTAAAGATCCTGTGGCGTCGTTCAAAACGAGAGGCGATTGTGTCGGCGTCACGATCCAAACTTAAAAACTTACACCGTGAATCCCTCAGTTTGGATCACACAGCAGCAATCATCTCCCCCTACTGGCAGACTGATGCCCGCTCGCAGGCCAGGTTTCGAGTTACCTTGTGCCGCACAGGGCCAGCTGTTACTGGGGGTGCCCTTTCAAATGTGTTGAGATGAGATGCAAGTCGCTTAGTGTGTGCAGGGCGCTCCGTGACGCCCCGACGTAATGGAGGGGGGCTCTAATCAAACTCACATCGTCTTTATAACCACACTTCGCTTCAGTTTTTGACCTTTATTAGGAAAGGTTACAAATGTGAACACAAAACTACAAGGCCACGTAACTTGATAACGTTTTATATCGCATAGTTTTGCGCGCGTGCTGGTGACGCGGCTCGGAAAAGTGAGAATTCCGTGAACGGGTTTTAAAAAACAAATCTACTATTCTTTGGTTCTTTCGGTAAAGTCGCGTAGATAGAAATAATAATAAATAATAAAAAGTGAATAAAAATTGTATTCACTTTATTTTTTCTATCTACGTGACTTTACCGAAAGAATCAAAGAATATTAATTCCTGCAGTCAAGAAAGTAAAGTCAAAATTTAACAAATCTACTCTGGGAAAAATCTTGCAACGTTGACTCAGAGAGTCACTCCCTCCTGCGGTGGGGGGGAACCGAGGGAAAGGGATTACAGGCAGGGGAGCCAGCTCAGAACAATCAAAAACAAACGTAGACAAAGTCAAAGAGTAACATTAACAGAGTAACATTAACAATATGCACAGAAGCCACAGCATTAGTCCTTACCAGCATCTTCAGGGGATTAATTTCAGCCTGGTTCTGCCTGGGTTGCTCGACCCGTAAACTTTTAAAGCTTCCGGCACAGCACATCGCTTTAGCTCTGGTCCACTAATCACGCCCCTATTCCAGTCGGGAAAAAATATTCTGAGAAACACAAGCCCTGGGCATCACCATAGCCATCTTTAACTCTGAATAATTATTCCTGCTCTACGGAGCACAACGCGAGCCCAATCTGGAATTACGTCACCACGTCTGGAGCGGAGCACCCGGTTCCTACCTCACTGCATCCTGGAGAATTACACGCAAAGAGCAATCGGTGTGACCGATGATCCAGTGCTCACAGATTAATTCCAATCACTCGCTCTCCTGCGGCGAATTTCCTCCTTGTCACTCTTCCATCGCTACTACCGTGGGTGAGGACTCGGTCTGCCAGCTGGTTTCATCTCACCCGCACTTGGGGGGTGAGCCACACTGCGGGTCACCTCACTTCTCTCTCTCCGGTTCTTCCCTCACGCGGCTCCACTCTGAAATCCCCTCCTCCCGTCATCGTCTCTTCTCCCCCCACCAAAATACTTACAACCCGGCTTAATTCAAGAGAAGCATTCACTCTCATTTACTACACCGGTTTTATAATTATGAATAATCAGTATCATATAGCCATTCTTGCCTCCTGCTGCCTTGTTCAGAAAGAAAAACAGCCACAAATTGAATCTCGTTTGTCTAAACTAAATTGTAACTATTTTTACTTTACAAGTAAGGCCCATTGAGCTATGTAGCTCTTTTTCAGAAGCAACTTGGCTAGAAATTATGGCTCAACGAAGTGGCTTATCACGTGAAAATTTATAGTAGACAAATACTATAAATGCATTTTTCTGTGGAAGGAAAAACCGGAGAACCCAGAGAAAAATCCATGCCACCACGGGGAGAACACGCAAACTCCAAATATATAACAGTTGTCAGGGTTGGAATCAAACCCACAACCTCCTGCATACCAGGCGAGGTAGTTAACATCTGGCCACCCACAGCACCCCAAAGCTGAGTGCATTACACACACAGTGTGGCGATGTCACATGAGGCATGCTGGGAGGACTGAGTCTCTGTTCCCAATCTGGTCTTTTTCCCACCTTGCAATCTCACTTTGCGAGTAGCATTACAACCCTTGCTTGTGTCAATTTCGAATGCAAGCACATCTCTGACGAGTTGCTCATATAATTCACAGAAAGCATTGGCATTGGTGCACGCGAACGTTAAATGTTTATTATTTATTCCGCCGGGTAAGCCACACCGGTCGAGTCTCACCACTCTTTTTCAGGATGATCCTGCTCCAATCGAGCACGTCAGGCCAACACCAGTGGCAATGCTATGTTTGAAACTATGGGAGGAAACCTATGTCAGAACAGGCGGAGAAGATGCAAACTCCACACAGAAAGGTGCCCAAGTCAGGAATGGAACCCAGGCCCCTTTGTGCCGTGAGGCGTGAGCGTTGCTACTGCCCCACCGAGTTGCCCAACTCACAGGGTCTTCAAAGTTGCTGCCCGGCCGCCGTTGGCCGCCTTTGGCCACCGCCCCGCGTCTCTACCGTCTGCTTGAATCTCCACCGTCACTTCCGTTTTTTTTTTCAAATCTGACCTTAAAAGTCAGGGTCGCGCCAACTCTTTCGGGCGGAAAGTCACCCAAACGAACCTAAAATATGCAGTAAATCTCGCAAGATAGGAATCTATGAAGTCATTACGCAACGTCACCGCTAAGCCATTTACCAAGTGTCACACGCAGCAGACTGCTACAGGATCCTTAATACTTTTGGAATCGTCCCTACATATGCACAATGTCCTCTTCCCAGAGAGTTGCTACATTTGTTGTCGCTTTGACAAGTCTCGTCAATCGAGAAATCCAAAACGTAAACTAAAGTCAAGTGATAAGAAATCTGAGTTCGTAACATTGCCTTCAGGCGACGACGGGAAGGGGAGCGGAACTGGGCATCCCTAGGTGACCTCTTGACCCCAGAGGTCGACATGAGGTCATGGCGAGGTCAGGGTCGGCGAGGTCGGAGTCGGCGAGGTTGGGGAGGAGGTCGGCTTACTCACGATGTCGCACAGGTGACCCTTCAGCTTCAGGAAGTGCCTCTTGAATTCCAGCCCATCGCCCTGACACCACACAAAGACAAAGAAATGCGGTGTAGCCTTTAACACTGTTGAGGCGAGTCCTGTTAGGGAGCCCATGTTAAGACCAGAACGGCGCATGAGACGGTGGTGTGGCCAGCACCACACCCGGCCGCATGTCTCCCCACTGTTGATGTTTATACACCGCAACAGGTATTTATTTAAAGTTGAGTCAACCTAGGGGGAGACCAGGATCGTTTATGATATCACTCACCACTGATGTTAGCAGTGGCAGGGAATCCAACTCAGTTCACTGGGTTCATAGCACAGTGTGCTAACCACTGTTCTCCAGACACGCATAGGCGGTCCACTGACTTTCAATAAAATTGGATTGACAAAGCGTACGAACATGATCACATATCTCTACCGCCTACACACTGCATCGAGCGAGGGGGGGCATGCGTTAACGGACGGCACGATGATTGAAAGGCTGATGCGGAGGGAGGGGAGGATTGTGGATGATGGGGAGAGACGTTGGGTCGGGAGCGATGGCAGGCATAGTCACAGCCAGAGGGTGATAACGATGTTATTTATTTTCAAGGAAAAGCCTCTCTGAAATGGGGCATTTGGCCAACTGTTTTAATGAGTGGTTTGCGTACGCTTGTAAACCATAGCCGCCAAAGCAAACCCACACATTCGAGGGGACCGCGCTCAGAGCTCCGCACAGATGGGTTCAAGAACTCGCTCGCTTAGCTGCCATCACATGGCTTCCTCACAGCCTAGAGGGTGGTGTGGGAGCCTCAGCAATCTCTGCGGAGAGCCTCAGCGCGTTGTGCAAGGCATACGCAAACATCCGGCGTAATTCGCCACAGTGGACTTGCGCAGTATCGCGGGTCTGCCCCATGGACCCCTATCTACGACCCCATGACCCTGACCTTTGATAGGCGGAAGTCAAGCAGGAGCCGTCCATCCATCTCCAGGAAGGTAACCTTGAATATTAGTTTGTTGTTGCGTCGGTCGAGGGTCGACAGGGTCACCTGCACGCACATGGGGACACACGATCACCGCGCATGATCCGATCCGGTTACACACACACAATTACAAGCGGCACAAAGAAACGATGCCTCCGCCTTCCCCTCCCCAACCTCACCGCCGACATAGGCTCTTGGGGAAAGTGCTGTTAGCGAGTGCCCATTAAGGTAGTGTCAGAATTCGGAAGAATCGGGCCCGATCGCGAATCCAGCAGAAGCATCGGCGACACTCGTGGAAGGATTTGTTTTCATTTGAATTGCTTCTGTCACATTGGTGACCCAAGTCACTCTTGCAAATGAGACTCTCCTCATCTCTTCGAGTTCTCACCGAGTTAAATGAAGTAAACGTGATTCAAATAAACTGCAGGCGGTGCATCACACCCCACCACCTTTGTCTCCCCCGTGCTACTGTTTGCACATCGTACCGAGGTACTTATTTAAGAAAAGTTGACTTCGGAAAGGCCCAGTACCGATTCAGATAATCTCCACTCCTGTTAACAGTGGTCGGGAATCAAACTCGGGATTCAGGTTGGTAGTGCAGCGCGTTAACCAACGCACTAATCACTCCCCCATAAATTTAAACACACACGAACGCACCAGCAGATATACACACTGATAAAAAATAGAGGAAGGCACGCACAGATAAACACATGCAACATCCACACTGCTCCATAATAATTATATGTTAATAATTAATACAATTGGTATTCGTTCCATTCTTATAGTGAAAGGCTCTGCAAAGTAGGGAGTGCGGGAAAATTTGCCAACATTGGACCGAGATGTCGCCAGCACCCACGGTCTACTCTTCATGACCGTTGTCACAGGGTCTTCATCGTCCACTGCACAACGAGCGGCGAGTGCCCTGCCGCTGGGTCACGCATCGCCACCGTGGCAGCGCGCTCGGGGAGGGCTCCGGGAGCCAAGCCAGCCGCTGCATTAGAGCAGGGTAGAGTGACTCGCCTAATGAATGTTTAAACCTTGGGGCGAGCGAGTGGGACCCGGGTGTGCGGTTACTGCGTGGGACGGAGGGAGGGAAACGGAGGCTGTGGGGCAGCTGAGCCTCCTTCATGCCTCTCAAGGCCAAGGGCAGTGGAACGACTGGGTGGCTCAGAGATCAGCGAGCTCAGCCGGCGCCGCAGAGATCCTGGATTCCTGTCCAGGTTTCAGCTGCCCGTGATGAAGCGAATTCCTCTAGAGCGGCAAGTTAATGGGCTCCGCCCGGGGTCGCCAATGACTTACACACAGCCGTAGACTCACATAGAGACCCACATAGACTGGGTTATAAGTAAACCGAGTAGCAGGTTGATGGTGTCAGCTCAGCTGCCAATGGATGCACACAAAAATTGGCAGCTATTAAGAATTAAAATATAAATTTGACGGTCATGCGATGAAAATTACTCTCAAATGGCAGTACTGGTGGGACAGTGCTGCCCTCTGCTGTGTGTGTGGACCAGAGGTCACATGAAGGTCCTCAGAGGTAGCTCTGTGACATCTACTTCTGCGGGCCGTTTTCCAACAGGAAGAGTTGCACTGCACTGCGAGATCCTAATGGATTCTCTGGACGGTTTCTGTGCAATGCCTGCGTTTATGGTCCCTTCTTTCACCAACCCACACTCAAACAACAATTAGAAATAATGTAGCGCATTTAATGTTCGTGGCATTCTGATAGCGCAAGGCTATCACGAAGGCAGGCGCTGCTGTGTGTCACACAGTCTACAGGAGTTTCAAAGCGAGGGGTGATATTATTTATTATTCCGCTTGTTTACCCAGGAAAGCCTCACCGATTCTCATGACTCTTTCTTGGATGAGTCTTGCCAAATTTTCACAGTAGAGGGTGCGATGATTGCCATGTGTCATCCCAATTGAGTAATTTGCGGTGTAATGTTCATTTGTGGCGCCAGCAGACAGCAGCCTACTCTTTTCGAATGGCGTCACGAAATCTTTAATTTCCACTGTGAAGCAGAAGACTTATGTATGTTGAACTTATTTTGCACCGAACGTAGCCAACCCTACTAATTATACGGTCAACACCCACTGCAGTCATAACCAGGGCTGCCTGCCATGTTCAAACCGCAAACCTAAACAGTCTTAAGCTGCTCGTCCTTGTAAAAGCTGCTGAGCTCAGTGGCCCTCACCAGCCAAGATAATAAGATAATAAAGCCCGATAGAGTCCGAGTCTAAGCTGTAACAAGCAGCGAATGCACCACCATTGGGCCATGCCACCGCGCCGACGCCATCGCGCTCCGCGTCTCTCGAGGCACCAAGCGAGAAACATTTCTGCCCTTCACGAGGAGGGGGTGGGGCAGCCTTTTAATGACCTTGGGCTGTTGCTCGTTCTCACGAGCGGTGCCGTGAGGCTGCGACTGAGCCCTTCGTTATCAGGACGAGCGAAACGGAGCGTGACCGTGGGAGCAGATCTCACAAGCGAAGGCTCGCCTCGCCGCTCACGCGTTCCAGAAACGTGATGACAGCTCGAGCTGCTCACAAGTCTGCTACATGTGTGCTCGTCGTGTGCATGTGCTTACGTGCGTGGGTGTGAAAGCGTGACCTCTGTGGAGGTTCGTGAAGGATGCTACTGAGCAGTTGGAGGCAGTTGCCCTTCAACAACAACGGAGGGCGGAGGAGCGATGCTCACAACAGCGAGCGGAGTGCCGAGCGACTAAAACACAGGAAGTTGGCACAGTAGGGGGCACAGGTGGTGCATCTGCCAGTCATCTCAGTCAACCCATGGCACCTCGGTCTGTCCCATGACCCCCTACCAGCGAGCCTTCCACACTTCACATGGCCTTAAGGTGCACCTAGCTTGGCACATACACCATTGTGAAGTCACCGCCACTTAACGGCGAAAGGCAGTTATGGTTCTTGTGTGAGTGTGCGCACCGCACCACACACACGCATGCACGCACACACTCACACACTGACGCACCTGCGTGGGGCAGGTCTGGCGGTAGGAGAGCCCGTGGCCCTCGCACACCTCGCTCAGGCGTGATCGCACCTCCTCGGCCGCACCACGCACAAAGAAGCGTGTCATGCGCTTCACGAGTCTTAGCCAGGGGTTCTGTGTGGGGACAATGGACGCATGTACACACACAAAAAAGATACACGGACAGACACATGGTCAACATAGCGCAGTCATTTCACTAGACATAGATGACTGATGATGTAGCACTTACCGAATCACTCTCTCACTGGCAGGAAATCGCCTCATCACTCTTCTATTGCTACTACCGAGGTTACCATTCCATTGAACTTTACTCATCGCCACATGTGTGGAGGAGTCGGGCGACCATACATTGACCGCTTCGTCTAATCCACCACATGGTGTTCAACCACCATTCCTGCAGACCACAGCAGCTCGCTCACCCACTCAGTCACCACATTGCGCGCCACAACTCTTCTCTTTCTGCTTCTTCCCTTGAATTGCTCCACTTTGGATTTTCTTCCCAACGTCTCTTCTCCCAATGCTCTTACAATAATAACCTTGCTCGATACAAAAAAATGCATTAGCTGCTAACAGTTACAACTTGACAGTGCTGCTTTTGTTGGCCATTTTGTGTCTGGGGTCCATGCTCGGATTCACCAATTAATTCACGCACATTGATTCTGCTTTGTGTCTCTCAAGTTTTGGGAAACCCTCAGATCGATGTATCCAGTTTTCTTTAACGCAGGTTCCTAACAGCAACACAACCGTGCAGCCCAATTGCACACAGGTGGACAAACAGAACAAATGCTCTGTAACACTTTCAACCTTCATTGGAAAGCTTAAAGAAAAATAATTGACTGCATAAAATTGGGACCTCTCAGATTACTATAAGTAATGGGATCGCCAGAGGGGCCAACTGTTGAACGATGAATACAGAGCTCGAACTTGTAGCGTTTCTCAATATGATTTGGCACAAATAGCTGTTTATGGGTGGGACACGTGCGCACGATAGGGGAGGGCCGATTGCTGAGACCGCATTGGAGTGGTCTCCACGAGTCCGGCAGCCAAGAGAAAGAAAAGACCTAACACGGCAGCACATGGTCGGATACTATCAGGGCAGATCTTTGGAGGTTGCCGCATGTCAACTGTGCAGCAGCAGTTGCAGGATCTGGAGGAGGGTAGTGAGCGTTGGCAGCGAGGTGTGGTCGCATGGACGGCTTTGGCCAACGTCTTGATCTTGATATACAGATGGTTACACCCGACACGCAGAACCCTCAAGCGTCCAATCTGTGTGCCTGTGGCGTTACCTGCGAGGATACCGGCGTGGACTGCAATTGGCTGCTCAGAAGCATGTGATCAGGGTGGAGCGGCTGGGAGAAGCTGAGGCCCCCGAGAAGGGCGTTTATGGAGCTGCCCGTCGACTGGGAGGGGGACGGATGGGTGAGGCGCGGCTCGGGCTGAGAAACGGAGTAGCGCACCTGCTCATCGCTGCCGGGAGAGGGGAGACACGGTGAAGCGCGTGGCATTAGTAGTCGGTGGCAAATTGTAAAAGTGCAGCACTATAATTGCCTCCCATCCCCCTTCCTCTTTATTAACAGGTTGAATTATGTTATTAATTTGCATATATTTTTTTATAATCGACATGTCCCTCTGTGTAATTCCATCCTTTCTGCACTTTTTGATTTTTGTTCCATTTTTTTCCGATTTTATTTCACCAGCTGAGAACACACTGAGTTGACACAAGGGGGCAATGTGTACACTCACGGCAGGAGAACAATGCGAGTTATATGAATCTGTGTAATTCTGAAGGTCTAAATCTAAGGTTTTCATACGAGTCTACGAGTCTCTGCATGAGTCTCAAGTGACCGGGGCTAAGCCCTGGTTTAATCACAGCTAGCCCAACCTGTACTCTTCCAGGGCCACATCCGTGGTAAATCCGGTGCGGGATGAGTGAATCACCCCCCCACGGAAGCTGGAGTCATTCGTCTGAGTGAATCATCGATCGTCTGGCGGCGTTAAGGGTGGCGAGGCGCAGGGCAGTCCCGCTAGTGCTAGATATTGACTGCATTAATATTCATAACATTATGGGCACATTCTAAACTTCTGCTCCTATAGCATTAACAGGCTGTAGGGGAAAGTGCTGCTAGTGAACACCTATTAATGCCGGCATGGCACACAAGGGAGCGATGTGGCCAGCAACATGCCTGGTGCCTTTGTCTCCCCAGTGCTGATGTTTACACACAGCAAAAGGTACTCATTTAAGGCCGAGTAGACCTAAGGAAGGTTCAGCACTGGTTAATATATTTGTCACCATGTTGTCCGTCAGTGGGAAATTAACTAAGGTCACCGGGTTAGCAGAACAGTATGATAATCACTACACTACTGCTCTCCACTCATACACACACACATGTTCTCAGACTCACCTGGCGAGCGATCCTGGAGAGAGGTCGATCCCAGAGCAGATTCGCTTGGAGCTGAGTCCAGACTCCCCCAATTCCCTCCGCACACCTGCAACGGCACCGCGTCAAACCACAATCTACTATCTCGTACCACGTCACGACACCTCCACCGTATCGCACATGGTACCGCATGTAAAACAAGGTGTCACACCACACTGATCCGTAAAGTGCCAAACCGCCACCCCGCTGCTGCTTTTTAACAGCTCAGCGATGCCTGAGGAAATATCCTTCCAGTGAGAGGCGCCGTGGAGCCACGGTATTTCTCTGACACCCTGAATTTATACCGCACAAACACGCACACACACACACTCACCACCTCGCTTGAGGGTGTGGTTAAACCAGGAGTTTTGGCGGATTTCCGGGATTGTTGCGCGCTTCTCTGCGTCCGGTTCCAGGACCTTCCTGAGCAGAGCTGTGCACACGCACAGGTATATACACATAGGTACAAAGACCCCCCGTATAGCCTTAACAGACTGTAGATGCAAGTGCTGTTAGCGAGCACCTACACATAGGTACACACATATACATGCAAAGACAACGATCCCCCCATATAACCTTAACAGACTGTTGGGGCAAGTGCTGATAACGAGTACCTATAAAGGCTGGAACGGCACACGAGAGGGTGGGTGGCCAGCACCACGCCCGGCGGCCTTTGTCTCCCTAGTGGCAATGATTTTACACACTGCACCAGGTACTCACGTGAGACTGAGTCAACCTATAGAAGGCCCAGGACCTGTTAAAATAATCGTCACCAGTGTTGGCCATTAGCGAGAATCGAACTCGGGTTGCCGGGTTCGTAGCGCAGCGTGCTAACTTCTATACTACTGCTCCCCAGGTGCGCACATACGTGTACAGAGCGCCATGGCATACCCAAGGGCAGGGAGTCAATCTTCCTCCAGGGAGTCACGTGCAGCCTCCGCTGCCTCCAGTCCACAAACTCCATGCACGACATCGCTGGTTGATCCCACGGGAGCTCTGACGGGCAAAAAACACCGCGCCAGCGAGCGAGAGAGCGAGCAATCAACGAGACCCCATCACCCCAATACTCTCCAATCCCTCTGCCCATTTCCAGCACCGTCCCGGATCAATTTCATGATCAACGCTCACTGTCTTCGACATCCTTCGTGGACTCGGCCCTGTCTACATCTCCCCTCACTCTACGATTGATAACAATCACGAATCCTATTTAGAACATGCTCACAATTTGTGCAGCGAGTCACCAACACAAGCCAGGGGCACGTACACGCTCTCACAGACCCAAAGAGTCTCAAGAGAGACCAACAAACTCACGTAGACCCACAGATTCTTAGAGACCTATAGGTTCTCAGAGATCCAGATTCTCACAGACCTATAGATACTCAGACCCATAAACTTCCCGTAGACTTACTCTTTGGTTCTTTCGGTAGAGCCACGTAGGTAAAAAAATAAATACTTAATAAAATAAAAACAACTAAATTTAGTTGTTTTCATTTGTTTTATTTTATTTACGTTTTTTAATTATGTTTTTACCTACGTGACTCTACCGAAAGAACCAAAGAGTATGGATCCTTGCAGTCACGAAAACTTAGAATCTATAATTCCCGTAGACTTACTAATCTCCGTGAAGTAGGGACATTGCCCAAAACGTCACTTATTGTACGTATTTTTAAGGCAGTATTATTGACAAAGGTGTTTCCGTTTTTGGTACTTACGCACCACTGCCAATGCAGTATCAGCAAATCAAATAGGTGAATTCCCTAGACTTGTAGAGAACCGCTAACAGGTGAGCGAGCGGTGAATCCGGTGCGGCGGTAGTGGTGCGAGTTGGCCCTCACCACCAGCCAGCATGGCGGTGAGCACCACGCCGCACGCCCACACGTCGACCGGCGCCGCGCGGAATGTCGGGTCGGGCTGCAGCAGCTCGGGGGCCACGTATGGCAGCGTGCCGCACGTGCGGCTCAGGCGCCGCTCCCGCCCGCTGTGCCGGAACACCGTGGCCAGCCCAAAGTCCGAGATCTTCAGCGTGTCTGCGTTAGGGGGACGGGGTCATGGTGTTGTCTGTAGGTAGGTGTTGTCCGAGGTCACGGTGGTGGTGTCTGTGTGGAACACTCCTCCACACCCCATACCACGAGCATCATTGCTCGTGGTATGGGGTGTGGTGTGGCGGTGTATGGGTCATGGTGTGGTCACTGTTTGCACTGTCACGCCGCACCATTTTCATCAAGGAGCAGATTCTCTGGTTTGATGTCGCGGTGAGTGATGCCCAGGCTGTGTAAGTATTCCTGCATGTTCACACACACAGAAGACAAAGACCCCCGTATAGCCTTAACAGACTAGCCTGAATAGAGCACCTATTAAGATCAACACGACACACGAGCGGGTGGGTGGCCAGTTTCATGCCCGGCAGCCTTTGTTTCCCTAGCGCTGATGTTTATACACACGCACCAGTTACTTATTTGAGGCGGAGTCGATATAGGGGAGGCTCAGGACCAGTTTAGATAATCTTCAACAATGTTGGTCATGAGAGGGAATCGAACTCGGATCACCGGGTTTGTAGTTGTCTTCATGTGTGGTGAGCTACTGCTCACCACACATGAAGACAACCCTGTAGCCTTAACAGACTGTTGGGGCAAGTGCTGTTAGCGAGCACCTATGAAGGCCAGCATGGCACACCATGGGGTGGGTGGCCAGCACCACGTCTGGCCGCCTTTGTCTCCCCAGTGGCAATGTTGATGCACCTCACCAGGTACTCATTAGAGGCTGAGTCGACCTAGGGGAGGCCCCAGGACCAGTTCAGATAATCGTCACTGATGTTGGCCGTCAGCTGGAGTCGAGCTTGGGTCGCTGGGTTCATAGCGCAGCGGCGCTAACCGCTGCACTACCACTCCCCACACTTAAACACGTAGAAACATATGCGTGCAAAAAGACAAATGGCGGTAAATTATCGCAATAATGGTCAATGGTGGTTACTGTTGGGTGTGCGTTTGATGGTGCCCCGGTTTGTGTGCCTTGGTGATTGTTGTGCCCCACGGGGCGTGAATTGACGCACCACGCCGGCTATCAGCTGCTGGAAAAATTTCTGAGCTTCGAACTCCGGCATGCCGACATCCGGTTCTGTGAATAGAGAGGAAACACGACCGTATGTAAGGACCCAGCAGAAACAACAGGGAGCGGGAGGGCATCCACGTGGAAGCATCTGGTAGAGGAGAGGGTAGGAAGTGGAAGGTAGCTGTGTGGCAGAGTGGGGAAGCACGCGACCATACGGTGAACGTCTGGACGAAGACACTTCTAGAGCTGGACGTTGGTGGTGGTGACAGCGGTTTGGCGGTGATGGTGGAGGTAATGTTGGTGTTGGTGCCGGTGGGGACAGTAACAGTGGTGGTAATACTGAAGGTTGATGATGGTGGTGGTAACGTGTGTGTTGGCGGTATTGCCGACGGCGGTTGTTGGTCATTGAGAGTAACAATCACGGTTGGTCACAGCGATATTACCCTATTACGCTAACTTCAGCATCATCGGCACCACATCGGCCGCATCCCCCCCCACCTCTCACCGATGCGATCAAAGAGCTCCCCGCCGCTGCAGTACTCGAGGAAAATGTAGTGGATGTCGGCGTCCCGCCGCGTGCCAAAGAAGCGCACCACATTGCCGTGGCTCAGCATGCGGTTGATGCAGATCTCCTTGCGCACCGTCTCAGGCCCCGCGGACGCCGCCACACGCCGGACATCCACGATCTTCACCGCCACCGCCTCCTCTGTGGCGCGATTCACAGCCAGGCGCACCCTGTGTATGCACGTGCAGACACGTAATGGACGCACGTGCATGTACACGAGCGTGCGTTCAATAACAGCGGCAGCAGCAAAGACAACGGCCATCATTCGACCACTAAGTGATGGTGACTTCACCACAGCACTTGTGCCAGGCTCAGTGCAGGTTGTAGGACAGATCCCGGTATTATGGATAACTAGCAAAGCATAAGCGCAGAAACAAACACGACAATGATGAATATAAAGATGATGATGATGGTTATGGTTCATGCCAATGGCGATGATTGTGAGGATGATGATGGTGATGATCATGTTGATGATTGTGATTACAGTGACAATAATGGAGATGATGGTGATTACAGCGTTAGTGATGATGGTGATAATGTCAATGGTGACGATGATGTTGAGGATTATAATGGTGATTAAGGTGTTAGTTATGGTGTTGATGATGGCAATAATGTTTCACCATTGTGATGACGGTGGCAACCATGATGGTGTTAGTGATGATATTGATGGTGGTGACATTTATGGTGGTTATGGTGATTATTCTGACGATGTTCACTATCATCATGAAGCTGATGATGTTGATGATGATAAATGATGTTGATAGTGATAACGTACTCTCCATAAGCTCCTTCCCCGAGTGTCTGCACCAGGTCCCATCCCTCCACAAATGCTATCGCCATGCCTCCTACGCCAACATTACACACAGACACAATCACCAAAATTACACACGGACACCATCACCAACATAACACAAACACCATCACAAACATAACACCGTCACGTTAAGGCAACGTGAAGTGTCAAATGCCCGCTGGCAGGTCACGGGGCAGACCCAGGTGCCATGGGTTGACCGAGATGACTGGTCGATGCACCACCTGTGCCCCCTACTGTGCCAACTTGCTGTGCTTTTTTCCGCCCGGCATTCCGCTCGTTGTAGTGAGCGTCGCTCCTCTCCCCTCCGTTGTCGTTGGAGGGCGACTACCTCCAACTGCCCAGTAGCGTCCTTCACGAGCCTCCTCCAGAGGCCGATCTTGACACCGCTGGTACCAGACATCGGCAAGTCGACTCAGCTCCACATCGCTGGGCATGCGGGCTACATGACCCAGCCAACGCAGCCTTGCCTGCCGGAGGAGCTCACCGATGGGACTTTGTCCAGATCTTTCAAGAATTTGTGAGCTCTTCACACAATATATCCTGGTTAAACTCAGGATGGATCGTAGGCAGGCCAGCCAAAATATTTATAACCGGCGAACATGTTCCATTAGGGGGGTCCACGTTTCGCAAGCGTAGAGAAGGGAAGGGCATGGCTGTGGCTGAGAAGACCCGAAGCTTCGTGTGGAGCGACAGACCAGGTAGCTTCCACACAGCAGCGTTACGCAGCCAATGAAAATATAATGCCGCCCAGGTACGAAAAACTCTCCACTCTCTCTCCACAACTGTCCCATCACGAAACACCATCACCAACATAACATACAAATACCATCACACGCAGACACAGACCAAAACTAACATAACTCTGAACATGAGATTAAAACAGGCACACCCACTAACACCAAAAGACGCAAACACACGTAAAACCAACAAACCAAACAATCACAATGATGCCAACACAAACCCCACAATAAACAAACAGCACAAACACCAACAATAAACACAGAGGTAGAGACACGAACAGCAACTCAAATCTGAGCAGACTCACCGACTCGATACTCCTTCAGACTCCAGCCAGAGCCGATTCGTCTCTACACTGAGACGCCGCGAGCTGTAGCGAAGACGCGAGGCAGCGCTGTATTGGAGACAGGGAGTGGGGGACGCGGCACTACAGTAGCAGAGACACAGAATATAACGGAGTAATGGGAGTGGAGACGCGTCGACCGAAACGTAGTCTCGCTCCTGTACCCGTGGTGTGGGGACACAGCAGCAGTGGAGACAGAGACACTCGCTTTGTCCACGACCGGTGAAGAGACGGAGCCCGTTCCCGGCTGCTCGCCGCTCCCTCCCAGCCCCCCTCAGCCGTCCCCCGCTGCCCGCCGCTCGCTCCGCGTCTCCGTCCCTCAGCTACCCGACCCCGCGTTTCCCGCGTAAATTTCAGTCCCTAACGGTTGCGTCACGTGCCTCTTCTCGTGACGTCGGTCGAATGCATTTTTTTATCGGGATGACGTAATCCTAACGCTTCGAAGTTGTGAAGTGGTGCCGTGACATCATTCCTAAATATATGACGTCACTATTAGATCCCCATTGATGGGTCCCCGAGAAACGGCGATATATCACGATATCTCTCACGATATCTCTCACGATATACGATATATCACGATATCTCTCACGATATAACACGATATCTCACGATATGAACTCCACAAGGATCGTATCGCCAGATTTACACAATGTCGTGATATCGCGATGTATTTTGATTTAAAGCTTTCGTGACTGCAGGGATTCATATTCTTGGTTCTTTCGGTAAAGTCACGTAGAAGGGAAGCAATAAAATAATAAAAATATAATTCTAGATTTAAAGCTTTCGTGACTGCTAGGATCCATACTCTTTGGTTCTATTGGGTAAAGTCACGTAGGTGAAAATAAAATAACAAAAAATCACGACGTTTCGGCCACAACACAAGCGGCCTTCGTCAGGTGAAGGGACGAGACTGTCTGGAGGACAGCGCTGGAGTGGAAGAAGCCACGCTTAGATCACGACCTTTAAGCTGTGTGAGAAGAAAAAGGCCAAGTGCCTTGACAAAGGAATTAGCATATAATTTAGCATTGAAATGGCTCATTGAAATAGCTAAGTTAAAGTATACACATCCGCAGAGGTACCCCTTGACAAAGGAATTAGCATCGAATTTAGCATTGAAATAGCTGAGTGATTAGCTTGTAACTGGTCACAGAAATAGCTATGTTAAAGTTAAAGCATATACATTCACCGAGGTACCTAGTACTCATCAAACAGGAGAATTTAGCGAAACACAACCACGCTCAGACATCGGACCTGTGTGCGAGCAAACAAGGTGTTCTGACAAAGAAATTAGCAAATGCTAATTTTTATGCTAATTTCCTTGTCAGAACACCTTGTTTGCTCGCACACAGGTCCGATGTCTGAGCGTGGTTGTGTTTCGCTAAATTCTCCTGTTTGATGAGTACTAGGTACCTCGGTGAATGTATATGCTTTAACTTTAACATAGCTATTTCTGTGACCAGTTACAAGCTAATCACTCAGCTATTTCAATGCTAAATTCGATGCTAATTCCTTTGTCAAGGGGTACCTCTGCGGATGTGTATACTTTAACTTAGCTATTTCAATGAGCCATTTCAATGCTAAATTATATGCTAATTCCTTTGTCAAGGCGCGTGGTCTTTTTCTTCTCACACAGCTTAAAAGTCGTGATCTTAGCGTGGCTTCTTCCACTCCAGCGCTGTCCTCCAGACAGTCTCGTCCCTTCACCTGACGAAGGCCGCTTGTGTTGTGGCCGAAACGTCGTGATTTTTTTGTTATTTTATTTTCACCTACGTGACTTTACCCAATAGAACCAAAGAGTAATAAAAATATAAAACAATACAATTCTCACGACGTTTCGACTGCAACACAAGCAATCATCACATTTTCTTGTGGTTTTCACACCTGATGATGATTGCTTGTGTTGCAGTGGAAACGTCGTGATAATTTTATTGTTTTAGATTTTTATTATTTTATTGTTTCCCTTCCGCGTGACTTTACCGAAAGAACCAAGAATATCGCGATGTATATTTACGAAATGTCCAGAATTAAAGTGTCAAGTTTATTTTAATTAACCAGCTGAGAACTCGCGAGACATATGGGTCATCAAAATGACCAAATTAAAATAAGCAATGTAGCAAACATAAATCTGGAACAAAACCAACCACGTCGTTGAAGTTTTTGCGCGTTTCCCGCAGTTAATTCTCATTGAATGACATAAACTTGTTGAGCTTGTTTCGAGCCGCACATCGCCATGCCAAGGTTGTGTGCTGTGGTGTTGTTGTTGACGGAGGTGCCGAGTTGTTCATTGTGCACCGACACACGAAGATCCCACGTGTAGCCTTCACAGACTGTTGGGGCAAGTGCTGTTAGCGAGCAGCACCTGTGAAGGTCGAGATGACACAGCACCACACCCGGCCGCCTTTGTCTCCCTCAGTGGCGATGTTTGCTACACACCGCACCAGGTGCAGTGCTCAATTGAAGGCGAGTCGACCCAGGGGAGTCTAAATACAAAGTTCTGATTCTGGGAGGCTCAGGTCCGAATCAGGCCGTGAGCGGGAATCGAACCGGGCAACCCGGGTTCGTAGCACAGCGCGCTAACCTCTGTACCAACAACAACAACAAGCGCCATTCGTCACTAAGTGGCGGTGACGTCCCCACGGCGCTTGTGCCAGGCTAGGTGCACGTTAAGGCCACGTGAAGTGTCGAACGCCCGCTGGCAGGAGGTGACGGGGCAGACCCAGCAGGTGCCACGGGTCAACTGACTGAGCTGAGTGGCCGATGCGCCACCTGTGCCCCCCACCGTGCCAACTACGCCACCGCTCCCCCACACCAGCAGCGATTTTCAACACGCCACGGTCCGGATGACGTCATCGCGGGGTATTCGTCATGTAGCGTCGCGTGTGGTAACGATGACGCCTCTCCATCGTGACGTCAGTTCGCGCGACGCGGACGTCACGAGGCAAAATGGTGGACCCCATGGAGGACCAGAAGCTGCGGGAGATGGAGGCGGAGATGGCGCTGTGAGTGTCCCCCCTGGCCCCGTGTCCCCTCCCGTGTCTCTCCCGTGTCCCTCCCGTGTCCCCCCTGACCCTGTGTCCCCTCCCGTGTCTCTCACGTGCCTCCCCTCCCGCCCCCGTGTCCCTCCCGTGTCCCCGCGTCTCGTGTCCCTGTATCTTCTTGTCTCCTGTGGCTGTCCCCGCGTTCTCCTCGGCCGTACCGTGGAGTGAGAGGCTGTGTGAGGGAGTGTGAGAATGAGAGGGTGGGGAGCGGTAGTGTAGCGGTTAGCATGCTGCTGAGCTGCCCATCCACCCCCTCGTGTGCCGTGCCGGCCTTCATAGGTGCTCGCTAACAGCACTTGCCCCAACAGTGTGTTCAGGCTACACGGAGGATCTTTGTCTTTAAGGTCAATTCCTGCTCAAGGAAAACACCAGTGACGAATATCTGAACCGGTCATTGGCCTCCCCTATGTGTATTGAGCATTAAATAAGTACCTGGTGCCGTGTGTGAACATCAGCACTGGAGAGACAAAGACGGCTGGGCGTGTTGCTGGCCACAATTGGTGCTCGCCAAAACCACTTTCCCCAACAGCCTGTAAGGCTGTGAGGGGGATCTGTGAGCGTCTTCGTATGTGGTTGAATGTTCATCAATATCTCCCATTGAAATCACGATTTCATGCTAAGCTGATAATTAAGAACTTCCATTTCATTGGCATTTGACACGTGTCCTCGTCTGTTTACATGCCTAGTGCAATCATCACCCTTATTCCATTTTGATGTTTTTGCAGCGTAATTTTACCGTGAGCGATTAAAAAAAGTAATTCGTCCTCGCTAGATTTCTTCAGAAATAGTTTTTGATTGAATGTTGGCATATACATGTGCACTGTTTTCGATTTCTGCTGTAATGCCGTTGTTTTTGTACAATTTCTACAATATTTGGTGGGTTTTTGCTCCGATTTCTATTTGCGTCTTGATTTCCTCCTTTGTGGGATTGGTGACCCGGGCCACTCTTGCCAATGAGAATAATCGCGGTCTCACCTGGCGAACGTGAAACCGTATCTGTGCCCATGCAGCTTTGAACAGGAGGTGCTGGGCGGAACGCTGACCTCCCAAGCTCGCCCAGTCATCTCCTCCAACACGTACCACCAGGTGAGAGACAAGCAGGCTCGGTCCACTGTCAGCTTCACTCCACTGAGGGTGACATCCCCACCCGCGTTGCTAACGTTGGATTGTTAGCGTTATCAATCACAAACACTGCCCACGTGTGTACGAACTAAGAGGCTCATGGGAGTCGATTCAGAAGCAGTTACATGACGTCATCTTTCAAGGCTGGTCCACTGCTCGCTGCGTGAGTTATGAATGGAAATTACATTGATGCCCTTATCACAATTGCATTGTAATTTTGAGTGTGGTTAATTTTGGTAATGTTGGTAATACTCACGTGCACTCTCAATCTCTCACAGAGCACAATTGGAATCTGCAACCAATCACTTTAATTGTTGAAAAGGTTAAAGAGTACAACTGTGGGTTGTGCTCTAGATAGACTAGCACCTGACATGGGAAGGTGTAAATTCCACAACTGACTAAAAGTCACCTGAGTTGAGCACCGTCTCACTCGATGAAGAAACACAGCGGGACGGAAACTGACGAGTAGCTGTCGGGGCATTTGCATGTTCCTTTTTGCTCTGGTTTGTGTCACTCAGAACTGGTGCTGCAGCACCCCAAGGTCGACTGAGCCTTAAATTAGTACCCTGGTGCGGTGCATAAACATCTGCACCGGGATGACAATGGCGGCCACCCCCCATCCCCTTTTGCATTGAAGGTGCTCGCTAAGAGCATTTCCCCCACGAGTCTGGTACTAATAGTAATAGTTCATAATTGAGAACATTTGGTAGCGCAAAGCTGTCACGAAAGAAGGCGCTGCTGTGTTTCACGCATACGGTCTGCAGCACATTAGGGGACGATGTTACTGCTGTGTGTAATCCCAATCGAGCAATTAAGATAAAACCTCTGAGGGGGAATCTTTGTCTTTTGCGTGTTTGTTTGTCTGTATGTAGGTGCAACAGAGCTTGCTGCAAGCCCGAGCTGCAGCAGGGCCCATTCCAATGCCGCCTCTGCCACCGTGTAAGGCCACCACACACGTCCCTGACACTGTCACCGTGGCCCTCGCAGTCACCGGCATGATGTGCCTTTAGCCCAGCCGATGCCAGTCATAATGAATAATGCATATAATATCCATCATTGTCACAGATAAATTGGAATAAAGTTAAAATACATTAATTTATAATTGTTAACATCAAGGTTAAATCTGAGTTGGTGAGTTGTTGGCTAAGTGATCGAGTGAGTGGGTGGATGAGTGGCTATAATGTGTCTGGAAAAATTCCAGACCCTGGGTTTTATCACCCAGGCTTGGTAGCAATTTACACCACTGGTTCAGTGCTATGGAGGCAAGTGGCCGGCAGGTGGCTGAATAGCACTTGGTGAGCCCTCAATGTGCTGTTGTTTCAGTTTTGCAGTCAACTCTCGATTGTCCAGGGTAGTTCACACAGAAGGTAGTCTGCCCATTTTTCCCTTGCACATTCGAGCTGTCCCAGTGTGGTTCCCTGACGGTATGGGTGATTGTCCACTGGTTCTTTGTCGAGCTGAGCCGATATCAAACGGTGGATCCAGGGCTCGGGTCGCGTCAGAACACGCTGATGTCTTGCGTTTACAGTAGAACCGCCCTTAGTGACGGTAATTGGTTCCACAAAACCAGCCGTTAAGTGATTTGGTCGTTAAGCGAGTATAGGATATACATTTTAACGGCTTTTTGTTCTGATAGCATCAAAAGTTACCCTTTCTCACCCAAAAAACTTGCTTTTTTATTTAAACAATGGATTTCAATACATAAAGATGCTAACAACAGAAACACATAATCTTAAAAGAATCATGGTTAATAAATGCATAAATTAATATTTATTGTACCTATAACAGCCCGTCGTTATCAGGGGAATGGTTGGTAAGCGAACACATTGGGCTCTATGGAGGCCTGTCGTTAAGTGATTAGTTAAGAGGGATTTTACTGTATTGCCACATGGCACAGTTTCTGCTGTGGAAAAACAACCTGGCACTTCCTAAACCACGCCGTGCTGGCTCATTACGGTTCTCTATGGCTTTGTTGTGAATTGGAAAAGAGTTATCAGTCCAGCATCTCCACTGTCTGCACGATTGGAGACTTTGTGGAACAGGTTCCGGTCCATTTGAAAAGACCGTTTCGTGCGCATCTGCATTTCTCCATTGCGTCGATTCCTTGATTCTCCATGATCTACATGGCCACTCCGCTTATCATAGTCTGTCTGTGACGACCGGTATTCACCAACAGTGCAGTCGTTAACGGTGTGTTCTCCCCCCTCCCTCACTTTCTCTCCATGCAGTTGTGCCCCCCATGAGGCCCCCACCAAGGCCTGCGTTTGTCCCCCATGTCCTACTCAGGCCAGGTAATGTGGACTTTCAAAGCGCACGCGTGCCGGTCAAAACCGTGCTCGCCGCAATACGATGTTTCGCCATGCAATACGGTACTCATTTAAATTTCACTATATGGCAATCATCACGGTATCAGTTTCCCCTGACGTGGTAATAGTATTTTGCATTGTATTGTTTTTGCACGTTGCTGAACTTCCGGTGTTTGTGTGCAATGATGGGTTTCCACACACTGCGTGAAGATTAATTTTATAAAAATTTTATTGCAGCATCTTGAGTTGCGGTCGCATTTTGACGTGCTCTCAAAACACATTGCATTGTGTTGCACTCTTACCGCATTGTTCACACGCTCTCTTGCCATATTCTCCCCGTTAACATGTGGCAATAAAACTAAGGCCTAAAGAGGAAAAATATGATTGACAACGTTTCAGGCAATGGCCTTTCTTCATGACACATTGCCCAAAACATGGGGATGACAAACGTGTAAAGTTTTTGTGTTTTTTGTTCTTGTGCACCACTGCCACCGCAGCAGCCTTATCACCAGATAATAATTTCTTGAATACTCCTACCATGCCCCTTTACCATGATGCATTACCGCACTGCGTCACCGCTCTTGTCGTGATGCCGTGCCGTTCTGCTGGAATCGGCACCTTGAGTCACCGGTGAATGTAGACGCTCTGTACATCCCAATAGCAAGGTGCCACATCACCACCTTCTTACCGCGGTGTTATCGTGCCGCTGCCCAGACGTGACACCGCTGATTGCTGTGTTGCAGCCGCGACGGCACTGTCGCCACGGCCTCCGCTATTGAGGCCTCCGCTGCGCCCGCCTCCGTTCATGCCCATGCCGCCCCGGCCACACGGCATGATGGGGCCGCCCCCACCCATCGGCCCCATGGGCTTACCTCCGGTACGTAGATTCAGAGATTCGCGCACCGCATGCGCACAGAGACACGCGTGCGCGAATGCGGCAAATACGCAGGAATACACGCGCACACACTTATGCGGACACATATGCACGACGAATGCGCACACATGCAAAAAGGCAAACTTTCACACATAATCATACCATAAGTTGTCCCTTAACGCGGTAGATGCATTCCTGAAAAGTGCCGTGTTAAGCGAAAACAATTTCCCCATAAATAATATGATAAAGTTTCATGAGATACGATATCCGCACACACGCAGTAAAATGACGGGACAAATAACTGAGGGTATGCCGCTGCTTTATCATTCCACGTATGGTATCACTGTACCGCTCAGCTGCGCAGCTCAAGAAAGCAGTTTGTTGTCGACCGCTCAGAAACGGCGTTATAACGGTGCACGTTCCGCGTTGTCCAAAAAGTGTTCCCGAATCGAAGAACCTCGGTATAGCGATGACGCTTTGTGTGAACACGCATTAAGCGAGGACTTATCGTACAATTATACACGTACAGTGAAATCTTGGATTGCGAACATAATTCGTTCCGGAAACATGCTCATAATCCAAAGCACTCGTATATCAAAGCGAATTTCCCCATAAGAAATAATGTAAACTCGGATGATTCGTTCCACAACCCAAAAATACTGTATTCATATAAAAAAGATTAATACAAAATACCCTTTTATATTTTTATTAGTTAAATTTAATATAAAGTAATCAAATGTATTAATTACATTTCAACGTGGCTGGTGTGAGGGAGACGAGAGAGAGGAGAGGCGGAGGAGGGTTATTGTGTAGGACGACTTTCACTTGCAGTACAGCTACTAAAGAACAGTCACTACATATAGGAATAGGTTTTACCCTTTTAACTGGCACAAAAAACTGACACCTTTATTCAAGGCATCATGTTTGCAATGACCACAACACAAGCAGTCAAAATGCAAACAAAAAAGACAACTCTGATAATAATATGCACTGTCCTTGAATTTAATTGGTCCACACCCGAGACAGCTTTTCTTAGAGCCTAGTCACTACACTTGGACACAAAATTAAAAAATGCTTTACGCACACACACGTGGTCACAACACTATACTATAGTAAACAGTACACACGTGGTCACAACACTATAGTACTGCAGTAAACAGTATACATGTGGTCACAACACTAGTACTGTAGTAAACAGTATACACGTGGTCACAACACTATACTATAGTAAACAGTATACACATGGTCACAACACTATACTATAGTAAACAGTATACACGTGGTCACAACACGATAGTAAAGAGCATACGCTCGCACGGATGTTGACTGTACGAGTGAGGCACGCCAGCTGAGGCCCAGCATGGGAGACGATTACCCACAATCCCGCAGCGAGAGAGAAGAACCATTGGCTCAGTTGTGATCACGTGACGCTCAGCAGACAAATCATATACTGTACGTACTGCTCGTATTGCAAGACATCGCTCGTTTATCAAATTATTTCTTTAATTTTTTTGCTCTTCTTGCAAAACACTCGCAGACCAAGTTACTCGCAATCCAAAGTTTTACTGTATGTTTGTCTGTGTATACCTCTATCATTGTGTGTGTATATATATGTATCTCTGTGTATCTATGTGTGTATATAACTATGTATATGATTGTATGTGTGTGTATCTCTGTATTTGTGTTTGCGTGCAGGGCCCCCCAATGGGAGGGATGATGTCCTCGGCTGTAGTGGAGGCACCTCCCAAACTCAACCCCTCCGTCATCCAGGCGGGCCCCACCGTCTACCTCGCGGCACCTGTCAAGGCCACAGCGCCGGTACCACCCTCGCCGATTACTGCACAAAATCCCGATTGCCGGGTGTAATCCTGATGGAGTAAAACGAGATGTGTGAATATGCGCGTGCGTGTCCGGGTAGCGCTGCTTACCGACCCTTGGCTCACGGTCTGCTGCGATACCGACATCACACAGCCCTTCACTCGCCCTCTCGTGTCTCTCACGCCCCCTCCTGTCTTCCTCCTGCCCCCGTGTCGCCCGCAGGAGGAGGGCCACTCTCACATGGCGCAGGAGAAGAAGGAGAGCGGTGTCGCCGCCACCAAGGTGGACGACTCCACCATCATCGGCCCCGTCATGCCGCCCCCCGCACCCCACGAGCCACCCATAGCGGAGACGCACCACCACCACCACCACCACCCCCCCACGGAGCGCGGGGGGGGCGGCGGTGGGGGCGGCGGTGGGGGCGGCGGTGGGGGCGGCGGTGGGGGCGGCGGTGGGGGCGGCGGTGGGGGCGGCGGTGGGGGCGGCGGCGGCAGAGCTGGGACGAGCGAACGAGGGGCGGGGAAGGTGAGAGAGCAGCAGCCTCGCCACGCTCACCACACTCACCATGCTCACCACACTCACCACACTCACCACACTCACCCCACTGACCCCGCTCGCCCTACTCGCCACGCTCACGCTGTGAAAGCACGGGGTGGTGAGCGAGCCACTCCTGTATTTCTCCACATACAGGGATCTTCAGGAACTTAAACTAACGACGAATGGCACAGCATTGTTTTGGTGGCGGATCGTGCATGGAGTCCTCTCTCTCCTCCTCCGCCTCGTGCAGAACTCGGAGTCGTCTGAGGAGAAGCCGGCGAAGAAGAACCGTCCCGAGAAAGTGAAGAAAATCCTGCGATCCGCAGCCGGCATCACCTGGGAGGATGCCAGCCTCATGGACTGGGACCCCAGTACGTACAAACCAAGACAGATGCCCCGCGCAGCCCCCCACACGCACCGTTGGGAGAAGTGCCGTTAGTGCCCTGTGAAGGCCGGCACAACGCACCTACGAGGCAGGGGTGTGGTACAGCACCACGCCCGGCAGCCTTTGTCTCCCCAATGGCGATGTTTACACACCGCAACAGGTACTCGTTTGAAAGCTGAGTCGATCTAGGGGAGGCCCGGGACCAGTTCAAATATCTCCCGCTGATGTTGGCCAAGAGCAGGAATTTAATGCAGAGAGTTGCACACACAGAGCTGGACTTGTATTCTAGATTTGAAGCTTTCGTGACTGCAAGGATTCATACTCTTTGGTTTTTTTCGGTAAAGTCACGTAGGTAAAATAAAAATAAAACAATTAAATCACGACGTTTCGGAGGGAACACAAGCTTCTGTCTTCAGGTGGAACAGTCACAGCAAGATCGCTGCATCAAGTAATGCAGCGATCACTTGTATTGTTTTGTGGTGAAAATTGATAAATGACTTCTAGAATGTTGTTTTGTCATGTGGTTATGAACTAAACTCTCAACCCGACCCCCAAGTTTGAAGGTTATTTTGTATTCTCACTACCAGGATTCTCAGACCTAGATCCTAATGTCCTCCACACCGTGCAGCAGCTACAACAGCTGCTGCAACCCGCGATTGTCAATCTTTTCCATTTGTATGCAAATTTTCCCGCTTCGTATTGCCCTAACGGGGAAACTGAGTAACGGTCACGACTGCCGAGAGTGGGAGACGAGCGAGACGCGCGGCACGAACGAGACGAGCGGGACGAGCGACCGCGCACGCATCCCGGGCCCTGAAAGGCCGAACCTCAGTTTCGTTTTTAGAGCTGAAATTTTAGTTCGTAAAACAAACTAAAATGTATAAATGTTAATAAATTGAGCCATTATTGCTGGCAACGCCGAGACCGTTAGCTTTCGTCATCGGTGGCTCAAACCCGGATTTGAACCCAGGTTCTCAGTGGTGCTGGCTCAGTGTCTCTGACACGGCCATTATGAAGAGATATCCAGACCCGGGGGTTGAACTTGAATTCAGGAACTCGGCGGCCTACGAGGCGCCAGGTTGTTTTCCCACCGTAGTGGTCGAGCTGTGCCATTGACGTCGCAGGCAATGAACGAATTGAGAAGCAGATGGCAGCGTACCAACTGACGCCACTTGCGATTAGCTCCACCCAGGGCCCTGCTTGGCCCTGAGCCAGATTCGAAACCGCCTATAACCATTAGGGCCCAATGTTGGCAGATGTGGCAGTGAAAAAGAGGTACAGTACATCCTCGTTTTACACAGATCCATTCCTGGAAAGTGCCAGGTAAAGTGATGAATAATGGCGAGATGCGATGTATTACGATGCACAGTGAGATGGCGGGGAGACATAACTGAGGTTACCCCACCACTTGGCCACGCAGCTCAAGAAAGTAGTTAGTCGAAACCGCGTTAAGCGAGGAATTGCAGCATTCGTGTATTTGATACGGCCATGATGAAGCCCTCCGAGCCATTTGGCCACCTCACACCCCTCCCCCGCGTGTCTCCGCTCACAGATGATTTCCGCATCTTCTGCGGAGACCTGGGTAACGAGGTGAGCGACGACACACTGGCGCGCGCGTTTTCGCGCTACCCCACGTTCCTGCGTGCCAAGGTGGTGCGCGACAAGCGCTCGGGCAAGACCAAGGGCTACGGCTTCGTCAGCTTCAAGGACCCCAACGACTTCGTGCGCGCCATGCGCGAGATGAATGGTGCCTGCTCGCTCGCACGCTCGCACTCAAACGCTCGCTCTTACGCTCGTTCATACTCTCACATGCTCACACTCACACGCTCGCGCCCACAATTTCTCGCTCGCTCACACGGTCTCTTGCACTCACGGCCAATATCGGTGACGAACATCTGAACCAGCCTTTGGCCTCCCCACTTTCGGTCTACGTATCCTTAAATGAGTACCTGGTTTAGAGTGTAAACATAAGCACCAGGGAGGAAGATAAAGACGGCCGAGCGTGGTGTTGGCCACCCACCTCTACGTGTATTGTGCCGGCCTTCATAGGTGCTACTTGCTAACAGCACTTGCCTCAACAGTCTGTTAAAGGCTATATGGGGGATCTTTGCCTCTCCTGCGTCGATGCAGGGAAGTACGTGGGCAGTCGGCCGATCAAGCTGCGCAAGAGCACGTGGCGTGACCGCAACATGGACATCGTGCGCAAGAAGAACAAAGAGAAGAAGAAACTGGGCCTCAAGTGACCCCGCGCGACCTCCCTCGACCTCCCGTGTGACATCCTGTGTGACCTCCACCAACCTGTGACACCGCCAAAACAATAGCAGATTCAACACTTTGAAGTTATACAGCATCTAAATGTAATTGCACCAATCACAACTACTTGGCTCCAGGGGCAGCCAGGGCAGATACAGCACCAGCGAGTCCCAGGGCAGCCCTGGGGAGTCGGTGCAATAAAAGCCCCCCACAGCTGGGCCTGACCAAGCCTCAAGTAAAATGATGGTGCTGTGATTGAGTACCCCTGTGAGAGAGTGGCGGTACGAATGAGCGGCCCTGTGAGAGAGCAGCGCTGGGAGCAAGTTGTTATGTGAGTGAGCGACATGATGGTTGCTGTCCGATGAGACCAGGTGGAGGCTACTGCATCTGGTGTGATCGACCTCGCCCCCATGAACTCTGAGCCCAAGCACCGGCTCCGAGGAGGAGGGGGACCTCCTTGCTGTCACCGTTTTGTTTTTGGCAAGGGAACCGGTTTCGATGCTTGAATGTTTTGGTCGTGAAAGAAGGTCGCCACCTCCCGACGTTTTACCACGTGGGGATGTATCCTGGGAAGTTCATGAAAAATCTCTCGCAGGACCAGCAGAGCAGAGCTACTTGTAAATACTGTACGCCGTCTTGAGTAGCGTAGTAGTATTATTTTTTTCTAATTCCGCAATGACAATTTCGCGACTTTTAATAAACACGGTGTATTACACGCGCATGTTTCATGATTCGGACACAGTCCCATCTAAACAATTCTATCGCTCAGCACTGGTGCCAAATGTCAGCCGGGTCTATTTTCTTACCTGGCATTCCACATCTCGTATACCTCGAGTTTGGCTGTTCCTACTCATCAAGTGTAACCGACTGTCTACCAGCGACCCGAAAAATATATTTGGTGAGAAACGAAACTGTAGAAAGTGACTGAAAGACTGACACGGACTCCCTTCGACTCGCATGGAGGTCCATAGATTTAGAGACCCATAGGTGCAACAGAGAACTACTGTATAGGCTTATTCGGGGATCAACTTCAGCTGGGGTCTCTTTGGGTCGGCGACCCGGAATATATTAGTGCACCTGGTATACCGCGTCCAGTGTAGCTGTCGTTATGGGCCCTGGTTACAAGTCACGTGCTGCTGCTGCTCGCTGGCAGGGACCCAGACAATATCGGGTGAGAAATTAAGCCCCGAGTCACATGTCGGGTGTCGCGGTTCAACCTGAGTTTGTGTTTACGTCGTGGTGCAGGTATCGCCTCTAGTGGCTGCACGGGTCGCATGAACCAATGTCGCGCAACACGAATGTGAAACAATCGATGGTCGTGGCGCGGTTTAACGCACGTCCGAGAATCGACGTGACGTGGCGCGATGACCCCTCCCCGCCCGTTGTATCTTGAATCGTGAATTCTCGACAGCTCTTACCCCAATCGCACTGTTGGCGTCGTTACGGCGCGACAAACCCCGTTGGGAAATCTCGAGAGAGCAGCGCGAGCCGCCTCCGTGTTGGAAAACGGCCCAAGGAAGCAGATATCAGCTGCCCGTTCAGATCGTCCATTCTTCAACTGCGCCACGGTGGCGATATGCTGACTCCCACGCCTGGTATGCAGGAGGTTGTGGGTTTGATCCCAACCCTGTCGCCTATACATTTGGAATTTGTTCTCCCCTTGATCGCGGGGATTTTCCCTCCACATTCTTCGAGCAGTGGTTCTTGACCTGGGGTGCACGCACCCCCTGGGGATGCGAGATGCCCTTTCTGGGGGTGCGAGACCTGGCCAGATTTTTCTTTAGAAGGTAAATCGAAAACGAATTAAGCAAGGGCACGTAAGTACAACTACTTGTTTAATCAAAGCTATATGTGTATTCACAGTTTACTTTTTTAACGAATGAGAACAAAAGGGGTGCATGCTGAAGTACAGGTTAAGAACTGCATTATTTTATTTTGCTGCTATAAATGTCCACACGATAAGCCACTTCGTTGAGCTCTCATTTGTGGCCATATCGCTTCTGAAAAAGCTATGTAGCTCAGTGGGCCTTACCTGATAAAATACAAAGTTTAAAAATAGTTTTGAGTTTTAACTGATTTCTGGTCCACACGGTAGATTTCAGCACTTCCCACCCACTTGGGAGAGTAATAACCGCCGCGTGACGGTCACTCCGATAAATTAATTCTCAGGGTTGGACAACATCGAAAACAAGTGCAGAACAAGCTGTAATGGGGGGGGGGGGGTTCGTGTCGAGTCGTTCGTGAGCGGGCTAAAGGCTTCGCCGAGTCTGATCGCCTACCAGGGGGACCTCGGCGGCGCCGGCTCGGCGCCCTCACCCCTTAAGACACCCGGCGGCGCGCGTCGCCTCTGCTGATTTTGTTGTTGCGACGACGGTGGCGGGAGCGTCATGCCGGGTGGTCGTAGTCGAGATTCTCTTCTCCCACAGCCGCCGCTCTTCGGGTTTTATTGTTTTTCTGAAGCGCGACTTTCGCGGATTTTCCGTGACGTCGGGCGGTGGGGAAAACCCGGCACGCCAGCCTCGTTGCGCCACGGAAGCCGTTTCCGCTGAATGTTAATTAACCGATGCCACATTGCGGCAACAGCAGCAGCTGCCCCCTCTCCTCAGGCTACTCCCATGGATGGAGGGGCGAGTAACTGGGACGCGGAGTCGCTGGTTAGCAGGGGCAGTTCTCCCCCGAGTCTAACCCACTGGACAAGGCTACCTCCCTCGCCCCCCCACGGCTGCCCGTGTTCAGATCTCCTCGGCCTTCCCCCTCTATAGTGCTCAGAGCTGTCACTGTTGAGAACAGTAAGCCTGGCCCTCATCAAACACATACAGACAAATATCCCCCGTATAGCCTTTAACAGACTTGGGACAAGTGGTATTTGCAAGCACCAACGATGGAGTGAGTTTGGAACCATTGGGCCAACGTTCCATGTTCCCCGAAAGCGGGGAAACCCTTCCGAACATCCACTTGTCCAGGGACTAAATAAACAAAGCAGCAGCAGCACGGCGACTGCCCGGTGATTGATATATGACAGCCTCGATATCGTTGCGCGAAATGTCGGACAACTTGCCGAACAACAACACTGCCGTCGCGGTGCAAGCACATCGGAGAGGTTGAGTCAGCTGAGAACATGCAGCAGCTGCTCATGCAGCAGCTTATCCTGCAGCTCGCTATTTACAGAGCACGTGGGCCGTGCCTCGAAACTGGAGGTGGTGGCGATGCGTTGAGCGAATTCTGTACATAATTACTGAACTGTATTTTTGTTGACGGAATAAAGGCGAGAGTCTTGCACTTTCGGGGTTAACGCGAGGTCAACATAGCCCCTGTGAATACATTTCACTCGTTAACACTACAAAGACGTTGGGCAAACTCCTGTTAGCGAGCACCTATGAAGGCCGACACGGCACACAAGGGGGTGGAGGGTGGGTGGCCAGCACCACACCCGGCCGCCTTTGTCTCCCAAGTGACGATGTTTACACACCGCACCAGGTACTCATTTAAGGCCGAGTCGATCTTGGGGAGGCCCAGGACCGGTTCAGATAATCGTCACTCGTGTTAATCGTTAACGATAATCGAGCTCGGGTCTCTGCCGGATTCGTAGCGCAGCGCACTAACCGCTGCGCCACCGCCTCCCACAAAAACAAGACATCGCACACACGCATGAACACTGGACCTCATTCACCTCCCACGTGGCTCACGTGTTAGGTGAATGAGGTCCAGTGACTCACTCGGTGAATACCCTGGCCGTGCTCGCTCGCACGCACGCACGGTCACACCGTCGCTCAGACGCGCAGCAGCAGCGCTGAAGGCATTCCGGGAAAGGCTCGCGTCCGGGGCGTTTCTCGGTTGGACTATCTCCACCCTGGGCCGTGACGCCACGGCTCCACCACGGCGTGCATGTGTAGCAGCCCTTGCGCCAGTCCCCTCCTGGATGAGCAGCCCCGTGACGCCGCTCCCAAGAGCGGATCCCCCGCGCTGTGCGCTGGCTCGGCCCCCGGAGTTTCCGTCATCCTCGTCCCTCCGCGTGAGAGAGGTTCCGATGCAGGCTCGGCTCTCCGGGGTTCGAGCCGACGGATAGATCCCCTCGACGGGGGTCCCTCCTCCCTCCGTCTGGGTCCGCGTGGGGCCCCGCGCCTCTTTGGAGCCATGGGTCGGCCGCGATGCCAGGATCACGAGTTCCCCAGGGGCAGCGTCTGCGTCTCCTGCAGCAGCGCGGTGCCACTCACGCCCGGTACGAGGGGACCACGTCCACTCTGACCCCCCACCCCTCTCTCCCTGACCCCCACTCTCCCGTGTCCTGGTGTTTTCCCAGGTACCCCTCCCCCTCTTTTCCCAAGTCCCATGTTTTCTACCTCTGATGTACAGCGCTGAGTCTGCTCATTTGAAAGGCGCTTTAGAAAAAAAAAGTTTTATTATTATTACTACTACCACCACCAGCACCCAGAACCCCCGTGCCCACTACTACTCTCGGGTGCCCCTCCGACTCCAGAACTGTATTCCCACATCTATCGCTCCACCGTCAGCAGCAGCAGCAGAATGACCTCATGCCGGCTCCGGTGAGTTGGGTGTTACACTCATTGTGGAGCGGCACGGTAAGTTCTCTCAAACAGTGGCCACGTGTGTCGTATGCACACCAAGTTGTGCAGAGTTGTGCGTGTGTGTGTGTGGGGAGCGGTGGGGCAGCGGTTAGTGCGCTGCGCTACGAACCGGGCGACCCGAGTTCGAATCGGCCACCAACATCAGCGACGATTTTATATTCGTAGCTGGAGGGGTGTGTAAACATCACCACTAGGAAGACAAAGGCTGCCGGGCGTGGTGCTGGCCAATCACACCCTCGTGTGCCGTACCGGACTTCATATGTGCTCGCTAAAAGAACTTGCCCTAACAGTCTGTTAAGGGCTATACGGGGGATCTTTGTGTGGGTGGGTAATTATCGAAGGCGGGCCGGGGTGAAAATAATTAAAGAGGCAGATGGGAGTGCTGTAGTTGGAACGCTCTACTTTAACATCTCCCTGGAAAATCTCGTTTCCTAGGGTGTGGATGGACACTTCACCTCGGCCACACGTTTGACATCTACCGTATACCTTGAGTGTAATCATGCGTCTAAAGACGCACGTTTGTGACCAGTGTTCACGACCTCCGGCTAAACCCGTATGGATGGATAACATATGTTGAACATTCACTGAAACATGTTAAACGGGATCATCTGCGGAGCAAATCAAATAAACTCAACATTCGAAGAGACAGGAACATTCGAAGAGACAGGCTTCGAGAACACGCGCAGGTGAATGCAGAGTGCTGAGCCGTCAGTGGGGCTTACGCCTGACGCGTCACGGCTACAAAGGATGGTGGCCGATCACGGAGACTCATTACGGAGAGGCACCGAGGATCGCGTCCGAGATTACGTCCACCGGGGAGATGGAGCGATGGATTAATCTCGTGTGTAGAGCAAGTCGGGGAGGAGGCGTTCATCCAGCAGTGGAATGACCAGAAGGGCTTCCCGCACACCCTTCCCTTGTCCTGGACCCCGTTTCGTGACCCCCCCCCCCTACCCCCCCCCTGCAGGGTTCGGCTACACGAAACACTGTGGGCACGCCTCTCCCGAGGGGGGGCCCCCTGCGAAGCGTTGCGGCCTGGGGGAGTTCACGGGGGGGCTGGGGCTGTGCGAGCCGTGCTCGCGTTGCGGGGGCCTCGAGCGAGTCGCCGAGGGCTGCACCCCCGCCAAGAACACGCGGTGCTGCCCCGAGGGGTGCGTGACGGGTAGGGTGAGGGGGTGGGGGTGACGGGGGGGGGTGGGGGTGACGGGTAGGGGGTGGGGGGGACGGGGGGGGGACGTCTCCACTCGTTCAGTGAACTTCCTGCCGTGACCTTGGCTTCGTTATGTTGATGATGCTAATGTTGGTCACTTTAATGTCGATGTTGGTGATGTTATTGTCGATGACGATGCAGGAAGGAGGCGCACCTCGGCTCGTGCCGCAGTTTGTGCTGCGACTGCTCCCGGATCCGGGGGGCCGAGGGGGGCTCGGGGCGGGACCCCGAGTGCGTGGGGAGGGAGCGCTTCCCGTTCCACTGCCACTACAGCAAGGCGGCCACGTGCCGGGTGCTGTCCGACACCCCCAGGCTCCCCATGACCCCCACGGTCCTCACGCTTGGTCGCATCACACGGATAATCGAGGTCCCCCCTCTTCCTCCATCTCCACCCAGCCCGGGTCTTCAGGGAGCAGCAGCAGCAGGTTTGCGCCTACAGGAAGATGACGAGGTGGTGATGCTGACCCAGACTGTGCCCTCCGCCCAAAGCCGACTCTGACTCTTGCTGCTGACACGACCCTCGACTCGACCCTGAACACTCAGCACAGCCGACGTGACGCTCCAATCCCGCCCGTCACTGCTCACGTCGGCCTCGCCCTAGCTCCGAACCCTGATCCCAACCTCAACCCCAACCGCATCCCTAACCCTATGCCCGGCTGATAATCTGAACCCTATCTCTAACCCCCATCATTATCACTAACCCTGACCTCTATCCCACAATCTGACCCTTATCCCTCACCGCGACCCCCTGCCCCGCACTGTGACCCCGTGCTAGGTGGCTCCGAGGCGATGCTCCTCTTGGCGAGTCTGGCTCTCTCGTCAATGCTCCTCATGCTCCTCGTGCTGCTCGCCACGCGGGGCCCTCGCTGCTGGAGGGGCCGCCCGCCCAACGGGGCCCGTGGGGCCCAGGACACCCGGGGGCAGGGATCCCTGGAATCGCAGAGAGGGGACCTGAAACCCCAGGGGGAAGCGTCTGCAGGGGACCAGAACCCCATGCTGGACACCCATACCCAGCTCCGAGAAGGTGAGGAACGCAGGAAAGAGAGCACAACAACAGCAAGCGCCATGGTGCTTGTGCCAGGCTAGGTGCCCCTTGGGGCCGCGTGAAGTGTCGAACGCCTGCTGGCAGGAGATCACGGGACAGACCCAGGTGCCGTGGGTTAACTGACTGAGATGACTGGCAGATGCACCATCTGAGCTCTCCACTGTGCCAGCTCGCTATGTTTTATCCGCCCGGCGCTCCGCTAGTTGTTGTGAGCGTCACTCGTCTACCCTCGACTATTGTTGGAGGTCAACTGCCTCCCACTACTCAGTAGCGTCCTTCACGAACTTCTTCCACAGAGGCCAATCTTGATACCGTTGGTACTAGTCATCGACAAGTCCACTCAGATGCATATCCCCCCTTAGGACATAAGCCCATCTCTTTCCAGCCCGTGCCGCACGCGTCTAGCCACCTCTACTGCTTGGACATGCGCTGGCTGGACATGCTGGCTGCATGACCCAACCAATCTTGCCTGTCAGAGGAGCTCACTGATGGCACTGTGTCCAAATCTTTCAAAGATCTATAAGCTTTTCGCACAATCCAGTCCGGTTGAACCCAGGATGGATGCCGAGAAAGCCAGCCTGAATGTTTCAAAATGGCGCAGATGTTTCTTTAGAGGGCTCCACGTTTTGCAAGCGTAGAGATGAGCGGGCATGACTGTGGCCAAGAGGACCTGGAGCTCCGTATGGAGCGGAAAGCCAGGTAGCTGCTTCGACACAGCGTTACGCAGGCGGTGAAACGATGCCGCCCAACTGATAGATTAGCACACTGCGCAGGTACGGGAACGCCTCTCCTCTCTCCACAACTACTCCATCACTCATGGGGAATTGAGGTCGTGGAATATTTGATTAAATAAAATACGCAAGCGCTCTTCGTACTTGCTCAACAGATGGTACAACAGGGGTTGGCAACTTCCTTGAGGGACAGAGTACACGTGTGTAGACACACACACGTGTGTAGACACACACACGTGTGTGTGTAGACACACACACGTGTGTGTAGACACACACACGTGTGTGTAGACACACACACGTGTGTGTAGACACACACACGTGTGTGTAGACACACGTGCTTGATATACCTAGGAACACACACACACACATGTACACGCACTTGTGCACTTGTACACGCACCTGTACACGTCCATATTTGTCTCCCCAGTGCCGTCGATTGCACACTGCACGAGGTGCACACACGTGGACACACGTGGACACACGTGAACAGGTCCCGTGTCCTCCCCCCCCCCCCGCAGAGTCTCCTCAGCGGACCCGGGAACAGGAGCTGACAGAGCGAATACACAGTGAGAGATGAACACTCATCAGCCGTGCTCTATCCACTGTTACACCAACACTCATCAGCCGTGACCTATCCACTGCTACACCAACACTCATCAGCCATGATCTATCCACTGCTACACCAACACTCATCAGCCGTGATCTATCCACTGTTACACCAACACTCATCAGCCATGATCTATCCACTGTTAAACCAACACTCATCAGCCGTGATCTATCCACTGCTACACCAACACTCATCAGCCGTGATCTAACCACTGTTACACCAACACTCATCAGCCGTGCTCTATCCACTGTTACACCAACACTCATCAGCCGTGATCTATCCACTGCTACACCAACACTCATCAGCCGTGATCTATCCACTGCTACACCAACACTCATCAGCCGTGATCTATTTACTGTTACACCAACACTCATCAGCCGTGCTCTATCCACTGTTACACCAACACTCATCAGCCGTGCTCTATCCACTGTTACACCAACACTCATCAGCCGTGATCTATTCACTACTACACCAACACTCATCAGCCGTGATCTATTCACTACTACACCAACACTCATCAGCCGTGATCTATTCACTACTACACCAACACTCATCAGCCATGATCTATCCACTGCTACACCAACACTCATCAGCCGTGCTCTATCCACTGTTACACCAACACTCATCAGCCGTGCTCTATCCACTGTTACACCAACACTCATCAGCCGTGATCTATCCACTGCTACACCAACACTCATCAGGCATGATCTATCCACTGTTAAACCAACACTCATCAGCCGTGATCTAACCACTGTTACACCAACACTCATCAGCCGTGATCTATCCACTGCTACACCAACACTCATCAGCCGTGATCTATCCACTGCTACACCAACACTCATCAGCCGTGATCTATCCACTGCTACACCAACACTCATCAGGCATGATCTATCCACTCTTACCCCAACACTCATCAGCCGTGATCTATCCACTGTTAAACCAACACTCATCAGCCGTGCTCTATCCACTGTTACACTAACACTCATCAGCCGTGATCTAGTCACTACTACACCAACACTCATCAGCCGTGATTTATCCACTGTTACACTAACACTCATCAGCCGTGATCTATTTACTGTTACACCAACACTCATCAGCCGTGATCTATCCACTGCTACACCAACACTCATCAGCCATGATCAATTCACTACTACACCAACACTCATCAGCCGTGATCTATCCACTGTTACACCAACACTCATCAGCCGTGATCTATCCACTGCTACACCAACACTCATCAGGCATGATCTATCCACTGTTACACCAACACTCATCAGCCGTGATCTATCCACTGTTAAACCAACACTCATCAGCCGTGATCTATTCACTACTACACCAACACTCATCAGCCGTGATCTATCCACTGCTACACCAACACTCATCAGCCGTGATCTATTTACTGTTACACCAACACTCATCAGCCGTGCTCTATCCACTGTTACACCAACACTCATCAGCCGTGATCTATCCACTGTTAAACCAACACTCATCAGCCGTGATCTATTCACTACTACACCAACACTCATCAGCCGTGATCTATCCACTGCTACACCAACACTCATCAGCCGTGATCTATTTACTGTTACACCAACACTCATCAGCCGTGCTCTATCCACTGTTACACCAACACTCATCAGCCGTGATCTATCCACTGTTACACCAACACTCATCAGCCGTGCTCTATCCACTGTTACACCAACACTCATCAGCCGTGATCTATCCACTGTTACACCAACACTCATCAGCCGTGATCTATCCACTGTTAAACCAACACTCATCAGCCGTGATCTA
Source organism: Petromyzon marinus (assembly GCF_048934315.1). Taxonomy (NCBI): domain Eukaryota; kingdom Metazoa; phylum Chordata; class Hyperoartia; order Petromyzontiformes; family Petromyzontidae; genus Petromyzon; species Petromyzon marinus. The sequence goes on from NC_133698.1 coordinate 14,180,105, forward strand.
TCCACTCTTACACTAACACTCATCAGCCGTGATCTATCCACTGTTACACCAACACTCATCAGCCGTGATCTATCCACTGCTACACCAACACTCATCAGCCGTGATCTATCCACTGCTACACCAACACTCATCAGCCGTGATCTATCCACTGTTAAACCAACACTCATCAGTCGTGATCTATCCACTGTTACACCAACACTCATCAGCCGTGATCTAACCACTGCTACACCAACACTCATCAGCCGTGATCTATTTACTGTTACACCAACACTCATCAGCCGTGATCTATCCACTGTTACACCAACACTCATCAGCCGTGATCTAACCACTGTTACACCAACACTCATCAGCCGTGATCTATCCACTGCTACACCAACACTCATCAGCCGTGATCTATCCACTGCTACACCAACACTCATCAGCCGTGATCTATCCACTACTACACCAACACTCATCAGCCGTGATCTATTTACTGTTACACCAACACTCATCAGCCGTGATCTATCCACTGTTACACCAACACTCATCAGCCGTGATCTATCCACTGTTACACCAACACTCATCAGCCGTGATCTATTTACTGTTACACCAACACTCATCAGCCGTGATCTATCCACTGCTACACCAACACTCATCAGCCGTGATCTATTCACTACTACACCAACACTCATCAGCCGTGATCTATCCACTGCTACACCAACACTCATCAGCCGTGATCTATCCACTGTTACACCAACACTCATCAGCCGTGATCTATTTACTGTTACACCAACACTCATCAGTCGTGATCTATCCACTGTTACACCAACACTCATCAGCCGTGCTCTATCCACTGTTACACCAACACTCATCAGTCGTGATCTATCCACTCTTACACCAACACTCATCAGCCGTGATCTATCCACTGCTACACCAACACTCATCAGTCGTGATCTATCCACTCTTACACCAACACTCATCAGCCGTGCTCTATCCACTGTTACACCAACACTCATCAGTCGTGATCTATCCACTCTTACACCAACACTCATCAGCCGTGATCTAGTCACTACTACACCAATACTCATCAGTCGTGATCTATCCACTGCTACACCAACACTCATCAGCCGTGATCTATCCACTGTTACACCAACACTCATCAGTCGTGATCTATCCACTCTTACACCAACACTCATCAGCCGTGCTCTATCCACTCTTACACCAACACTCATCAGCCGTGATCTATCCACTGTTACACCAACACTCATCAGCCGTGCTCTATCCACTGTTACACCAACACTCATCAGTCGTGATCTATCCACTCTTACACCAACACTCATCAGCCGTGCTCTATCCACTGTTACACCAACACTCATCAGCCGTGATCTATCCACTGTTACACTAACACTCATCAGCCGTGATCTAGTCACTACTACACCAACACTCATCAGCCGTGATTTATCCACTGCTGCACGAACGCCTCCCCAAACCGTCCCCGTCTCTCGCGATGCCGTGCTCCATCGCGCCACCACCTCTCCCGCTCATCTTCTTTGTCTCTTCTCATCTCCAGTCACTTCCGCCCCACCACCTCTTCTGTACACCAAAGACAAAGATGCCCCGTATAGCCTTACATACCTTTGGGGCAAGTGCTGTTAGCGAGCACATAAGGCTGGCACGAGGGGGTGGGTGGCCAGTATCACGCCCGACCGCCTTTGTCCCCCTAATAGCGATGTTTACACACCGCACCAGGTACTCACTTTGTGGCTGAGTCGACCTAAGGGGAGGCCCAGGACCAGTACAGACAATCGTCACCGGTGTTGGCCGTGAGCGGGAATCGAACTCGGGTCGCCACGGCTCCCCACCACCACCACCACGCCTCCCTTTCCACTAATTTCCTCTAAACACTTAATCATCGCCACCTCCTCTTAACGTCCCCTCCTCCTCGTCCACCTCGCCAGCCTCCCCGTGGTTCTCACTCCCGCTGGAGCGCCTGCTGGACGCGCTGGACGTGTGCGACCGCCTCTCCCAGCTGCTGGACCCGGAGCAGCTCCCGCTCGCCTCCGCGCGCCACCTCGCGTCGCGCTGCGGCCTCGAGCGCCGCGAGGTCGCCGCCCTTGCGGCGCGCGGCGTCAGCCTCACCCGGGCCGCCCTCGAGGTCACGGCGGCCCGCGACCCCGGGGTCACCGTGGGCAGCCTCCTAGAGTCCCTGCTCCGCATGGACCGGGCGGACGCCCTGCAGGTCGTGTTGGGCGCCGCGCCACCGCCGCGCCACGGCGCCGGCTTGGGATTCGGCGCGGATTTGAGCGCCGCCGCCAACACCGGCAACGGCGGCGGCGGCAGCAGCGGCGACACTGGGACTAGCGGCACCAGCAGCAGCAGCAGCATGCAATGCGGGTGTAGCGTCCACGTGAACGGGAGCGCGTACAGCAATGGCTATGCACGCGCCAAGGGGAGTGTGACGAGCGGTGCGGCGCACACCGTGAACGGGAGAGCGGCGCTCCCCGACGAGACGACTCGCCCCTCGAATGGATGCGCGGCGCACACCTGCGTGTGACCCACCCCACTCACTCACCCCACCCACCCTGCTGACACACTCGGCGCGTCTCCCCGTAAACGCCTCTAACACCGCGAGACGTCGTCACGTGTTTGGCTGTGTCGGGTGGTTGAGGGTTCTTAGCGGTACGCACGGCTTTGGCCAGATCGTTCCGTCCTGGCCACCCTACCCCACCAAAAAACTATGAATCGTTATAAAGTTGTAAATATCCTTAATTTTGAAGGGGGAGGGGGGGGGGGCTGGGTTAGGTGACTGTCGGTGCGTTAATGCGGCCCAAACGGATACGGGTAAACCACCCCCCCCCCGCCACCCACGATATGTTGTGTTCAACATTATCTGGACGTTGGTAATAAAGGTCAGCGACAAGCAGAAGACATTCTCGTGTTTGTAATCATTGTGCGTTACCTGCAATGAGGCATACCAAAGACAACGCGAACGCTGACAGTACAGCACGAAGTGAGAATTGCGCAAATAAGTTAATGGATCCGAGGTGCACGCGTGGCCCCGCACCGAGAGGCAGGAAGAGCAGGCACGTTGAGTAAGTAGAGAGCTCACGAGTAGGAGACATTGCGCTGAAGACGATGGCTGCTGGCCAAGACCAACGACGGAGCGACAGCCGAAGGAGGAGAACGTCCTCGTGGCAGCGTCAGTCGTGGAGGTGCAGCGGTGACCTCAATTCGCGTGTGGGAACAAAGAATTGTTTTCCACCTCCGGACCGTGAGAGAGATTGCCTGGGGAGGACTTAAGCCAGCAGTGGATAAGGGCGTGTCCTTGGCATGATGATGCAGCACAAGTATTAGGCTCGAGTAAAGCATCCGGTGCGCAGGAAGGTCAAGGAGACCGCAGATTGGGCGACCGCAAAGTGTATTTGTAATCTCCATCCGGCCAATATGCAGATATCACTGTCCGCTCTACATGCCGACTGATAACGCCCAATGTCAACGTCGGTTATACATGTTATATACTGTTTATGTTTTTTTTTATCTTTACTACAACATATTGTATGGATATAATTTTAACTTGAAAATGCGTGGAGTGGTGGTACAATGGTTAGTGCACTGCGCTCTGAACCGATTCCCGGCCACGGCCAAGATCAGTAGCACGGATTGAGATCAGAACCTGCTCATGCTCTCCCCCACCCACTTCACCGATCCCGACTGACCAGCGTGGGGAAGTATGGTCAAACAAAAACCCATGACCGGCACGGCGTAGAAAGGCCTTCAATGAGCAGTGGATATTATTAGTTATAAGAGCAATGCGGCCAATATAATGACGAGTTTAATCAGTGCGTCCTGCCTGCTGTGACACGTGGCTCAGAAAACGCGTGGTCCTTCACGGGAAATGTGGAGGCTAAAAAACCCGCAAAGTGCGTAAAGAAGCGTGGGCAGAGCCACGCCTGGACTGCCCGTCGAGACGGACGCAACGCGCAAGGGCCACGTGGGGATGAGAGCGCACACGCCGGTGTCTCAGGGCGAGCCTTGGCCACGGGGGGGGGTGGTCGCCCATGGTCACGGGTGGTAGCGGAGGGGGTAAGTCCAACGCAAACCGAGAGGCCGCCTTCACCCACAATGCCGATCTATGGCGAGAGGTGGCGCCTGCCGGGCCATGGATGTGGTGGTATGCCAGGGGCGGCCATTGCCACCCCGGGTCCTCGTGACGACCTCGCGCCGCGTGGGGTCGCCCCCGTCCCACCGCCCCCGCCCCGCCCCACCGCCCCCGCCCCGCCCCACCGCCCCCGCCCCGCCCCACCGCCCCCGCCCCGCCCCACCGCCCCCGCCCCGCCCCACCGCCCCCGCCCCGCCCCCGCCCCGCCGCCCACGCCATGACGTCACCGGCAGCCGCAACGCTCCCGCGCCGTCAGCTCAGCTGATCGCTCAGCTGACTGATCGCAGCCGTCTTTGTCTTCCCGGCCGGGACAGGCCCCCTCCCCTGCCCCCCCCAGGAGGCAGAGGGAGTGCCCCGTGCCCCCGCGCAGGGAGAGAGGAGGCCCCGGCGGCTCCATGAACGCGACTCCCCCGACCCCGCAGGTACGGGCCCCCCACTCTTACTTCCGCGTCCCATACATGGGGGGGAGGGTAGCCGGGGGAGGGTTAAGTTGGTGGGGGGGCGGCATTGATGGTGGAGGGGGTACGGGGTGGGTGGCATGGGTCACGCGTACACAACAGCCATATCCGCGTACATCTGTCTCCGTGTCTCCCTCCTTGTCCCCGTGTCTCCCTCCCTGTCCCCGTGTCTCCCTCCCTGTCTCCGTGTCTCCCTCCCTGTACCCGTGTCTCCCTCCCTGTCTCCGTGTCTCCCTCCCTGTCTCCGTATCTCCCTCCCTGTCCCCGTGTCTCCCTCCCTGTCTCCGTGTCTCCCTCCCTGTCCCCGTGTCTCCCTCCCTGTCCCCGTGTCTCCCTGTCTCCGTGTCTCCCTCCCTGTCTCCGTGTCTCCCTCCCTGTCCCCGTGTCTCCCTCCCTGTCCCCGTGTCTCCCTGTCTCCGTGTCTCCCTCCCTGTCTCCGTGTCTCCCTCCCTGTCCCCGTGTCTCCCTCCCTGTCTCCGTATCTCCCTCCCTGTCTCCGTGTCTCCCTCCCTGTCCCCGTGTCTCCCTCCCTGTCCCCGTGTCTCCCTGTCTCCGTGTCTCCCTCCCTGTCTCCGTGTCTCCCTCCCTGTCCCCGTGTCTCCCTCCCTGTCTCCGTGTCTCCCTCCTTGTCTCCGTGTCTCCCTCCCTGCCTCCGTGTCTCCCTCCCTGTCTCCGTGTCTCCCTCCCTGTCCCCGTGTCTCCCTCCCTGTCCCCGTGTCTCCCTCCCTGTCTCCGTGTCTCCCTCCCTGTCTCCCTCCCTGTTCCCGTGTCTCCCTCTCTGTCTCCGTGTCTCCCTGACAGCAGAGGGGAGTACGAGGGGGGGGGGGGTTGTGTGGCGGAGCCGGTTACATGCCAGTTCTGGACCTTCCCCGGGTCGACTCAGCCTTAAATTAGTAACCGGCCTGGTCTATAAACAGCACTGGGCGTGCACGGTGCAGTGTGGAGACATCATCACCGTGGAGATATCATCACTGAGTAGACATCATCACTGTGGAGACATCATCACTGGGTAGACATCATCACTGTGGAGACATCATCACTGTGGAGACATCATCACCGTGGAGACATCATCACCGTGGAGACATCATCACTGGGTAGACATCACCGTGGAGACATCATCACTGGGTAGACATCATCACTGTGGAGACATCATCACTGGGTAGACATCATCACTGTGGAGACATCATCACTGTGGAGACATCATCACTGTGGAGACATCATCACTGTGTAGACATCATCACTGGGTAGACATCATCACTGGGTAGACATCATCACTGTGGAGACATCATCACTGGGTAGACATCATCACTGGGTAGACATCATCACTGGGTAGACATCATCACTGGGTAGACATCATCACTGTGGAGACATCATCACTGGGTAGACATCATCACCGTGGAGACATCATCACTGTGGAGACATCATCACCGTGGAGACATCATCACTGTGGAGACATCATCACTGTGGAGACATCATCACTGGGTAGACATCATCACTGTGGAGACATCATCACTGTGGAGACATCATCACTGTGGAGACATCATCACTGTGGAGACATCATCACCGTGGAGACATCATCACTGGGTAGACATCATCACCGTGGAGACATCATCACTGTGGAGACATCATCACTGGGTAGACATCATCACTGGGTAGACATCATCACCATGGAGACATCACAAGGGTAGACATCATCACTGTGGAGACATCATCACTGTGGAGACATCATCACTGTGGAGACATCATCACTGGGTAGACATCATCACTGTGGAGACATCATCACTGTGGAGACATCATCACTGTGGAGACATCATCACTGTGGAGACATCATCACTGGGTAGACATCACTGTGGAGACATCATCACTGGGTAGACATCACTGTGGAGACATCATCACTGTGGAGACATCATCACTGTGGAGACATCATCACTGTGGAGACATCATCACCGTGGAGACATCATCACTGTGGAGACATCATCACTGGGTAGACATCACTGTGGAGACATCATCACTGTGGAGACATCATCACTGTGGAGACATCATCACCGTGGAGACATCATCACTGTGGAGACATCATCACTGAGTAGACATCATCACTGTGGAGACATCATCACTGGGTAGACATCATCACTGTGGAGACATCATCACTGGGTAGACATCATCACTGGGTAGACATCATCACTGGGTAGACATCATCACTGTGGAGACATCATCACTGTGGAGACATCATCACTGGGTAGACATCATCACTGGGTAGACATCATCACCATGGAGACATCACTGGGTAGACATCATCACTGTGGATACATCATCACTGGGTAGACATCATCACTGGGTAGACATCATCACCATGGAGACATCATCACCGTGGAGACATCATCACTGTGGTGACATCATCACTGTGGAGACATCATCACTGGGTAGACATCATCACTGGGGAGACAAATGCGCCTGGCGTGGTGCTGGCCTCGCCGGCCTTAATAGGTGCTCGCTAACAGCACTTCTCCCAACTGTCTGCTCTGGCTATAGGGGGGATTTTTGCGCTTCCTTGTGCCTCTGCTCCACTGCGTCATGGTTGGTGTTTGTCTCCGCGAGTCCCATGGCGTGTTCCTGGCTCTTTCCAGGAGGCGGGCTGGGGGTGATGGTCTCGCCGGCACATCCACGACTCCCCGTGTCGCTCACTCCCGCTGTCTCCCCGTGTCGCTCACTCCTCCTGTCTCCCCGTGTCGCTCACTCCCGCTGCCTCCCCGTGTCGCTCACTCCTCCTGTCTCCCCGTGTCGCTCACTCCTCCTGTCTCCCCGTGTCGCTCACTCCTCCTGTCTCCCTGTGTCGCTCACTCCCGCTGTCTCCCCGTGTCGCTCACTCCCGCTGCCTCCCCGTGTCGCTCACTCCTCCTGTCTCCCCGTGTCGCTCACTCCTCCTGTCTCCCCGTGTCGCTCACTCCTCCTGTCTCCCTGTGTCGCTCACTCCCGCTGTCTCCCCGTGTCGCTCACTCCTCCTGTCTCCCCGTGTCGCTCACTCCTCCTGTCTCCCCGTGTCGCTCACTCCTCCTGTCTCCCCGTGTCGCTCACTCCTCCTGTCTCCCCGTGTCGCTCACTCCTCCTGTCTCCCCGTGTCGCTCACTCCCGCTGTCTCCCCGTGTCGCTCACTCCTCCTGTCTCCCCGTGTCGCTCACTCCTCCTGTCTCCCCGTGTCGCTCACTCCCGCTGTCTCCCCGTGTCGCTCACTCCTCCTGTCTCCCCGTGTCGCTCACTCGCGCTGTCTCCCCGTGTCGCTCACTCCCGCTGTCTCCCCGTGTCGCTCACTCCTCCTGTCTCCCCGTGTCGCTCACTCCTCCTGTCTCCCCGTGACGCTCACTCCTCCTGTCTCCCCGTGTCGCTCACTCCTCCTGTCTCCCCGTGTCGCTCACTCCTCCTGTCTCCCCGTGACGCTCACTCCTCCTGTCTCCCCGTGTCGCTCACTCCTCCTGTCTCCCCGTGTCGCTCACTCCTCCTGTCTCCCCGTGTCGCTCACTCCTCCTGTCTCCCCGTGTCGCTCACTCCTCCTGTCTCCCCGTGTCGCTCACTCCCGCTGTCTCCCCGTGTCGCTCACTCCTCCTGTCTCCCCGTGTCGCTCACTCCTCCTGTCTCCCCGTGTCGCTCACTCGCGCTGTCTCCCCGTGTCGCTCACTCGCGCTGTCTCCCCATGTCGCTCACTCCTCCTGTCTCCCCGTGTCGCTCACTCCTGTCTCCCCGTGTCGCTCACTCGCGCTGTCTCCCCATGTCGCTCACTCCTCCTGTCTCCCCGTGTCGCTCACTCCTCCTGTCTCCCCGTGTCGCTCACTCCTGTCTCCCCGTGTCGCTCACTCCTGTCTCCCCGTGTCGCTCACTCCCGCTGTCTCCCCGTGTCGCTCACTCCTCCTGTCTCCCCGTGTCGCTCACTCCTGTCTCCCCGTGTCGCTCACTCCTGTCTCCCCGTGTCGCTCACTCCTGTCTCCCCGTGTCGCTCACTCCTCCTGTCTCCCCGTGTCGCTCACTCCTGTCTCCCCGTGTCGCTCACTCCTGTCTCCCCATGTCGCTCACTCCTCCTGTCTCCCCGTGTCGCTCACTCCTCCTGTCTCCCCGTGTCGCTCACTCCTGTCTCCCCGTGTCGCTCACTCCTGTCTCCCCGTGTCGCTCACTCGCGCTGTCTCCCCGTGTCTCTCCGTTTCTGTACCGTCTCCTGGGACTCGGTTAATCGCAATTTATGTTATTTGGCGATACAAATGTATTGATTGATGAGCGATAAGTGATTAATTATGGGTGACCTTATGATGTGTGATGATGGAGGGGTGATATGAACCCGTGTGGAACACGCATCACACGTGTACGCATTTGAGCACAACACTTGTACCCATGTATAGAACACGCATGTGTACGCATGTGCACATGCGTGTTCTATACATGACACGTGTTCACGGCTCTGGTGTTTCCCGTGTGTCCCCGTGGGCCCCAGGTCTCCACTTTGAGGGGCACAACCGTGAGCTCAGGCCCCAACGCTTATGACAGCAGCACCCAGCTGGGGCCCATCACCGTAGTCCCCTCAAAGGTCACAGGTACGGGGGGAGGGCTGCGTAATCCATTGTTGTACTGAACTTCTATGCTCCCGCGCCTCTGCTCCCTGCCTCCACCAACCCGCACCAAGCCAGCGTGGTGAAGTATGGTCAAACAACCCCGCCGACGCACACAGGCATGGGGAGACCCTCATCCAGCAGTGGACTGACAAAGGGGCTCATGGGTGATGAGTTTCTGAACCTGTCCTGGGTTTCAATTAGGTCGACTCAGTCTGAAATAAGTACCTGGGGTGAGTGTGGAAACATCACCGTGTAGAGAAAGGCGGCCGGGGTGGTTTCCCGACCACACCACTCCCTCGTGCGTCGTGCTGGCCTTAATAGGTGGTCGCTAACAGCACTTACTGTGTACGCCGTCCATGATGGTGACTCCTTGCCCCTATTCAAGAGCTTCCTCTTCTCTGCCTAGGGCTGACTTCCTGTGTCTGCCCATAGCCTTGAAATGCAGTCGAGACTTGATCCCCATTCATTTCCTCAGACTCACACAGAGACCCACAACTCACATAGAGACACAGACTGACATAGAGACCCACAGACTCACACAGATACCTCTGGCTGTCATTGAAAATGGTTCTATTTTACATTGAAAATGGTTCTGTACAGAGACGCTTAGACTGTATACGCCTCTTTTCGACTGGCACAACGAGTCCTGCTGAACCAGCCCGGTGTGGGTCAGGAGGCACCTAGAAGTTTGTCCGCTGCAGAAGCCGTGCCGCTGACACCGCACGACCAATGGGAATGGACCTGCCCATGCGCGTGCCCGTGTGTGTACCCGTGCAGGCGTACAGACGTACGAGGTGGCGGTGGGGGTGGTGATCGCGGTGCTACTCGCGGCCGTCCTGCTCGTCACGGCGCTTCGAGTCTGGCAGCAGCGAGTCCGGTGGAACGCGGCACACGACGGTACCTACCAAAGTAGGCACACACCACGGCATCATACCACTCGCACGCTTACACGCACCCCGATCGTACCGCTCACACCCTGGCATCATACCACGAAGACAAAGACACCGCACATCATAACACACACACACCCCCCTCGTGCTGTGTCTGCTATTAGTGTTAGTGCTATGGCTGGTATTAGTGTTATTGGCGTGTGATGTTAGTGTTAGTGCCGTGTGCTGTTAGTGTTAGTATCGTGTACGGTGTTAGTGTTCGTGTCGTGTGATGTAAGTGCGCGCGTCCCACGTGTATGTGTGTCCTCACCTGCTCGTGTCTTGCAGCCTCGTTCGTGTTGCTGGAGAACAGTGAGGACGGTGAGTGAGGGTGGAAGACCCGGGCCGCACACACACGCGCACACTCCACACACACACACACACCATGCACACACACCGTTGCACACACACCGTTGCACACACACCGTTGCACACACTCCGCACCCTCCGTACACTCACACTTTGTATTCACGCCGTACAACTAAGGTCGGGCGGCAGGGCGTGACCCAGCGGGAAGATTTGTTTCCACAAGCAAGAAGGTCCTGAGTTCGATTCCAAACTTGGGTGCCTCTACGTGTGGCTTGTTATGCTCTCCTCCTGTTGTGCACGGGTTTATTCTGGCATCTACAGTTCCCTCCTCCCATAGCTAAACACCGCAACATAACCGCTATTGGCCAAACCGCTTCCCATTGCTCAAAAACCACCTTCAGCTTATTCAACTGGGATCGCACACGCAGCAGCAGCAACATCGCTCCTCCAGGGAACATTTGGCAGGACCCTCTGAGAAAAAGGGTCTTGAGACTCGGTGATGATTTCCTGGCTAAACAAGAGTACGAAGAAGGGAGTTTATGCACGAGTGCGGTCTGTAAGGAGGGGTCACGGTAGCGAGTGGCCATGAATGAGCCCTTGGTGTGGCGTTGTGCTGCGATCAGCTATCTGCACCGATCCAGAACCTCCTGTTGCACTTACCAGCACGGTGAAGTATGGTCAAAACACCCCCCCCCCATGACCGACAACATGGTGTGGGGAGCCCTCCATCCGATTTGTTATCCTTCCCCCGCACCTCCGACTAACATGGTTGGCTACGTATGGTGCGAAAGAAGTTCAACATACATATGTAGTGATGCTCGGACAACTTGAACTTAGATGTTTATTTATTATTTAAGAAGACCCTCCATGCAGGTAACTTGACTTGGACAGGGATGGCACGCAAGTAGCGGCACGACGCAAAGACAGCGGTGGCGTGAAGACCGTCGACCCCGATTCCACAGCAGCTCCGAATCACTCCTCTCACTACTTTTTATTGCCGGCATGGCACTCACTCCGCCCTCCGCCACGCCCCCTTTCTCGAATTCTCTCGCATTTTCCGAACTTCCCAGATGGTTCCCTTCCATACTTACCCCTCGTGACCACTAGGCCACGCACTGTCCCTGCACCCGCACTGTCCCTACACATACAAAGGGCTGTACGTGAATCCACACTCGACACATCCGTCAACAACGCCGCGGCCTGAACGGCAGAAAGTGTCCAATCGACCGTGTTATGACGGTGCATGCGCCAACCGTCTTGCGTCGCAGCTTCCGCGTGCAGAGTCATCACCCGCTGCGATTGACATCGCCCGCTGTGATTGACGTCACCCGCTGTGATTGACATCACCCGCTGCGATTGACATCACCCGCTGCGATTGACATCACATGCTGTGATTGACATCACCCGCTGCGATTGACATCGCCCGCTGTGATTGACGTCACCCGCTGTGATTGACATCACCCGCTGCGATTGACGTCACCCGCTGCGATTGACGTCGCCCGCTGTGATTGACGTCGCCCGCTGTGATTGACGTCGCCTGCTGTGATTGACGTCACCCGCTGTGATTGACATCACCCGCTGTGATTGACGTCACCCGCTGTGATTGACGTCACCCGCTGTCATTGACGTCACCCGCTGCGATTGACATCGCCTGCTGCGATTGACATCACACGCTGTGATTGACATCACCCGCTGTGATTGACATCACACGCTGTGATTGACGTCACCCGCTGTCATTGACGTCACCCGCTGCGATTGACGTCGCCTGCTGTGATTGACGTCGCCCGCTGTGATTGACGTCGCCCGCTGTGATTGACGTCGCCTGCTGTGATTGACGTCACCCGCTGTGATTGACATCACCCGCTGTGATTGACGTCACCCGCTGTGATTGACGTCACCCGCTGTCATTGACGTCACCCGCTGCAATTGACATCGCCTGCTGCGATTGACATCACACGCTGTGATTGACATCACCCGCTGTGATTGACATTACACGCTGTGATTGACGTCACCCGCTGTCATTGACGTCACCCGCTGCGATTGATGTCGCCTGCTGTGATTGACGTCACCCGCTGTGATTGACATCGCCGCTGTGATTGACATCACACGCTGTGATTGACATCACCCGCTGTGATTGACGTCACCCGCTGCGATTGACATCGCCTGCTGTGATTGACATCACCCACTGCGATTGACATCGCACGCTGCGATTGACATCGCACGCTGCGATTGACGTCGCACGCTGCGATTGACGTCACACGCTGTGATTGACATCGCCCGCTGCGATTGACATCACACGCTGTGATTGACGTCACCCGCTGCGATTGACATCACACGCTGTGATTGACGTCACCCGCTGCGATTGACATCACACGCTGTGATTGACGTCACCCGCTGCGATTGACATCACACGCTGTGATTGACGTCACCCGCTGCGATTGACATCACACGCTGTGATTGACATCGCCCGCTGCGTTTGACGTCACCCGCTGTAATTGACATCACCCTCTACGGTGACGTCGTCGCTAGCTAATTGCCGCCTAATCGACTAATGGCAGCTTTTCTCACGTAATATTTTTAGAGCGCCTTTACTCAAGGCGCTTGACATAGTTTATTAAGCGGTAACGTAAGATAATGATTTAGATGGCAGGGGCGTGCATGGGCTGAGGAATGAGCTGCTGCTGTCAATCGACTCGTTTCAGTCAATTACCGCTGGAACGACGCGGAGGTCGGAGCCGAGGAGAGGCGGGGCACGGGGGGCGGAGCCTCGGAGCCAGCCAGGCGGAGCCTGTGAGCGGAGTGGACGGGGCATTTTTCAAAGTGGGCGTCGCCTCGTGTGAAAGAGGCGGGGTTTATGTGAAGCGGGCGGAGCCATGAGTGGAGTGGGCGTGACCACGTTTACACTGAGTCACCTTGGCACTTCGTCGCAGTGCAATTCCTGGCTGTGACCGCCCAGGAATTTATTTTACAAAAACTTACTAAAGTGTTCCCTCTGGTGGTAAGTGGACGTTAGAGGCCTTGTCAAGTCTGCATTCGAGTTGCCAATTTTCTCTTTCAGTGTTATAGCCAAATGTCAAGTGAGAAAATAGTGATGACTTTCACCAATTGACTCGATACCACGAGGTGCACTTTAGATTGCAAGGTGCATCTCAGTGGCCCTGCACCTGGTTAAATAAAGGACGTCCGTCGCAAGAGGGAAGAGATCCCAATTGTCTCTCAACTGGTTAAATAAAATAATTCGCCACGTCGTGGAAAATATCACTAACAAATTGGAGAAGCAGGCAATGTCTCCCTCGCGCATCTGTACCCCTACATACAATTTTTTTAAAGTATTTATCCTCGAATTAAGACCCAATAACATCTCGCAGTTCAGCAGCATTGATTCAAGCGAGCCTGACTGATGAGACACTTGAGTGTTGAAACCGGTCCGGAGTTTGTTCGAGCCAAGTCAATGCTGCTGAACTTAAGTGCTCCCAGAAGGCCGTGCGACCGAGGGCTTGTGTAAGAAATACTCGTTATTTTTAATGTGGAGGGGCCGATATGTGAAGGAGATGTATTTTATGCTTATCTATTTGGTTAAATAAAGGACGTCAATCACAAGAGGTAATGCATCGCAATGGGCCCTCACCTGCTAAAGCACAGAGCAGCACTGTGCCGCTGTGGTTTCCGATCTGTCAATCTCCTTGGTGAGGGACCCTGCCCATTACAACCGCGCCGCGTGCCGATTGGGGATTGTAGTTAGCGCCATATTTGTTATCAGGAGCGGCAGAACGTGCCATGTGCCAGTCATGTGACTTGACGCGCAGCTCGTCATTGGCTGTTTTTTTTTTAGTGGGGCGAGGGGGCTATGGGGAATTAATGGGGGGTGGGAGGAGGGGCGCTGGGTTGGGTCCAGACTGGGGGAGGGGTACGAAGGTCTTTGTCGGGATGCATGAGAGGTGAGGGGAGGGGCTGTGGGGGAGGGGCTGTTGGGGAGGGGCTGTTGGGGAGGGGTGAGGGGTTGGGCACAGTCGTCTCCTCGCTGCCCCCTCGCTGCGCTTTCGCCCCGTGCACGGTTAGCGCGGAGGCACAACCACGGCTTCCTCGTTCGCGATTGGCTGTCGTGCGCCCTTGCCACGTGGCTTCCCACGTGCGTGCTCTGCACTATGCGAGTCTCTTCGTTTGCAACGATGACCCCGTGAGGGTGTTCGTGATGATTTTATTTAACGAGGTATCAATACGAACGTGAGAGATGGAGGAGGTGTTCTGATGTCGGGTTAATAGAGCGACTGCTGTGAATTCTGATCAAACAAAAATGCGATGCACAACCAAACAACAACAACATGCATCTTTCCCATATATGACGTAACCAGCGCAGTAATGAGCGACCCAACACACCACAACAGATAACACCAGCATTAATTGCAAACACTTACAACTGAACACTTACATTAAAACAAGACCAACGCATATAACTGAAATGTATAAACAATTACCAAAGAAATTACCCAAAAAAATCACAATCGAACAGCAAGAACAATCAACAACTAAATATGTGGCACATGTATGTTGTGTGTTGAACTTCTTTCACACCACGCGTAGCCAACCGTGGCAATCGCAAGTGCGGGAGAAGGACGACAAACATTACCCCACGTGGTGTAATTTAAACATCATTATATGGGGGGCAGACAACCACAATAACAACATGAACGATCACAACAAATACCACAACAATCAACATTAACCATAATCTATAAACAATCACAGCGACGACAACAACACATGTTGTGGCACGATGACACCGGCACGCGTTGCCTGTGCTCAGTGCGCTGCTGCTGCTGCAGCAGTAGTAGTCGTCATTGTGTTGGTGTTGCGTTTCGTTTCGATTTACGCGCTGCGAAATAAAATAATTAAATAATGCCGCGCGTCTCCTGCTCTCTCTCTTCACGTGTCACCGTTCCCGTCATACGAACGTGGAATTTCCAACGCCAGCTCAGATGACCCGCCGTTGGCCGTAAGGCGGCAACGACGACATTTGCCCCGTGGTTGTCACGGTGCAGGGATGGGCCATGCCTTAGTGACGTCAGGATTCCAACTCCGGGCGCGGCAGCTGAAACGATGGACCAAGTTTCCTAAACGCCCCCCATCCCCACCCCCGAAACCGCCTCTGTGCACCCCGCAGTCAGAATGGCTGCCCCCTCCAGTGCAGGCGCTACCACCGCAGTTGCAGGGCTGCACCCTTAATCGGCAGGGGTGGCGGTAGCGGCGATTCACGGCTCGGGTCCCTCTTTGTGGAGTGTGAAGGTTTCTGTCTGCCCCCTGTTCTGGATGGGTTCCTCCGGGTCCTTCGGTTTCATCCTCCCATAGCTAACCCCCCACTCGCCACAGAGGTCCCGGTATTGGCTAAACATCACAATGCCGACATCGCCTGCAAATTACTCGCTTGGGATCACACATATAGCAGCAGCAGCAACATGACTTATCTGCTGCGAAACCTTGGCAGTACCCTCCTGAAAAAGTGTCTTGAGACTCAGTGAGGCTATATTGATTAAAACAAGCGGAGTAATAATATGAACCTGGTTTTAGTGGACTGCGCTTTAAACCCGGCGACCTGTGTTCGATCAACCGGCCAGGGCTAACATCACTGGTGAGTGATATCTGAACAGCTTCTGGGCCTTCCCACCTCTTCACCAGCGTGGTGAAGTATGGTCAAAACACACGAGGCATCGGGAGGCATTCATCCATCAATAATACGCGCCACGTGACTGCACCCAGGACAATTGAACCGTGGCAGGAAGTGATGCGGTCCGGGGGGAGGGGGGCGGAGGGCTCAAGGGGGTGCCCCGCCCTTCTAACTCTTAAGCCCCGCCTCTCCAAGGCGACTTGCCACCTGTTCCAGGCATTCCCGGTATCGTCCATGACTCGGTAATCTTGGGGAAATCTGTAAGTCGTCCCAAAGACACGAAAAGCCGCCCAGGATTGTGTCAGTTGCGTAATAATAATGGCGGCTATACACCACTGAAGACGTTTCAATGCAGCTGTTCCCCTCTTTAGCTATTGTGAGAGATATTCTCACGAAACACCCCAGAATCGTAGATCTCAAAGGTGGCAACTTTAACTTCAACTCCCTCAAAACGCGCCCCTCCCTCCTCCTTCCTCAAGCCCCGCCCCTCTCACTCCCCCCGCCCCTCCCCCCCGCCCATATGTTTGGCTTCACTCGAGTGCGCGAGTCCCATGCGCTGCTCCTGTGGCCGCCCTCGCCTGCAGCGTCGTCCCGAACTTCACATCCAGCAACGTCGCCGGCAGTTCCCCGCGACCATCGTCACCAGCAACATCATCGTCGTCGTCAGTTGCCCGAGGAAAGCATCGGCATCGTTATCAAATCCCACTGAACACCATCAACTCAGAGGCTGCATCACCATCAGTTCCACGTGAACTCCATCATCACATCCCCACTGCCATCGCCACCACCTCCAGCATCATTATTGGAGACCCCGTGATCCGTGGAGAGGAGTGGGAGAGTCGGGGATCATGGACGTGCGAGTGGCCCGCGTCTCCCTCCCGATCCTCGTGCTCCTCTCCTTCCTGTCTGGTGAGTGCCGGCGTCTCCGTGGAGGGGTCTCCATCGGGGGTCCCGCTCCCCCACTGCCTCCCTCAGTGAGGGGCGGGGAAGCGGCAGGGATAGGAGTCTGTAGGGGAGAGTGGGAGATGTGGGGGGTATGGATGGAGCTTGTAGTGGTGGTGGCGGCGGTGTTTTGGGGGTCTCATCAGTCAGGCTCGCTTGAATCAATGCTGCTGAACTGCGAGATGTTATTGGGTCTTAATTCGAGGATAAACTCGTGGTTTATATTACTCTGGCTCTATGCTGTGCTCTGACTTCAAGTTGATTTTTGAATCCGAGGTCTCCGTGAGCTTGGTGGGGACCTTGCGCTTTAGCTTCCAGCCGTGCGCTGTCACTGCCATTCATCACGGTGCGTGAGCGTCCCACTCCTCCACCTCGTCCCGCTCCTCCACCTCGTCCCGCTCCTCCACCTCGTCCCGCTCCACCTCCTCGTCCCGCTCCACCTCCTCGTCCCGCTCCTCCACCTCGTCCCGCTCCTCCACCTCGTCTCGCTCCTCCACCTCGTCTCGCTCCTCCACCTCGTCCCGCTCCACCTCGTTCCACTCCTCGCCCCCCTCCTCCTCGTCCTGTCTGGGTGTGGAATCCCATGCTCAGCGAGGCGAGTGATTCCCGTCCCGGCCTCGGAGCTCACGAAGCCGAGTTCAGGTCCCTCTCTCGCCACTGCGATGCAGCGAACCCGGCCCAGGTGGCTCCTGGGTCGAGCGAGCGGCGACCCGCGAGTGGAAGGCTGCGAGTTCAACTCCTGTTTGGGGGCCGTTCACTCTTAGCCCATCGTCACTCCGTCTGTGGCCGATGAAATAGGTACTACATTGTGGGGGAAGATCAGAAGTGGCCGTCCTATATATATAAAATTCCTATCCTGCCGGCCATATGAATGTGGAAT
Organism: Petromyzon marinus; assembly: GCF_048934315.1. Taxonomy (NCBI): domain Eukaryota; kingdom Metazoa; phylum Chordata; class Hyperoartia; order Petromyzontiformes; family Petromyzontidae; genus Petromyzon; species Petromyzon marinus. The sequence continues at coordinate 14,198,015 of NC_133698.1, forward strand.
GCACACTACTGGCCGAGTGAGCATGGTTGTGACCAGGAGATGTGCGCCCTATGCCTCAATGCTGATGATGTGCGCGTGAGGCTGCTGCTGATGATGAGTTGGGGGACTGCTCTCTCTCTCTCGGCCTCTCTCGTTCCAGCAGTGCATACACAGGCGACTCCCTCGGCCAGAATTTCGGCTTTCCGAGCCAAAGAGTTGCCACGCAGCATTTGTTTTATGCATGAAAACACGGATGGGGTTTGCCTTCCCGGAGTCTCGGCAGCGCCGAGACATTGTTAAACCGATGTCAATGTGACACATTAATTGTTAATGCACACGGCTGTCAAATCATCATGATCTCCTCCACATTGTAATAATCACTATCATTATTATACTGTATCCCCATAATCATTATCATCTCTCCATCCTCCTCAGTCATCATCATCAGCTGTAACTGCTGCAGCTGATATCTTCCCGCGCTATTTCTTACCGGTTTCGTGGTGTGTATATCACGTGGTGTGTATACCCCGTGGTGTGTATATCACGTGGTGTGTATACCCCGTGGTGTGTGTACCCCGTGGTGTGTGTACCCCGTGGTGTGTGTACCCCGTGGTGTGTGTACCCCGTGGTGTGTGTACCCCGTGGTGTGTGTACCCCGTGGTGTGTGTACCCCGTGGTGTGTGTACCCCGTGGTGTGTGTACCCCGTGGTGTGTGTACCCCGTGGTGTGTGTACCCCGTGGTGTGTGTACCCCGTGGTGTGTGTACCCCGTGGTGTGTGTACCCCGTGGTGTGTGTACCCCGTGGTGTGTGTACCCCGTGGTGTGTGTACCCCGTGGTGTGTGTACCCCGTGGTGTGTGTACCCCGTGGTGTGTGTACCCCGTGGTGTGTGTACCCCGTGGTGTGTGTACCCCGTGGTGTGTGTACCCCGTGGTGTGTGTACCCCGTGGTGTGTGTACCCCGTGGTGTGTGTACCCCGTGGTGTGTGTACCCCGTGGTGTGTGTATCACGTGGTGTGTGTATCACGTGGTGTGTGTATTAGTGTGTGTACCCTGTGGTGTGTGTGTGTATTAGTGTGTGTACCCCTATTGCTCAACCACGTTATGTATGCTGATGATTTGGTAATAGCTGCTCATTCAGAGGAGGAGTTGGAGAAGCTGCTGCTGAGACTGGAGCGTGCCACTAAGAGAATGGGGCCTTACCATCAGCCCCACCAAAACTAAGCACCTGCCTGGGTATTTTGTACCATCGGACACTCCACCCCCACAACTCCCAATCGGTGATGGGGCAGTTGTGGAGAGAGTGGAGAGTTTCCCATACCTGGGAAGTGTGCTTATGACCGGCTCCAGTTTAACAGCAGAGGTCTCACTCCGAATCAGTCGAGCGGCAATATCTTTTCATCGGTTCCGTAACGCTGTGTGGAAGCTACCTGGTCTGTCGCTCCACTAAGCTTCAGGTCTTCTCGGCCACGGTCATTCCCTCCCTTCTCTACGCTTGCGAAACGTGGACCCCCCTAATGGAACACCTTTGCCGGTTAGAAACATTTAGGCTGGCCTGCCTACGATCCATCCTGGGTTTAACCAGACTGGATTGTGTGAGGATCTCACAAAGCCTTGAAAGATCTGGGCAAGGTCCCATCGGTGAGCTCCTCCGGCAGGCAAGGCTGCGTTGGCTGGGTCATGTAGCCCGCATGCCCAGCCACCGCATGCCGAAACAGCTTTTGTTCGGCCGGATCGAGGGGGCTAAACGGGCGCGGCACGGGCTAGAGAAGAGATGGAGTGATGTGGTACAGGAGGACGTGGAGCTGAGTGGACTTGCCGATGACTGGTACCAGCGGTGTCAAGATCGGCCTCTGTGGAGGAGGCTCGTGAAGGACGCTACTGGGCAGCTGGAGGCAGTCGCCCTCCAACAACAACGGAGGGCGGAGGAGCGACGCTCACAACAACGAGCGGAGCGCCGGGTGGCTAAAGCACAGCAGGTTGGCACAGTAGGGGGCACAGGTGGTGCATCAGCCAGTCATCTCAGTCAGTCGACCCGTGGCACCTGGGTCTGCCCCGTGACCTCCAACCAGCGGGCGTTCGACACTCCACGTGGCCTCAAGGTGCACATGTCCTGGCACAAGCGTCGTGGTGACGTCACCGCCACTTAGTGGCGAATGGCGGTTGTTGTTGTGTGTGTATTAGTGTGTGTGTGTATTAGTGTGTGTGTTAGTGTGTGTATTAGTGTGTGTACCCCGTGGTGTGTGTGTGTATATTTGTGTGTGTGTGTGTATATTAGTTAGTGTGTGTGTATATTAGTTAGTGTGTGTGTGTATATTAGTGTGTGTGTGTATTAGTGTGTGTGTGTGTATTAGTGTGTGTGTGTGTATTAGTGTGTGTGTGTGTATTAGTGTGTGTGTGTGTATTAGTGTGTGTGTGTGTATTAGTGTGTGTATATTAGTGTGTGTGAGTGTGTGTGTATATTAGTGTGTGTATATTAGTGTGTGTGTGTGTGTATATTAGTGTGTGTGTATATTAGTGTGTGTGTGTGTATTAGTGTGTGTATATTAGTGTGTGTGAGTGTGTGTGTATATTAGTGTGTGTGTGTGTATTAGTGTGTGTGTGTGTATTAGTGTGTGTGTGTATTAGTGTGTGTATATTAGTGTGTGTGAGTGTGTGTGTATATTAGTGTGTGTGTATATTAGTGTGTGTGTATATTAGTGTGTGTGTGTGTGTATTAGTGTGTGTGTGTGTATTAGTGTGTGTATATTAGTGTGAGTGTGTGTGTATATTAGTGTGAGTGTGTGTGTATATTAGTGTGTGTGTGTGTGTATATTAGTGTGTGTGTGTGTGTATATTAGTGTGTGTGTATTAGTGTGTGTACCCCCAAAGCTTGTGTGACGACACCTCTCAGCGAGGGGCGCACAACGAATATCGCGCTGTGTGAAGATGCAAGTTCAACAATAACAGCATTGTACTACAGCCCGGCAACCCACTACGCTCATCGGGAGGTTGTGACCACACACTTCTTCTTCTTCTTCTCAGTCTTAGAAGGGCACATGCATGGTGCGGTCTGTAGTAAACATCAACACCGGGGAGACAAAGGCGGCCGGGCAGGCGTGGGGTTGGCCTCACACCGTCATAGCTGGCGCCCCGAGCCGACCTCCATAGGTGCTGCTCGCTAACAGCAGCACTTGCCCCAAGGGTCTGCCAAATGTTACACGGGGAGCCTTTGTCTTAGTCCATACTTCCCCACGTAGGTCACTGCGGTTCTTGTGGAGGAGGCGGCGGTGGCTGGTTGCTGGGTGGTCATCATGACACCACCGCCGTGGCAGCTACCTCCGTTTCTCTTCTCTATACAGTCTATAAATATACTGTATATGACGTGTTTTTATAGAATGTATTGATGATGTTGCATTCCTCGGTCGCGGTGATTAGAAATGTGCGTCCGTGACTGCGAGCCGAGGTGTGGAGGCGACGGGCGTGGTGAGGGAGTTATTTAACCTCTACATTTAGCAATGACTCAGCCACCAACAAGAGCACAGACCCGTCAACATCTCATCGATAATGTTCGCGATGAGACGATGGCATCCGTGGAATCCCACGGGATGATTCTGCCCTCCCTCCCCGCCAATCGTCATTTCCCCCGCGAATTATTCATTTTGCCGCCAAATTATTATCAGTATTTAATAAAGAAACGCATCTCAACTCGACTTGAAAAATAATAGGGTGGAGAAGAAGGGACTTACCATTTACACGCACGCAAAAATAACATAAAAATGTTTTAATGAGGAAAATATTATATTCACAGTGGGTTATTTTTACCTCGATGAACAGTCCTAGCTTCTACAAAGGTCGTCGTCAACAGCACCATATCCAACAACGAGGCTTAATGGTCATTATGTGCTGCGTATTCTTTGTTTTTTTCGGTAAAGTCACGAAGATAGTAAAAATAATAAAAAAGTGAAGAACTAACTTTTTAAAGTATTTTTTTTCGATCTTCGTGACGAATAAAAAACTAAAAAGAAAGTGAATAACTTTATCTTATTTGGTTCTTTCGGTAAAGTCACGTAGAATGAGAATATAATAATAAATTGATAAAATAAAATAACACAATAATATTCTCACGACGTTTCGGCCACAACACAAGCGGCCTTCATCAGGTGAAGGGACGAGACTGTCTGGTAGGACAGCGCTGGAGTGAAAAAAGCCACGTTCAGATCACGACCTTTAAGCTGTGTCAGAAGAAACAAAGCGCCTTGACAAAGGAATTAGCATATAATTTAGCATTGAAATGGCCGAGTGATTAGCTTGTGACTGGTCACAGAAATGGCTATGTTAAAGTTAAAGCATACACATCCGCAGAGGCACCCCTTGACAAAGGAATTAGCATAGAATTTAGCATTGAAATAGCTAAGTTAAAGCATACACATCCGCAGAGGCACCCCTTGACAAAGGAATTAGCATAGAATTTAGCATTGAAATAGCTGAGTGATTAGCTTGTAACTGGTCACAGAAATAGCTATGTTTAAAGTCAGAGCATACACATTCACCGAGGCACCTAAAGGAATTAGCATAGAATTTAGCATTGAAATAGCTGAGTGATTAGCTTGTAACTGGTCACAGAAATAGCTATGTTTAAAGTCAGAGCATACACATTCACCGAGGCACCTAGTACTAGGTGACCAGTTACAAGCTAATCACTCAGCTATTTCAATGCTAAATTCTATGCTAATTCCTTTGTCAAGGGGTGCCTCTGCGGATGTGTATGCTTTAACTTAGCTATTTCAATGCTAAATTCTATGCTAATTCCTTTGTCAAGGGTGCCTCTGCGGATGTGTATGCTTTAACTTTAACATAGCCATTTCTGTGACCAGTTACAAGCTAATCACTCGGCCATTTCAATGCTAAATTATATGCTAATTCCTTTGTCAAGGCGCTTTGTTTCTTCTGACACAACTTAAAGGTCGTGATCTGAACGTGGCTTTTTTCACTCCAGCGCTGTCCTACCAGACAGTCTCGTCCCTTCACCTGATGAAGGCCGCTTGTGTTGTGGCCGAAACGTCGTGAGAATATTATTGTGTTATTTTATTTTATCAATTTATTATTTAATTCTCATTCTACGTGACTTCACCGAAAGAACCAAAGAAGATGAATCCTTGCAGTCACGAAAGCTTTAAATCGAAATTGAATAACTTTAATTTACTATAATTTTTTCTATCTACGTGACTTTACCGAAAGAACCAAAAAAAATTAATTCCTGCAGTCACGAAAGTTTAAAGTGAAAATGTACGTGCTGCGTGTTTTTACGGCGAGCGAAGCCCCTGGGAGAGAGCTCTCTGTGTCTAACACAGGGAGAGAGCTCTCTGTGTCTAACACAGGGAGAGAGCTCTCTGTGTCTAACACAGGGAGAGAGCTCTCTGTGTCTAACACAGGGAGAGAGCTCTCTGTGTCTAACACAGGGAGAGAGCTCTCTGTGTCTAACACAGGGAGAGAGCTCTCTGTGTCTAACACAGGGAGAGAGCTCTCTGTGTCTAACACAGGGAGAGAGCTCTCTGTGTCTAACACAGGGAGAGAGCTCTCTGTGTCTAACACAGGGAGAGAGCTCTCTGTGTCTAACACAGGGAGAGAGCTCTCTGTGCCTAACACAGGGAGAGAGCTCTCTGTGCCTAACACAGGGAGAGAGCTCTCTGTGCCTAACACAGGGAGAGAGCTCTCTGTGCCTAACACAGGGAGAGAGCTCTCTGTGTCTAACACAGGGAGAGAGCTCTCTGTGCCTAACACAGGGAGAGAGCTCCTCGCTTCTCGACACCTCCACAGCGACGCGAATGTGTTTGTCCCGTTGTGCATCAGTATCATAGGTACCCGGTACTTTCTGGTAAATAAGTCCCTAACTAGGCTCTGTGATTTACAATAACTTCGTTGCCACGGCCATGATCACCACCACCACCACCAACTAATACAATAATCTCTCTCATCATCACATCATTATCATCACATCATTCATTATCACCACATCATTCATTATCACCACCATCTTCACTATAATAATCATCGCATCATTCATAATCATAACCACAATCCCCTATACCTCCATCACGGCCAACACCACCATACCATCATCATCAACCACAGCCACAATCAGCAACATCATCACAACCATCATCCCCACTCATAACATCATCATCGGCATCATTTCTCCCAAGTTAATAAAATTACAACTCGGCACATTAGCCAAAAAGACTGAGAAATAACATAAATAGGTGACGTTTCGGGCAACGACCCTTCATAGCGCAGAGAGGCCAGATGAATCAAGCGAGATCTCTGGCCTACGAGATATCTACCGCTTACATTTCCCTTCAAAGCCACGCAGCGTTACTGACGAATGCGCGCAGTTGGTTTTTGTTCCCTGTGCCAGGGCACCACTGCCATCGCAGCAGCACACCACAGATATTATGATCAATAATTAAAGTGCAAAACTGCGTGCAGTCAGCCGTAGCTGCGCTCAAGATAGGCTGACCCCGCCACTAGAATGTGGATTTTTTTCTCCACCCCTGACTGGGTACCCCCCTGGGCCCCCGTTGCCCCTCCCTACCCCCCCCCCTTACCCCCGAGCCCCCCCCCTCCCTACCCCCGAGCCCCCCCCCCGCTCCACTAAACCGGTTCCCCCAGATGCCGGGCCCAGACCGGTCCGTGCTGAAGTCCGCGCCACATGGAGACCCGCGTCGTCTTGCTGCTGCTGCTGTTGTTGTTGTCATTCTTGTGCTGGAATTCTCTCTCTCGCCTTTGGAATCTCCGGCCTCTCACCACGCTTGTGTGGTTACCCCCCCCCCCCCCCCCGTTGCTATGCAAGTATGTGGTTACCATAGTGACCGTACGGCTGTGTGGTTACCCCCCCCCCCCCCAATTACCGTGCAGCATTGGGGAGACAAAGGCGGCCGGGCGTGCCGTGCTGGCTTTGATGGATGCTGACCGACATCCCTTACCGTAACAGCATGCGAGTGGTGTAGCAGGGATGGTTGTCTCTGTGTGTGCTGAGCGTGTGAGTGAGGTGTGTGACGTGGGTTGTTAGCCCGGGGGTCATGTTCCTTATAATCTTTACACCCAGGCCAAACACCACACCCTCACCACCCCCTCGCCTCCACCTACTCATCAACACCTACCATCACCGCCTCATCACCATCACCCTCACCATCACCCTCACCGCCCCCTCACCCTCACCATCACCCTTACCGCCCCCTCACCATCACCCTTACCGCCCCCTCACCATCACCCTCACCGCCCCCTCACCCTCACCGCCTCCTCACCATCACCCTTACCGCCCCCTCACCGTCCCTCTCACCATCACCCTCACCGCCTTCTCGGCGTCACCCTCACCGTCCCTCTCACCATCACCCTCACCGCCGCCTCACCATCACCCTCACCGTCCCTCTCACCATCACCCTCACCATCCCTCTCACCATCACCCTCACCGTCCCTCTCACCATCACCCTCACCATCACCCTCACCGCCTCCTCACCGTCCCCCTCACCATCACCCTCACCGCCTCCTCACCATCACCCTCACCGCCTCCTCACCATCACCCTCACCGCCCCCTCACCATCACCCTCACCGCCCCCTCACCATCACCCTCACCGCCCCCTCACTATCACCCTCACAGCCTCCTCACCGTCCCCCTCACCATCACCCTCACCGCCTCCTCACCATCACCCTCACCGCCTCCTCACCATCACCCTCACCGCCCCCTCACCATCACCCTCACCGCCCCCTCACTATCACCCTCACCGCCTCCTCACCATCACCCTCACCGCCTCCTCACCATCACCCTCACCGCCTCCTCACCATCACCCTCACCGCCCCCTCACCATCACCCTCACCGCCTCCTCACCATCACCCTCACCGCCTCCTCACCATCACTCTCACCGCCTCCTCACCATCACCACCGCCTCCTCACCATCACCCTCACCGCCCCCTCACTATCACCCTCACCGCCTCCTCACCGTCCCCCTCACCATCACCCTCACCGCCTCCTCACCATCACCCTCACCGCCTCCTCACCATCACCCTCACCGCCTCCTCACCATCACCCTCACCGCCTCCTCACCATCACCCTCACCGCCTCCTCACCATCACCCTCACCGCCTCCTCACCATCACCCTCACCGCCTCCTCACCATCACCCTCACCGCCTCACGACCCCCTGCCCTTTGGAACCACGCTCATTCCCTCTCTGCTCGTTCTAGCGAGATCTCATCCGCATGAATATACACGAGTAAACACAGACACACACACAGATACAGACACAGATATACACACACACAGAGATGCACACGGAGAAACATAACCAGATACACAGATAGGGAGATGCACGCGCAGATACTCAATGGATACATAGAGATGCATACAGAGAAACAAACGCAAAGATGCACACACAGGCACACCCAGACATGCACACAAGGAGACAGACACACACACAACCACAGGTGCACAAAGTCTCGCAGGTACTCCGACTCGCGCACATAAAGGAGCCCCCAGTTGCACCATCACCACCATCACCACCACCACGCACTCGGCTGAGTAGAAGAGACTTGGGTTGCGACTCGTTTCCCCGTCACGGCTCAAGGCACGGGCAGCACAGACGGGACGGGCAGCACAGACGGCACAGACGGGCCGGGCGTGGTGCCGGACACCCCCACCACCACCCCCTCGTGAGCCGTGCAAAGGTGCTCGCTAACAGCACTTTCCCGTCAAGGCTACACGGGGGATCTTTGTCTAAGTGGGTCGGGTGGTGATGGCTGTGCTGCTGCACGTGGCTGTCTGCTCCAGCGCTGTGCAGGCAGCAGCAGTGTGGGTTGGTGGGTCACACACAGATGGGTTGTGAAACTCCCTTCCTGTGGACGTCGAAGAGGAGCCGTACCCTGGCTCCTCGCCAGGAGAAGGCGGTACAGCAAATAGACTACTCTCCATCTGTGTCCATCTGTACGGGGATGGGTTTTCCCGGGTGCTCCAGGTTTAGCCCGCATGTGAAATAACAAACACAAGTGTCATCGTTAATTGTCCGACAGCATCTTACAAGTCAACACCCCAAGTCGCAGCATCAGCGGCAGGACCCTCCTGAGAGAGTCACACGGCTCGGTTTGGCTCTCCTGGATCATTGATTGAACATTAGTAAAGTGTGTCACGCATTTCGTGTATCTTGATACTGTGTGTGCTATGTTTGTGGTTTGTGTATATTGTGTGCGCTATGCGTGCCTCCTATACAGTATATATATATGCTATGTGTATTTTACTTTGTGTTCGTTCTGTGTATAGATGTATATACTATGTGTAATGTGAGAGTGTATACTCTATGCTATGTGTGTCTTCTCTATATATGTATATATGCTATATGTGTGCTATGTATTGGTGTTGCGTATTGGTATATATGTGCCGTGTGTGTTGCTACCCACGTGTATTGTTCTTTGTGTGTGTGTGTACTGTGTGTTCTCTATGTGGGTCACGCCTGTGTCTCGCGTGCTCGTGCTGATGCTGAGAGTCGTGATGCCTCCGGGGTTAAATTCTCAGCCAACTCAATATCTAAGGATTATTTTCCGCGTGACAAACAGTAACATAAGCACCACCACAGAGATGACGCCCACACCAAGAGGGCACCACCACAGAGGTGACACCCACAGAGAAATGGCACCGAAGACGTCACTTCATCTCGGAGCACGGAGACTAGAATGTGTCACAGGGAACAGGGGTGTGGTGGGGGGGACGAGGACAGGGCGGGGCTTTATGATACATCTCTTGGAGAAATGTGGAGAATGTGTACTGGCCTAACTGGCTATGCGTAAAGATATATGCGTGTGTGTGTAAGCAGAACTATGTTGTGCACCCACACGTAAACAAGAATGTCGTTTCAATGCATCGTCCTATCGTCTCTTCACAGCCGTTATCATCTGGCAGCAGTTGTTTTTAAACGTCTGGGTCACAGCAGAGTCAGGCCTGTTAAACAAATGCTGCTGGTGTTACTTCATCATCACCACCACCACAAGAATCATCATCGTAGTAGCCACCGGGTGGGTAATTCAGCAGGTGAATGTGCGAGTGGGCCATGTGTTAAGGTCTCCACGTGTGTGTTGTGTGGACCCTGGGAGAGACTCGTTCTGAGATTGGAACAACAATACAATCCCCCTCGATCAATCGAGTGACGATGTACAACAACCGCCATTCGCCACTAAGTGGCGGTGACGTCACCACGATGTACGGACACACATACACACACACTTGTGTGCGTGCAGGTGTGTGTGTACACAGACACACGTGTGCGTGCAGGTGTGTACGCAAAGTGAAGTGTGGGGTGGTGTATGTGTGCGCGTGTGGGGTGGTGTATGTGTGCGCGCGTGTGGGGTGGTGTATGTGTGCGCTCGTGTGGGGTGGTGTATGTGTGCGCGCGTGTGGGGTGGTGTATGTGTGCGCTCGTGTGGGGTGGTGTATGTGTGCGCTCGTGTGGGGTGGTGTATGTGTGCGCGCGTGTGGGGTGGTGTATGTGTGCGCGCGTGTGGGGTGGTGTACGTGTGTGCGCGCGTGTGGGGTGGTGTACGTGTGTGCGCGTGTGTGGGGTGGTGTATGTGTGCGCGTGTGTGGGGTGGTGTATGTGTGCGCGCGTGTGGGGTGGTGTATGTGTGCGCGCGTGTGGGGTGGTGTATGTGTGCGCTCGTGTGGGGTGGTGTACGTGTGTGCGCGTGTGTGGGGTGGTGTATGTGTGCGCTCGTGTGGGGTGGTGTATGTGTGCGCTCGTGTGGGGTGGTGTATGTGTGCGCTCGTGTGGGGTGGTGTATGTGTGCGCTCGTGTGGGGTGGTGTATGTGTGCGCGCGTGTGGGGTGGTGTATGTGTGCGCGCGTGTGGGGTGGTGTATGTGTGCGCTCGTGTGGGGTGGTGTATGTGTGCGCTCGTGTGGGGTGGTGTATGTGTGCGCGCGTGTGGGGTGGTGTACGTGTGCGCGCGTGTGGGGTGGTGTACGTGTGCGCGCGTGTGGGGTGGTGTACGTGTGCGCGCGTGTGGGGTGGTGTACGTGTGTGCGCGTGTGGGGTGGTGTATGTGTGCGCGCGTGTGGGGTGGTGTATGTGTGCGCGCGTGTGGGGTGGTGTACGTGTGTGCGTGTGTGCGCGTGTGCGCGCGTGTGGGGTGGTGTACGTGTGTGCGCGTGTGTGGGGTGGTGTATGTGTGCGCGTGTGTGGGGTGGTGTATGTGTGCGCTCGTGTGGGGTGGTGTATGTGTGCGCTCGTGTGGGGTGGTGTATGTGTGCGCTCGTGTGGGGTGGTGTATGTGTGCGCTCGTGTGGGGTGGTGTATGTGTGCTCGTGTGGGGTGGTGTATGTGTGCGCGCGTGTGGGGTGGTGTATGTGTGCGCGCGTGTGGGGTGGTGTACGTGTGTGCGCGTGTGCGCGCGTGTGGGGTGGTGTACGTGTGTGCGCGTGTGTGGGGTGGTGTATGTGTGCGCGTGTGTGGGGTGGTGTATGTGTGCGCGCGTGTGGGGTGGTGTATGTGTGCGCGCGTGTGGGGTGGTGTATGTGTGCGCTCGTGTGGGGTGGTGTACGTGTGTGCGCTCGTGTGTGGGGTGGTGTATGTGTGCGCTCGTGTGGGGTGGTGTATGTGTGCGCTCGTGTGGGGTGGTGTATGTGTGCGCTCGTGTGGGGTGGTGTATGTGTGCGCTCGTGTGGGGTGGTGTATGTGTGCTCGTGTGGGGTGGTGTATGTGTGCGCGCGTGTGGGGTGGTGTATGTGTGCGCTCGTGTGGGGTGGTGTATGTGTGCGCTCGTGTGGGGTGGTGTATGTGTGCGCGCGTGTGGGGTGGTGTATGTGTGCGCTCGTGTGGGGTGGTGTATGTGTGCGCGCGTGTGGGGTGGTGTACGTGTGCGCGCGTGTGGGGTGGTGTACGTGTGTGCGCGTGTGGGGTGGTGTATGTGTGCGCGCGTGTGGGGTGGTGTACGTGTGCGCGCGTGTGGGGTGGTGTATGTGTGCGCGCGTGTGGGGTGGTGTATGTGTGCGCGCGTGTGGGGTGGTGTATGTGTGCGCGCGTGTGGGGTGGTGTACGTGTGTGCGCGTGTGCGCGCGTGTGGGGTGGTGTACGTGTGTGCGCGTGTGTGGGGTGGTGTATGTGTGCGCGTGTGTGGGGTGGTGTATGTGTGCGCTCGTGTGGGGTGGTGTATGTGTGCGCTCGTGTGGGGTGGTGTATGTGTGCGCTCGTGTGGGGTGGTGTATGTGTGCGCGCGTGTGGGGTGGTGTATGTGTGCGCGCGTGTGGGGTGGTGTATGTGTGCGCGCGTGTGGGGTGGTGTATGTGTGCGCGCGTGTGGGGTGGTGTACGTGTGTGCGCGTGTGCGCGCGTGTGGGGTGGTGTACGTGTGTGCGCGTGTGTGGGGTGGTGTATGTGTGCGCGTGTGTGGGGTGGTGTATGTGTGCGCTCGTGTGGGGTGGTGTATGTGTGCGCTCGTGTGGGGTGGTGTATGTGTGCGCTCGTGTGGGGTGGTGTATGTGTGCTCGTGTGGGGTGGTGTATGTGTGCGCGCGTGTGGGGTGGTGTATGTGTGCGCGCGTGTGGGGTGGTGTATGTGTGCGCTCGTGTGGGGTGGTGTATGTGTGCGCGTGTGTGGGGTGGTGTATGTGTGCGCTCGTGTGGGGTGGTGTATGTGTGCGCGCGTGTGGGGTGGTGTATGTGTGCGCGCGTGTGGGGTGGTGTATGTGTGCGCGCGTGTGGGGTGGTGTATGTGTGCGCGCGTGTGGGGTGGTGTATGTGTGCGCTCGTGTGGGGTGGTGTACGTGTGTGCGCGCGTGTGGGGTGGTGTATGTGTGCGCGTGTGTGGGGTGGTGTATGTGCGCTCGTGTGGGGTGGTGTATGTGTGCTCGTGTGGGGTGGTGTATGTGTGCTCGTGTGGGGTGGTGTATGTGTGCGCTCGTGTGGGGTGGTGTATGTGTGCGCTCGTGTGGGGTGGTGTATGTGTGCGCTCGTGTGGGGTGGTGTATGTGTGTGCGCGTGTGTGGGGTGGTGTATGTGTGCGCTCGTGTGGGGTGGTGTATGTGTGCTCGTGTGGGGTGGTGTATGTGTGCTCGTGTGGGGTGGTGTATGTGTGCTCGTGTGGGGTGGTGTATGTGTGTGCGCTCGGCCTCAAATTGGTACTGGGGAGGTGACAGAGGCAGCCAGGCGTGGTTCTCGCCACCCACACCCCCCTCGTATGCCGTGCCGGCCTTCATAGGTGCTGCTCGCTCACAGCACTTGGCCCAACAGTCTGTCATGGCTATACGGGGGACCTTTGTGTGCGCTCGCAGGCCGCTGCGTGTGCGTGACGGTGACGACGGCGACCCCGCGTGTGGAGCGCGCCATGGGCCAAGTGGCGGCGCTCGACTGCAGCTTCACGGTGGACGCGGGCGACACGGGCGTTCTCGACGTGGAGTGGACCATCGATAACCCCGACACCAACCAGAGGGACAGCATGGTACCCCCGTGCCCCCACCCATTTCGTCTCCCCCCTCGCACACGTAGCCCTACCCCCTTACTCCCATGCATACCTCTGCACGCATACCCCTGCACGCATACCCCAAGGCCAACTAACCCACGTGTACTCTCTATCCCCCCCCCCCACCGCCCACCCTCGGGAACCCCCTGGTCAGGTGATATCCAGCCAGGGGGGCGAGGTGTTCACCCAGATGGCGTCGCTGCGCGGGCGCGTGTCGTTTGCGGGCAACGTGGCGCAGGGCAACGCGACGGTGCTCATCGCGTCGCTGCAAGCGGGCGACAGCGCCACCTACGAGTGCAAAGTGAAGAAGGCGCCGGGCATCGACCGGCAGCGCATCCAGCTCAGTGTGCTCGGTATGGCGGCCACGGGGACCCACGGGGACCCACGGGACCCACGGGGACCCACGGGGACCCACAGGAGGGGGGAAACGGTGGTTGTTGTACCCATCCGTCTGTGTTGTTGGCACAGTCGGGGGCACAGGTGGTGCATCGGCTAGTCATCTCAGTGAACCCATGGCACCTGGGCCTGTCCCGTGACCTGCCAGCGGGCGTTCGACACTTCACGTGGCCTGAACGTGCACATAGCCTGGCACAGCGCCGTGGTGATGTCGCCGCCACTTCGTGGCGAATGGCGATTGTTGCTGTTGTGTGTATGTGTGTACATGTGGGGAGCGGTAGTGTCACAGTCAGTGCACTGTGCTGCAAACTTGACGACCCAAGTTCGATTCCTGCTCATGGCTAACACCAGTGACTATTATCTGAACCGGTCCTGGGCCTCCTCCCCTAGGTCGACTCGGCCTCAAATGAGTACCTGATGCGATTTGTAAACATCGCCACTGGGAAGACAAAGCCAGTCGCGCGTGGTGCTGGCCACCCACCCACCCCCTCGTGTCCTGTGCCGACCTTTATAGGTGCTACTCGCTAACAGCACTTGCCCCAACAATCTGTTAAGGCGTTATGGGGGATCTTTGTCTTTGTGTGCCCATGTACCTGTGTGTGTGCAGCGCGGCCCACGGCACCTACGTGCACAACGGCGGGGGCCTCGGAGCTGGGGAAGGATGTGACGCTGTCCTGCGCCTCCTCCGCGGGTTCCTCGCCGCTCCTCTATGTGTGGGAGCGCGTCGGCGGGGCCCTGCCAGCCAAGGCCACGGCGGGTACGGGGACACGGGGACGGAAACACGCGGAGACACGCGGAGACACGCGGAGACACGGGCAGACGCGGGCAGATGCGGGGAGACATGGGGAGATATGCGGGGACACACAGAGACATCTGGGGACAAGGAGAGACATGGGGAGACATGGGGAGATACGCGAAGACAAGGAGAGACACGGAGACACGGGGAGACACAGGGACCACGGACGTAGGGACGTGGGGGCACAGGGAGACATGCAGGGGCACGGGGAGACACGGTGATACAGGGAGGCACACAGGCATGGGATAGATGGAGATCACGATTGTTGACGATGATAATGTCGAGGTTGAGGATATTGAGGATGATGTTGATGCTATTGATGTCGACGTTGCTGTAGATGCCGTACTGGGGACGCTGATGCTGCGGAACCTGACGCAGGATGACAGTGGCACGTACCGCTGCACCGCACAGAACCGCGTCGGCTCCGAGACGTGCGTCATGGCTGTGGCCATCACTAACAGTGAGTGCCACCATCGCCACCATTACCATCACTCACCATCGCGCACACTGCATCCCTAACATCACCAATGCCGTAACCAACACCAACACCATCACCCATTCGTGACGTGGTGAGGGGGGGCCGTGTTGTGTCTGTGCAGGAACTCTCAGCGCCGGTGCCATCGCTGGTATCGTGCTTGGGGCGCTGGCGCTGCTGGCGTTGCTGCTGCTGCTTCTCCTCTGCTGCTGTTGCTGCTGCCGGCGGAGACGCAAGCGGCGCGAGGAGGAGGAGATCATGAACGAAATCCAGTGAGACGCAACACCGCGTAGGCATGGGGGCACGCACGTGTGGGGAGCGCTCGTGTCGCGGTTAGCGGGCTGCGCTATCAACCCGGTGACCCGAGTTCGATTCCCGCTCATGGCTAAGAACAGGTGACGATTACCTGAACCATTCCTGGGCCCCTCCTCGGTCGACTCAGTCTCAAATTAGTACCTGGTACGGTGTGTAATCATTGCCACTAGGGAGAGAAAGGCAGTCGTGCGTGGTGCTGGCCACCAACCCCCTCGTGTGCCGTGCCGGCCTTCATAGGTGCTCGCTAACAGCACTTGCCCCAACAGGCTGTGTGTGTGAATATGTGTGTGTGTGTCTATGTGTGTGCGTGTCTATATATGTGTCGCTTAATACTGGTAGGAACGAAGTTGTAAACTGAGTGTACCAGCCTGCAATAGATTAATGTGTCCGTCCGTCCGTCCCCTTTCAAAAGCCCCATACTACCGTATACCAGGAAACAATTCCTCATTTTAAAATGCAGTTGTCATTTTTCGGCCCAGCCCTTAACGATTTTATGATACATTGCTCCAAAATGAGCAGATTTCAGTCAATAAGGATTTCACCATTCCATTCCTCTACAGAGGTTAATTTGTCCGAAGAACCCTCAACGATTTTGAGGGCAAAAAGGTGGGAAGACGCTCTCAATTTGCACAATACTGAGTGTACCAGCCTGCAATAGATTAATGTGTCCGTCCGTCCGTCCCCTTTCAATACTTTAACGAAGTGAAATCTCGTGCTGTTGGGTGTAAAATCAGCAATAGACAGTGCAGAGACTTGTCCTACCAGCCCACCCTGCAGGGACCTGTTATATCCCGTAAGAAACGTCGCATCGAATAAATGTGATTGAATTCTACTCGCCTGGACGAACGGAATTGAACGGTGCAACTGCTTTTAGTAGCAATCTGCTAACGGTTCAGTGGGGCTCTGTGTGCGCAGTGAGGACGTGGCGGCTCCGCGCTCCGCGTCCGGCAGCGTGCGCTCCTCCATGGTGTCGGCGATGCCGCCCGACCGCTACACCACCTACTCGTGCCACCCGCCGCGCTACAACCCGCTCTTCGCCGGCTCCATCCGCTCCGCCCTGGGCCTGCGTCCTTCCAGCCGCACCTCGAACCGTTCCTCCGTCGCCGCCTCCAAGTCCGCGCTCCACGCGGCCCACGGCTCCGCCCAGAGCTCCGTGCGCTCCTCCACCACTGGCGCCGCCACCCCCATCGCCGCCACCACCTCCAGGCGAGGAGGCCCTACCGTCTCGTTTGGGCCGGGCCCGGGTCACGCCGTCGCCGCGGGCGACGTCCGTCTCTCCACCATCCCCGAGTCGATGGGGAGCAACGGCAGAGCGGGGGGCGGCGGCGGCGCGGGGGGCTCCATGCTGGGGTACCCCGGGTACTCCGGGGCCCAGCAGGGCACGGCGGGAAGAGGGGGCGGGGGGATCGTCCTGCGTTCGGGTGTTTTGCCGGAGTCCTCGCGCGGGGGGTCCGGGGAGCCCCCTAATGGGTACGCGGCACCTGCCCGCAACGGCGCGGGGAGCAGTCGGGACTTTACCCTCGTGTGACGGGGGTCGGGAGGTGTCAAGTCACCGAGGGGTGTTGGAGAGGTTTGTGCCTGCGTGTGATTTTTAGATCCGTGTGTGCGTGCGTATGTGTGCGCGTGTGTGGGGAGCCATGGCGCAGCGATAAGTGCGCTGCGTCGCCACATGGGAAGACAAAGATGGTTGGGCATGGTGCTGGCCACCCACCCTCTCGTGTGCCGTGCCGGCCTTCATAGGTGCACGCCAACAGCACTTGCCCCAAAAGTCTATTCAGGCTATACGGGGGGGGGGGGGGGGGGTCTTTGTCCTTGTGATTACAAAACACAAATATTTACCCAAATAAACATGGCATGCCCATGAGATGGAGAATCCATGCAGAACGTTTGCAGGGCGGTGCATGACGGTCAAACTGCGCTTTGTGATTCTCAGAGCTGGAACCTTGCCAAATTAAGTCCTGAACACATTTTATTTGATTTATTTTGTCCGCAATAATTTGTGGCCTGGCTGAGACCATCAACTGTCAGAATCTATTTTCTCAGTGATGCCGGCTCAATGCATTGACCCTCCGAGCCACCTGGCCACTGCATCCAACGATGAATACATGGAGAGGGGAAGTTACCATTCTGTGCAGGCAGCTGCCCAGAGATGCTTGTGATTGTTTTATTGTGTATGTGCAGAGTTGTGCATGGGTGTGAGTGTGTGAACTTCTACACGTGTGTATTAGTGTGTGCGTCCATGCTTGTGTGCGGGTGTGATGTTGAGCATACACGCATGGGGGTGCACATGCAGTGTGTGCGTGCACCGATGCGTGCGGTTGTCGAGTGGCTAGTGCGCTGCACTAAAAACCCGACGACCGAGTTCGATTTCCGCTAGCGGCCAACACTGGTGATGATTATCTGAACTGAACCTGGCCCTCCCCTAGGTTGACTTGGCCTAAAATAAGTAGCCGGCGGGATGTGTAAACATCGCCACGAGGGAGACAAAGGCAGCCGGAAGTGGTGGTGGCCACCGGTCCCCATAGTGTGCCGTGCTGGCTGTCATAGGTGCTCAATGACAGCACTTGCTCCAACAGTCTTTTAAGGCAATAAAGGGGATCTTTGTCTTTTGAGTTACACGTGTGTGTGCGTCGGTGCAAATGCGTGTTTGTTACATTCCCAACCACTTCCAAACATTTGACGCGTTTCGAATCCCCTGTGTTTGGAAAAGGGTATGTGGTGGTGGGGATGAGGGTGGTTGTGGAGATTTTAATTCCACTTGTATATGTAACGCGTATGCAACATAGAACATGTATAAGATGTACTCGCGGTTTTGTGTATAACTCGTAGCCTGGCTGTCGGCTCTGTTAACGGTACGGGGTTTGTGGTGCAAGGGGACCCCCCGAAGCAGTGTCAGGGAACAAACCCTATCTTCAACTCTAACCTAGCCCTACCTCTACCCCTAAAAGCCTTTGTGGTACCCAAACCCTTTGCTTCATCTGCATGAGACTATGTATTATGTTACTCTGAAGGGCTGGGAAATCTCACTGGGTATTGCGCTTATTATAATTATTGACTTGTGATTGTTATTA
Source organism: Petromyzon marinus (assembly GCF_048934315.1). Lineage (NCBI taxonomy): Eukaryota > Metazoa > Chordata > Hyperoartia > Petromyzontiformes > Petromyzontidae > Petromyzon > Petromyzon marinus. The sequence continues at coordinate 14,216,519 of NC_133698.1, forward strand.
ACATTTTAAGTTTAATGATCGCTGGGGTCCTAGGGGGTCTCGTTGTTTGGATAGTGTCGGGTCCCCTGTGCTACAGGAGGGGATGGGTAAAGTTTAGTTTTGCATCTGATCATCACCGGAGGAAGTTTTTTTTTATGGACACATTGTACATATACAGGGCGATCCATTTATAGATATCCCACTTAGATTTGGTACACAAACCTCATTCTGCATTGCAGTCATCGCTCCGTTCCTCTAAGTCCACCATGCTGCACCTTAAAGTGGAACATTTCACAATTATTTTTGCCCAAAAACTGGGCATGCTAACATTCTATGTTTTTGGACAGAGCCATACTTTTTTAAGCTTTATTTTTCAATAAAAGGTGAATTCCTCTGCTGTGTTTAGGTGAACTGTTTATATATATGTAAAAAAGGAAAGTGGGAATCCTCTCCAATGATTTCACTATATATAAAAAGAATTATCCTGGGTAGTAAGTGTTATTTCATAATTGCTTATGCCTAAAAAGTATAGAAAATGGCTATTATTCCCCACAAACTTTGCTTTTGCGACCAGGACAGTGATATTTAGAAATGTACCTATTTTCAATGAGAAAGCGGGCGAATTTGTGTCTTTTCGTTTACATAAAGTCATAAAAAAACATCAATCAAAATTAACATGTATTTATACTAAAGTATACAAAAATGAGTACAAATGATTTAGAAGAGTAGTTTTTCGAGATTTACGATTATACTGTAAATCACTTTCACGAATCAGCCCCCAAATGTAGTTTCCCATCATGTTCTCGTTCTACTGTCCTTGGTAGCGGCGTTCAAAGTCCAGTATATTCTGGTGGAAGAGTTCGCCTTGCTCCTCCAAGTACACTCCCATGTTCTCCTTGAATTTATCAAGATGAGCATGAAGGATATGGACTTTGAGGGACATCCTACAGCCCATTGTGCCATAGTTCTTCATCAGTCTCAACCAGCTCCACACAGTTTTCGACCTTGTTATTGCCCAGGAAGCCACGAACCACTGCGACAAAGCTGTTCCAAGCCGCTTTCTCCTTACTAGTGAGCTTCTTGGGAAATTCATTGCACTCCAGGATCTTCATCTGTGGTCCGATGAAGGCACAGGCTTTGACCTTTGCCTCAGACAGCTTAGGGAAGAAGTTTTTAAGGTACTTTAAGGCTGCAGACTCCTTATCTACAGCTCTGACAAATTGTTTCATAATGCCCAATTTGATGTGCAGTGGTGGCATCAGCACCTGCCACTTGACTGTTCCTCCCCACAGAGGACTCGGTCCACTATGACCAGTCCTGCCTGTGGTAGTGCGCCTTGGTGTCCCTGCTGTCCCATAGCAGGAAATTTTGTAAAACCGCCTTGGAGAGCCATCAGGAATGCCACCATTTTGAAGTCTCCGATGACCTCCCGGCTGTACTCATCCTTCAAGGCGTCCAGCAAGGTCTTGATGCTGTTGTTTCGTGACTGCAGGAATTCATATTCTTTGGGTCTTTCGGTAAAGCCACGTAGATAGAAAAATTATAAAAATAATCCGTAATCCTCTTTGAGGTGCACCGAGTGAGCCAGGGGAAGAGACGGGTACTTGTTACCATTATGGAGCAACACGGCTTTGAAGCTCCTGGATGAGCTGTCAATGAAGAGGCGCCACTCATTCTGGTTACAGGCGATTCCGATTGCCTCGAACAGACTGGTCACATTGTGGCAGAAGCAGAGCCCATCTTGACGGGTGAAGAAGCTGCAAAAAGGTTGGTGACGCTTCCTCTAATCTGCAACTTGCACACTTTCATCCAAAAGTTCCACTGCTTGAGCCAAGATGTCAAAAGCTCGGCATTGGACTTGGTGAGATTAAGATCTCTGATCAAATCGTTGGTCTTTTTGGTTGGGGTAGTATGGGTTTCTCTCCTCAGCTCTACCTCTGAATGTCATCTTGATCTACGTCTTCCTCGCTCTGACTCGCTGCTCTCTTCCAAGGACAGCTGCTCTCTCCAAAGGAGTGGGTACAGGGAGCTCATGGCAGTGTGGCACCGGGGCGATGAAGGTCCGGATACGTGATGATAGGTGCATTCTTGCCAGTCCGACGTTTGGAAGGGTCCACCATGCCAAAGTAGCAGTTGCTTGAGTGGTCAGTGGGTTCCTGCCAAATTCTTGGGGACAGTGCACTTCATGGCTCTCTTTCCCCCTCTGTACCATCCTACAAAAAATAATTTATTTCACTCATGACTAATGTGTAAGAGATTCTCGCAAAATTTTTCATGTATTTTTTCAATAACATTGAAAATTGTAAAATATTTGAAAATTAAACTTTTACAATTTAAAAAAAATAACATTTTATAACAAAATTCCGAGCAACAATTGTGCATCTTACCTTCCAGAGTTTTTGTTGCATTGCTCGCAGGTGAAATGAGGTGGCCAGGGTTTGTTTTGATCCCTGACAGGCATGCTGAAATATTCCTTGGAGGCCTCACACATCTTAACAGATGCTTCCACAGAGTACTTTTTCACTCGTCTTGATAAATTGGCCGCAGACAAAGCAACATGTGTCTGGTGGATGCTTGCAGCCTCTTGATGCCATCTCAGAAAAATGCAGATATGTATCCACTTAGGCAGCTGGAACTAAACTGAACTGGTGGGCTTAAGGCCCCTGTATTTATACTACTATCTATATTACTGGAATGTTCTAGAATTTACTTCAAGTTTACTCAGCACTGAATCTGTCTGGAATGTTTTGGAAAATAAGTAAATTTCTAAATATCACTGTCCTGGTCACAAAAGCAAAGTTGGTGGGGAATAGCCATTTTCTGTACTTGTGAGGCATAAGCAATTAGGAAATAACATTACCCAGAAACAAAAAAAATAAGTGTTTTTCACCTGACAAAAAAAAATCGATATTAGAACCCTATGAAACCATGTTTTTTGCTTTATATCAAAGTTCACAACAAACCGCTGCCCACTGCGTTTCGTGCAAGATCGCCACTGAGACAAGACCCCCTTCCCACCCCGTATCGCCTTTAACAGACTTGGGGCAAGTGCTGTTAGCGAGCACCTTACAAAGTCTGGCACGGCACAAACGGGTGGGTGACCACCACCACACCCGACCGCCTTCGTCTCCCCAGTGGCAATGTTTACACACTGCAGCAGGTACCCATTTGAGGCCGAGTCTACCTAGGGGTGGCCCAGGACCGATTCATAAAATCGTCACTGGTGTTAGCCAGGAGCGGAAGTCAATGTGGTCTGATATGAGTGTGGCGTGAGGTCGGGTGTTGGAGCTGCTTGCGGCTTCACTCACACACGTTCCCATCTCGCAGTCCGTGGATTCACCGCGCCATGACTGGACACATGACATCGCAAGCAGTGTTGACACACAGGTGTGGTCTCGGTGTGTGCACCTGACTGTTCCTGTGAACACCAGGGTACTGTTCACTCCGTGATTCCTCCTCCCATGTTGAGGGCTTGGTCTACTTAAACGGACCGTTTAATCCCCTACGCAGTGCTCAACTACCCACCCCACTGCAGCTGACAACTCACTAGCTCCCCCCACCGCCGGTCACGCTTCTCTCGTCGCTTCTTGCCTTGCGCTGCTCCAATTTGGAATTCCCTGCCATCGTCTCTTTCTGAAGCTCTTAATCATTATAATAATCTTGCTCAATTCAGGAAACATGCTAACTTTACCCATTATAACTTCCATAGTGCCGTTTGTTGCTGGCTGCATAGCTTTGTGCACACAAGTATGATTACTTGCTAGAGTTTCCATGTGGCGATACTTTGACACATCGTACGATATAAGATCCACGATAACCGCATCCTCATACCAATGTGAATACCACTATTTTCTTTAAAAACATATTATCCTGATTAAATATTTTTGTAACATCGTGATAGGTGTTACCCATTAAATTAGTGCTTTCCAAATCAACTTCTGAAGTTGGTGCACGGCAGCTACGTGATCAGTTTCATAGTTAATTCACTATTTTGTTGCAACTGGTAGCACGTGCGTTGTATGCTCACCAGATCAGTTGTAAAGTCGCAATGCTTGTAAGACTCGTGGCAGGATTATGTGAAGTGAACCTTAAAGTAATCTGTGGATACTTAAAGTACATCAAAGCACAAACAATACAATACTGAAATGCAAACTAAAAAACTTGTAACTGGTATTGGACAAACATCCCATTGCTGAAAAATGAACTTCAAATGGGTTTAAATAGCAACATCGCCCCCACTCCTGCAAAAAACACGGCAGGACCCTCCTTACAAGGCATTCCTGGGTAAATGAGCATCGTAATAATTAGAGTTATGGAAAACACAGGCCTCAAGTCAACCCCCTGCCACGGTGGCCTCCGCTCGCTCGCCGTCCCCCAAGCCACGACCCTGTCCTGGTGCGATCGCACCCCACTACACGCATGCGCCAGCGTTTCGTCCTGCACCATTATTCAGAGACATATTAAGGCTGGTCCTCCGTTTCATCTGGCGTACGAGGAACCCGGGGCCTGGCTGCGCACCTCTCGGTCCCGACTGGAAATTTGACTTTTGGTGAAAATGCGTACGTTCTAAATTGTTTTATTGTAATCGTCACGCAATGAAGTTTGGTATCGTATCGTGAACGATCATATCGAGACAGCATCGGTGCCCACGCAACATCACTCGAGCCCTCGTCTGGAACTGAGATCGCAGCTGCCGCTCCGCTCCCGGCAGCGTCGCTGTGTGCATTCGCCGGCTTCCCACAGGACGCAGCAATAAAATACAATGCGGGCGTGCAGAGGGTATTTGTCCCTCACCCCATTCACCAGCACGAGTCCATAGCGCTGTCAGGATGGGGGTAATAGGGACTCGGTGAAGAACTTTCAAGATGGAAACCTGAGATGCTGAGGGGGTCACAGGGGGGGTGTATAGAGAGGGTCCTCCAGGTAGCAGGCGGAGAGGGAGCTGGTGAGTGGGTCTTCCCGGTGGGTCTCCCAGGTGAGACGGATGAAGAGGCTTGGACAACACGAGACAGGTGGGTGGGTGAGTCTCCCCCAGGCGACGCGTGTCCAGGCGAGGCGTGTCCAGGTGCACCTCCGAATGAGACAGGTGAGTGGGTGTGTCTCCCACGTGAGACAGGCGAGTCCTCTGACGCAAATGCGTCCCCAGTCTCAAGGGGAGGAGGAGGGTCCAGATGAGGCAGGCGTTGATGTCACCCACTCACCATCGTCTTGGTGACCGCTCACTCGCTGGGCTTGGCCGGAGCGAAGACCCGAGGGGAGGAGGAGGGAGGGTGGCGCTGGGGGGAGGGGGGGGGCTGGCTCGAGGGAGTCACTGGGGGAGGGGTGACACGGAGGGGGGGATACGGTGTGAATATTTACACTTCCCATGTGCAGGGATGTGTGGTGGCTGGATGGCAGTGGGTGCAACTGTGTGTTGTGGTGCCAGAGGATTTGGAAAAGTGCGTCTTTGAATTTGGTGAAGCGGCAGTAGTGGTTAGCACACTGCACTACGATCCCGATGATCGGAGTTGCATGTGTTTGTGTACTTATTTACACGTGTAAATATTGAACTTGATAGTTAAATCAACATAACAATTTGCCAAAAGAGGAACATTTGCAATCGGTGCACCGTGCACGTTATCCACTATGACACATGGATTTGAGACCCAGAAACTACATTTTGATTTAAAGCTTTCGTGATAATTTTATTGTTTTATATTTTTACTATTTTATTGTTTCCCTTCTACATGACTTTACCGAAAGAACCAAGAATATGAACCCAGAAACTACTCAAAGAAATGTAAACACAATGAACAGTGTTCAATGGACCACAGATAAATGCATGCTTGGAATTAAATTGCCTGAGGAACATGGATTGGAGAACAATTTACACAAATCAGGAATTACAGTGACAAGGAAAGGGAGTGTCGGGCAGGGCATGGATCACACGCAAGAGGATGACGAAGGTGGGAGGTGCAGCAATGAGATCGGCTCATGTGCAGCAGCGGGAAGAACATAGCTGATAATGATGGTGATATGTGTGAATGTGTACATGTGTATGCACCGCATGTATGCAGGAGCGGATGCATACACTGTACTCAGAACTTGAGTTCGATTCCCGCTCATGGCCAACACCAGCGTCGAATATCTTAATCGGTCAACTCGGCCATAAATGAGAACCTGATTTGGTGTGTAAAACATCAGCACTGGGGGGAGACCAAGGCTGCTGGACATAGTGTTGGCCACCCACCGCATCGTGTGCCATGGGGGCTTACGGAGCTGCTCGCTCACAGCATGTGCGAGCGAGATCGGCGAGCGCATGCGAGTGAGATGGGTGAGTCAGTGAGTTCACGTGTGCGAGTGGGTTTGAGTGTGAGTGCGTGTATGCGAGAGTATGAATGGGCGAGTGTGTGTGTGAGCTGGGCGAGTGTGTGAGCCGGGCGAGTGTGTGAGTGCGTGTGCGCGAGTGAGATGGCTTACTACACAGCAGGGCTGTGCTGTGTCCCGCCGTGGCAAGCAGCGAGCGCAGGCTGCTGATGGAGTCCTCTGCGCTCACGTGAAGCCGCATGCTTGCACCCACTGAGCAGCAGCAGCAGCAGTCAGTGCCGGGGGAACGGACGGGGAGAGGCCGACATCAGAGATCACGGTCCAGAGCAGTGCTCCTCAACCTTATTGATGAGTGCTCCCCCACCCCGTGCCCAATCAATACCACTGGCCGGCCCACGTGTGTGTGTGTGTGTGCAGCGCATCACCGCTTCGATTACTCGACTGGATCGTTACCCGATCAGTGGACTAATCGAAGCGGTAATTAGTAGAGCACAGCCCAGCCCTTATGTGGCTCGCTGGAGCGAGAAGAGTACAGAGAGCAGAATGAACACGACTGCAGATGAGTGGGGGGTGTGTTTGTGCGTCTGTCGTGGTGGTGTGGGGGGTTCATGCGTGGGCGCTCACCATGAGTGGTGATCTCCCCCTCCTCCCTCTCCTGTGGGGGGACCCCCAAGGTCCGCATGCCCCCCGCCGGGCGGCTGCTTCCAGAGCTCCGAGCCCCCGGGCTCGCCCGACACACCTCGAACCGCACCCACTTATAGCTGCGGCAACACGCCATGAAGACAAAGACCCCCCGTATAACCTTAACACACTATTGGGGCAAGTGTTGTTAGTGAGCAGCCGAGGGCTGGCACTACAGACGCGTGTGTGGGTGGCCAGCACCATGCCCAGCTGTCCTTGTATCCCAAAGTGCTGATGTTTACACACCGCACCAGACTATATTGACTTAGGGCAGGGGTCGGCAATAAAAAATCAAGGTAATTTTTTTTCGAATTCGGCAACAACTCAATATTTCAAGAGCCACAATGCACCGTGTGAAAACGAGAAGGTGGTGTCGTCACGAAGCGCCGCATGCGGTGCCGGAGCAGCAGGTTGCCGACGCCTGACCTCGGGGAAGTAACGTCAGACACAAAATGCGGTGGAACTCTGGTCGCTGGGTTCGTTGTGCTAACTACTGCGCCACCACTCCACCCCACATCACAGAATTCCATTTGATACAAATCATAATGTGAACAAAGGCTACCAGAAGCAGCTCGGAATGAATTCAGGATATAATGGCTAGAGTGGCAATATATATATACCCAGCTATTGTTTAACGTACTCTCTGGTTCTATTCGGTAAAAAAAGTAAAACAACAAAAATCACGACGTTTTGGCCACAACACAAGTGGCCTACATCAGGTGAAGGGACCGGACTGTCCAGAGGACAGCGTTGGAGTGAAGACAGCCAAGCCCAGGTCGCGTCCTTTAAGCTGTGTGGGAGGAAACAAAAAACGCCTTGACAAAGCAATTAGCATAAAATGATGTAGTGGACCGGCACAGGGGGGGGGGAGTTTACATGTTGGTAAGAAGCTGCCAAACTTTCACAGCAGCTTATTTCCCTTCACACCAACATTATGTAAACTCCCCCCCCCCGTGCCGGTCCACTACATCATTCTATGTTAATTCCTTTGTCAAGGCGTTTTTTGTTTCCTCCCACACAGCTTAAAGGACGTGACCTGGGCTTGGCTGTCTTCACTCCAACGCTGTCCTCTGGACAGTCTGGTCCCTTCACCTGATGTAGGCCACTTGTGTTGTGGCCGAAACGTCGTGATTTTTGTTGTTTTATTTTTTACCTACGTGACTTTACCGAATAGAACCAAAGAGTATGGATCCTTGCAGTTACGAAAGCTTCAAATCTAGAATCGTTTAACGTGTTAACAATTCACTCACATGGGATTACAGGTGGTAATCATGGCCCCTACTGGCAGACTAATGCCCGTTTGCAGGTCAGGGATAGCTGCCACTAGGGGATACCCTTTTAAAAATGTGTTGCGATGAGATGCAAAGCGTTCTGAAAAGCCTCGACGTAAATGTGGACGGCTCTACCAAAAACGAATCATGACCATTATGATGAACCTAGGCACCGTTTCAACTTTCTCTCACTTGTTCTGTGACCATCACCGATTGCAAAAGTTTCTCCATCACTGACTTGACCCACGTGAGTCTCGGCACATCTCTAGCAGGGCACGCGTTTACTGCGGCACGCAGACTGCATTTCACGTTGCGCCACCACCGCGGGAGAAAAGATACATGACCGTACCTCACCGCACTGATCAGTCAAGAAATGCTAAGTGGGCTTGTGCAGGAAGCGTTGCGGAAAGACTCGGAAGTGGCCGAGACGAAGAATGGAGCTGCAAGCGAGGGGGCGGGATCGATCTTTCTGACCTGCTGCACTTGCGTGCGCCGGGGCAGCTCTGGATGAGGTGCTGCACGGACGGGTGTGAGAAGCCAAAGAACTCCGGCCCGGAGGAGCTCACGGCAGGAACGGATTTCCCTCTGTCCCAGGGAACACGGGTAAAGGACGGCAGATGTGAGACGGGAGGAGGGGGCAGGGGCTCCTTGCCGCGTGACCTGGGAACAGCATGTGCGCGAGCGAGCATTCGTATGTGCGAGTGAATGCATAAATGAGCATGTGAGTGTTCATGAGTGTGTAAGCGAGTGTGTGTGTGAGTGGGGAGTGTAGTGGTTAGCACAATACTAGGTCGATTTCCGCTCACAGCCAACCCTAGTGACGATTATCTGAGCCCGTCCTGGGCCTCCCCTAGGTCGACTAAGCCTCAAATGAGTACCCCGTGCGGTGTGTAGACATCGCCACTGGGAAGACAAAGGTGGCCAGGAGTGTTGCTGGCCACCCACCCTCTCGTGTGCCGTGCCGACCTTCATAGGTGCTACTCACAAACAGCACTTGCCCCAACAGTCTGTTCAGGATATTCGGGGAATCTTTGTTGTGTGTGTGTTCACCGACACACACAAGGGTGGTGAGCGTGCGTGTGATCGTTACCGTGCGGCGAGTGTGGCTCTCATCAGGTTGGCGTAGCACGCCGACGCCGACGACGCCACGATCGGGTTTTGGGGGTCGTCCTCCGGCACTATCTCGAACTAACGCCAGCCCGGCGATGGGGAGGCGGTAGCAGGGGGGGGCACGACCCACACACGTCAGCATGCACGTGCATCCCACACAACAACCACAGCAACCAAAATAACCAATCGCAATATCCTTATTTGTTAAGGCTCCTCAGGGCGCTTTACAAAGTCGCCATCTCTGGGTCACCGGGAGATAACACAAAGCTTACAACGCTAGCTAACGCTGGCTCGCCAGGAGGTGATGGTACAGAAAGTAGCTTCACCTCTGTTTCCATTGCATGGGGATTGAGTGTTCCCTCTTTCACAAGAGTGTGTGGGTTTTCTCCGGAGACTGCGGTTTCCTCCCACACGTACAACAGAGTTGGCCAAAGATCCCATTCTTGGGCCACAACTTATTTCGTGGCGCCGGGTTCTGGCTGCCTTAACGCTTCTCTGTGGTTTCCTGCACCTCTGAATATAATAAAGCTCTGCGGCGCGGAGTTATGAAACTTTACATGTTAACATTGTTGCCTCTCTACCTTTAGAAGCCGGAGTGCACCTCACCTGGGGCCCAAAGCCACCGTCCTTGATCTGGCAGGTGTAGAGGCAGGTGAGCTCACAGTGGCGCAGGCTGCCCGCCGTCCGCGTGCTGCAGAAGCCCACGGGGTAGATGTGGCCCTCGTCGTGGAAGCCCGGCCGGTCTGTGATGATCTAAAAGCACGACGGAGACGCAGGTCCACGACCACGACAAGCCAACCCGCGGCAATGTAACAACTCTACGCAAGGTAACGCTGCACTAAAACACTATGCTGGTATTATATGAGGCTAAGAACGCGATCTAACGCTGCACTAGACCAACACTATGCTGGTATAACACTACGCTAATAACATTCACCAATAATACAATAATACTCTGCTGACACTTTGATAACACTATAGATATAAAAAAACATTACACAAACAACATTCGCCAAAACAGCACTACAGTAACACTACAGCCAGGTCAACAATGGCTGCCCAAAAAAAACATCACATTAAATGTTGTTCTCCACTACATTTGTGTACATTCCATCTCTGTGACTTAAAGATACGAGTGTCACATGACCAACATGACTGGGTGGCAGGGCTGGTGGAATAGTGCTGTCCCCTACTGTCTTTAACGGAGTTCGCTTGAAGAAGAGGAAGCTCTGTCGTATTCGCTTCTGCCGGCCGTTCTTTTAACACTCAGGTTTGCACAGCTCTGCGAGACTTCTGATTGGACTATGCTAGCATAATCAGGGCACAATTGTGGAAAAAGTAATGTCAATGAAGTCAACGTCACTTGTTGAATTGTTCCAATCCGAGTGCATGCAGCTGTAATCAGTTCTACTGCGCAGGTTTTGTCGATTGTGTTGCGTAAGTTTCCGACGTGCTTTTGGGGGTGTGCCGCGTTTAACTCGGCACGATGTCCGACGGTACGCTACACGTGCTGGCAGCTTCTTCGGCTCTGCAGCTCGAAGCACGTGGCACGAAACGTCGGACACCCGTGCCGAGCAACATGCGGCACAGCCAGAAAACAAAACAATGGATGCGTGAGCCACGTGGCCTTGCGAGCGGCCGCACCTCCCCGAGGCTGTAGATGGTCAGGTCTCCGAGCGCGATGGGGAAGATTGGCCGGCCCATTTGGTCGAGCGGGATCGGCTGCACGAGGCGGCGCGTGGGGCCCTCGCCGCCCTTCCTCCGCTTCGAGGCCTTCCCCTTCGAGCCTGAATCATGGCCGCCGCAATGAGAGAGACGCAGAGGGGAGATAGGGTTACCACCCGTCCTGGTTTTCCAAGCATTGTTCTATTTTTGAGGCAGCTGGGATATGTCAGTATTCCCAGGACATTCAAAGCCCCAGTTGTTTGTAAGTTGCACAATAATAATGAACCACCACTCAGGACAATGCATTCACATGTAGCTCTACACTTTTCAGGTCTCGTGGGATTTTCTTCTACCCATGACAATTCACGCTTGTTTTGAAACTCAAGAGTTGGCAAGCCTTCGCCTCGGTCACCACGCAACCGCCGCTCCACCGGCCTCTGTGCCGCCTTCCCGGAGGCCTTCAGGCTCCGTGCAGCCACCAGATTGCATCAAACCTCCCAACCGCCCCAGGGTCATGACACAAAAAATTATTTACAAAATATGCAAGCCACGTCTCCTTCGTATATATCAATCTCTCTACATATGTATGGTAAACTGCTTTCGCATTGTACGTGGCCAACCATGCTCATCAGAGGTGCGGAATAAAAACATTCTTAAACAACCTATAAGCCACACTGCCTCCTTCGAGTGCATAATTTCAGCAGCAATGGTTCAACACAAGCAACATTCTGGACGGTTTCAACGTTCAGTGCCTCCCCAGCAGTCAGGCTCACTTAAACCAACGCTGATGTTTATAGGGAAGTAAACTCTCTCCTAGATATAGGTCTTAGTTTGATGCAAGACTCTATGATACATAACACGAAATAATGACAATGCGTATAATGATTTAGAATCCTCAAGGTCCGTTACCAGACAGCTCGCTGAAAATTAGACCACGACGGGGTTAGGCTATGATTTCTTACTATGGGGCCAAACAGGACTTTCAATTACCTCTGGTGGCTAACCACACATTAACAAACACACCTCACTCAGTCCTTGCAGTGGCAACCAGGACTGAGTGCGGAACGAACTTTACAAACACTGAGTTGTTGCCAGGTCTGAAAATATTCCTGTCCAGCACTCGATAAGACACTGGCAGCATTGGATAAACATCACTTGTGGGCCCTTTAGAAAAGGGGTGGGTCTCATGTGGCCACGGGCCGTGTAAAACAAGGCCGCGGGCCGTATCCATCCATTTCCTCGGCACGAGGTGTTTCGGGGTGGATCGGTGATGCAGTAGATTTCTGTTCTGCGAAACCTGGCGACCTAATTTCGATTCCTGGTCACACCTGACATCAGTGCAAAGTGATATCTCAACTGGTCGTGTGTCAATCACCCCACTTCGCCGACACACCCCGACCAGCGTGGTGAAGTACCATCACACAACCCCGATGACACACGTGGCTTGGGAGGCAGTGGATTAATCTTGGATGAGGAGCCGAGTGGACGCTCACCCTTCTCGTCATCTTCCCTGCTCCTCTCCTTAGTCCGCTCCTTCTTTGCCCGCTTGGGTTTCTTCGCAGGGGGGTCATCCAGCGCCGGGATGATGGCTGCCGTCGTAGCGACGCTTGGGGGAAGCCCGACGGTCGTGGGGGGCGAGTGAGCAGATGGGGGGGCTGCTGCCCCGGGGCCCCCCACTGTGACCCCAGTGGGGGATGCCGAGGCTGCGGGGTCGGTGCCCTCATACAGAGCCTGGTACTGCAGGAAGCGCTTCAGCAGCACCCTAAACTCACAAAGACAAAGATCCCCCAGGTAGCTGTGGGTTAAAGTGCTGTTAGCGTGCAACTATTAAGGCTGACACAGGAAATACCGGGTGGGTGGCCTGCACCATGCCTGGCGGCCTTTGTCTCCAAATTCTGTTTTACACATCGAACAAGGTTTTACACCCTGAACCTTATTTAAGGCAAAGTCGACCAAGGAGAGGTCCAGAACTGGTTCAGATATTAGTCACCGATGTTGGCCATGAGCTGCAATTTAACACTGCACCAACACTCCCACTGCGCCACTGTGTGTTTGGTTTGCTTCGCTTGACTAAATGTACTTTTAACATCACACATCTCTTAATTTATTCTGAGTGTAAGAATCAATTTCAGTCGATGAATAATTGTGACTCGCTGCCTTAGAGCGGTGGCAGAGCGAGCGGCTTGCAGTAGGAAGGTAATCAAGTTCAATGCCTCGTTGGGGAGTTTACTGGGCTCATCATCTCTCCAGGATCGATAAGTACCACCTTGTGGAGAAACCAACAGTGACTTTTGTATGGAAAGACTCGCCCCCACCATAGGAATGTGTAATTTCCACCACTGGCTCAGGGCTGTAAACGGGAGACAAGCACAAATGGCTCAATGCTCATATGATCTGAAAATCATGATTTGAAAACTTTAGTATCCTTCCCTGCAAAACTGCACGGTAATGTGCGAGGTTTACCCGCATGCAAAGTCTACGTGTGGGGTAATGTGTGGGGTAATGTGCGAGGTTTACCTGCATGCAAAGTCTATGTGTGGGGTAATGTGCAGGGTAATGTGTGGGGTAATGTGTGGGGTAATGTGCAAGGTTTACCCGCTTGCAAAGCCTACGTGTGGGGTAATGTGTGGGGTAATGTGCGAGGTTTGCCCGCATGCAAAGTTTACGTGTGGGGTAATGTGTGGGGTAATGTGTGGGGTAATGTGCGAGGTTTACCCGCATGCAAAGTGTGGGGGAAAGGCAGCGCTGTCTGGTAGGGAGCAATAATTGCTGATTTGTGTAATCCCAATTGAGTAATTTGCGGCTAAGATTTTATAATTTAGCAAATTTGGACCAGGATGCCGCCACACAATGGCTGACTCGTCTACAATGGTGTCCCAGGATCTTGAACGTCGACGTTTCGTAAATGGTGAATAAACACCACGGTAATAACCAGGGTGGCCTGCTGGATTTGAACAGTGAACCTCTGCAACGTGCGGCGAACACGTTGCGGCTGAAACTCGCTCATGCAGCTGTTGCCCACGTGTGTGTCTGGGCCGATCAGCTGACGCCGAGTGGCGTGTGTGTGGGCACGAGGGGCACCTCCTCTGCTCCTTGGCTCCAGCGAGGCATCCCTCCACCCGAGCCAGTTCGTCACACAGCGCCGCGTTCTCCTACACAAGCGCACAGACAACAAAGATCGCCCCATGTAGTGCCCATAAGCCATTGGTGCCAGTACTGTCAAAGAGCGCCTATGAAGGCCGGCACAGTAGACGTGGTGGTGTTGCGGCCAGCGCCACGCTCAGCTGCCTTTGTCTTCCGATGCTGATGTTTACACACTGCACCAGATTTTATGAGATTGGATCTGGGACTAGTTTAGATATTCGTCACTGGTGATGGTCGGAAATTGAACTTGGGTGCAAACCACTACACTACCGCCTCCCCACACAAACATACACACAAACATACACACAAACATACACACCGCTCCTCTCCACTTGCCCTGACACACAGCGGGTACACAACATGAGCTAACCTTACTCCCACCCCACCCCCCGCGTGAATTAAACATACCCAACGTGTCTGTAAAGTGAGTTAAGATATTGGTCGAACACCGATCCGGTGGCTGGCGCCGGCATTCGTTAATGCCGGGCCAAGCAACTCACGAAGATGGTGGTGCGCACGAGGCGGCGTAGGCGCTGGTACTTGATGCGGTAGCGCTCGCTCACGGCGTTCCGTCGCGCCAGCCGGCGCGCCTTGCTGCGCTGAGACGCCGCCGCGCCGGCCCCCAGCCCCGCGCCCCCCCCGCCGCCCCCCCCCGGCGGGGCCCTCGCGCCGCCCAGGGGGGGCGGCCCGCCCAGGCCTCGGCCGGGAGACAGCGCCGTGCGAGGAGAGGACGACGAGACCGCCACGGCGCCGGCGCCGCCGGTCACGCACGCCGACGCGGAGGCCGACGGGGACGGCGCCCCGCGAGGGTTGGGTGCCGGCAAGGCTTGGGCCAGGCGGGCCGGCGCCGTGGAGGGGGACGAGGTGTGGAGCGCCGGCAGGGCAAACGCCCTGCCGGCGCACGTGGCGGCGGTGGCGGAGTAGCAGTGCAGGAGCTGCTGCTGCCGCTCGGCTGGCGTCTGGGGTGGTTGCACATTCACGCCAGCAGCATTACCCACTCCCGTGAAGTGCGAAGTGGTTGTTACCCGCAGCAGCCTATCAAAAGGCTGCTTAAAACCCAGCCCTCCCACCCACCCACGCCCCCTTACTGACTCCTCCCCCCTCCCTTAACCTGTATATAATCCCTGTTGTCTCTGAACTGTGCTCCTGACACAGATATTCTGCGTTGACTTTTACACCTGAAGACGGAAGCTTGTGTTGCCTCCGAAACGTCGTGATTTAATTTTCTTTTATTTTGTTTTATTTTATCTACGTGACTTTACCGAATAAAACCAAAGAGTATGGTTGAAATGCGTCACGTGACCGCGAGCAAGCAGCTAACCAGGTGATGTTGGGCCGTAATAAGGCGCTGTGGGCAGCTGATCTGCCACCACGCTCACGGGCCGACGGAGGTGGGGGCTGAGGGGGACCCCCCCCAACACTTCCTAAGACCCCTTAAGATAACACCTTGCAAATAATCCTAACAGTTCTTTCAGTGATTAATAAGTCATAGCTCTTAGAAGTTAATGTAAATATCACAACTAAAGTTTAAATACATTTTCATTCATTCACATTAAAGTTACATCGCGGGATCGTCAAAAAAGGTATGTAGAGTGAAAGTTTTAAGTGAAAGCCGCGTAAAGCCGCTCTTATTCGACTTATTGAAGTCCTCAAGTACAGCAAAGCCGTTGGCGTTCTTTTTACAGTACTCTACAATAACACTTTTCAATAATACTTTTGGCGGTAAAACACACGTGCACTACACACACATCTATTACGTACGGACATATACACACGGTTCTCATTACATTAGTACTGTAGTTTTTTTGGTGCTTAAATCCACTGCTGGATGAAGGCCCACCACACGCTGTGCGAGTGGATCGTAAGGATTTACTTGACCAGTCTGTTGGGGGCCGCCGTAGGCTGTGGTTGTTGGGGGGTGCCGCAGGCGCCCCTGAACAACCTATGGGGCCCCCCAACAACCTAGTTATAATATAAATGAGTAATAATTACTGAATTGGGATTACACACAGTGGCAATCATTGCCCGCTACTGTGAAAACTTGGCAAAACCTTCCTGAAACAGCTAAAAAGGTGTAACGATAACAAGATAGCAGTGCTGGTTTCATGCAGCGGTTCTCACCAGCAGCGCAAAGACCCCGTTCCTGTTCTCGATCCGCTTGAACCTTCGACTTCCCTTTTGTGTCTGGAATTTGATGACATGCGAAGACAGGGGGTGCTCACCAAGCATGGCGGGCAGCAGGAAACAAAGACTCCTTGTCCACAAGCACATCTGAGCCACACTAGCGCCGGGCCCTCAGTGAACGGGTGGGTGTTTTTCCACTATTTTCCAAACTGAGCCAGAACCAAACCGTGTGGGAAACAATGGAAACTCTGGCCTCACCGTGTGGTTTGGGAAACAAGCTGGGCCAGGCGCGGGGTCAATGACACAGTCATTGCATGTGACGTCAAGCAGGACGCTGTGAAGACGCAGTGTCACTACAGCGTCATCTAAATGCGACTCGATTAGTTCAATGTACGCGGCGTTATCGGCACGGTTTGGGTTCTGCAGTGGAAAAAATAACCTGGCGCATCCCGAGCTGCGCAGGGCTGGCTTGGCACAGCCCTGGCACGGCTCGGTTGTGCAGGGGAAAAGAGGTCAAAGATGTACGACGGCAATAATCACCATTTCCAAAACCACCATCCGTGTTCCTCACCTCTCTATACATCACTGCCTCCAGGCTTGACTTTGAGCTGTAGCAATGAGGGTGAAACAAAGAGTCGAATTAACAGGCATACGTTTTTATTCTAGACGGCCAGACAGATAGAGACATTTGTGTGGTCGTGCCATGTTGGCTGAACCAGCACTGCTGTGTGGCTGTGCTGTGATGCATCGGTGTGGTGAGACCTGGACTGCACAAGGCCGGCCTCCAGCACGCGCTGCTTGATTTCCTTGATGTGCAGAGGCTTCCCGGCCTCTTCCAGCACCAGCTGTACAAACAAAGACAAAGATGCCTCCTGTAGCCTTAAAAGACTGTTGGGGCAAGTGCTGTTTGCATGTAGCACCTATGAAGGTTAAAAAGGTTCACGAGGGGGTGGGTGGTCAGCACCATCCCCGACCGCCTTTGTCTTCCCTGTGGCGATGTTTACACATCACACCACGTACTCATTTGAGGCTGAGTCGATATAGGGGAAACCCAGGACAGTTCAAACATTCGTCACTGGAGTTGGCCTTGAGTGGGAATCGAATCTGGGTCGCCAAGTTCTTAGCGCAGTGCACACACACACACACACGTAGACACACAAGTGTAAAGTGTGTTGAACAAACACTTTACACGAACATCAAAGTAAGTCTCCAAAAAATAACGTCAATTGCGGTCCAATACACGTGAGGCTGAGCTTCCACGCTCAGGGTGTGAAGTGTTCTTCTTGGATATTTCAGGATGCATAGCAGCTCACAGGTCTATGTTAAGATTAACAAAACCGATAAGTATTACTTACACAACCCATCACACGCATTGCCTTCTGGGAGGGCATTTTTTTCAACAGCATTGACTCAAGAACAGCAAACTCTGGAGTGGTTTTGAGTTTTTCTGATTAGATACTGTATGTCGAAACCGGAATATGAAAGAGACGAATTGTCTGCATATTTAGTTGCTCATATTCACCACAATGATGCTAACAGTTACTTTGAATTATGTGAGGATAAGTTCGGCCAGGAGATGGTTGACACGTGGCAGCAGATTGTGGCTTCCATGCCTTTGTTGTGTTGCTGGGATTCCCAGCAGCTGGACTGTTTCCACGGAGATGGGTGAAATGGAGGCCGTCCGAGAGGTGTCACACAGACGAGTGCTGCTCGCTCACCTGTGCCGCATCCAGCCACGTCATGTTGGTCTTCTCGGGCGGATCATTTGGAGAGTCCCTGCCATTATCGTACCACACAAAGGGCGGTCTGATTAGCCAGGTTATGTGTTGCCTTACGGGTTGAGCGTAGGCGAAGCGAGACAGGTGTGGCCAGGTGCCTGTGATCCAGGCAGGGTGTCTGTGAGCCAGGCTAGGTGTCTGTGAGCCAAGCCGGGTGTCTGTAAGCCAGCTTGTGACCCCCTCTCACATACCCGTCGGCGTGCTCGTGTGAGGCAGCCATGCCGGCCACGCTGTCAAGGCTGGGGAAGAGGGAGAGGCCCCCTGGTAGGTCGGCGTCCACCCCTGGCTCCAGCACGGCGAGCAGTGGGGGGGCGGCACTTGCCACCTCAGCCAGCGGAGACAGCGGGCTGCTGGGAGAGTGGCTGCCCATGGAAGCCTGCAGACAAGAGACCAGGGACCAAGGTACGTATTGACTGACAACATCGTAGCAATGTCTTACATTTGGTTCAAGACAATATTGTTTCATGACTCCAAGTAAATATGAGTGCCTACAATGGGCGTCGGAAAGTTACGATACATTTTAAGAGCGGTCCTGATGGCTCACAATTCGACCGTGACCAATAACATTTCATAATCAATTACATTAATAATCAATAAAGTCAATAGCATTAACATTATTGACATTACACACCGGCTGAAGTGCACTGAATAATGACTTCATGGTTACCACGTTGTATGAGTGTCATCTTCCTGGAAGGTGATTGGCTGGTGCAGTGGGACTGAAGAAGTGACACATTGAGCAGCACAGTGGGTATATCCCTTTGGCTGGACTGCAGCAGGGCACTGGAAAGATTGAGATGAGAATGGCGCAAGGCGCTGTGAATTTCAGAGATGATGATGACGATAAATTGAAGTCCCTCATTCTCATGCACAGTGGCCATGTAGACGCATGCACGGGTGTGAGGAAGGCAGCCCTCACCATCTGCATCATGGATGCTCGTGTCTGCTCCTTGCCGTGAATCATGGGCGACTTGCGCACCGGCTCCGTCTCAAACTCCAGCGAGCTGTGCATCGTCCTCTCGGCTCCACCACCTCCACCGCCCGTCAACGGGGTTCCCGGGGTCCCTCAGGGTCCCCTCGGAGCCTGGAGCGAGGTACTTGGAACCTGAGAACACAAGAATGGACGGTGACAAGGCCGAGTGGTAGTGTATTTGCCGCCCGTCGCCGAGGTTTGCGGTTCGAGGCCAGAGGCCACCTTGGTTAATACGGCAGGTGTAGTAATCATAATACTAAGCGTCGTCTGTTCTGCAGCGTCCGTTAAAGATAACGTGACATGTATTCAAGTGGGCCATGTGTCAATGTACGTGTCATTTCACCTGTGTCCCCTACTGGATTACTATACCCGTCTGCGTAACGTAGCGCCTTCACGATAGCCTTGCGCTACGAGGATGGCGCAAATACAAAATTACCCAATGACTATTTGAGGGAAAGAGGGGTCAAGAGCCATTCACATTGACACAATGCTTCCTGAGAACCTTTACGGTGGGCATTGCAACAACATGATAGACGTGGAAGAATAGAAGTACTGTACAGTACAAACGTGTTTTGCTGGACTGCCCTCTACTGATCACCACCTAGCCCCGCAAGCCCTACCACTACCTGTTTGTAAACTGACATTCAAGCCCTGTTCAGATGTGCAGCCAATTCCTTTAAACGTGACATGTGTGCGGAAACTGGGGCACAAGAAAAAAACACCCACCACGCACAATAAGGGGTGAACACTCAGAGCTCTACACAGACGGATCCAAGAATCCATTGCTGTACTGTCCTCTCCTAATTGCCTCTGAGAAGGCAGAGGTAGTCAGGAGACCCTAGAGAGGGGATTAAAGGACAGGGGTTGGGATAGGGGAGCAGAGAGCCCAGTACTGCAATGGAGACGGGGGTAGCAGGAGAGAGGGGATTGGGAACCCGAGACTCTGGGCTAAGAAAGGGGATAAGGCACAAAGGTCTTGGGAGAGAGGGGTCAATGCCACGAGGTGAGGGTAAGGAAACTCCCTGAAATGGGATAGGAAATGACCGGGGTCCTAGGAGAGAGGGGACCCCGAGTCGGTATGAGAGGAGCAACATGGATCCTGATTCGAGAAAGGGGATGGGAAAGCAGAGAGACTCCGAGAGAATGTAACTTGAGGGGGGGGGGGGGGGGGGGGGACTCCCAGTGGAGAGGGAACCGATGACCTAGGGACGAGGGAGGAGAGAGGGGACCAGGGACCACAATCCAACCCAGATCACCTCCCGAGTCGCCTCGACCCGCGTCTCTCGGCCTCGCGAAACACCTCGCTCGCTCTCACTCTCTCTGCTTGCAGACGGGGGAGGGTCGCCTTGATTTACCATCGATTGTTTAGTCGTCGAGCGTCAAACTTGATCGAACTTTACTCCATTAACGATTCGGACGACTCCCACCACCACCACCAGCAGCACCACCAGCACTACCACCACCAGCAGCAGCACCACCACCAGCAGCACCACCACCACCAGCACCACCACTACCACCACCAGCAGCACCGCCACCAGCAGCACCACCACCAGCAGCAGCAGCAGCACCACCAGCAGCACCACCAGGACCACCAGCCCCACCACCACCAGCACCACCACCACCAGCAGCACCACCACCACCAGCACCACCACCAGCAGCACCACCACCACCAGCAGCACCACCAGCAGCACCACCACCAACAGCACCACCACTACCACCAGCACCACCACCACCAGCACCACCACCAGCACCACCACCACCAGCACCACCAGCAGCTGCTGCAGCTACAGCGAGGAACGAACGCGGCCGGCGCAGCGAGTGACGCGGCGTCGCGTCACCGCTACGGCGCCTCGGCGGCTCTCGCGGGGACTTATTTCATTATTAAAGTGGCGTTTTACTTTCCAGCGCAGCGACTCCGTAGAGTTCACGAAGTGAACAATTCCTCACCCCCTCCTCCTCCCTCGGTGTTGCCAATTAAAGTGCGAACAAAGCTAAAGGAGGGAATATTATCTAGTTGGCCTTACCTAGTAAGATAAAATAAACTTTTGATTTAAAGCTTTCGTGACTGCCGTGATTCATATTCTTGGTTCTTTCGGTAAAGTCACGTTGAAGGAAAACAATAAAATATATATAAAACAATAAACTTCTCACGACGTTTCGACTGCAACACAAGCAGTCATCATCAGGTGTGAAAACCAACGGCAAGAACATTTGAAAGAAGTGGCGGTTCGTTGCTATTTATTTATTTTTAAACGTCAGCACCACGGATAGCGATTTGACAGTTTGTTTAGATGGACGAGTCCATCTATGTTCGGAAAAGAGGAGGGGGGAGACGAAAAATTAATGTATGCTGTCTGAAAGCCACCGTAAGCGTGAACAATCAATTAAGACCCGAAATGTTTTATCAAACCCTTCCAATGATTGCTAAGCCAGAATCCATCTTCTCGGTTGAAATTGTCTCTGTGCTTGTATATGTGGATAGCCTCATGAACTAATCTCTCATGGTAGCCAGATGGCTTACAAAGAACCTCTCTCTTGGAGAAGTCAATGTCATGTGAGCCTACTGAATTATAACAGTGATCTGCCACGGCCGAGGTGTTGGTCCTACCGTGTTTAAGGTCTGCTTTGTGTTCACGGATGCGGTCCGAGACACGGATTTTATGTAATGCGATCTGGTTCCGTCTGTAAAAGATGTGATTCCGGACATACAGTACCCTGGTGTCTACAAACTAAGTTGCCTCTGTGGTAGTAGTTACACGTGGCCGGCTTTCGGGGACCAATATCATCCATAAGGGGCCGTCCATAAATGACGTCACGCACCTAGGCGGGGGGGTCAGACATTTGTGACGATGTGTGACGAGGGGGGGGGGGGTTGAGAAATGTGACGTCACATCAAAGTGCGCAACTTTAAATAAATATAGACAACACGTTTTACTTAATTAAATAGACTTTTTAATAAATGTTTTCTCCTACATCAGAGTGCAGCGCCATATTAAATATGGACTACAATGACAATAGTTTAAAGCGATTTGAAGCATGTTTTATTTTTTTTGGGGGGGGGCAGAGCTTTGTGACGTCATATTTGAGGGGGGGGGGTCTGACTTTTTGTGACGCCGTGTGACGAGGGGGGTGGTCAAAAATCGCGTGACGTCATTTATGGACGGCCTCTAAGAGGTTTTTATTGGGGTTAGATCTCGTAAATGTGTCGTTAAACCCGCCACCACCCGATACAGCCAATTGTTAAGGTTTGTCACGTAGACATAACATGCTAATTCGTTACTAGTACAGTAAAGTGATTTGTTTACCTTGCGTGTTTTTGTAGTGTTTGTTGTGTTGTTGTAACGTTGTTGTAACGTTGTAACGTAAAATCTGTGAAAAAGAGCTTCAAAGCTTATCGGATTCCTCTGGTAGAAATTATTCTGATTGCAATCGGCCTTGGGTCAGGTTGAGGGATCAACTTATAGTTGATCCATTTACAGATACAAATAATGAGATGTGGAAAACGCTATTTAATTGCAGAGCCTTTACACGCCGACGAATAATCTTCATCCAGCACTGGACAGATCATGGCTGACGACTCATCGTCACTACACGCGGTGCCATAGTTCCAACCAAAAGAAAACTCAAACACATTTGTCAATAACAGTGTGGCCTTAAAAGGAAAGTATCAGGTGACGTTTCGGGCAATGGGCCTTTTGCAGCCACATGAATGTATTAATTTTTCCAAACTATTAAAAGGGCAATCGTGGAGGGATCTGAATCAACTTCAGTTCCCACAGACTCCATCAAACAACTCCAAACACAGCCATTCACGAGCTTCAAGTATAAAGTTGTATTTTTTGCATAGTAAACACACGACGACACCATGAACAGAACGCACAAGTCTATACTTCGCAATATAATTCCAAATGTGCTATGGGCAGCATGTTATGGGGTGGAGTATCCACTTGGAATTTTCACAGTGAGCAGTGCATCACCCAGTTCAAGAGAATGGCTTAAAAAAATTTGCTCGGCATACTTCCAAGATCCCTTTAAGAACCTTGTATCCACACACACGAGGAGGCACCCTTTTCTTACACACTGCTCCTGGGAAATGATTGTTGCATGGCAGATTTATTTTACAATTTCCATAGCAGGAATTCAGCCAATATTTTTTTGCAAATGGGACTGTGTAAATCATTGGTTAATGGGGCTGAGATTATCAACTTGCTACAGCTGAGAAATCAGTTTAATTCTAGGTGGCTGAAATCTTGGATTTGAACCCAGGTTCTTGGGGTTGCTGGCTCAGTGCTGACCTCTGAGCCATCCGGCCACCGCAACCATTTAATGATTATGTTTAACTGTGCTGACTGGGTCTTGTGGGGGACTCATCCTCATTACACCAGACAACTGGGTAGAATGTAACATTCTGCACCCTACTACCGATGCCACGCCCTGGCCTCCAAGTCACCCGACCACCTGGCAAGAGTTCACAACTTGACCATGCAGGCAGTACGATGTTTTAGTCACGGTGGCCGAGCGCAGGCCCAAAGGTCGAAAACTCCACGCGTCCCACAACTGATAGCACATGTCCACTTATGCTGAGGACACTGTGGGGGGGGCCCTACTGGGAGGTCTCCTCCTGTTCCTCCGCCTCAGGGAGCTGGATGCCCAGCTTCTTGAGGCTCTGCATGAAGAGCTTCGGGGGGCGGCACTGAACCACAAGGGGGTCTCTGCCATGGCCCAGGCCCGGCAGCACCAGGCGGCATGCGTGGAGGTGCAGGGGCACGCGGCGCGCGGCTCCTGCCGCCGGCCGCTCCTGCCCACTTCTCCTGCGACACACGGAGAGGAGACGGAGGGAGATGGGCGGTGAGGAAGGGGTCAGTAAGAATAGATAACCATCTTAATAATAATTATTAATAATAATTATTAATAATAATTATTATTATTCCCATTCTACGTGACTTTACCGAAAGAACCCAGAAGATGAAACCCTGCAGTCACGAAAGCTTTAAATCGAAATAGATATCCAATTGCTGAATTTGGTTGCGCGAATTGTTCTTCAACTTACCTGTGGGCTGAAAGATAATCGGAATATTAAACGTTTGGACAAGTGGCACTTGAATTTGCTTTCCTATGTTGGGTGGTGGAGGGTTTCACGATAAAAACAAACGACTTGATTCTGGAATCAATTCGCAGCCCTTGAATGGTGACCGACGATCGAATCTGTGAGGTGGTGAATCAAGAGGGGATCCTCACGCGAGTCCGAGCTTGCGCAGAAGTGCTGGCGACAGCCGCTGCGGCACGAGTCCCTGGCCTTGGCGCCTTGGCGAGTACTTGTGGTCTCCTAGCGCTGGGGTGCCGAGCCCGAGCGCCAGGTGCACGCGTAGCTGGTGCTTGTGTCCCGTGAGAGGCCTCAGCTCCACCAGCGCACTGCGGCCTTCCGCACCCTCCGCCAACACGCGGTACTGCGTCACGGCCGTCCGGGCTCCCCGTGGCAGTCGCCCTGAGAGACGCACACACACGGGTACAGGCGGAGTGATGCACGCGCGCACACATATACACATGGGTACAGGGGGTGAAAAACATAAAGATACACATGGGTACAGGCGGCGAGATCTGTAAATCTTCCCAGGAAATTAAATGCCCCGGTTTCTGTGAGTTATGTAATAAAACACCACTGAAGACAATGCATTTACATGTAGTTATCCCTTCTTCTGGTAGTTTTACATTTCTATTTGCATGTGTCCTGGGTTTTTTGTACCTCAGCGGGGACAGCCCTAGATAATATGGCTAGTTTCCGAACGTTCCCCACCCGTGTCGTTACATAACGAATGACAAAAAGAGAGAAGACCAGTACGCACTTTTCACGAGGGCATTGCTGGCATCGACGTAGTGGAACCTCGGCATGACGGCCATGCGGTAGGTGACACCGTCGGGCCCCTCGTGCTTGCGCTCGCCCACGGGCAGGTCTACGACGCCCCGGGCGGGCTGCGGCACCCCCACCGTTACGGCCCAGTAAGTGCGCTCGGCGCGCCGCTCCCTGAGCAACGAGGCCACGGCGTCAGCTGCCTCGGCGTTCCGGGCCAACACCAGCGCTCCCGTCGTGTCGCGGTCCAGCCGGTGGCACAGGTGGAGTTTTGATGCGGTGGCGTCGTCGCCGGCCGTGGTGTTTTTGCGGTGGCGACGGCGAGAGGGGTGACCATCTAACAACTGCTCCAGCACGGGTAGCACGGCTGCCACATTGTTGCGGCCGACCCCGGGACCTCCGTGCACGGGGATGCCATACGGTTTGTTGACAACGATCAGCTCCCGCTGAGGGGTGGCGGCGTGAGAGGTTCATCGTTAAAGGTGACCAGCCGGTCAATGGCGATTCAATGAACAGATTTGAAAACAAATAATTGCATCATTGCATTTTCATTCACTTGCAGAGGGAAATATATACACAACAATGAAAGATTAGGAACAGAATGATAACAAAGCAGAGAACGTGGCACAACAATCAGGGCATGGGCAGGACACGTTGCTGGAAAGGATGGCCGAAGAATAAAGACAATGGCGACCAAGGAATAGGAATGGATATGAGAGGACGTTCACCAAGGAGATGGAGCAATGAAATCAGGTCATGTGCAAGCAATGGCGGAGCCAGGATTTTCAGGTAGGGGGGGCAACCCCTCCAGCAATGAAAAATGATCGAGGAGTTGTTAGTAAGGACTTGTCTCTTGCTTTTTATTCGACCCGTGTGCGTCGATGGCACAGCCATCGATCGAGGGTCGAATTCGAACCGTGTGTGATCGGCATCGCGCTGGCTGAAGGTATTCCTTCAGGGAAGTCGTGTACTGTATAAGCAATTGCGCATAATTTTGTGAGTCACTTATAACTGCTTTTCCGTTACTTATTGCCAATTATGGACTCAGACTATTGTCCTATCATCTCATTGAGTCCCTGGCACGTAATAATATGCTACACAGTGGAAGTGGGGGTCGCAAAATGCCGATCGAAATCCCTCATTTCGATCGGATCATTGGGGGGGCATGTGCCACCCCACCCCCACCCCCCCCCCACTGGCTCCGCCAGTGTGTGCAAGTGCTAGGCAGATCATTCGATTTTAGGAAAATTTGGGAGTCCTTCATTCTGCAGTGGACTGATCATGACTGATGTTACAAATGCATCGCTACATAAAAGTAATGCAATACAGTAATTATAACATTTGATGGCATAACTACACGTAATATAAAGCCAAGAACATTAACAAATTAGCAAATAAATAAGGTGTTCAAATATGTTATAGACCTGAGCACTGGGATAGCAACTGGTCTCGGAAGTAAATTGTACAATCCTGAAATGCACAATGGTGAAATATAACAGAAAAACTCGAAAATAATTCATGACCATTAAATAATTTATGCCCATTTCAACTTCTCGGTTATATTGACAGACCACGGGGAAGTAACTTAAGTGCTAAACCGTGTTCTCTCGTCACGGTGCACTTTGGCCCCTAGTCAACATGCTCCCGACACACAACTAATGGTGGAGCACTCTGGCCAAAATACGAACCAACACACCTCAGAACATCCCATTTGTCTACTTGTCACAGCTGCACATCTCTGAGAGCACTCTCAGGTTAACGAACAGACAGCAAAGTCCTTCAGGTGCCCTGCATCAACATCACAACTGTCGAGTGTGCCTTTGCTAAATGATACCAAGGTTAAAAGGACGGACTGCAAGACCATCGCCGCATCGACAAGCTTGGATCAATTACAGATCAGACAAATTAGTTGCAGTTCAAAAATTAGCTATGAACAATCAGTCGTGTGCATTGTATAAATATACAGATGAATAATTCATACATATTTTGGGTATTTCATCTTGTGTTGAATACAGGCTCAAAGGCCCAACACATCAAGTGGCAAGCAATGACCAGAAGGTGTCATTGATGGATAATTAACACGTCTCTTGAAATGAGCAAGGTTGTAAAAACATGGGAGAAAGACGATGGAAGGGAATTCCAATGTGGTGCAGTGCGAGGAAAGAAGCAGAAAGAGAAGTGTTTTGTCGTTCAGTATGGTGGTTGAACAGCGTCTATGAGAGAAACAGCCTGTCTGGTAGACAGTCCTCAATATGGGTGAAGGAATCAACGAAGGAAGTTAATGGGAACAGTAACTATGGTAGTAGCAACAGCAGAGTGATAAGGAGATGACAGACCACCGATGAACGAGTGTATGCTTTTTTGTACAGTAGATTTGGTTTGTTATTGTGTTTATAGATCAGTGGTTTGTTGGTTCATATGTAAAAAAATAGCGTATGTATTGAGATGTAATGACACACGAAGCACAGCAAAAATATCAAGTAATTACGACAATGATGAAAGAGGTGGTGAAGAAGCAGATGCCATTGACCCTCACCCACCTGCTGGTGGATCACATTCTTGAGCAGTGCTTTTGCCAGCACCGTGGGATGTACGTGCTGCAGTAAGGTCGTCTGCTTCTTCAGGTGCTGCGCCTGCCTCTTCACGGGATCATCGGGGACTGCAGCCTGTTCAGCAATGAGGAGGGCGGGAGGAAATAGCAGGGAAAGTACACATTGACATGATGTGCATCCGCTCAAGGCGAGGCTGTCGGGTAGTCTTCTTGTTAGTGATCTACCATAATCTGCTGTTGTTGTTAGAGTTGAAGTCAGGAGGACAGTGGTGTAGCTAGAGTATACAGGCAGTGCAACTGCACTGGGCCCACGGACCAGGAGGAGGTCCACCACAGTGAGGAGGTCCACCGCAGGTGCCAGATGAATTGCTACATGAAAGGGTGGTGCTTTGGGAGGCCTTCATTTAACAGTGGATTGATCGAGGGTGATGATGACTGTACAAGTCATATTAGCGTCTATCCAATAGTTAATTAAGCCAATTTATCGACGAAAACATTGTGATGGACGGTTGTTTTGCAGCCGGTTATTAATTCCTCTTTAATTATAACCCTTTAGCTATTCTATCATAGAGAGACACAAACAGTGAAATGGAAACCTGATGCTTGGTGCGACTCCGGCTGCCACGAGCTGGCTTTGCATCTCCCCGAGACCTCATCCTCTCCAGGAGTTCCGCTGCCGTGAGCCTCCCCTCTCCACCTCCACCCTCTGGGCGTTGTCGAGTGCCGCCCGCCGCTCCTGCTGAACCCTGGGCCCGCGAGGTCTCGCGTGTCCTGTAGCGGGAGGTCGCCGCTTGCGACGCGAACGGGGCCCATTGGCCCAGGGCAGGAGCAGCCCTCCTCACTGGCCATGCTGATGGAGGGTCAAAGGAGACGTCACATTTAAACAAACAAGCAGAAAAAATGCCTCCTCCACGTACCTGTCCCTCCATATATATGTGCATCCAGAAGGCCACGATCCTGATGGGATGTGTTAAAAAATATATTTTATTCTTTTACGTGACAGGTTCCAGTGTGTGAGGCGTGTTATTGTCTGTTCATTTTGCTACTTCTATTCTCCAGGACGATGCAAATTATCATCTTGCATTACATTTATAAATGGTAGAGCATTATTATCGAAGTGGAGTGATGGGATTGGTTCACCTGCACGAGGTGAATGGCAGCAAAACTTGACCCTGAGACACCACGAAAGGCATTGGTGCAGAGATCTAACTCTGGAGATCCCGCTCACTGGTGGAGGATAACCTTTGAACTTACTGAGGGCCAACATTGTACTTTTAAATAGCAACTTTGGCAGACCACAGAATAAACACAGTACGGAAACGTGTAAGTGATGAACAGAATAGTGCACATCGGGAAAGTATGAGAGTTATACAACGCACACACATGGCTTTGTGCATTCACAGGTTTTCTGGTGTAGTTTGAGACAACACAAAGATTAGGACGAACACCTCCGTCACTTCTGACGAAGGGTCCCATTTTTTGTATTCATATATATTAACCTGGAAAACCTCCCGTGAGATGGAACATCTCGTTTTGTAAGATTTATCCCGCTTCTACGAAGCAATGACATGCAATGACACGTGTGTGTGCGTGCACAGGCACGCACACACACGTGCTGAACTTACAAAGCACACGGTGCGCGTGCATCACACCCAGCCAAACAACACACGAACGCGCACAGCCGTCGCCCGAAACGTCGCCTATTACACATAGTATAAGCCATTATACAGCCGCGGTGTCATTGGTGAATGCGTTGGGGGTTTTTTTTGCCGTTGTGCCACTGCAAATGAAGGCAGCTTCATTCACCACGATGGGTGACCTCGGCTCGTCCACTTCGGCTACTGCGGGGGGCCTTAGCACTCACCGAATCCCGGGCCGACACCGCTCGTTAGAAGGCCGCAGGTCCAACAGCCCGCCCGGCGGAGCAGAGCCATGGGAGCCGGGGTCGAACTCAGGTGACAGGAGCCGTGGAGAGGGAGGGAGACACGGGAGTTGGGGTCGAACTCAGGTTGCAGGAGTCGAACGAGGAGACCCCCGGGGGTCTGTGGAGACGAGGCCCGCAGACGCGGCCTGTGCAGCCCTCGGCCTTTCCTGGTCACCTGCGCCGGGGAGAACGCGACCCTGGCCGGTAGGGGGCGCTACCCCGCGCGGGTCCGGTGATTACGGAAATGTGCTGTTGAGCATTACTGTGATTTTTATTAAAAATATTTCACCTCATTTGATGGGACTGTAAGCGCGGTCCTTGGTAGGTCACGTGTCGACCGTGCAACAGCTGCGGAGACTGGCAGAAGGAAGGAAATGATGGCGACATGTGGTGTATTGTTCGGCGTGGCGCGGTGCACCGTCTGTCACACGAAGGCAATGACACCCACCAGCCTCACGCCACATCAGGAACCTCCACCGCGTGCCTCCCTACCCAGCCGTGGCCACGGGGAGGCGCTGGTGCAGCACCACGGGGAATTGGAGGCGGTCGAGTGGCAAGTTGTCCCGCGGGCGTCACTCGTCGGTTACCACGTGGGGGTTGTGCATTTAGTGGTTTCAGATTTTCTGCGAGGCCAATAACAGTGAATGATGCGATAACCGATGGAAATTAGTGCGATTATTTAGTAATCCACTCTCACTGGCCATTACATAATAATGGTGTGGACACGACGAGCTGACAGTCCATCGCCGAGGCGTCTGTCCGTGTCCTCCAATGCAGTGGAGGCCACGGGCGCGTGCACGCGGCGCAACGAGTCCCTGATTGGTGGAGGTGCGTGTGACCCTGTGGTGCGTCACAGACGATGCTCTGCGCTTTAGGATCCGCGTGCTGGGTGACGTGAAGATGGCGCGCGTGGCACCAGCAGAGCCGTCTCAAGCGTACGGCGAATCGGAGCGACCACCCCAGGCTGACCGGTCGCGTGGTCGCTTCACGGTCCATCGAGGAGGATCGTTGACAAACGCTGTCTGCTACCTCTTCAGTATATCTGCGTGTCGCGAGGGAAATCTCCATTTAATTGGCTTTGTATTGCAAATCTCCATCGTCTCGGCACAAGCGACGGAGGTGGAGACGCGGTGTACATGGTACAGGTACTGCCCGTCTTGTGTGGGCAGTGTGCGGCCACTCAATCGAGTAGGAACCTGGCGGTCACTCGCTGCGATTGGTTGATGGCCACGCATTTATTTTCGTAGAATTATAAAATGAGCAATCTGATTGATCCAAGGGGTGACGGACGAACGCCGGACGGGCAGTGAAAGTGGAACGTGTCCATTATTGAAGCGTCAAACTCGGGTGGGACTAGGCTCACCACTTTCCCCACTGTAGCCCAAACCGGGACACGTTTCTCAGACAGCCGAGGTCCATCAGAACTGTGCCATCTATGGTTATTATCCTACAGCGAGCTAACCACGGCAGCACTGCTCCACTATAATTACTCGAGTATGACAGGCTTATCTTTCCGGCTCAGCTAAGTTTGTGGTTATTGTAAAAATAAAAGAAGTGATTTTAATGACTTCTAAATGTTGCGAGGCAGTGGCGGGCGGGCGAGGTGTGGGTCGATAAGAAGCCGTAACGAGCGAGAGAGGAACGCCAGGCCAGGACGGAGGGCAGGGAATGTGGAATTGACGCTGGGGTCGAGGAGACGGCACGGGAATAAAGCCACGCGGGCTACACGCGGAGCGTTGTCTCGGCGCCTATACAGAGCAGAAACAAAGCCGCAACATTCAAACAGATTGAACTCTCTACAGTATATATACGGTATGTAGACAGTATATATTTACTGTATTTTGGTGGTACAATGAGAATCCAATTTAAATTCAAATCCTTCTCTGACATTGCGCGTTGCATCGCGGGGTGCTCCGGCGCTGTTTGCCCCACGTGCTGGGAGCTTTTTCTTCACGGAATGGGCTGAAACGTCGGACGTCGTCCCGACCACCATTGCACCCCCCCCCCACCCCGTTAATTGAGTTGTGTTTCGCGTCATGGTGTCTGGTGGCTTCCTCTCCCGCTGCGTCCAGAAGCGACCGGACCAGGCGCCAGGATCGCGGGACCATTATCACCACCATTATCATTACCACCATCACCACCACCGCCATCATCATCTTTATAATCGCCCCACCGGGTGTTATTCTACTGCACAACCCGGGGGAGAGGGGGGATGGGGGATGAGACAGCCATGGACACAGCCTCCCTGCACCCGTTAACCCCCTCCCTCCACTCGTTAACCCCCTCCCTCCACTCGTTAACCCCCTCGCTCCACTCGTTAACCCCCTCCCTCCACCCGTTAATCCCCCTCCCTCCACTCGTTAACCCCCCTCCCTCCACCCGTTAACCCCCCTCCCTCCACCCGTTAACCCCCCTCCCTCCACTCGTTAACCCCCCTCCCTCCACTCGTTAACCCCCCTCCCTCCACTCGTTAACCCCCCTCCCTCCACCCGTTAACCCCCTCCCTCCACCCGTTAGCCCCCTCCACCCGTTAACCCCCTCCACCCGTTAACCCCCTCCCTGCACCCGTTAACCCCCCTCCCTCCACCCGTTAACCCCCTCCCTCCACCCGTTAACCCCCCTCCCTCCACCCGTTAACCCCCTCCACCCGTTAACCCCCCCTCCCTCCACCCGTTAACCCCCCCTCCCTCCACCCGTTAACCCCCCCTCCCTCCACTCGTTAACCCCCTCCCTCCACTCGTTAACCCCCTCCCTCCACCCGTTAACCCCCCCTCCTTCCACCCGTTAACCCCCTCCCTCCACCCGTTACCCGCCTTCCTCCACCCGTTAACCGCCCTTCCTCCACCATACACATCCACCCCATCACACACAACTATGCCACCACCATCGTCCCATCGCACACACGCCCTCGCCATCAGTTGTTGGGTTGGATGAGTGGGTTTTAATTGTGTGAGTGGGTGGCTGAGCGCGTAGATGAGTGAGTGCATGAGTGACTGGGTAGGTGGGCACATAATGAGTGGGCGATCGAGTGGATGTGTGAGTAACTGAGCGTGCGAGCGAGTTCGTGATTGAGTTGGTGATTGAAGTGGGCGCGTGGTAGAGTGAGTGAGTGACTAATGGGTTAGTGAGTGAATTGACGATTGTGTGAGTGAATGAATCGTTCTGTGAATAAATGAGTGGATGCTCGAGGAAGTGCGTGAATTGTTGGCTGGCTAAGGGAGTTGGTTGACTGGGTGAGTGAGTAAGTGAGCGAGCGAGCGAGCGAATGGGTGCATGACTGGGTAAGTGTGTTAATGATTCAATAGATATATGAATAGATGAATGAATAGGTGAGTGCATCAATCTCCTTTGTCAGCTCGGCACCTATCCCCAAGCAGCTCCGTCGAGGCCAACCATAACGTGGAAAGGTTGAATTACGAATGACAGATACATTTCTTCATTTACTGCCGATCATCTTCATCACAGCCAGCTCGAATCTCAATCCACCGCTGGATAAGGGCCTCCTCAGGCTGGTTAGTGCGGATTTTGGTAAAGGTAGGGAAGGGGCGTAGAAGAGACAGTACAACAAATTACTTTTGCTGTACAGAACGCGGCTTGCCATCGTGGCCCCGCAGTAGCCGTTAGCACCTATCACGGCTGTCGCCCGTCCCAGCACAATGACAAGCTCGATCCTGCTTAGATTCTGAGACCGGGGGCCTTCCGGGAGCCCTGGCCACAGGATCGCTCGACAATGATGCCCTAAATGACACCGCTCGAGATTGGACCTCAAAAATATCCCCCCCATTGTTGGGATCGGTTTCGGACCCCTGTCGGGGGAGGGGCAGCCCCGGGGTTAGCCTCGAACCCCCCCCCCCCCCACTTTAATTCTCCCCCCCCCACTTTAATTCTCCCGCTTCCCCGCTGCAGGTAGAGGTTGCACAGTGGCAGTGAAGGTGCGCGGAGGGAGATAAGGGCGGCAGTAAATGTGAGAAATCGAGAGAAATTACATCGCGTACAATTTTGACAGCTCTGAGATTTAAATCATTCAATATGTATGAGTTGGGGGAGGGATCAGTGGGCGGGGAGGGGCCTGGGTGGGGGGGGGGGGCTCACGATGAGTCAAAACTGTGGTCTGTTTGGGGAGCGGTGGCGCAGTAGTTAGCGCGATTCCGTTACACACATCAAGGTAGCGGCTGGACAGTTGATACGGGATAGAGAGGCTGGACACTCCTCCTGCACGGTGGCAGTGTGGGGGAGAGAAAGATGTTACCACGGCCAGAATACCACACCTGGGACACGGCGGTCGATATTTTTCTGATTTCCTTTTCAGAAGAGTGCAGCATCATTTCTTTAAGCGATCGTTCGCGCCATGAACGATAGCGGCAGGACTCGCACGGAGGGACAATGCCTCACAGACGGGCACAGTCCCGCAGGGCCGTCCACAGGGGTGGTGCGGGGCCTGGGCCAAACCCCTGCGCCTGGG
Source organism: Petromyzon marinus (assembly GCF_048934315.1). Taxonomy (NCBI): domain Eukaryota; kingdom Metazoa; phylum Chordata; class Hyperoartia; order Petromyzontiformes; family Petromyzontidae; genus Petromyzon; species Petromyzon marinus. The sequence continues at coordinate 14,250,335 of NC_133698.1, forward strand.
CTCGCTGACGCCTTCAAACTAAACGGACACTGTTACGCCTGACACCGTGACGTCGAAGCGCGGGATCCCCCAAAGTGCGGGGCTCGGGGCAGTCGCCCCGATTTTCCCTACCCGAGAGACGGCTTTGACAGAGGGGTATTTTCGGACAATATTTCCGCACCCGGAACAACACATCCAGGATACCTCTCGCTGTGGGCTCTGGATACAATCCACGTCATAGTTCATAGTTCATTTATTTGGTATAGCCCTGTGAGCCATTCGGCTCTTGAATCGGGTGCAACCGCAACAAACAAAAAACATGAACAAGAAAACATCTTAAAGTGATTTTGTGACTGTGCAAACAGAAAATACAGGAAAAAAATATCAAAATATTCCTGAAATAGCACCGTACACCAACGCTGTGTGCAAAAATCCCAGTGGGATGCAAGTCAAACAACAACAACAACCACAAGACAACTAGATTAAGGCCATCAGTCTAACTCCGTACTACAATAAACAAAAACATGGCCAAAACAAAAAAAACTTTTCGAAATCACCAATATAAAAGCCATAAATGCAATGTAACAGTGATCATAGGGACTGTGACCGAATTTTCAACAATAAACTACATAAATAAATTATAACACCAAAATCTAGGGCCATAATTTAGGCCACTGAATAGCAGTGGCAGCTAGGGTTGTACAACTCCTCTAGAGCAGTTTTGAGTGAAGATCTCATAGGTAGTGATTCAAGTTGCAGTTTATTGGCAATAGCATTCCAGACCCTGGGGGCATCAATAGCAAAAGCTCTTCCTCCAGTTTTTGTACGGCAATAGGGAATGTGAAGCTGGTAAATGAGCGAAGACCTGAGGTCAAATTTGTTCTTTGAAACAGAGAGGAGATCCAGTAGGTAATCTGCGGAATTTTTTATAAGTACATCGTGAATAAATAAGATCTGGTGCACAAGCCGTCGAACATTAAGAGATGCCATCGACTGCAGTCTATGAGCGAACCCTTGGTGAGAAACGAAGGCAGAAATGTCCCCAACCCTTGTTCGTTTTCCGCCTGCGTGCACTTTACCCCCTAATGAGTTGTTCACGGTTCACGCGCAGAGTTGGAATCAGGGGCCACCTCCCGACCACGCGCTCTAGGCACGGGGTGAAAGTCGTTCAAACAAAATTAACTGGGCTAACGTCACACCACCTCCCTTCCCCCCTCGCCCCCATCGTGCCAACTCTTAATTGTGCAGTCGCAAACAGAGAGCCCCCCACTCGCCACCTCACCCCCCCACCCTCCACTCTTCGCCACCCCCTCCTACCCCCACCGATGATAAGGAACTGAAGAGTGGCTCTCATGAAAGACCGCTTATTTCAAGTGGCCATCTGCAAGTCTGACCGCTTGGCATGTCTGACACTCCAATATCATGATTATCATGTTATTTATTTATACACGAAAGCCTTAGCCTCAAGATTCGTTTTCAGGAGGGTCCTGCCACAATGGGATGTTTGGCCAATTCCTCTTCCATGTCGGGGGGGTGTCCAGGGAGCCCCGGGGGACCCCACGCACCAGGTCGGCACTGAAGCCGTGTTCCGTGTTCGTGAACCTACTTGCTGCTCTGCCACCTTCTGGTCACTTCCTCTTAGCCTAGCGGGGTTTGGGAGTCTCACAAATCTCGACGACGTGATCCACCAACCCTTGCTCCCACGGCGCTTGTTGAGGGAGTATATGGGTGGCCATTGGAGAACGCGGATACAACCCACAACGTACGAGGGGATCGCATTTTACTTGGCATGTCCACAGACCGAGAGCTCAGCAACTCACGTACTTGCTGTGCTGCCATCTCCTGGAGTTTTGGTAGTCTAACGTCACAGCGTGATCTACCAACTCTGTGTCCACAGCGCTCAGCCACATAATCATTGTAATAGTCTGTCTCAACTGCTCTAACTTGGCTAGATAATGCGGTTTACCCCTCCCCCTCACCACGACTCCCCGCGACGTGGGCTAGGACCACCAAACCCCCCAGGCTTGCGGGAAATGTCGCATTACTGCACGGCCCAGCGAGCTGTCCGTTCCCATTAGCACCACCGCGACCACGTGTCCCTGTGTCTTAGTGTCCCTGTGTTTACGTGTCCCTGTGTTCACGTGTCCCTGTGTTTACGTGTCCCTGTGTTCACGTGTTACCCTGTGTCTTAGTGTCCCTGTGTTTACGTGTCTATGTGTTCACGTGTCCCTGTGTCTTAGTGTCCCTGTGTTTACGTGTCTATGTGTTCACGTGTCCCTGTGTCTTAGTGTCCCTGTGTTTACGTGTCTATGTGTTCACGTGTCCCTGTGTCTTAGTGTCCCTGTGTTTACGTGTCCCTGTGCTCCTGTATCTCAGTGTCCTTGTGTCTCAGTATTCGGGTGTTCCTGTGTCTCAATGCCCCCGTGTTCAGTGTCCCTGTGCTCAGTCTGCCTGTGTTCACGTGTCCCTGTGTCTCAGTACCCATGTGTCTTAGTGTCGCTGTGTTTACGTGTCCCTGTGTTCACGTGTCCTGTGTCTCAGTGTGCCTGTGTTCACGTGTCTATGTATTCACGTGTACATGTCTGGGTATTCACAGCTATCTGTCCCAGTGTTCCTGTTTCTGTGGTCATGTATTTCAGTGTCTCCATTTCCACATCTCCGTGTCTCCATGTTTATGTCTCAGTTTCTGTCTCCGTGTTCTCTTATGAAACAATCGAATTTGTCTCAGTGTCTCTGTATCTCAGTATCTGTACCCTTATTCCCGTGTCTCAGTATCCCCATGTCCACGTGTCTCTATCTATGTTCACGTATCTCAGTTTATATTTTTCAGTATATCAGTGTCCCCTGAGCACCCGAGCCCCCGTGTGCCCCGAGTCCCAGTGTGCCCGGCTTGGGTTCTGATTCCCCTGAATCAGAAACCGCGCCGTGTCGCTAACGTTTAGTGCATTGAATGAGTCGAGTCGTATTTAGAAGACGTGGTAGTGATGTTGCGTCCTCACAGGGTACTCGCTGACGTCACAGGCAATGAACGCGTCATTAACCCCAACTCTGGCCCTGCTTGGCCCCTGAGTCAGATTCAGACTTCGCCAAATGGCTCGTGGAAAACCACCCATACCGTGCAGGCCCCGCGCTGACTCGGCTCGGGTGTGTCAGTAGAAAACTATCCATACCGTGCAGGCCCCGCGCTGGCTCAGCTCGGGTATGCCAGTGGAAAATGGGATTCATGCTGAGCTAGTTGCGTACCGTCACGAGCTCACAGTGTGGGTGAACTCATTAACGCTTCATTATAGCCGAAGTTAATTAAAAAAAAAGCACCGATCTGCCTTCAATAGTGTTTTTAACATTCATTAATCGGCTGGATTCACACAGAGTGAGAGAGGAAAAAAAGCAAACAGAAAATGTAATATTCAGTGACCCCAATTTTATCCCCTGAATCAGAGTCCCCATTGAGCTTCCTGGGCCCCTGAGCAATTACCTTCTCTGCCTATGGATGGGGGTTCTCTCGTCGTGCCACAGGCTACTGTGAGCAGTGAGTCGGAACACAGGAGACCAATGTCGTCCCGTGCCTCGCTTTTATGATGGGTTATTGAGTTATCGATTTAATGAGTTAGTGGGTGCGTGCATTAACGAGTTAGGCGGTTGTGTGTTAATGACTTATTCGGTTTTATTATTAAAAGGTTTATGACCTTACCTGTTAAGACGTTTGGGTTTATGTGTTAATTAATAGTGCGTTGTGTTAATACGTGGATAAGTTTGCGTAATATTGAGTTAACGAGCTAATGCGAGGAGTTACTCGTGTTAAATGTGAACGTGTTTATTATTGAGACCATTAGCACCAGCAGACTAAGGCCTGAGTCCGTGCTGGTGAGCTGCTGCCCATCTTTTATTATGTATATAAAATGTTTTATTCCACATCCTCCCTCACATCAGACATTGCGACATGCTGACATTCTGCACGGCATTACCATCAGAGGCACCGGACTCATCAGAGCTGGTTATTTGGGACAGGGGGTGCCAACAGGTAAGTGCCATGGCTGGGATCAGGTGTTGAAGAGGCTTCTCACGAGCCCGTCTTAGTTCGACGGTATATTCCACGGTCATACATAACCCAAATTAATCATAAGCGGAGTTGTGCAGAATATAAATAACAAAATAAATAAGCAATGTCTCAGTCACGTATCGGTCTCTCCACATCAAACAATAATAACAGCAGCAGCAGAATTTCGGATGAATCCCATCAGCCGCTCGCACGGCCTTCTGGGAGCGCCGCATGTTGAGTTACGGCTCATTGTACTGTATGATTGTACTGTATACGTGTACTGTATGATTGTACTGCATGATTGTACTGTGTAAGTATACTGTACGAGTGTACTGTATCAGTGTGCTGTATGCTTGTATTGTATGTTTGTACTGTATAAGTGTACTGTATGAGTACTGTACGAGTGTACTGCACGATTGTACTGTATGAGTGTACTGTATAAGTGTACTGTACGAGTGTACGGTGTGCTTGTATTGTATGATTGTACTGTATAAGTGTACTGTATGGGTACTGTATGAGTACTGTATGAGTGCACTGCATGATTGTACTGTATGAGTGTACTGTATAAGTGTACTGTATGCTTGCATTGTATGAGTGTTCTGTATAAGTGTACTGCATGATTGTACTGTATGAGTGTATGATTGTACTGTGTGATTGTACTGTATGAGTGTACTGTGTGATTGTACTGTATAAGTGTACTGTGTGATTGTACTGTATGAGTGTACTGTATGAGTACTGTATGAGTGTACTGCATGATTGTACTGTATGAGTGTATGATTGTACTATATATGTGTACTGTATAGGTGTACTGTGTGATTGCCATGGAAGTGGGTCCGTGCCGACTCGATGGGCAGTGCACCAACCCTGCCTGCAGCAAGGCACTGCGCTGCGAATGGCGAACCCGCTCCAGTGTCGCGTGCCTTGGATTAAGGCTGTTGAAATGATGCAGTTCCAGAAGGGCGTCTGTACGACTCATGGAGTGTGCAAGAAATAGACTTGGTGCAGTTGAGTAGACGGGTATCGGAATTAGAATGCACATTGTTTGTTTATTTATCGTGTTGACAAATACCGTGTTGACAAATACCGTGCTGACAAATACCGCGTTGACAAATACCGCGTTGACAAATACCGGGTTGACAAATACCGCGTTGACAAATACCGTGTGACAAATACCGTGTTGACAAATACCGGGTTGACAAATACCGGGTTGACAAACACCGTGCTGACAAATACCGCGTTGACAAATACCGTGTTGACAAATACCGGGTTGACAAATACCGTGCTGACAAATACCGTGTTGACAAATACCGTGTTGACAAATACCGTGTTGACAAATACCGCGTTGACAAATACCGTGTTGACAAATACCGTGTTGACAAATACCGTGCTGACAAATACCGTGTTGACAAATACCGTGTTGACAAATACCGTGTTGACAAATACCGGGTTGACAAACACCGTGCTGACAAATACCGCGTTGACAAATACCGTGTTGACAAATACCGCGTTGACAAATACCGTGTTGACAAATATCGTGTTGACAAATACCGGGTTGACAAATATCGTGTTGACAAATACCGTGTTGACAAATACCGTGTTGACAAATACCGGGTTGACAAATACCGTGTTGACAAATACCGTGTTGACAAATACCGTGTTGACAAACACCGGGTTGACAAATACCGTGTTGACAAATACCGTGTTGACAAATACCGTGTTGACAAATACCGTGTGACAAATACCGTGTGACAAATACCGTGTTGACAAATACCGCGTTGACAAATATCGTGTTGACAAATACCGGGTTGACAAATACCGAGTTGACAAATACCGGGTTGACAAATACCGTGTTGACAAATACCGTGTTAACAAATACCGTGTTGACAAATACCGGGTTGACAAATACCGAGTTGACAAATACGGGGTTGACAAATACCGTGTTGACAAATACCGTGTTGACAAATATCGGGTTGACAAATACCGCGTTGACAAATACCGTGTTGACAAATACCGTGTTGACAAATACCGGGTTGACAAATACCGAGTTGACAAATACCGTGTTGACAAATACCGTGTTGACAAATACCGTGCTGACAAATACCGTGCTGACAAATACCGTGTTGACAAATACCGGGTTGACAAATACCGTGTTGACAAATACCGCGTTGACAAACACCGCGTTGACAAATACCGCGTTGACAAATACCGTGTTGACAAATACCGGGTTGACAAATACCGTGTTGACAAATACCGTGTTGACAAATACCGTGTGACAAATACCGTGTTGACAAATACCGTGTTGACAAATACCGGGTTGACAAATACCGTGTTGACAAATACCGTGTTGACAAATACCGGGTTGACAAATACCGTGTTGACAAACACCGCGTTGACAAATACCGTGTTGACAAATACCGTGTTGACAAATACCGTGTTGACAAATACCGTGTTGACAAATACCGGGTTGACAAATACCGTGTTGACAAATACCGGGTTGACAAATACCGGGTTGACAAATACCGGGTTGACAAATACCGTGTTGACAAATACCGTGTGACAAATACCGTGCTGACAAATACCGTGCTGACAAATACCGTGTTGACAAATACCGGGTTGACAAATACCGTGTTGACAAATACCGTGTTGACAAATACCGTGTTGACAAATACCGGGTTGACAAATACCGTGTTGACAAACACCGCGTTGACAAATACCGTGTTGACAAATACCGTGTTGACAAATACCGTGTTGACAAATACCGTGTTGACAAATACCGGGTTGACAAATACCGGGTTGACAAATACCGTGTTGACAAATACCGTGTTGACAAATACCGGGTTGACAAATACCGGGTTGACAAATACCGGGTTGACAAATACCGTGTTGACAAATACCGTGTTGACAAATACCGTGTGACAAATACCGTGCTGACAAATACCGTGTTGACAAATACCGTGTTGACAAATACCGTGTTGACAAATACCGGGTTGACAAATACCGCGTTGACAAATACCGTGTGACAAATACCGTGTTGACAAATACCGTGTTGACAAATACCGTGTTGACAAATACCGTGTTGACAAATACCGTGCTGACAAATACCGTGTTGACAAACACCGGGTTGACAAACACCGGGTTGACAAATACCGTGTTGACAAACACCGTGTTGACAAATACCGCGTTGACAAATACCGGGTTGACAAATACCGTGTTGACAAATACCGGGTTGACAAATACCGTGTTGACAAATACCGTGTTGACAAATACCGTGTTGACAAATACCGTGTTGACAAATACCGTGTTGACAAACACCGCGTTGACAAATACCGTGTTGACAAATACCGTGTTGACAAATACCGTGTTAACAAATACCGCGTTGACAAATACCGGGTTGACAAATACCGTGTTGACAAATAACGTGTTAACAAATACCGGGTTGACAAATACCGTGTTGACAAATATCGGGTTGACAAATACCGTGCTGACAAATACCGTGTTGACAAACACCGCGTTGACAAATACCGCGTTGACAAATACCGTGTTGACAAATACCGTGTTGACAAATACCGGGTTGACAAATACCGTGTTGACAAATATCGGGTTGACAAATACCGTGCTGACAAATACCGGGTTGACAAACACCGCGTTGACAAATACCGTGTTGACAAATACCGTGTTGACAAATACCGTGTTGACAAATACCGTGTTGACAAATACCGGGTTGACAAATACCGGGTTGACAAATACCGTGTTGACAAATACCGGGTTGACAAATACCGGGTTGACAAATACCGTGTTGACAAATACCGTGTTGACAAATACCGTGTGACAAACACCGTGTTGACAAATACCGCGTTGACAAATACCGGGTTGACAAATACCGTGTTGACAAATACCGGGTTGACAAATACCGTGTTGACAAATACCGTGTTGACAAATACCGTGTTGACAAATACCGTGTTGACAAATACCGTGTTGACAAACACCGCGTTGACAAATACCGTGTTGACAAATACCGTGTTGACAAATACCGTGTTAACAAATACCGCGTTGACAAATACCGGGTTGACAAATACCGTGTTGACAAATACCGTGTTAACAAATACCGGGTTGACAAATACCGTGTTGACAAATATCGGGTTGACAAATACCGTGCTGACAAATACCGTGTTGACAAACACCGCGTTGACAAATACCGTGTTGACAAATACCGTGTTGACAAATACCGTGTTGACAAATACCGTGTTGACAAATACCGGGTTGACAAATACCGGGTTGACAAATACCGTGTTGACAAATACCGGGTTGACAAATACCGGGTTGACAAATACCGTGTTGACAAATACCGTGTTGACAAATACCGTGTGACAAATACCGTGCTGACAAATACCGTGTTGACAAATACCGTGTTGACAAATACCGGGTTGACAAATACCGCGTTGACAAATACCGTGTGACAAATACCGTGTTGACAAATACCGGGTTGACAAATACCGTGTTGACAAATACCGTGTTGACAAATACCGTGTTGACAAATACCGTGTTGACAAATACCGGGTTGACAAATACCGTGCTGACAAATACCGTGTTGACAAACACCGGGTTGACAAACACCGGGTTGACAAATACCGTGTTGACAAACACCGTGTTGACAAATACCGGGTTGACAAATACCGTGTTGACAAATACCGGGTTGACAAATACCGTGTTGACAAATACCGTGTTGACAAATACCGTGTTGACAAATACCGTGTTGACAAATACCGTGTTGACAAACACCGCGTTGACAAATACCGTGTTGACAAATACCGTGTTGACAAATACCGTGTTAACAAATACCGCGTTGACAAATACCGGGTTGACAAATACCGTGTTGACAAATACCGTGTTAACAAATACCGGGTTGACAAATACCGTGTTGACAAATATTGGGTTGACAAATACCGTGCTGACAAATACCGTGTTGACAAACACCGCGTTGACAAATACCGTGTGGACAAATACCGTGTTGACAAATACCGCGTTGACAAATACCGGGTTGACAAATACCGTGTTGACAAATATCGGGTTGACAAATACCGTGCTGACAAATACCGGGTTGACAAACACCGCGTTGACAAATACCGTGTTGACAAATACCGTGTTGACAAATACCGTGTTGACAAATACCGTGTTGACAAATACCGTGTTGACAAATACCGGGTTGACAAATACCGTGCTGACAAATACCGTGTTGACAAACACCGGGTTGACAAACACCGGGTTGACAAATACCGTGTTGACAAACACCGTGTTGACAAATACCGCGTTGACAAATACCGGGTTGACAAATACCGTGTTGACAAATACCGGGTTGACAAATACCGTGTTGACAAATACCGTGTTAACAAATACCGGGTTGACAAATACCGTGTTGACAAATATTGGGTTGACAAATACCGTGCTGACAAATACCGTGTTGACAAACACCGCGTTGACAAATACCGTGTTGACAAATACCGTGTTGACAAATACCGCGTTGACAAATACCGGGTTGACAAATACCGTGTTGACAAATATCGGGTTGACAAATACCGTGCTGACAAATACCGGGTTGACAAACACCGCGTTGACAAATACCGTGTTGACAAATACCGTGTTGACAAATACCGTGTTGACAAATACCGTGTTGACAAATACCGTGTTGACAAATACCGGGTTGACAAATACCGTGCTGACAAATACCGTGTTGACAAACACCGGGTTGACAAACACCGGGTTGACAAACACCGCGTTGACAAATACCGTGTTGACAAATACCGTGTTGACAAACACCGGGTTGACAAACACCGGGTTGACAAACACCGCGTTGACAAATACCGTGTTGACAAATACCGTGTTGACAAATACCAGGTTGACAAACACCGGGTTGACAAACACCGTGTTGACAAATACCAGGTTGACAAATACCAGGTTGACAAACACCGGGTTGACAAACACCGGGTTGACAAACACCGCGTTGACAAATACCGTGTTGACAAATACCGTGTTGACAAATACCAGGTTGACAAACACCGGGTTGACAAACACCGTGTTGACAAATACCAGGTTGACAAATACCAGGTTGACAAATACCGTGTTGACAAATACCGTGTTGACAAACACCGGGTTGCCTCACCAAGAGAGCAGCCGCCCTCTTCGCGCTGAGCTCACGGGGGGTGCCACACTGCAGCAGCCTGTGACGTGTCACTCCCAGTGGGGGGGGGAGTGGGGGGTGGGGGGAGTGCGGGGTGGGGTGGGGGGGGAGTGGGGTGGGGGGAGTGGGGGGTGGGGTGGGGGGAGTGGGGGGAGTGGGTGGAGTGGGGGGTGGGGTGGGGGGAGTGGGGGGAGTGGGGGGTGGGGTGGGGGGAGTGGGGGGAGTGGGGTGGGGGGAGTGGGGGGAGTGGGGGGTGGGGTGGGGGGAGTGGGGTGGGGGGAGTGGGGGGTGGGGTGGGGGGAGTGGGGGTGGGGTGGGGGAGTGGGGGGTGAGTGGGGGGAAGGGGAACGCTTACGCGGCACTAACGACCCCCTCGCTATTTGCATGCACACAGCGAGGGTCCTCCCCGTAAGGCTCATTAGCCCCCCCCACACGCGACCCCGCACATGAACCCGCCCTGCCACGTGAACCCGCCCTGCCACATGAACCCGCCCTGCCGCGTGAACCCGCCCTGCCACGTGAACCCGCCCTGCCACATTAACCCGCCCTGCCACATTAACCCGCCCTGCCACATGAACCCCCCTGCCACGTGAACCCGCCCTGCCACATTAACCCGCCCTGCCGCGTGAACCCGCCCTGCCACGTGAACCCGCCCTGCCGCGTGAACCCGCCCTGCCACATTAACCCGCCCTGCCACATTAACCCGCCCTGCCACATTAACCCGCCCTGCCACATGAACCCCCCTGCCACGTGAACCCGCCCTGCCACATTAACCCGCCCTGCCACATTAACCCGCCCTGCCGCGTGAACCCCCCCCCCCTGCCACGTGAACCCGCCCTGCCACATGAACCTGCCCTGCCAGATGAACCCGCCTTGCCACATGAACCCCCCTGCCACGTGAACCCGCTCTGCCACGTGAACCCGCCCTGCCACATGAACCCCCCTGCCACGTGAACCCGCCCTGCCACGTGAACCCGCCCTGCCACATTAACCCGCCCCTGCCACGTGAACCCCGTCCTGCCACATGAACCTGCCCTGCCAGATGAACCCGCACCGCTCTCGTCAGGTTCATCTTGACGCGCGCTCTCGCGTTAGTCCCGGGCGCGTATAGGGACCCAGTGGGGGGCGGAGGGGTAAGAAGAGGGGGGGGTAAGAAGAGGGGGGGTAAGAAGAGGGGGGGTAAGAAGAGGGGGGGTAAGAAGAGGGGGGGGTAAGAAGAGGGGGGTAAGAAGAGGGGGGGATAAGAAGAGGGGGGGTAAGAAGAGGGGGGGGGGATTCTCTGCTTGACTCAGCGATTCACGTTCCAGGCCCAGGTCTAAAATTGCCGGTTCCCGGTATCAGCTCGAGCCGGGCTATGTCGAACATTCGTCAGCAACACAGTGGCGTTAATAGCAGATATATAGTACTGTGTATATATACTGGATATACAATATGCGACGTTATGGGCAATTGTGCTCTCCTTCATTTGTACTTGTGCCCGAAACGTTGCCTATTGATTTGTTTTCTTTGCAAGGCCGCAGTGTTAGAGTATTGATGTATGTGTTAAGTACTTGTGTGCATCACTGCCAGCGCAGTGACACATTCATAGTGAGATTGTTTAACTCATTGGCTATCGCACCGATTATCGGTTTCTCAAATAATCGGATAACACGACAATAGTTTGGGGGGAAAGTCTCACTTCTGTTCCCACGTGTGTCGCTGGACGGGAGGTGATGGGCGTGGCTTTATGACTGTGGAGGCAGTAATGATTGGTGGATCACACAATGGCTGTGAAATTCCCTTCCTCTCGGGTCGAGGAGGAAGTCATACCCCTGGCTTACTCCATGTGGATCACCTGTACAGGACAGGCCAGGGAGCTTCCACACAGCAGCGTTACGCAGCTGATGAAAACATAATGCCGCTCGACTGATTCGGAGTGAGACCTCTGCTGCCAAAGCGAAGCTGGTCATTGGTTAAATGCCCATGTATGGGAACTTTTCCACTCTCTCCACAACTGGCCTATCACTCATAGGGAGTTGAGAGGGTGGAATGTTGGAAATCACAAAATACTCAGTCAGATGCTTTGTTTTTGAGGGGCTGATGGTAAGGCCTCATTTCTGAGTGGCACGCTGTAGGTTCAGCACTCCTCAGTGAGCGGCAACCATCAGATCAGCAAACATAAATAACATGGTTGACCAATAGTGAGCCATTCATCTAAGAAAACGTTTTACCTTTTTTGGCAATAAAACAGTTGTGTTCAGATGTTAAAACACCAAACTGAAACATTTTGCAAGGAATCATGTGTGCATTAACCACATATACTTGTGGTGAACATGCAACAAAAACATGCTTTGGTAGTCTATGATGATGCATTGTCTTTAAAACTGATTGGTCCACACCAGAGACAGCTTTCTTTAGAACCTCGTCTCAAACAGTGTTAGACCAGAGGACGCCAACAGGCGAACAGCACAAAGACAATGCCACAATCAGAACATTAAAGACTCGGGCTGAGCCAGATACATCATGGGACCTCCCTTGCCAGTATCAAAATATAATAATTGGTTTTACCCTTTCTGGCAATAAAACAGTTGTGTTAAGATGTTAATACACAAAACTGAAATCTTTGCCAAGGAATCATGCCTGCACTAACCACACATTCCTTGACAGCACCCGGGCATCGATCTACAGCCTCCCATTGTATAAGCTGTACCAGATGGAAATTACTCTGGTACAGCTATGGAACGCTTCTTGATCTACATGGACAAAACAGATGTTAAATAATGTAGGGGCCAGAGGATATCTCCTCCGTCAGCCAGGATCTCTGGAGAGTTGTGGACCGCGTACCTAATGCAGGCATAGCAGCCACAGTCCTCAACCTCACCCACTTCCCCTCAGCATCGGGAGCAGGGGGAGCAGGCGGCGCCAACCACAGCTGCAAGCGATGATGACATTCTCGCAACTATTATGAGCGAGCCGAGACCAGGCTATTGTGGGTCTGCGACACGTGGAACACGTGTACGGACACACGTGGATGGAACACGTGTACGGTCACACGTGGATGGGAACACGTGTACGCGCGTACACGTGGATGGAACACGCGTACACGTGGATGGAACACGCGTACACGTGGATGGAACACGCGTACACGTGGATGGAACACGCGTACACGTGGATGGAACACGCGTACACGTGGATGGAACACGCGTACACGTGGATGGAACACGCGTACACGTGGATGGAACACGCGTACACGTGGATGGAACACGCGTACACGTGGATGGAACACGCGTACACGTGGATGGAACACGCGTACACGTGGATGGAACACGCGTACACGTGGATGGAACACGCGTACACGTGGATGGAACACGCGTACACGTGGATGGAACACGCGTACACGTGGATGGAACACGCGTACACGTGGATGGAACACGCGTACACGTGGATGGAACACGCGTACACGTGGATGGAACACGCGTACACGTGGATGGAACACGCGTACACGTGGATGGAACACGCGTGTACGTGGATGGAACACGCGTGTACGTGGATGGAACACGCGTGTACGTGGATGGAACACGCGTACGTGGATGGAACACGCGTACGTGGATGGAACACGCGTACGCGCACACTGAGATCTCAATATTAATGTGAATGGGCTCTAATCACGCGGGCAACGTTAATTGCTTAGCGCGTCACGTGGGACGTGTTTAACAACCATCGGGCGCGTACAGCGTGAAACGAGTCGATTTCTATTTAAACGGGAAGTGAATTGGTGAACGTGGATAGACGGAGGGCGGTGGTGGGGGGTCGAGAGCACTGGAGTCTGGGGAACCCTCGTGTGGAGGGGAGGTTGTGGTGGTGGGGGGAGGTAATTAAGTGGAGGCTGCTTTAATCAAGGGCCGCTCGGCACGTGGCCGCTCGGCTGAGTGCCGCGCTAATGTCCGCTCCGCGTGCACTGCAGACACGGGGGAGGGGAGGAGCCCGCGGGGTGCAGGCAGGGGGGCAGTGATTGTGGCTAAATCATGAATTTCCCATTACAGGCGGCACTGATTGTGTTTAACGGCAGGGGCGGAGGGGGGAGTTTTGTTGGGTTGCATGCGTTGTACATGATATTTAGCACTATATTACGGTATACGGTGGGTGTATATGGTGTGTGTATGGTCTGTGGTGTATGTGCCTTGAGTGCACGCTAATAGCACTGTGTGCCAACTATCGGGAGTACCTTTGTCTTTGTATTGTGTGTTCATGCGTGGGTGGCGCAGTGGATAAGCAGCACGCTGCACTGCAAACCCAGCAACATGAGATCGATTCCTGGCCACGGCTAACATCGTTGGCAAGTTGGCGGGTTTTAACGAGACATTTATATATTTACGCGATCTAACCCAAAACACTTCTATTGTGGATATTGGTCGCGAAAGCCCACCGCGTGTTCAACATTGGCAAGTTGTTATCTGTACCGGTCGCAGACTTCTCGCTAGGTTGACTCGGCCGTTAATGAGTACCCCTGGTGCGTGGTGTAAACCGTCGGACAGTGGGGGGCTGGCCGCCCCACCCCTGATGGGGCCTCAATAGGCGCTCGCTAACAACGCCCGCGGAAACAGCTTCAGGCTGGATGGGGATCTGGGTGGTGGGTGCGCCCCGCTATCCCATTCCTTGTGAATCATCGCAATCGGCTCTCGCCCTCACCACGTCGCATCGATTCTTTCAAGATTCATTCAAATGAACACGGATATCCATACAGCGCCTCGAGTGGCTGCAGGGATGAAACAATTACAACGTTCGAATTCACCCCGAGATGTACGGTTCCATCTCTCTCCAGGGGATACCATCTGTAACTCGACAATAATTCACCCGTTTTTTTATTATTATGATCACGAAAGCCTCATCGAGTTTCAAGACTCAGGAGGGTCCTGCCGAGATTCCGCAGGAGGGGGCGATGTCGCTAATGCTGCCGTGTGATCCCAACTGTTGGCGCAGTGGGGGGCACGGGTGGTGCGTCTGCCAGTCATCTCAGTGAGTCAACCCATGGCACCTGCCGAGTCTGTCCCGTGACCTCCTCCTGCCATCGAGCCTTTGACACTTCACGTGGTGGCCTCAAAGTGCACCTGGCCTGGCACGGGCGCCGTGGTGACGTCGCCGTCGCTTAGTGGTGAATAGCGGGTTTTGGTATTGATCCCAACTGAATAATCTGTCGATCATTTTTCAGCTTTGGGATGTTTTGCCAATTCCAGCTACATTGTATGTTTTTTTTGCAATGGGAGGAAACTGGAGAACCCAGAGGTAACCCACTCAGAACAGGGGGAGATGACAAACTCCACACAGAGGCGCCCGAGCCGTGACTCGAACCCAGGATCTTCTTTCTGCGAGGCGCGGATTCCCGTGGCGCCTTCAATCGTTCCTGGCTCAGCAGGGGCCAGCAACCAAAATAACAAGAAGAGCCATTTGATCAAAATCGGTAAAAAAACTCAATATTTCAAGAGCCACAATACGAGACGGTGCTTAATGAATAACGGCACGAAGCAGTCCTTAGAGCCCGCAGGTTGCCGACCCCTGCTGCTCAGTGATCGAATTTGTCACGAGCATCATCCTGTACACTAATATTCATCCAAATGGTTTGGTAAATGGAGTTGCCGTCATCCAGCAGTGGAGCGACGCGCGGAGGGACACGCACACGAGTTGGCCGCGTGGCCTGGAGAGGAGCCAAAGGGCCCAGACGACGCCTGGAGTGAGCGCGGGAGACATGACGAAGGAGAGCGCACGAACGAGGCACGGATTTCAGAATCGAATCGCGATGATTCGGTGCATTGGTTGCATGTCTACTGTTTCATGATGAGCCATGATCAATCCACTGCTGGATGAAAGCTTCCCCCCCATGTCACTGCCTTTCCTCACAATCTCAAACTGCAACATTCCATCCGAGCTCCCGCACGAGAGATAATTTCATCGCTCCATTTCCCATTTGGAGGCTCTGCCAGGCACGTCCCGCTCCTTTAACTGCCACTCGTCTTGAGTCTTGACCGCCGGCCATCACCACCACCTCTCGTCATCACGTACCCTGCCCAAGCCCCAATCAAAGTCCGTACGGGATGTCTCCAAAACCTAACCTACTGTCGCAGCACGGTGCACTAACCACTGCGCCACCGCTCTCCATCCCAATTAAGTGGAACCGTTTAATCACATTTCAATTATAGGACCGCTCCGCCAGTGGTACGTGAACATAAATCACCCTCGCCGCGTTGGCCTTTACCATTGCCTCGTTAAGGGAGAGATGTTTTTCGGATGAATCACTTCTTCAGTCACACTTAGGTAAGGTTACTTTTAATTCAAATCGGGTTTTACACACACACACACGTCTTAGCTCGCTAATGCTCTCATGAATTAACCATGCAAAGCTGCTCATTTGTCAATACAACAAAAACTCTTTAAGTTTCTTATAAATAATTTAAATGTTTTTGTTTGTATTCAGCGATCGTCGTGTCGTGATGGCTCCCAGGTCAGAGACACAGAGCCGGCAAGCCCCGAGCCTGGGTCTCTATCCTGGGTCTCTATCCTGGGTCTCTCTCCTGGGTCTCTATCCTGGGTCTCTATCCTGGGTCTCTATCCTGGGTTTCTATCCTGGGTCTCTATCCTGGGTCTCTCTCCTGGGTCTCTATCCTGGGTCTCTATCCGCGTTGCAGCCGCTGCCCGTGAGGACGCGGAGTGGTACTCGGGCGCAGCGAGTCGATGGTCTCGGTCCACTCGCCAATGGCTCACGCAGGAGGCGAGGTTATCGTTAAAACTACATCCAATAACAAACATCTGTACGTACATTTCCCCAAAAGTTAAAATCTAAACCCTGGCACAGATTGTGAGTGACATTGACCAAACATCTCCAATGCTGAAAAATGTACCTCCACATAACTCAATTGTTATCACGCAACAGCAGCAGCAACATGGCCCTCCACATGCGAAGAACAGAACCCTCCTGAGTCTTTGCTGGATAAACAAGCAGAATAAGAACACCATAAATAATCAGATGAAGCAAATCAACGTATCCGATTACAGACTTTATTCAGACACTGCCTGTTGGCTAAACGTTTCCGGAATAACCGTGAATATATATGTACAGCAGTTGTTAAAAAGCGGGTGGAGAGGATACGAGTGTCAGACAATGGAAAAATCATAACAGCAACAATAATCATCATCATAACGACGAACGGTAACGAAAAAGTACTTAAAGCCAAACACCCCGGACACGTGGGACAGATTAACAGCGTTAGATTCAGAGCGCGAGTCACACAGGCCCCATAGCCACCACCCACCACCCCAACCCCTCAATCACAACGAACAATCACCGGGCTTTATCACAGTTCATGGGTACACCGCGCACGCCCGTATAAAAGACCGCGCGCTCTCTCGCGCGCACGTGATTCAGCTATCGTCTGCTACAGCCATCCTCGTTACAATCACGTGACGCTAGTCATTCATTTACAAAAAGAAATAGTTCTCGTTTTTTTATATTTAAATGTTCATATTTTGTGTACAATAGTGATGGTGCTGGGAACAAGCAAAGCAAGCAACATTTTAGGGTCCCCCCCAAATAGCTCACGGGGCGGTCCCCCACTCACGACACAAGGAGAGGGAGGTGCGCAACGACAACAGATGAGCCCTGACTCGCCGCCGCCTCCTCCTCGACAGCAGCAGCACCACGGCGCATCGTCCCCACACTGCCCTGCGGCTGGCTCGGGGCAGCAGTGGTAGCGGGAGAGAGAACCTCCTCTCCAGGAGAGGGCAATGTTGGCCGACTCGTCATCGCCGGCCAGGCATCACCATTCTAATAACGCCACCACTACACTCGTTGGAATTGTAAAGTATTTCACCGCGATTATTTCACACGACTGCGGTACAATTAAGACACGCCTTTGTCCGGCATGCATGTTTGTAGTCGGCTGATGCATCCTAAATGTAATTTCGGCTTCAGGCATTGGATCTGTCTGGCGCAGGTGCAGCCCGTGAAGCACACGCGCGCTTACAAACACAAAGGCCCCCCCCCCGTCCCCCGTATAGCCTTTAACAGACTGTTGGGCCAAGTGCTGTTATAGCAAGCACCTATGAAGGCCGGCGCGGCAAATTAGGGGGTGGGTGACCAACACCACTCCCGGCTGCCATTGTTTCCTTAGTGGCGATGTTTACACACCGCACCAGGCACTCATTTGAGGCTGAGTCGACCTAGGGGAGGCTCGGGACCGGCTTAGATAATATTCAATGTTGGTCATGAGAGGGAATTGAACTCCGATCGCCGGGATCATAGTGCAGCACGCTAACCACTGCGCCACCGCTTGCAACTTCATCATTCAGTTCGGGGTCCTAGATGGATACCCACCACCGGAGTGGAAGAATGGCAGGTGCATCTTACAGATGACAAGCCGTGTGTGCGCGCGCGAGTCCCCACACGCCGGGTATCGCTTTACTCAGGGCGAGCGGTGTTGCGACGAGGACACGTGGCACTGGGCAGGTCACGTCACGGTTACAAGGGACGGCGGTCAAGAACTAACGACGGAGTGGACACGCGTCCCAAGGGGACGTTCTGCACCCAGTACGGAGACGGAGCGAGGGGACGGAGCGACGGAAGCAGCTCTCGTGTGCCGGTGCTAGATGGATTATTGCCGTCATCACGGGATCGTGAGAAATGGTGACGGGAGGCCATCATCCAGCAGTGGATTGACCATGACCGATGATGATGATATCGAGACAGGCTAATCTCAGAGCAACATCAATTCCCCATTTAAAATGACGCAGCCCATCGTCGTTACGCGACACACGCACGCCCACACAGAGATCCCTTCTCGAGTCACGGAGCAATCTCAACGCCGCCGTTCGCCTGCCAATCCCCTCGCCTAATTGGCTCTGTCCAGGCACAACCCGCCATTACAGGCGGGCCCCGAGTCTTTAAACGCACCATTGTGCAGCGCGATGATTATTATGAACATCGTCTCTGTTATCTCTCTAATGAACCCCGAGAGTCGCAGAATTGCGAGAGATACGGACGCATTAATATTGGATGGCCTCATTTAAATGTTTTAGGGGATTGTTGTGGACATGGTGGGCCGTGGGGGAAGGGTGGTGGGTGGGTAGGATGGGGGGGCGGTGTTGAGGCGGGGGGGGGGGATGTTGAAGGGGGGGGGCACTATTTCTTCCTAATTACCGTAGTCTGCACGTGGCGATGCAGAGTGTGGGCGCGCCGAGCCCCCAATGCAGGGGACGGGGGCCGCAAGCTCCGCGGTGTCCAAGGGATTGGTGAAACATCGCAGGATAGCAGGACCCTCCTGCATGCAAGCCTTCAGACTCGTCGAGCCTTTTCTGGACAGAGTAACGACTACATATACGTGTGCATGTAATCGTGCTTACAACTATTCTATTTACATCGTTAATTGATAGTACAGCCATGGCAATACAATCAGTGCAGGCCAGGAAAAAAAAAGATTAAGCAAGACACACACAGGTGTGCAGCACTGCGTCTACAAGAGCGCTCAGTCTCACGCGTGAAGCAAAACCCCCTCCTTCAGAAGAACTGTGGAAATTTGTCTTGAGAGCTCATTAATGTTTGAGAAAATGTGGCCGACCAATTTATGGCTGTCAATGACAAAATTATCATTATAACGCAGTTCTTCTGAACTGCTGGTTTTGCCGCCTGCATAAGGCTGAGAGTTCTTGCACACGCAACACACCTTTGTGTGTGCGTTGTCTCCAAAACATCCATCCTCGTTCGAGAGAGGGCCTCGTTAACGTTGGCATGGGTAAGAGTCACCGGCACCCGGGGATCGCGCCTGCCCGGGGGTGGCACCCCCCTGGGGGTCGTGCCCATCTCGGGGTCACGCCCGCATGCGCTACTACGCGAGCCGACAACAATTAAACAGATCCCCACGCGCATGGTCCGACACGGGTATTTGTGAGCGTTACACAAAAAAATCTATTTTAAACAATGAGCTTATCATGTACCGACTCTTAACGGTGGTGGTGCCCACGTGCTGTGTGCCACGCAACTATCTAGTGGGGGTTCAATACCAGCCCATGCAATCCTCCGAGTACGACGAACCCCGTTTTACACCACTCCTGGCGAATGTGGTGGGGATGATCTGGGAGTCGTGGGTGATCGGGTAACCAGGGGGGTCCGTGTGGAGCAGCTGAGAGGGTAGCCAAGCAGGCAGTTAATGGGACGAATTGGAGGCGAGGTGCGTGAAGCCATCAGGAACCGAGCTGGGATGCAACCCGTCAATTGGGATACTGGGACACGGCAATGCGTGAAGACCTCCACCCCCACCAACCACAGGGATGGACGTTCAGGGCCTCGAATCATCGTTGCCCTGGGCCCCACTCCCCCCCACCCACCTCCTCCTCTTCCTCCACATCCTCAAACCTCAATTGAGCACAGCTGCAGGAAAACGTAAAAATTTAATACCAAGGCGACAGCCACATCCCACCGCCAGGACCCCCGCCTGTCCATTGCGGGGGAAGTGACGATGGCTGCACGGAGGAAATGGCCGCTCCGTCGTCGCTACTACGATCATCGTGACGCCCGCCCACGCCGTCAACATTTTTATTTATTTCACGTTTTAGAGTTTTTAAAAACGACATCTTCGCCAAGATCGGGCATCGATTCGGGTTTGACGTAAGTAGACGGGGGGGATCTACAGGGCGATCCATTTACAGATACCCCACTAAAATAACGGGCGGTGTGGGGGTAATGGAGGAAAAAAAACCCCATTTAGTTCTTCAAAACCTCGACACGTTTCCCAGCAATCTCAACTCACAAAATTAGTAAATCGCTTAACTCCATTCTCCTTTAAGATGAGCCACCGTGGCATTCACTCTACTCAATCAGTGGTTGAGACGAAAGTAAGAGGGTCATTAGATATCAGTGGGGTATTCATAAATGAATCGCCCAGCAAGTTGTGTTATACTCACGTCAGCCCCTAGACTCACCCCCCCGCTCACCTCGTGAGCCACCCCGTGCCTCTTTTCCTCCTCGTGACAAGGCGAGCATCATCACGGTGTGCTGTGTGTGCTGCTGTGTGCTGCTGTGTGTGTGCTGCTGCTGTGTGTGTGCTGCTGCTATACATAGTGCACATTGGGGCTGATGTAGGGTCCGCGGGTGTCACTGGGCTCGGGGCTGCCGTAGGGCCCCGGTTGCTCGCCGTAGGACAGCGCGTTGTACACGGGGTTCATCTGCTCCTCGAGCCCCTCGTAGTCATCCTGCTCGCCCTGGTAACCGTAGTCGTGGCGCGTGCTCGGGTACCGCTCTCGCTCGGGGAACGTCATGTACTGCTTCTCATCTCCGTCCTCATCGTTGTCGTAAACCTGCGGGGTTGGACAAAGACGAAAATCCTCAGGGTGGTATTTAACAGACCGTTGGCGCAAGAGCCGTTGGCGAACGTCTGTGAAGACCGGAACGGCGCGAGAAGGGACAGGGCGGACAGCGCCACGCCCAGCTGCTTGTGTATCCCAAGTGCGGACGAGTGGTCCTAGGGCTGAGTCGCCCTAGCGGAGGTTCAGGACCGGTTCAAATGTCCGCCGCTGTTATTTCTTGCGAGCGGGAATCGAACTTGGGTCGCTGGGTGCGTAGCACAGTGTAGTGGTAACTACTGCTGTGCTCCCAACACGTACACACAGAGACGCACGTGAACACACATGGCGTCCGAGGTAGGGGAACGCACCCAAGAGCATGTTCACCGTGGAGATGGAGTGATGAAATCAGCCCGTGCGTGGTCGCGACCGCAGATTATTGCACTGCAGGGCCGTGAGAGATGGCAACAGCGTGGAGAGGTTGCCGATCGTTATGATGGTCAACAAGGGGATGACTTCCCCCCTTCCCCCCCAGGCCACTGCTCCTTCACCTGCTGCCACCGACACTCCACACGGGCGCCTCGGTGCGACGTCGCCTCTCATCGCGCGGCAGAACCGAGAAGCGGCGGCGACTGCTTAATCGACTTCGTGTTTCATTTACTCCAAGCGACAGCCTCGGTGAAAGGAAATGAAATGCGGCGGCTTGAGGAGCAATACCATCCATCTGCCTATACTCCCAACTCACTCAGCCAGCCAGCCAATCACTCAGCCAGCTAATCACTCAGCCACCCACTCAGCCAGCCACCCACTCACCCACCCATTCAGCCACCCACTCAGCCACCCACTCAGCCAGCCACTCAGCCACCCACTCAGCCACCCACTCACCCAGCCACTCACCCAGCCACTCACCCAGCCAGCCACGATACACCACCCCCACTGTCATCACCACTACAACCAGCACCACCCCTTCCCCCCACCACCACGCGCTCGAGATGCATTGGGGTCTTTAGGAGGACAGATGCAAATAGGAATGTAATGGGTCCAGGTAGGGGTTGAAATGCAGCAGAATTCCTCATGAAATTCAATCAGTGCGGGGACAGATGTAGCACTTCTTGTTCTGGATTTAATATCTTGAATGTTTAATAGCCCTGAGCACACGCACGTGAACACACAGATACGCACGCATGAGCACGCATGCATCATAACAAGATCCCCATCTCCTTTTTAAGTACGGTTAGTGAGCACCTATTAAGCATGGCTAGGTAGTTGGTGGCCAACACCATGCCCGGCCACCTTTGTCTCCCCAGAGGTGATGTTGACATACCGTGCCAAGTGTGCACACGCACACATGTGCACATAGATGTGTATTTGCGCATGCACCCACTCTTGTGTTCTATTGCAGTTGTCTGTAATGGGGGTGCAGTGGAGATGGGGGGGCAGTGGAGATGGGGGAGCAGTGGAGATGGGGGGGCAGTGGAGATGGGGGGCAGTGGAGATGGGGGGCAGTGGGGATGGGGGGGCAGTGGGGATGGGGAGGCAGTGGATGGGGAGGCAGTGGAGAAGGGGGGAGCAGTGGAGTGGTCGCAGGGGTGGGAGGCAAGCCAACGCCAGATTCAGGTTTCATCTTAAACCTCAAACGGAGGCAACGACTTTCATTTGCAGATCACAGCGCTGTGCCTGGTGAGCGCTTAGCGTCCGTGTTCACAACGGATCTCAAGCGAACGTTCGTCGCCACGCACTTTGCATCTCTAACTGCGGCGGTGGACTCGCAAAATGTCTGCAAGGTGACACCACAATGGATCTGCCTGCCTGTGGCAAATCTGACAGCGGAGACGAAACATGGATGTACTCGTGATTATTAACGCAGGGCCCCCCGTTTGGTTTCTAGACCCACCTCTCTCACAACTTCGCCCCATCCCCCCAGTTGGGTCACGATCGTGCAACCGGCGTCACGCGACGCAATTAAGGAATTTCAGTGCAGCTAGCAGTGCACCTGCTTGTTTCGTCACGGGACTACCGAGTTCGCTCCGGTGGACGTCTCTGTCCACACACGGCGAGCGAGCGATCGATCAGCGCATGGCAGACGAGGGGTGAGATTCTCAACGCCGGACTGAGGGACGAACCACGTGTGTCTGTCTAGTCACCAAGTTATAGGAGTGTGCTTGATCTGCTCCAACCCGGAGGCTCAGCAGGTTTGAGCCTGGTTAGTACAAGGATGGGCGACCTGCACCAGGGCTTGTGAGCGTCACCGCCGTCACACTGCTTGGGTGTTCTCCGGGCTCTTCGGTCACCCTCCCACGCAAAGCAGAAACGTCATTGCCAATAATTGGCCAAACATTTCCCAATGTGGCAGGAACCTCCTGAAAAAAATTCGAAACGTAGGCTTTCGTGTATAAATAAACAGCATTATAATGATGACAATGAATTAATTGTCAGACATTCCAGGCGATCACACTTGCAGATAACTACTTCAGAGACGGTCTCTCACGAGAATTATTTTTGTTAAGTTCGTTATCATCATCGTTAGAGGGGTAGGAGGGGGTAATGACGAGAGGTGACATTGGGGAGGGGGCGAGTGGCGGGGGGCGTTAATTCTCAAACGTGTGGATGTTGAACACCACCCACGATGGGTTGAGAGTTGGAGGCACGACACGGCAGCGGAGGGGTTGCGACAGCGAGGGGCAGATTGCCCCCCCCCCCGCACCGAACAACGCCCCCCGCCCCCCACGCACCGCGTCCACCGCACGGCCGGCGTGAGCGACCCCCCCCTCCCCGACGCCGTTGGCGAGAGAAGGCCACGCCGTGTCACCGTCACGGTCCACGATTGCCAAATTAAGAGTCGTGCTGCAAACGACTCGCTTTGGGTCATGCACGCGGGTAAAAATCATCGCCCCCAACCGGCAGCAGACCGACGGCCGCTCGCAGGGCAGGTGCCAAGTCACCCTGTGCCGCACGGGGACAGCTGTCACCGGGGGGGTTCCCTTTGAGATAAGCCGAGATGATGAGATGCGCAGCGCGAGATACCAAAACGAACTCGCACTCGGGGCGTGCGGCATGAACCAAAGAAATAAAAAAAAGACATCACCGCTACCCTCGTGTGAGTGCTGCCACAGAGTGCTCAACTGTGACGCGGTTCTTTGCCGGGAGAGACTCTGGAAGCGGGCGCGGCGTCCGTGTGCCTCTCGGCCGCACGAGCCGGCGAGCGTCACGGCCTGCGCCACGAGGACGGCGCCTGGGCGGCTTTAATTAATGGCGGCGTTTCTCTCTCTCTCTCTCTCCTCGCGTTCGTTTGCGCTGAAACATTATTAGCGGAGAGCCCCGATTAGGCTCCATTAGCGGTGGCGTTCTCAAAATGAGTTTTATTTAACGTCTGTTATGCCTCGAGGGTGGCGACGCCGTCGGCTCGCTGGGCACGCGGTGCGAAGGCCGCCGGTTTGATTTCCCTGCGTGGCGACGGTTGAAGCGACGGGGCCACGCTTCCTGCACCGGCGGCGATGAGCGGCTGGGTGGGCAGAGCCAGTGGGGGTGTGAGGGAGCAGTCGCAGGGCTGGATTTACTTTGGGGGCTGCTCTGAGCAGGCGAGCATCTCCCCCTCTCATCCTTGAGCCATGGCACGAGCATTTGACTGAGCCAATCATCCCTTTGGGGTCAATAAAATGAGCAGGACCGCTTTGTGGGACATTGACAGTGGTTATCCTATGGAGAGACTCGTGATCTATGGCAGACTTGGATACAATTACAATTGTGCAATTTATTATCATTTAGAATCAAAATCTCTGTCATTTCAGCCAATAATGCTGCCATAAGCATAATTATAATTGAACCCAGGTCTGGTCTTTGCCATGGGAATGTGGAATTTTCATGACCGACTAAGGTGCACCAGTTAATGAGCATTGCCCCACCATCGTCTGTGACCCAATTGAACTCTGACCCCTGCCCTCCTGACCCTCGACCCTACACAGCCCTGAATCCTCTCTACCCTGACCCCACACAGTATCGACCTCTAACCCCACACGTCTTCACCGATGCTCCCACACAGCCTGGACCCATGCCTGTCGACCCCGCGGCCGCCTGGCGCTAGGTGGGGAGTCGTTAACGCTGCCGCCGCCGCCGCCAGCCCGCCCTGCGCGCCGCTCCGCTCCGTTTCGTTTTTTAATCAGGAGCAGCGCTCAAGTGGAGACGCACAAATCTTTTTTTTGTCCGAGCGGATAAATGAGTCACGCGCAGCGGAGCAAAAACCTCGGGGAGTCCTGAGCTGCAGGCCCCGGGCAGCGAGAGCTCCAACGCTCATCCCAACGTCGGAGACGTCGAGCTCCGGTGAGGCAACAACTGTGCACAACTGTCTGACTATCTGCGACTGTCTGCGACTGTGCTTGACTGTCTGGGACTGTGTGCGATTCAATTCCCGTTCACGGCCAACACCAGTAATGATTATCTGAACTAGTCCTGAGCCTCCCCTAGGTCAACTCAGCCTCAAATGAGTACCTGGGGCGGTGCGTAAACATCGCCACTGGGAAGACAAAGGTGACCGGGCGTGGTGCTGGCCACCCACCCCCTCGTGTGCTGTGCCGGCCTTCATAGGTGCTGCTCGCTAACAACAGTCTGTTGGGGCAAGTAAGCTGCTAGAGTGGGGTGTCTGGGTGAGTCTGCTGCAGCAGGCTGATGCACGGGATGATGGCGCTGTAAACTCTCTCCACCCACTCCCCACATCTCTCCAGATCACAGAGCCCCCCCCCTCCCGTACTGACGCACATTCGAGGCCGTGATGGCCCAGACGAGAGGGGGGGGGGCGTCGACTCAGGCGGAAAATACCTTATTCATCCACTCAGCCACTCACCCACTCTCCCACTCTCCCACTCACTCATTTCCCCACGCACCCTCCCGCTCATGAACCCACATCCACAAATTCACTCAACCAGCCACCCTGCCACTCACCACTCCCCAGGTCACTCACTCTTACAGAAACACACAGATAGACGTCGTCCGACAGACTCACACGTACATGCACACACACTGCAGTGTACACTGCGTACACATAGACACAAACCCGCCGCGTGCGTCGGTGCACATCTGTCACCAGGGACAGGACACATCGCCATCATGCACCGCTCAGAGCACACAGCCGGAGGGCAAATTGGTATTTTCCACACGTTGTGCATCTCTGTCCCTCCGTCTCTCCTCCATTGCCACCGTGGCCCTTCGCTCTGCTGCCACCTCTGCGCCCACCGTGTCTCTCCCCGCCGTCTCTCTCACTCCGCCCCAATGGTCACCGCTAGCGGCCGCGACCGCCACGGCCACCGCCTTCATCGGGATTCAGCCGAGAGCCGTAGACTCAATCTCCCGACCACGGCCGCGTAGCCAGAATGGAGAGTAGAGATTCGGCAAAGGCCGAATTACACGTACACTCACTCACTCACCACAGTGCACGTCACCTCGCTGCTCTTTCCGCTTCTTCCCTCGCAACGCTCCACTTTGGAACTCCCTCCTATCATCGTCTCTTTTCCCTAAGCTCTGACAATACTAACGACTAGCACTACCCATAACCCTAGCCAACCAGACACTAGCCATACCCGCACCCTTAACACCCTGTACACTTATCCCTAACGCCAAAAAGTCTCCCACCCCACCCTAGGGCTCCGCCTCTGCCCGCTCCGCCTCTGCCCGCTCCGCCTCTGCCCGCTCCGCCTCTGCCCGCTCCGCCTCTGCCCGCTCCGCCTCTGCCCGCTCCGCCTCTGCCCGCTCCGCCTCTGCCCGCTCCGCCTCTGCCCGCTCCGCCTCTGCCCGCTCCGCCTCTGCCCGCTCCGCCTCTGCCCGCTCCGCCTCTGCCCGCTCCGCCTCTGCCCGCTCCGCCTCTGCCCGCGCCGCCTCTCCCCGCTCCGTCTCTGCGCGTGACCGTCGCGCCGGGTACCTGCGGGGGTGGTGGTGGTGGCGAGCGGGGGGGGCGGGCGGGCTAGTTTGGCTGGATGGTGGCGTACTCGACTAGGTCGCGGCCCCCCAGCACCGCAGAGTGTGGTGTCGGGGCAGTGGCGCTGGCGCTGGCGGAGAGAGCCGCCGTGTCCAGCTCGGCGTACTGGATGTTATACTCTTTGTCCGAGCCCTGCGCGGGGTCAGCAGGGCCACGACGGAGGGGATGCACGCACGCACGCATACAAGCGTACAAGCGTACGGGCGTACGGGTACACGGGCACACGGGCACGCGGGCGTACGCAAATACACAGGCGTATGGGTACAGAATCACACGTGCACGGGCACACTGCCAAGCAAGCAGGTAGGCACACGGGCACGCGGGCGCACGGAGCGTACAGGAGTACAAGCGCATGGGCACGCAGGTCCACGGGCACACGCACGCAGCACGCATGAATGGCGTCGGAGCGTGCGTACGCATCAGGCCATGGGTGCGTAGCGCACGGCGTCATCGTGGTGGTGAGGTGGGCACACGGTAGGGGGCGCACGATGGAGGTACGAGTGGAGGAGTTCCGCGCGCGAGCGTGCGAACGCGCGTCGGTAAGGAGGAAGCGGGAACAGACACACGGCACGCATGCACGCAGGGAGACAAGGAACAGCGCGGCATGGACGTGCACAGGCGGAAAGGGACAGAGACGTAGACAGACGGGCAGACACAGACACGGCCAGACCAACAGCAGCAGAGCGACAGACAGGTCGAGATGGACGTGAAGCGATAGGCACATAGACGAGCAGACAAGACAGGCCATGGGCTGGCAGACCAGGACATAATCGCAGGCAGACGGACTCAGAGTAGCAGACAGACAGGCAGACACAGGGGACAGGAAGACACATGGCCAGACAGACACAGATACACACACAGACAGACTGACACAAAGAGGCAGACACGGGCCAGAGGAAAAAAGGAGACGACAGAGAGAGACAACGATGAGGAACGAGGACATTGGGACCGTCACCGATCGGCAAGTCAAGTGAAAGAAAACGACGTTAGTGCGAAACAGAGACATCTGCATTCCCACTCGGCAGCCATCTCGCTTTGTTGTTGCTGTTGTCATCACGATTGTTGTTTTTTCAATTGCCCTTCGTTTTCCATCTCAAATCGGAAAACAGCACCCCACACGCGCACGCTCGCTCAACGACACGCGGCGGCAGAAATTGTGCCAGAGTCGATCACCCGGCCGGCTGACGACGCCTCGTGCAGGAGGAACACGAAGAGGAGATTACCGCGCCACCATTGTTACCGCTGCCGCTGGCAATTATGGACGATCGCGCACGAAGCCGCCTCGACAAACGCCTCTGCTAACGAAGTCACAACGACCCCCCAAACCCCCCCACCCCCCCACGTTTACTCCCCCGATCTCTCTCCCTGCTGTCGCTCATCCTGTACATTCTCATTTGACGACTCCTGCACGTGAATGCGCAATTAGCAACAATTTTCCAGGGCTAATTTGCGGCACGTCGCGTGAACCCCGGGGACGCATTCTACGGTGCGGGGAGGGTGGAGGAGCTGGACGTAGAGTTTGCTCGGCACTGGGTGCGTCGCGTCTCCACGGCACGTCTTCAACGACGTGCGTACATGCGTGCGTACATGCGTGCGTACATGCGTGCGTACATGCGAGCGTACATGCGAGCGTCATCACACGTTCTTCTCTAGGTGCGCGCATCCTCATCCATGCCCTGGATATCATTACAAACCAGATGCTTCAGCTCCAGAGATTATCCAGGCGGATTTTAGGAAGTAAAAGTTAAATTCATGCAGTGAATTTCAATATCACTTTTTCGGTTTTAAGCGTTGTTTTGTGAAGCGTCACGAGCTGCGGTGAATGTTTCAACGAAACAAAATCCTGGTCCAATAACGGTTTTACAGCGGAAGGAAGAGTTTTTACAGCACGGGGCAGATTCCTGCCCACCAAACATTTGTCATGGAGGGGGGCATGGGGGGGGGATGGGGCTGCGTGGCCTCGCTCGGCTCACTCTGCCCACGTCTCTCGTCCATATCGTCACGATCGCTGCCGTCGTCGTTATCAGTCATCACAAGCGCGACCTCCCAGCCCCCCCACCCCGCATCACCCAACAGAAGCTCCTTCCTCGACAGCTCCCCACTGCCAGTTTTGCAGTGGGATCCGGAACACTCTCTAGAGCTTACGGAGCAGAAACGAATCGATCGCCTTGCTCGTGAGAATCTGCCGCCATGAGAATGAACTTCTACCCTGCCGCGAGTACTTTCAGAACAAAACTTGTGATCCGATTTTCTCGTGAATTAACAAGGCGTTTCTTTTAAATTTGAGTCGACGGTGACCGAGCAGACAAAGACCATCGAGCGCGACTACGACCATCACAGAGCGGAGCACCGGAGCGAGCGCAACGAGACGGCGCGCCCACAATTCGCTCTCGTCACCAGGGCCTCGGTGCAACCAGGAGGACGGCGTCACCTGGGCCACGGCATGGAGGAATACCCTCTCCCTCCTCTTCCGTTCACAAATCCCCGGCCACGTGGCAGCGAACACAGAAATTGCGAACTAAACCTCAAACTCGGCAAATACCGCCGCCACAGCCGCCGCTGCCGCCGGTGATAACGAGGGGAGCCACCGCGAGTTCGGCGTCGGCTGCCTATACCGGACGGGAAGCTCCCGGTGAGGGACCTCGCTCGACGCTGCCCTGACAGACGCAGATAAGAGACTCGGCAACAAAGAGCGAGCGCGGCGGATTTGAACCGAGGCCGGCACAAAAGCGAGCAGGCGTCGGCAATAACGGCGCCGCTCACTTTTCATCTCCGCCCAGGCTCCGCGCACCTCGTTAAAAATATAATAGCACCAACGATAATAACATTACAACCCTCAGCAGACGGAGCGCGGAGACTGAAATGAAAAGTATCTCTCAGCCTTTCAGCCGCGCAGCCACGATCCATCAGGGAAATCTGAAAAAACGCACGCGCGGAAAAACCCAGCTCCGATGCCGTGACTCCGGCAAGTTCAGCGGCAAGGGGGTGGGGGGAGAGGCGAGGGAGGTGGGGGGCACGGGCAGGGTAGGGGTGGGGGCTGAGCTCTGTTTACGAGGCGAATGTTTTGCGTCCGCCCAGCGGGACGCGGGGGGTCACGTGCGGGGTCGAGGCGGACCACCCCGTGCTGGCTGGGGGTACCGTCCTCTCCCGTTTGTTTTCTCCGTAGCGCAAAGGGCGGCCGCGGCGCGAGGCTCTCAACACTAACGACCTGTCAATCACTCCCCGTGTGTGTGCGCGTGTGTACGAGCGCGTGTAGGCGGACGTGCGTGTGGAACGGTGGCGCGGTAGATAGTCAGCGCACTGCGCTATGAACACGGCAGAGGTGACCGGGTGCGGTGCTAGCTACACCGCCGTCTCGTCCACCGTGTTCGGCTTTCACAGGTGCTCGCTATCAGTACTTGCCCAACAGCTGCTACACGGGGATCTTTGTCTGTGTGTGTGTGAGAAGGAACGGAGTTGTCCCCTCTCTCACCGAGGTCTCAGGCCCCCCCTGGTGATGGAAATTTGTGATGATTCCATAATTGTGTGTACAGACACAGAGTATGGGCACAGCTACAGCGCCACTGAACAGCAGCAGCACGATAACATCAACTGCATCATCAACATCAACAGACAGCAGAAGGGCTTCGTGAATGCCTCTGATAATGAAGCCGAATTGACGCGGAGAGCTGGGGATCGGGCACAGAGGCGCGCAGGCGGGCGAGCTCCAGGCCACGACGCAAACCTCATACCCGCAACCAAACGGCACGCGAGGCGTATCCCCAAGACAGCCGCTTTCCACAAACATTTCATTTTCCCCTCCCGGCCTCGCGGGAGCCTCCACCAAACGACCTCATCACAGAGGAGAGAACGGCACTCGATCGCTCGCCCGCCTTCCCCGGCATGCACGCACGCGCCCGTGTAAATAAAGCCTCCGTGATTTTTCAATAATGCCGCCTCGCGGCTTCCCCCAGACCCCTCCCCAACCCCCTGCTCCCTCCCCCCACAGACGCACGCGAGTGCCGTTTATACAGAGGCATCATCGCACATCGGTGGCTCCACGGGGGGCAGCGACTTCCATTACTTGGGGTCAATCAAATCTTGCGTCATCATCACCATCGTCACCACCGTCATTATCAGCATTGTCATCACCATCGTCATCACCATTGTCATCGTCACCACCGTCATCATCACCAGCGTCATCACCACCGTCATCATCACCACAGTTATCCCCATCATCGTCACCATTGTCATCGTCATCATCATCACCACCGTCATCATCACCACCGTCATAATCACCATTATCGTCTTCATCAACACTGACACGATCACCATCGTCACCATGTCACCATCATCGTCATCATTATCGTCGTCACCATCATCAATTGTCACTTTGAGATGCCTCAGCAAATCATTTCTCATCTCAACCATGCAATGAGCTGTAGCAGTCTAACCAAGGGGCAGCCGTCTCTATGTAGCACAAGGTGACAGAGCAGCACTGTCTTCAAATGGGCATTCGTCTGCCAGTAGAGGAGCGATGTTACTCTGTGGAATTGTCAAATTATTCAATTTGAAAGTCATTTTGAAATTTGCCAAGTCTGGACCATAACGCTGCCACACACATAAGCAACGCACACACATACGCGCCCCGCACGCTCTCAGGCAGCAGCTGCTCTGCCTGGTGGGTCACCGGTTCGATCCCGAGTAATTTCCCCAGGGTCGATGCCATCGGAGCGAGCGAGAAACTCGCAGCAGCAGGAGCAGCGTCCTGTGACTTCCGAGCTCCTCCGCGAGAGTCTTGCGCCGCTGTCGGCTCTCCGCCGCTCTTCCCTTCCCCGCGGTCGCCGGACTCGTGGAGACCAACGCCCCTCCCGGCCCTCCCCGCTCCCGCATGGCACCGCTCGTCACAACCTCCCTCCACTTGCCCTGCCGCAACGCCGCGCTGCCACATTCGATTCCCAACCTTCGAGTTGCTCATCATCCCTTCCTCGTCCACCCGTCACACAGGGTTTGTTGTAGCTGGCTCGAATGATCCATCTTGCCGAATGTTTCCGGTATCCCATCTCACACCCCCCCCCCCCCCACCACAAGTCTCTCTCACAACCGAACCCGTTGACGTTATTCTTCACATCCAGCAAACAAAATTACACACATTAACATTTCCCATCGGGCTTCAACCAGGCTGTTAGCAACACGGCACAGATTCCATTACAGTGGCGCTCGTAATAGCGGGGCTCTGTCCGGGCTCGCGGCGCTCCACGGGGATGCATCGTGCGCGATGATAACGCGGCCCGGACGCATCGATCGCTCCCAAGCAAAACGAGGAATTCAACCACGGCTCCCAAGGGATGCAGAGAAGAAATTCCCCTCAATGCTGACGCTTTCAAAGTTGAGGTTTCTCAACTATAGTGCAGCCACAATACTAGCAAATTCAGCCACAACACTAGTCATTTAGCCACACAACACTAGTAATTCAGCCACAACACTAGTCATTTACCCACACGACACTAGTAATTCAGCCACAACACTAGTCATTTAGCCACACAACACTAGTAATTCAGCCACAACACTAGTCATTTAGCCACACAACACTAGTAATTCAGCCACAACACTAGTCATTTAGCCACACAACACTAGTAATTGAGCCACAACACTAGTCATTTAGCCACACCACACTAGTAATTCAGCCACAACACTAGTCATTTAGCCACACAACACTAGTAATTCAGCCACAACACTAGTCATTTAGCCACACAACACTAGTAATTGAGCCACAACACTAGTCATTTAGCCACACAACACTAGTAATTGAGCCACAACACTAGTCATTTAGCCACACAACACTAGTAATTCAGCCACAACACTAGTCATTTAGCCACACAACACTAGTAATTCAGCCACAACACTAGTCATTTAGCCACACAACACTAGTAATTCAGCCACAACACTAGTCATTTAGCCACACAACACTAGTAATTGAGCCACAACACTAGTCATTTAGCCACACAACACTAGTAATTGAGCCACAACACTAGTCATTTAGCCACACAACACTAGTAATTGAGCCACAACACTAGTCATTTAGCCACACAACACTAGTAATTCAGCCACAACACTAGTCATTTAGCCACACAACACTAGTAATTCAGCCACAATACTAGTCATTTAGCCACACAACACTAGTCCCCCAGCCACACAACACTAGTAATTCAGCCACAACACTAGTCATTTAGCCACACAACACTAGTGAATCAGCCACAACACTAGTCATTTAGCCACACAACACTAGTCCCCCAGCCACACAACACTAGTAATTCAGCCACAACACTAGTCATTTAGCCACACAACACTAGTCCCCCAGCCACACAACACTAGCCATTTAGCCACACAACACTAGTCCCCCAGCCACACAACACTACTCAACCGGCCACAACACTAGTCTCTGAGCCACAACATTGGTCCCCCTCGCAGATCAAAAATAATAATGAAGTAAAATAAAATTTTACTAAAAAAGTAATTTTAAATAATAAAAGCAAAAAAAACCATGACGTTTCGATTGCAACACAAGCGGTCTTCATCAGGCAGAGAGAAAAGAGGGGGCAAGCCTCAAAATGCCACTGCTGATAAGGGCTTCCAAGGTGAGTGGGGGACGAGAGCTGGGAGGAGGAAAGATGCGTGGCGTAAGTCAGCGGCAATGTAGGAGTAGACAATGGGGGTATGGATAGGAGGAGGGTTAGAGATCTAGCCACAACACCAGTCTTCTTGCCACAACACCAGTCACCTAGCCACAATACCAGTCATCTAGCCATAACACTAGTCACTTAGCCACAACACCAGCCATCTAGCCACAACACTAGTCACTTAGCCACAACACCAGCCATCTAGCCACAACACCAGTCACTTAGCCACAACACCAGCCATCTAGCCACAACACCAGTCAGCTAGCCACAACACCAGTCAGCTAGCCACAACACCAGCCATCTAGCCACAACACCAGCCATCTAGCCACAACACCAGTCATCCAGCCACAACACTAGTCATCTAGCCACAACACCAGTCAGCTAGCCACAACACCAGCAATCTAGCCACAACACTAGTCATCTAGCCACAACACCAGTCATCTAGCCACAACACCAGTCATCTAGCCACAACACCAGTCATCTAGCCACAACACTAGCCATATAGCCACAACACCAGTCATTTAGCCACAACACTAGTCATCTAGCCACAACACCAGTCATCTAGCCACAACACCAGTCATCTAGCCACAACACTAGCCATCTAGCCATAACACTAGCCATCTAGCCACAACACCAGTCATCTAGCCACAACACCAGTCATCTAGTCACAACACTAGCCATCTAGCCACAACACCAGCAATCTAGCCACAACACTAGTCATCTAGCCACAACACTAGTCACCTAGCCACAACACTAGTCATCTAGCCACAACACTAGTCATCTAGCCACAACACCAGTCATCTAGCCACAACACCAGCAATTTGGCCACAACACTAGTCCCTCAGCAACACACTCCAGCCGTGGGTTGTCACAATCATCATCACGATCACTCTGCTTCCGTGCGTCGCCCAACAGATTAACCATCGCTCCCCTCCACCACCCCTCCTCTGCACCCCACTCCCCCCCACCGGTCTCCCTCGCCTCCAGTCTGAGCGGAACCTTCCGGCCACAGCCGTGGGCCACTGGAGGTCACGGAGACCGTGACCTCTCCTACAACCCCCCACCCATCACACGCCGCTCACCAAAGGGAATTACGCACGTTGTGACGCGCGCTGCCCCCGAAGTTCCTCGTAATGTGTGTGATGGTGTGGTTGTGTGGTTGCATGGTGTGACCCTCATTCAGGACAATGTTGCGAGGTGGCTCAGCCGCAGAGCGAGTGGCTCACAGTGGTCAAAACGTTGCGAGTTCAGATTCTGGTTTGGGGGTTTGAGTCAGCCCTCCCTCCGGGGTCGATAAAACAAATACCATTTTGTGGGGAAAATCAAGTGCGCTTGTCCGAAAGATAGACTCGGCCCCACCACAGGAACAGGGAGTTTCCACCACGGGCTCTGCAGGTCTGCAAACCAGGAGCTGGACCACACCATTCCGCTCGTGCGAGCACAAACTCCGACCCCTGTGCCCGAGCAAACCGGTACTGCTTCCAGCTCCCCCACGCGAGCCGTCGCACCGAGCGAGGGGTAGGGGGCTCACGCCGGAATAACGAGCAAGTTGCGGGGGCCGCGGCGCGGTCGGCGGTGCCGCCGGGCACCTTAGACGGACAGCCGCCGTCGGCCGGCACAACGGAGGAGGCTCTTTTCCTCGGGGGTTGCGCCCCACGGCTCGGGTGCTAACCCCCGGCAACGGTTTCGCAGCATCTCCGCGCGGCGATCGCCAACGGTTTGTGGCAAATGACGGGCGTCGAAAGGGGGAGAGCGGTGAGCGAGCGAGCGAGCAGAGAGCAAAGTGCGACCTTCCCGAGAGCACCGAGTGTGTGTGACGCACGTGCGTGCCTGGCGTGCAGCCGCGTGTTTAATTGGCGCGACGCGTGTTGGCGCTGTGAGCCCCCAGCGGTGAAGAGCTGCCCCCCCTCAGAGACCCCCCCACTATTGAAGACTCCACTCCCACAATTCGCCCCACCCCCTCACACCCACCCGCTCACCCTCACCCGCTCACCCGCTCACCCGCTCACCCTCGCACCCACCCGCTCACCCTCGCACCGCTCACCAACGCGTCACACGAGCAGCTATTAGCGTTGGCGCCACCGAAGTGCCATCATGGCCGCCAGTTGGAGTCTGATCAACATCGCGGCATGAGGAACCAGCTTCACCAATTTACCAATTAGGGATAACGAGCATGGGGGAGAGCGAGGCAGAGCGAGGGAGAGCGAGCATGACACACGTTATGACACTCACTGCCTCCGCGGCTCCTCGTGACACGTCAACCCTCGCTTGTTCGCTCTCAGCGGCGACTCAATCAGCTGTGATCAATCCACTGCTGGATCAAAGCCTCCGATCCCTCATGGCTCCACGATGAAATAATCCAACCAGCGCCCACACGAGAGACGACATAATTCCATCTCCAAGGTAGGTGCCCTCGAGGACACGCTCCAGTCCTCTAAAGTCACCAAATCACCTGAGGATTCGCAAGATATTGTCTTGGCAAAATGTATGTTCTTTGATTATTTTGGTAATGTCCAGTAAAAAAGTAAATAAAATAATGATTACGACGTATCGATCACAATTGTGTTGTGAACGAAAGAACCAAAGAATATTAATTCCTGCAGTCACGAAAGTTTTAAGTCAAAATAAAACAGTTCCGTTGTAAGTTCCTCCCCACTACCGGACGTGGCCAAACTAATTAAATGTCCGTGTTTAACACCACGCCGCTCACCGTCACCGCCAAATGGAACAATGACCGTTCTTGAACCTCCCGCCGAGCCGAAACCAAAGCTCCGGCGCCCCACAGCACGTCAACCAAAACACGCCGCTCCCACCTCGGCACAGCGGGCGAACTGCGTCTGCGGTGGCAACGGCAGGAGCCTTCGGCGATTCTGTCGGCATGGTCATCGTTGACTCGACCGAGACTTCGCCGGCAAACACCCTCATCGCCACGGTCACCAACGATGTGGCCGCGGCTCCCTCCCTCCCTCCCCCCATTATCTGCTCCCCCTACCCTCCCCAATCCTCCCCACCTCTCGTGCCCCCGTCTCGCGGGCTGAGGGTTTGTGGAGCGCGCCTGGAGACGTCTCATCAGGTCTCTTAAAATGATGACTGCCGCCGTAATGGAGGCAGCGCGACACTGCCGCCGCCGCAGCCTGTGCCCTGGAAACGGCCCTTCCCTCCCTCTCCCCTCCACCATCTCTCTTACTTTCACTCCTCAATATTTCTCTCCCCTCGCTCTCATTTCATCTTCCTCGACATCGTTCTCCTCCATCTTGCGCTCCTTCATTTTTCTCTTCCATCACTGCCTACCCTCTCTTTCGTCTCCCTCCCCACCCACGTCTCTCCCCACGCCACGCATGGCGGCCGTGCGTCTCGCCAGCCGTGCGTCTCGCCCGCCGTGCGTCTCGCCGGCCGTGCGTCTCGCCGGCCGTGCGTCTCGCCCGCCGGGATTGCGATCACGGCCAAGATCGATCGTTCGTCCGTCTCGCCGGGGAGCGACCGCCGCAGTGTCACGAGACTCGGCAGTGAGCAGCTCACCGTCCCGTGTCGGAGAATGGCCCCGGAAGACGACTTAAAGAAACGACTCCCTCAAGTCGCACTCTGACTGGCCTCGCTATCCCCGCTGCGCACAGCTAGCCAAGCGTCGATACGTTCGTCATGAACGGCGACGTAAAGAGGGAAACAGATTCACGTCGCGGCCCTCTGGTGCTCGCCACGAGAGAAACGCTCCATGCACGACGGGCAAAGTCGTCGGAGCTGGAATTTTGCGAAACAAACAAATATTCCAACGGAATGAAAAACCATTGACTTGTGCTGGTGGAATACGTGAATTAGTGAGTGAATTTGAGAGTGAATGAATTGGTGAGTGAGCAAGCGAGTGAGTGAATGAGTGAGCGATTAGAAGCGTGGGAAGGAGAGGCTGGGAACAATTTGATCGTCCCGCGTTTGATCGATGAGTGGCGATCGTGGCTCCCGCCATCACCGATTTGTCAATGTGGCAGGAAGAGGGGATGGCGGGAGGGGGGCGGGGTGTGAGGGATAGGCCCGGCTGCTCCCGTGACTCCCACTCCCCTCTCTCCCCGTCGAGGGTGGCCATCTTCTCCACACAGCAATGCTGGACAGATCTCTCACTCAGCCTGGGCCGAACATCTGTGACACAGCCCCGCACAGCCCCGCACAGCCCCGCACAGCCCCGCACAGCCCCGCACAGCCCCACACAGCCCCACACAGCCCCACACAGCCCCACACAGCCCCACACAGCCCCACACAGCCCCACACAGCCCCACACAGCCCCACACAGCCCCACACAGCCCCACACAGCCCCACACAGCCCCACACCTCTGTACCGATCGGGTTCCTGCCTCCGACACACTCAGGTACCAGACCAGCAGAAGTGGTAACCTGTGCAACACATCACCCTCCTCTCTCCCTCGCTCCACCCTCACCCCTCTCGTCCCCCTTTTCCACCTGAACGATTAAACCCGCTTGGCAGTGCGATGCGGGGGTTTAATCTGATGACACGGCGATGGTGGTGGGAGGGCGGTGGGGGGGGGTAGGCATTTATCCAGTAGCGAACGGATCAAGGGCTACGTAACCGTCCACGGCATCGCAGAATACGAGTCTTCAAATAGCGCCACGGCGGAGTGACCGCATCGGTGGCTGTGGGTTGCAGGGGTGCGAGGGGGGGGGTGAGTGGCTCATTCCGGCGGATGCAAGCTCCGTCGGTTCGCTCCGTCTCGTTCGTACGGTCGGCTCGCTGAGCGTGGCACCGACAATGTCGCTCGTCGCGACACGAGCCCGCCATCATCATCATGATCGCAAACACTCGCGAGTGGAGAGGGAGAAAGAGAGAAAGACGATTCTAATGGCTGACTCGCTACGTCGTTACACACCGGTACTTGCCCTCTTCTCCCTCGCCAGCCCACTTCCCCGTGCCCCTCAATCTCCTCCCACCCCCCACTGGAGCTTGCTCCCCACCACTCCCCACCGCTCCCCACCACTCCCCACCACTCCCCACCACTCCCCACCACTCCCCACCGCTCCCCCTCACCGTGTGGTCCGGGTAGTTGGAGTTGGGCGCTCCGGTGTCGTAGTACTGCGACTGCAGTGGCATCTTCTGCAGCTCCTCATCCTTGTTGTCGTTCTCCAGCGGCATCATCTACACACGGGGTCATCCGCATCGCCAGCATCAGCATCATCAACGTCATCATAATCAGTATCATTATCGCCATCAACATCGTCATCAGCATCGCCATCATAATCATCATTATCGTCGTCATCAGGATTTTCCTGGCATAGGTGCCACGTGACTTGCAGTCAGTCATAGTGGGAGGAGGTATACAGGACGTGGTGTTCCAGGTGTGGAAACATGCTGATGTCAGTGGTCGTGAAGGCGTCAGTGTTTTAAAAGTCTACTACGACTGCTACAAGTAGTAGTAGTAGCAGCCAGTCTACTACTGCAACGAGTAGTAGCCAGTCTACTACTACTACAAGTAGTAGCAAGTCTACTACTGCTAAGAGTAGTAGACAGTCTACTACTACTACAAGTAGTAGTAGCCAGTCTACTACTGCTACGAGTAGTAGCCAGTCTACTACTGCTACGAGTAGTAGCCAGTCTACTACTGCTACGAGTAGTAGCCAGTCTACTACTGCTACGAGTAGTAGCCAGTCTACTACTGCTACGAGTAGTAGCAAGTCTACTACTGCTACGAGTAGTTGCAAGTCTACTATTGCTACAAGTAGTAGCAAGTCTACTACTGCTACGAGTAGTTGCAAGTCTACTACTGCTACGAGTAGTATCAGCAGTAGACTGTCATCAGAGGGACTGGCTACATAGAGCAGTACGCGATTCCCCACAGAAGACCTCTCCGACCAACAGGCGATTGGTGGAGCGAGCGCGCATTGGGAACGCAACGCCATGCAGTGCGATGTCGCATCGCCAGCACCGAGCGGCATGCTGTGACAGGAGGGAGAGAGAGACGACGAAATTGTGGGAGAGCTGGCTAGAGCGACAGGAGATAAACGTGTCTGTGCTGGGGTGTGGAGCCCTTTACAAGGAGGAACATCTGCACCAGTTTGAAATATGAAGGCTGGCCCTGCCTACTTTCAATCGATGCTGAGTTTAACCTGCACACTGGATTGTGCGAGGAGCTCGCAGATCTTTGGCAGATCTGGACAGTCCCATCATAGGTGAACTCTGTCAGTAGGTGAAGTTGTGTTGGCTGGGTCATGTCGCCCATGTGCCCATCTGGCTGGATCGAGGGGGCTAAATTGGCGCTGCAAGGGCTACAGAAGAGGTGAAGCTGATGTGGTACAAGAGGATGTGGCGCAATAACTGGTAGCAGCGGTGTCAAGATCGGCCTCTATAGAGGAGGCTCGTGATGCTACTCGGCAATTGAAGGCAGTTGCCCTCCAACAAGAGGACGGCAGAGAAGCAACGCTCCAACAACGAGCGAAGTTCCGGGCGGCTAAAACACAACAAGTTGGTACAGCAGGGGGCGCAGGTTGTGCATCTCCCAGTCATCTCGGTCAAAAGAGACACCCAAACTGACATGCGGATGGACGGGCGACTGGGCCCATGGCTGGGGGAACAGAAAAACAAACGGACAGATGGACTGGGAGACGGACAGAGACACAGACAACGTGGCCCCTGCTCTCAGTCTCTCGGTGCCCGTGCCCCACTCACGCGGATGTTGCTGCCGTGGTCGCTCTTCTTGCTGGGGGGCGGTGGCTTGTGGGAGGGGGGGGGCTCCTCCCTGCGAGCATGGGACGAGAGGGGGGGGGGACACAACGGCAGCTCGTCACACAGACAACCCCACGTGGGCACAGCGGACAATCTCGAGATGTTCACACGACGTTCGCGCGACGGTAGCAGGAGCGGTTACGCACGACTGGCCGTGGCGCGGTCGCAAGGCTCACGCCGGACGGCTCTCCAGCGGACGACGGGGTGAACAACACGCGGCAAAACTGAGCGCCACGCAGAACCAGGCCACTCGCGGCCACGCGACTTGCAACTCCACGATATATATAGCACCTTATTCTAGGGAGCTTTATAGCAATTCTAAAATTTAACATAAGATGATAGTGGTTGACATAAAGATTGGGGTTATTAAAAGTGGTGGTGTAATTATGGTGACAAGACAGGTGGGAGTGGCTGAGGGCTAGGGGGACAGATAGTGATAGGGGTAGTGTTAGGGGTGTTGATAGGTTTTGGGGTAGTGATATGGGTGGTGATAGAGGTAGTGATAGGGGTGGTGATAGGGGTTGGGGTAGTGATAGGGGTTGGGGTAGTGAAATGGGTGGTCGTAGCTGGGGGCATGGAATAGCAGGAGCAGGATGGGCGAGGGAGAAGAGTTGGATCTCAACAGCTAAGATCTCAACATCAAGGTGAGCAAGAGGTAGGTGGGAGTACCCACACTTTACCCCATCACAGATAAACTGCCGCTCGGGGCGACGGGAATGTTGACCCCTTGGCTTCTGATGCAGGTGTAGGTCGTTGCTCGGCAGGACGCCACCCATCGGCACAACGTCGGTGAAGAACCGGGGTTCTCCATTTATTTATTTATTTGGCCTCCACGGGGCGTGCGTAACGAGCTGCTGGCGCCGCGGCCTCCACTGCTGGCAGTGGCGTCCTCGGGGTTCGGCGTGGGGGCGCCGGCGCTTAGGGGAAAATGGCAAGCGACAAAACTCGTCGATTCGGCAAAACAAAATAAAAATTGCTGAGTGCCGAGCGTGCCGGGGAGAATGGGGGACCAACAATGCCGACGGTCCGTCTGGTGCGGCAATGTGGACAGCGGAGGGGGAGAGAGGAGGGAGGAGAGCAGGGGAGAGAGAGGAGAGCAGAGAGGAGGGAGGAGAGATAAGGAGAGGGGTAGGAAGATGCATATTAAATATTGGAGGTGAAGGGGGGTAGGGGGGGACGATTGGGAGGGGGGGAGAGCCAGACGCCCTAATCGGCGCAATTCAGGGCGTGTGTCGGTACTGTATGTCAGCTTACGTGTGAGGTACTTGTGAGGTACGTGTCAGGTCACGTACGTATCAGTTATGAGGCAGGTACATGTCAGGTATGTGTCGAGGGGTGTCGGGGTGATTGTTGTAGCACTCTCTGGTGACTAGAAGCGGGCTGCAGAGCAAATGCATCAATCTGTGTGGAGTATCAGCCCCCCTCCTATGCATGGTCAGATATTAAAATGACAAATCATCTTCAAAGTAGCATGACCCTCCTGCAGAGGAGTCTTGAGACTCGACGAGCCTTTCACGGCAAGCAAGGGACGTCGGTACAGCGGTGCGTGCACACGCATCGATGGCCGTGTTCACGAATGGGGAGCGGTGCCGCAGTGGTGAGCGCACAGCGTCATGATCCCGTCGACCTGTGTTCGAAGCGCGACACCAGTGATATCTGAACCAATTCTGGGCCTCCCCTAGGTCGACTCAGCCTCAAATGAGCACTTCTTCCCATCCATGTCCTACCCTTTCGTGACCCATAAGTACCCTCCATCAAGGTCAATCAGTCCTCAGCTCCTGCACGCCCCCGCCATCTAAATCATTCCATTACATCAAACTATGTTAGGCGCTTCAAGTAAAGGTGAAATTTAAATATAAAATAACATAAGATACAAAGGCGGCCGGAAGTGGAGCTGCTCACACCATCCCCTCGTGCACATTGCTGCTAATAGGTGCTCGCAAACAGCCATTGCCCCAGCAGCCTGTGGCCCCTACGCCTATCACTGTTGTAATCACTGCTGCTGCCACCTGCTCCAGTCCAGCAGCGATCAGAGAAATATTTAGTGAGAAATTAAGACCTGGCGACGGCAATGACCACGTTGGCAATGCTGATGATGATGCCGATATTCAGAGAGAACGTATCGGGCTACAGACGAAGCCGCGTCTGTGCCTCCGCCAGCGGCAGTTTCCCGCGCCCTCGTAAAACGGATCAACGAGCTCATCCTTCAAAGTGGCGCTGGTGGCGGTGGTGGCTATGCA
Source organism: Petromyzon marinus (assembly GCF_048934315.1). Classification (NCBI taxonomy): domain Eukaryota; kingdom Metazoa; phylum Chordata; class Hyperoartia; order Petromyzontiformes; family Petromyzontidae; genus Petromyzon; species Petromyzon marinus. Next base: position 14,293,420 of record NC_133698.1, read on the forward strand.
GGTGGCGCCGACGGTGGTGGTAGCGGCAGTGGTGGTGGTTGCGGTGGCATTGGTGGGGGTAGTGGGGTAGTGGTGGATGATGGTGGCAGTGGTAGCCGCGGTGGTGGTGGCATTGGCGGCGATGGTGGGGGTGGCGGGGGCAGTGGGGGTGCGAAGGGGATGTGGCGGGGAGGATGTGGGGGCAGGATAATACAAAGTGTCATCCTCGAGGCTAAAACCGTGAGCAGAAAATAGAACTCTCGGCCACGGGGGAAGGGGGAGCGAGGCGTCACATCCCGAGTGGGGGCTCCGATGACGAGACCGTGTCACGCCAGAGGTGAAAGCCCACGTGGGTGCGTGCACTCATGTGCATTAGCTTGCGCGCATACACGGGTGTGTACTTGCACGAATCTCGAAGATGAAGATAAGCAAAGCGGAGAACACAGGGCAAGTGCAGTCGCCTCCCGGCGAGAGACGAACGAGCGCACTCGTGTGCTGGGCCCGGGCAGTGGGCGAGGGCCCGGCCCGGCCACACCGTGCACAGCTGCGGCCTCCCGATAGAGCGGCCGGGCACAGCCTGTGCCTCACAGTCACGTCCTGCTCTCCCTTCCCCTACTCACCCACCAACCCCACCCTCCCCTACTCACCTACCCACCCCACCCTCCCCTACTCACCCACCCACCCCACCCTACTCACCCACCCCACCCTACTCACCCACCCTATCTTCTCACCTAGTACAATCTCAACCTGCCTTAATCACCCACCCTCCCCTCTCACCCACCCTCCCCTTTCACCCACGCAATGATACCCACCCACGCACTGATACTCACCCACCCACCCACCCCACCCTCCCCTACTCTCCCACCCTTCTCCTCTCAACCACCCTTCTCCTCTCACCCATCCACCCTTCTCCTCTCACCCCCCCACCCTTCTCCTCTCACCCCCCCACCCTTCTCCTCTCACCCCCCCACCCTTCTCCTCTCACCCACCCACCCTTCTCCTCTCACCCACCCACGCTTCTCCTCTCACCCACCCACGCTTCTCCTCTCACCCACCCACGCTTCTCCTCTCACCCACCCACGCTTCTCCTCTCACCCACCCACCCTTCTCCTCTCACCCACCCACCCTTCTCCTCTCACCCACCCACCCTTCTCCTCTCACCCACCCACCCTTCTCCTCTCACCCACCCACCCTTCTCCTCTCACCCACCCACCCTTCTCCTCTCACCCACCCACCCTTCTCCTCTCACCCACCCACCCTTCTCCTCTCACCCACCCACCCTTCTCTTCTCACCCACCCACCCTTCTCCTCTCACCCACCCACCCTTCTCCTCTCACCCACCCACCCTTCTCCTCTCACCCACCCACCCTTCTCCTCTCACCCACCCACCCTTCTCCTCTCACCCACCCACCCTTCTCCTCTCACCCACCCACCCTCCCCACTCACTCACCCACCCTCCCCACTCACTCACCCACCCTCCCCACTCACTCACCCCCCCCCCCCACTCACCCACCCTCCCCACTCACTCACCCACCCTCCCCACTCACTCACCCACCCCACTCACTCACCCACCCCCCCCCCCACTCACTCACCAACCCTCCCCACTCACTCACCCACCCTCCCCACTCACTCACCCACCCTCCACCCCTTCTCACCCACAGCCCGATCTCAACCTGTCTTAGTCACCCACTACCCCTACTCACCCACCCACCGAGATGGTGGCATTGCACTAAACAGTGCACTGCACGGCTCTCATCATTGCGGACCGAGGCCGTGATGATGAGAGATCCGAGATCCCTCTGGGTATTTGCCCCACGGAGAGAGGGGGGAGACCCCTCTCCCCTCGTGTGTGGAGTCAGAGCTCACGATCCTACTCCCTCCACGCGCTGTTCGCACCCGGCTTGCTAACCCCATGGCTCTGTATTTACCTGTTTGTGTTCATTTCAAGCTCCTCAGACGTGCCCGCCCGGCAGTGAGGCTTGGCGCAAGCAGCTGCCCTCTGTCCCTCTCCCCCCCGGCTCGATCCACCACGAATCCCACGCAGCCACAGCTGTAACCGCTATGAACCCCGTGCTTCCTTTCATTCTGGAAATCTAGAGGTAGCGTGTTCGAAGGCAAACAAAAAAACAACAACTGGCTCTTCGTGTTTGCTGTTTGTGGGGGAAGAATTGCGAGCGTCATCGAGGTGGGGGGGGGGCTCGGATCGCCGCCCCCCCCCCCCCCCCACCATGACGCCCGCCTTCGCGAGCGCTGCCCCGGTGGTGCCTCGTCATTGCCGATGTCGCGTTCTCCATCCAGCCTGCGCTGTAGCGCAACTCTCTCTCTCCTCTCTCGTGACCCGGTGCACCCCTCCACCTACACCAATGCAGTTTATTGTTTTATTTGTGTCAAGTGCCTTGAGATACAATCACATGCAGATGCTGTGGGAACTCAGCTGCTCTTGTTGCTGTGAGTGATGTGGGCGAGTGATGTGGGTGACCAATGCATGTGAGTAATGCAGGTGAGTGATGCGGGTGAGTGCATTGAAGAAAATGGCCCGCAGATGTGTATACCTCAGAACTACTTCTGAGTGGGCCCAGGATAGTTTTTTCCCTGTGAACTGCTGCAAGGATCGCCACAGTGCAACATCGAGCACCATGTTGTTGTGCCGTCATCAGCGACCGGGCCGCTGCACTCGAGAAGCCGGCTCCATCGTGAGCGGGCAGGCCCCCGGTGAATACCCAACGTCCGCGTCGCTCACCCCACCCTCCTACTCCTCCGCCCTGCGCATGTCGTGTCCCACCCATCACAACCTCCCTCTCTTCAATTCCAGCCACACTGCTATCCTGCTACAAGCCTACAAGTCGCTCACCCTGCCCCTCCCCTTGAACCCCTTGCCTGCCCCCCCCCCCACTCCACACCGCGGCTCCACCGCGGCTCCACCGCGGCTCCACCGCTCACAGATTTATCTCTCCCGTGGAACCCGGCCACCCACGCGTTTGCGGCGAGTGCCACGGCGCCAGATCTTTTAATTGGATCCATTAGGGGCTCGCCGGGTAGCCAGGGCGGTTAACGAGCGGGGGGGGGGGGGGGAGATTGCCCGGGTCGAGGTGTTCGTGTAGTGACTGATCGGCACATTAGCAGGAGGCATAATCCACCCGGGATGGCGCTGACGGGCGGCGCGGCGCAAAGTGCATCAATAATTAAAGTGATCGCAAAGCGCCGCGCTCGGCGCTATCCCGATCGCTAATTGTTTGGCGGATACGTTTAAACGGGAAGACGCCACTTTCGGAGCACGCTCTTTAATTATCGTGCCCCACGGGTTAATCATCGCAATCATCGCAAGTGCGATGATTAACCCGTGCCGCAAGGGGGCGGGGGATCAGAGTCGGTAGCACGTAACAAATAGTCGCAGCCATTGCGAGAGAAGGTATACTGGATGCGGTGTGCCGAGCGCAAAATACGGAGAGAGGAAGTAGGAGTGCCTCGGGATACCGTCCGCACGGCGACGAATGGCGCTCCCGACAGCTCCGTGCCGCTGTCTCCACCGATTGGCGCTCCCAATGCCGCGTCGCGAGCTGGGAGTCGTCGCCGGGGACTCCCTCTCCACGCGGGGTGACCGATGCGAATCAAACGCTCTTGGGGTTGATTTTATCGCCATTCGGCAGCATCGATCGCGGCGCTGCTAATGAAGCCTCGGCACCCGGCGAGCGGTAACGAGACGCCGCCCCCTCCGCCCCCCTTGAGTCCCGCCGCGATGCGGCGCCGGTGATTTACCGCGGCGTTCGTTACGGCTGGGACGGAAACGTTTGAGCGCAATAACAAATTTACGCGAGCGCAACGCGGCAATCTTCAATCATCGCGCACGTCCTGCCCAAAATCAAAACGGGTTTCGCCATTAATCAACCGGTGGTGGCGGAGGTAATGAACGCAGATTTGACGAAGGGAGCGAATCGTTGTGGTTAATAATTCACGGCACACCTGCCATGGAGAGCGCGTGGTGGTGGGGGCGGTGCGACGGATGCCCTCCCGGGGTTCCGCCCGGCGGGGAGGAGGGACCGCCGTGCCCATGGCAGGCGGAGGCGACGACGTTAATAACTCCCTTGTTACGGCGTCAATGCGGGAACGGCGGTGTCCGCGAGTGGCGGGGATGCGGAGCGACGGCCCCGGTACGGCGAGGCCTGGCACCCCCACCCCCCACGGGAGGACGTGCGCTGCGATTTAACGTGCGTAGAGTCTCATAATCGCACGCACGCGAATCACTCAACCTCGAAACCACACCGCGCCGTGACCGCTGCCCCAAACGTGTCGACGAGCGCTTTAAAAACCGCCGTCCCAAAATCACCATGCACAAGCCACGGTGCCACGACCTCCGTCCTAAACCCGCCACACCAATCAGGGCCGAGTCGGGGCACGCGGCTCGTCTTCGGCCAGACGTTCCGGCTCGCCACGCGGCGCGACAGCGCGTACGGACGCGCGACGAGACCCGGGCGAGCGTGGGCCCCGTCGGACCTCGGGGACGGCCACGGCACTCGGCCTGGCGCCGCTCGCAGATCGCGGGCCGTGCCGATTCAGGGAGCCCGGCTCGGGGCAACATCCAAGAGGGACATTCCCGACGGCGGCCCCGCCGATGGCCCGGCGAACACGACCGCCGCTGCTGCAGCCGGCGATGAGCAGGCGGTGGACCCTGGCATGGCGCCATCGCAGCGGCAGCGCTCTCCTGGACGGGGAGAGCCTTCTAGGAGGAGACCGGTGGCCATACAGAGCCGATCAATGCCACGAACGAGCAAATAAAGAAAGCCCGGCGGCACTGCGCCGAGCGACCGGGACGCCGTAAGCGCACAGCGCCGACGAACGTCGCCGCTGCTGCTCCACGCCGCGAGTGGCGCGGTTGTAAAACCCTAAAGCTCGGCTCTCCGGAGACCCTCACCCCCTCCCTCCCCGTAATGAACCCCAACGCCGGAGGGGGGGGGGGGTGGCCCGGGGGGGCTGTTCGGGGCCAGCGCTATAACGCGAGGCGCGGGAATCGATAGAAATTACCGCCTCGGCAATCTCGACGATTCGCACGGCGTGACAATCGACGTATGCGGCGAGGGGGGGGGGCATCACACCCCAGCCCCCGCGCCGCCCCACCCCCCCCTCACCCCCGTGGGTAGTGAATCATCGTTGTTGGTATCGCGAGTGCACCGTGTACGCGTGTCTGTGTGCGTAGTCTGTTTAGTGGGGAGTGGTAGAGCAGTGGTTCGCCACTCTTCATGGGACTATCCTAGGTCAACTCAGCCTTAAATTAGTACCTGCTGCGGTGTGTAAAGATCACCATTGAGGAGACAGAGGCAGCCAGGTGTGGCGGTGGTCACACCACCCTTCATAATGTGCTCGGAAAATAGCAACTTGACCCAACAGCCTGTGTAGGCTATATGGGAAATCTTGGTCTTCATTGTTGTCATGTGCGTGTGTTGACAAGCAGTCACCATTTTCCACCAAGAGGCAGTAACATCACTACAGTGCTCGTGTCATGCTAGGTGCACTTTCGGGTCACCACGTGAAGTAACGCTCGCTGCCAGCAGCTGCCATGCTGGGTCGACTGAGATGACTGTGGCTTGGACACGGGCGCAAACGATTGGGCCGCTGCGTGGCAGGGCCGCTGTGTGCCCGTCCCTGCCAAGTGAATGACTGCAACTACCGACACGACGCTGCCTCCTGTGTGAAGCCTCTTCAGGGCTCCCCTCTCCTCCCTCCGCCCCTCTCTCCCCTCCTCTCTCCAAACGCACTCTCCAGCCCTTGGCCAACCAAATAACTGTTTAGTCAATATTTGCTTTGGAGATTCATCCTCTTATTCCGCTTAGACTCAAATACAAATAAATAAAATAAACAGGGGTGGGGTGGAGAGAAGGGGGCTGCCTCCCAATTGTAAATTCGGGGGAGCAGTTCACTGAGATGAAAGGGGTGGTGGCGATGTGACTGGGCGACTGGGCTTTTGTGTTGATGGGTGGATACAAGAATGGGTGGAATAGGATGGTGATTAAGTGTCTGGCTCTGTCCGTCTATGTCAGCATGTTCATGTCTATGTGTGTCTGCATCTGCATGTGTCTCCATGTCGTGTGGACGAGGAGTCTGGGAGGAGCCCTGAGGTGTCATGAGACCCTGGAACAAATCGACCACTTCTCCCACAATCCCTCTGGAGCCCAGAGCAAATTATCACCACTGTGATCTCTACATTGGGTCAAACTTAACATCTCTTAATGTTCGACGACTTGTGCACCAGATCTTATTTATTCACGATGTACTTACAAAAAAATCCGCAGACTACCTGCTGGATCTCCTCTTTGTTTCTAAGAACAAATGTGACCTAAGGTCTTCGCTCATTTACCAGCTTCACATTCCTTATTGCCGTACAAATACTGGAGGAAGGGCCTTTGCTATTGAGGCCCCCAGGGTCTGGAATGCCATTGCCAATAAACTGCAACTTGAATCACTACCTATGAGATATTCTCTCAAAACTGCTCTAGAGGAGTTGTACACCCCTAGCTGCCACTGCTATTCAGTAGCCTAAAATCAATTTTTTTCGTTCCGGATGACTGCTGCAACGTATGATCTTGTGTTTTGATTTAGTGTGCTGATCTTTAAAGGTGCATTTGAAAAATGTTGATACTCCTACTGATGCTCCTGCTGTTGTGGAGTGACTCATGCAGCCAGCTGTGGCTACAAGGTTTGGTGGTACATGTTGTTTATGTCGTTTATTGTGAAATTTAGGTCACAGTTCCTATGATCACTTTTACATTGCTTATGGCTTTATTTTGGTGATTTCGAAAACGTTTTTTTAGTTTGGCCATGTTTATTTTTTGTAGTACAGAGTTAGAATGATGGCTTTAATCTAAGTTGTCTTGTGGTTCATACTCTTTAGTTCTATTGGGTAAAGTCACGTAGGTAAAAAATAAAATAACAAAAATCACGACGTTTCGGCCACAACACAAGCAGCCTTCATCAGGTGAAGGGACGAGACTGTCTGTCCTCCAGACAGTCTCGTCCCTTCACCTGATGGGTCATGGACAAGGGTCGGCCCAGAAAGGAGGTAAAAGAGGTGAATTATAGATGAAGCTGCTGCTGCTGTTTCCTCCAGACAGTCTCGTCCCTTCATCTGATGAAGGCCGCTTGTGTTGTGGCCGAAACGTCGTGATTTTTGTTATTTTATTTTTTACCTACGTGACTTTACCCAATAGAACCAAAGAGTATGGATCCTAGCAGTCACGAAAGCTTTAAATCTAGAATTGTCTTGTGGTTGTTGTTGTTTGACTTGCATCCCACTGGGATTTTTGCACAGCGTTGGTGTACGGTGCTTTTTTCTGGAAGACTTTGCAGTTTTTTCCTGGATTTTTCTGTTTGCGCATAGTCACTTGAAGATGTTTCCTTGTTCATGTTTTTGTTTGTTGCGGTTGCACCCGATTCAAGAGCTGAATGGCTCACAGGGCTATACCAAATAAATGAAACTGAAGACTAACGAGCCGCGCCTCCCCACACCACACCCCGGGCCTCCCCACACCACACCCCGGGCCTCCCCACACCACACCCCGCGCCTCCCCACACCACACCCCGGGCCTCCCCACACCACACCCCGGGCCTCCCCACACCACACCCACACCTCCCCACACCCCGCGGCTTAATGTACACGGAGTGAATGGTTTTCAGTGGTATTGATTCAACAAAAGCAAACTCTGAACCGGTTTTGACATCCAGTCTCTGATCAGCAGTCAGGCTCATTCGAACCAATGCTGGCAACCTGCCAGACTTCCTTTGAGACAAGGAGCATATCTGTGAGAGACATTCCTTTTCCGACGCAGAGCGCTGTGTGGACAAGTGGAGACGCGCGAAGTGGCAGTGCGTCTCCCCAACACGTCGCGTTCCCTTCACTTTGACGGCGGTCGCTGCTTCTCGACTTTGTCGATCACAAGTCAAAGGTCAACAGTCATGGGTCATGGACAAGGGTCGGCCCAGAAAGGAGGTAAAAGAGGTGAATTATAGATGAAGCTGCTGCTGCTGTTTCCACACGGCTTCCCCCAGTCCACCACACTCAGCGTCCATGCTCGCTCGCTCGCACGCACGTGCATGTGACAAAAGACAAAGATCTGCCGTATAGCCTCAACAGATTTTTGAGGTCAGTGCTGTCAGCAAATAACCTTTGAAGGCCGGCACGGCACAAGATGGGGTGGGTGGCCAGCCCCATCCCTGGCCGCCTTTGTCTCTATAGTGGCGATGTTTTACACACCGCACCAGGTTCTCATTTGAGGCTCAGTGGACATCGGGGAGGCCCAAGATAATTGTAACTGGTGTTGGTCGTGAGTCTGTAGTACAGTGCGCGAAGCGCAACACTACCACTCCCCACAAACACATGTAAACATTCACTCACACACAAGTGCACCAAACACTCACTTTCGCACGCACAAGCGAACACACGCACTGGCTAGCTTACACACACACACAAACACGCGTGCACTGACACATGCACTCAAAGATAACGACCCCGCTTTGTCTCCCCAGTGCTGATGTCTCTATATATACACAAACAGATACCACACACGATTACCAACAACACAGATACCACAACGCTTACCAACAATAAACACGTACAAACTCACATACAGACAGACCCACCATACACAACACAAACATGCCCAATGTAGCCGTACGAACTGTTGGGGCAAATTATGTTAGCGAGCACCTATCAAGGTCATACGCGTTCTGACGTGCTTGCCATCGTCCTTGCTCGCTCGCACGCATGCACATAATCTTGCTCACTTCCACAATTACTCAAGGCCGTGTCAGCTCACTTCCTTACATGCTCACTCATGTGCACAAGTACGCGCACTCACGCACGCACACACACACGTGCACACACTACTGTTGGCTTGGACGCTCACTCCCTTTTCACTAACTCGCTTGTTCGCCCACTCACACACTCCCATGTTCCCCCCTCGCTCCCTCTCTCCTCGTCACCAGTGGCTCCCCTTGCACATCACCCGGCACCGAGAACCAACCCCGGTGCCCCCAGCGCAGAGTCATGGTCATGCGAGAATCCTCTGCCCGATGAGGGGGTGAAAGAGCGAGATAGGCAATAAGATAAGCGAGGAGGTGATGTAGTAGGGGATTGAGCGAGCGAGGAAGCGAGCAGGTGAGCGAGCGAGCAGTGAGGCGAGTGGGTAAGCGACTCACATGGCGCCCTCGGGCTTGCGCCGGCGCTGTTGCCGGCGGTAGAGCATGATGGCCGTGACGACGAGGGCGATGATGAGGACGGCAGCGATGATGCCGCCCAGGATGGCGCCGACGCTGCCCCCCCCGGCCTCACGCGCCGCCGGCTTGTCTGTGTGACAACGATACCCCGCGTAGCGTTACCGTGCTGCCGTAGCAAAACAACAACAACTACCAGAACTGGTTCAAACATTTGTCACCGATGTTGGCCATGAGTGGGAATCACACCAGAGGCACCAAGGTTCATAGCGCAGTGCGCTAACCACTGTGCCACCATTCAAGTAATTGGCAAACACAAACATGGTTGCAAGGAGACACACAAAAGACAAAGATCCCCTGCATAGGCTTTAATTGACTGTTGGGGCAAATTCTGTTAGCAAGCACCTATGAAGGCTGGTACCGTACAAGAGGGACTAGGTTGCACACCACACCAGGCCGCCTTTGTCTCCCCAGTGCTGATGTATACACACCACAACAGTTTTGATTTAAAGCTTTTGTAACTGCAGGGATTCATATTCTTGGTTCTTTCGGTCAAGTTACATTGGAGAAACCAAACGACATGTCTCGGACCGCATTCGTGAACACAAAGCAGACCTGAAACACGGTAGGACCAACACCTCGGCCGTGGCAGATCACTGTTATAATTCAGTAGGTTCACATGACATTGACTTCTCCAAGACAGAGGTTCTTTGCAAGCCATCTGGCTACCATGAGAGATTCGTTCATGAGGCTATCCACATATACAAACACAGAGACAATTTCAACCGAGAAGATGGATTCTGGCTTAGCAATCATTGGAAGGATTTGATAAACCATTTCGGGTCTTAATTGATTGATCACGCTTAATGTGGCTTTCAGACCGCATCCATTATTTTTCGTCTCCCCCCTCCTCTTTTCCAAACATAGATGGACTCGTCCATCTGAATAACTGTCAAATCGTTCTCCGTGGTGCTAACGTAAAAAAAAACGCCACTTTTTTTGCAAATTTTCTTGTTGTGGTTTTCACACCTGATGATGATTGCTTGTGTTGCAGTCGAAACGTCGTGAGAATTGTATTGTTTTATATTTTTATTATTTTATTGTTTCCCTTCTATGTGACTTTACCGAAAGAACCAAGAATATTCCACAACAGTTGTTCATTAAAGTGGAGTCGACCTCGGGGGTGAGGCCCAAGACCGGTTCTGATATTCGTTACGAATGTTGGCCATGAACAGGATTCAAATTCAGGTCGAGCCACCGCTCCCCCAACAAAAGCGTGCACGTACACACGCAAGCACACATGCGCGCACGCGTAAGAACACACGGACACACAACAGAATGTGAAATCCAATCACAAGTGATTGGAAACGGATTGAGCGATGATTGTGGCACAATGAACGGGGAGCGCCGCACCTTCATTTACGCCGCGCGTGTCTGGGATGGCGACCCAGAAAATATTTCCACGCCCTGCACACCACATCCAGTCGACCTGTTCTCGCTATAGCTACTAGCCACGTACAACGGACTAGGGGGAGAGGGCAGTGCTAATTTGTGGAGCTGCCGGCGTGGTGTGGACGCGGGGGAATTACCCCTGGGCCTCAAGCCAACTCCCCCATGTTTGGCAACAAGTCAGCTCCCTCCCCCGCTGTCTCTCCCTCGCTCCTCCTGTCTCCCCTTCCCTCCCACCCTCTATCCCTCTGTCTCTCACCCTCACCTATTTCTCCCCTCTCTCTCCTTACCCCTCCCCGTCTCTCTCCCATCTGTCTCCCTCCCCCTCTCTTCCTGTATCCTACCCCCTCCCCGTCTCCGTTTCTCTCCCTCTTTCTCCCCCTCCCTGTCTCCTCTCTTGAATTACGGCTTGTTTTTTCTAGACGCACTGGGTTTCATTGGGAGAAACTATTTCGCCCTGGGCAGCCGAGAGGTTCAAGCACTCACGTGCATGCTCGTGCACGTGAGTGTGCACGTGAGTGTGCGTGTGTGGGGAACGGTGTGGGCTAGTGGCTAGTGGGGGGCGGTAGAATAATGGTGAGCGCGTTGTGCTACGAACCCGGTGAACAGAGTTCGATTCCCACACAGTCAACATCGGTGACGAATATCTGAACCGCCCTCCCCTAGGTCAACTCAGTCTCAAATGAGGACCCTGTGCAGTGTGTAAACTTTGCTACTAGGGAGACGACAGGGCGTGTGCCATACCAGCCTTAATAGGTGCTCGCTAACAGCACTTCCCCCAATAGTCAGTTAAGGCAATAGAGGGGATCTTTGTATTCATGTTTGTGTGTGTGTATGTGTGTGCATGTGAGTGTGTGCACGTGATATGTCTGTCTATGCAGAGGGGGGAGGGAGAGGACAGAGCAGTGAGAGTGGAGGGAGGGTAGAGGGAGAGCGGGAAGGGAGCACTGGTATCCAGTCACCATGGCGAGTAATTGGACAACGCTCGGATGATAAATCACGCGGTGGGGAGATGGAAACAGAGCAACCCACCCAGCCTGTCGGTGCCCCCCACCGTTCCCTGCCCCCCACCCCCCCCATGGCATCACAGCTGACGAGAATGTGCGGACAGACGCGACGCACGCTGCTGTGTCCAACGCGTGCATGTGTGCATCGCGGCTTTAGCGTGTGTAGCATGTCGAGCATATGTAGCGTGTCTAGCAGGTGGGCCGTGTGTAGCGTGTCTAGCACGTGGGCCGTGTGTAGGGTGTGTGGCGTGATGGCCGCGTGGGGGCCGCGTGGGGGCTGGCTCACCCCGGATCTCCACCTCGACGACGCCGAGCCGGGTGCCCAGCGTGTTTGCGGCCTCGCACACGTAGACGCCCGCGTGGAGGTGCGACAGCGCCGTCGAGAAGCGCAGCGCGTTCCCCAGGCGGCGCACGTCCTCAGACAGCGACGCGTTCACCCTTGGACGACGACACGCGGACACGTAGGACATGGGAGCAGACCGTTAGAGGCACGTGGACACGGGGAGAGGGGAGCGGACCGCTGGAGACATGGCTGCCCATAGACATTACAATAAATCTGTTAGGGTGACTCTTCCTGCTCACACGGCATTGTGTGAGGCAATGGTGCTCATTTACTGTTCGCGGCCCTTTAGAGATAATGGTGGAATAAGTTCCACATTCCTATGGCAAGTCTCTCCATATAACCGCTGTTGAATTTCACACTAAGTGATATTAATTTTATCGACCCAAAGGGATGATGGGTGGAGTCAAACTCCTCCCTTCGCTCCCATCATCACCAAACAGGATTTGAACTCGTGACCTGCCTATTGCAAGCCGCAGACCTCGCAGAGTTCTATTCCTATCAAAACCGTGCGGCTCTAGGGAGCGGAGGTGGGTGGAGGTGAGTGGGGGGTCGTGCCCCCCCTCCCCCCTCTACGCTTTGCAGTGGCCACGGTGATTAATGGCCTCGATCGCGGAAACATTAATTATTCAATTAATTAGGGGCGACACGGCCGACCTTGACACGCGGGATTGTCACGCAGCACGCTGCACATGGGATCAATCACTGGAAGCAAAATCATTAATAAATATGATGCGCTTATGAATGTGTGTATGTGCATTGGTGTGTGTATGTATGTGCATTGGTGTGTGTGTGAATGCGTGTGTGTGTGCGTGTATATGTACGTGTGTATGTATGTTCGTGCATGTGTACGTGTGTTCATGTGCGTGTGTGTTTTAGCAGTCACCTGCCCAGGGGGGGGTTAAGTTGCTCATGAGTTCTGGGCCAATGGGGCAAACCCCGGCCATCACTCAGCGACGCGTGTATGTGTGCATGGGGAGCTTTAGTGTAGCGGTTAGCGTGCTACGCTATAAACCCGGCGACCCGGGTTCAATTCCCGCTCACGGCCAACACCAGTGACGATTATCTGAACCGGTCCTGGGCCTCCCCCAGGTCGACTCAGCCTCAAATAAGTACCTGGTGTCATGTGTCAACATCGCCACTGGGGAAACAAAGACGGTCGGGCGTCTTTGTTTCCCCAGTGCTGGACACCCACACCCTTGTGTACCGGTCCGGCCTTCATAGGTGCTAGCTAACAGCACTTGCCCCTACAGTCTGTTAAGGCTATATGGGGGATCTTTGTCTTTGTGTGGGGTCTCAAACAGGGAGCGCAGGAATTAGTCCACTACGCTATGAACCTGGGTTCGATTCTCACTCACGGCTAACATCAGTAGTGACTATCTGAACTGGCCCTCCCCAAGGTCATTATCTCCAGTTTACACAGCAATGAGCCAGTGGTGGAGATTCCACATTCACGTGGTCGGGGTGAGTCTATCCACAGGACCACCTATATGATGGGCCAAGTCAATGCCCAACTGGGAGTCGAACTGGCAACCTTCTGATTGCGAGCCGCTTGCTCTGCCACTGAGCGCAACAATAACCGACGGGCGACAATTCAACAAGCTCTACTCTTAATGATGAAACAATTAACGACCAATGGCAATAAAAGGTGATGCGCCAACGACACGCGGTGACGAACGCTGCCTCGTCCGGGTGGATTGGAGGGTAGAGGTCAGAGCTGGCACCGCAAAGAGCCTGGGTTCCAATTCGGGGTTGCAGCCGCTGCTCGTGATGAAACGAGGTGGCACTCGCGCGTAGCGAATCTATGGTCTCAGTCTGCTCACGTATGACTCACACAGAGACCCAGAGACTTGTACAGAGACCCTAAGACCCGTAGGCTCACAGAGACCCCTAGACTGCCACAGGCACCCACAGATTCACGTGTTGGGTTTATGCTATGATCAGTGGCTGGTTCTCTTGACTCGCATATCAAGCCATAAATTAATATAGAAAGGCGTAGACTCACAGAGCCAGACTCGTACAGAGAGGCCGAAACTCAGAGAGGCACAGCAACTCAATGTTAAACTGAGTTTAGTCTATCGGATTGTTCCTAGGAGAGTTCACGTGACCCTGTGTTACACACGGATGTTGAACAACAGACAAAGATACCCCCTATAACCATAACAAACTTTTGGGGCAAGTGCTGTTGAGCAAGCACCTATGAAGACCGGCACGGCATACTGGCACACACATACACGTGCCCATGTACAACGCAAGCACATGCGCGCACGAACCCACGCGTACGTACTTCTTCCAGGTGATGGTGGCGGGCGGGTTGCCGACGGTCTGGCACAGCAGCTCGGCACTCATGCGGCCCACATACCAGTTGTTGTCGAAGCCTTCGATAGCCGTGACCTCCGGGACGTCTGCGCAGCAACACGGCCACAGGGAGAGAGGGCGTGAGTGAGCAGAGGGAGGGATGTGTGAGGAGAGGGAGACGTGAGAGAGGAGAGAATGAACGTGGAGCGAGAGAGCGTCGTCCGTGGGGCTGACGCGGCGGTGGGAGGGGAGCAGAGGTCGTGTGGACTCGTGGTGCTGCTGGGTCAACCTCCCAGCAGGGCACCTCCTGCTCCTCCTGCTCCTCTACATCGTCTCCACCACTTCACCAACACTTCCAAAACAGCCTCATCTCCACCATATCACCACCTCCTCTCCATTTCATCACCACCTCATCTGCACTTCATCACCATACTGCCCTTTCTTTACCTCCCTCCCTGGCAGGCTCTTCTGGTCCATCACCATCTCATGCAACCCTTCCCCTGAGCCCTCCTCCAAACCTTAGACCCTCCCTAGACATTTAAGGCCGAGCCAACTTTGGGGAGGCCCAGCAATGGCTCAGATTTCCGTCACCAAAGTTGTGCTGTAAAAAGGAATCGAACTCGGGTCGTTGAGTTTGGAGAGCAGCCTGTGCCACCGATCCTCCACACGCGCGCACACCGAGTTCTGTGCGCCAGTGTGATCGCTCGTACCTCTGTTTGCGCAGCAGCAACGAGTGTGGCTCATCGCTACTGCAGCAAGGGCCAATTATCGCGGCTACAGACGACGTGGAATTAAAACCCCAGCCCCGAAATAATGAACCTAGGCCGCAAGTTCATCGGCTCGGCCGAGACCTGGGTGCCCCCAAAGTGCAACAGGGCCCCCACCCCCCCCCCAAAAACGCAACGCGTCGAGCATCCGCCACGGCGCGGTGGAGTGGCGGTGTTTATTCTCCTGACCGGGACCGTGACCTATCAGCCGAACCTTCCACGTGAAAGTCCCAAAGTTCGCCAAGCCTGGCACGATTGCCATGAAGCCGGTTTCTGGTGAGATTCTAATTATTCTGGCGTGGAGTGAGATCACGTCAAGCTACAGTGTGCCGGGCCTGGGCAGTTAAATTCCTCTTCACACGCAGCCGCTGCCACCAGCATCACCACTGCCACCACCGTCGCAACAACCGCCACCGCCACACGCTCGCCACTCAAACGAATACAATTAATCGGGCAAAGCGAAGCAAATGTAAGGAAGCCAAAGGAAGCATGGAGACGTCACACGAGCGCTTCCTAAGCACACCACTGTGCACAACACGCCGTGAGCAGGGAGAGGGAGGGAGAGAGGGGAGAGGAGAGCGAGTGCAAGGAGAGATTGGGGAAGGGAGAGAGAGGGGAGAATGAGAGAGGGGAGGGGAAGGAGAAGCCTTAGTCCGGAATAGATTAATTAAGCTCTGCACCCCGAATTCTTAATTTGGCTTCTAATTCACTTGACCACAGGTGGATCAGGGTGTGGATAGTGGTAACGGAAGGGGGGGGCCTCATCAGTGGAGCGATTGGGACGAGCTTCAGCCACACGGAGGGTCCACGTGATGAACCTTGTGTGATCCGAGTCTGATCCACTCAGTATGGTTTGATCCACCCCCAGGTATCGTAGGATCTATGCTGCAGGGTTAGTCTGGTTCACCTTCACCAGCCGTGACCAATCCATGGCTGGACAAACGGCTCCCCGAGCCGTCGCCCTCTCTCGGTCCTGTGGCGATCTGAACCTGTACCGTAGGTGGGTTCAAACGGCAGGCGTTTGGCGCAGTCAAAGAATACTCTGCTCGCAAAATAACCGCGCCCGCCAGCGTCGATCAGGGCGGCCGCTAGGTCCGAACTGCGGACCTCCGCGACGAGCCGTACCGAACGCCTGGCATCCCACGAACGCCCGGCGCGGGGTGAACAATCGCGACCACTCGATGCGCGCGCGTATGAAACCCGGTGCGTGTGAATGACGCACATATGAATATATATTGCTGTTAATGCCACACGCGTGCAACAGACACAGCAGTAGCACCGCCGATGCCTCTCGGGTGAATGGGTTTGACGAGGGAATGCGCCGAGAGCTCAAACTGGCGGAGCGTGAAAACCACGGGTCCGGCACCGCGCCGTGGACATGCACTGTAGCGAACTGGAACGAGCGCTCGTCAACAGCACACACACACACACCGATGCATGCAGACGCACGCAGGCACAGATGCGCACACATACATACACACACACCGACGCACGCTGGCACAGACACGCGCACACACATGCATAGAGGTGGCTACACTGACGTATAAGCAGACTCAGGTTACCGGGTTTGGGGCGCAGATCATTAACCACCCCACACACACAAAGACCCCCATGTAGCCATAACAGATTACTGGGGATAGTGCTGTTAGCAAGCACCTGTTAAGGCTGGCACAGTGCATCAGAGGGTGGTGTGGCCAGAACCACGAGTAGCCCAGTCGTTGTGTTTACATACCATGCCAAGTATTCATTTTAGGTTTACTTTCGTGAAAATCCATAAGCGGCTCTCATCGTCGCCACTGACATTGGCCATGACGGGGATGCGAATTTGGGCGAATGGGTTCGTCGCAGTGCGATAATGACAATGCCACTGCTTCCCACACCCCACGCCACCCACACCTCTCTCACTCTCAGCCACTCACCCTCACCCACTCTCACGTTCACTCTCACCCCCCCCCCCCCTCTCTCGGACACTCACACTGGATGCTGAGCGTGGTGGCCATTGTCTCCCCGGCTGCGGCCAGAGAGGGGTGTCTGGCCGTGCACTGCAGCTGCTGCCCGTCGGCGGCGCGCGAAGGCACTAGCCGGAACTCGCTGGTCACGGTGACGGTGCCGTCCGCCTGCTGCTCGCGCCGCTCCGTGCGGTTGCCGTGCAGTGCTGGCGGGGTATCCCATGTCAGCACTGCCGGGGGCCTCCCGCCCGCCGCTCGGCACGTCGCCACGGCGACCTCTGTCTCATCGTCCGACGCCGCGAGACCCGGGGTCGCCTCCAGGGTCAGCACCGGCTTCACTGCGGCGCCGCGGGGAGGGGGGGGGAAGCACAGAAACAATGGTGATGGATGGTGCCTCGCAGCGCGCACAGCGGGACGGGTACTCATTTAAGGCGGAGTTGACCTAGGCAAGGCCCAGGACCGGTTCAAATATTCGCCACTGTCGTTGGTCATGAGATAATAGCACGGCGCACTAACGCACACGTGTGTGCGCAGGAGTCCTGCGCTGTAGTCATTATTCCGCGAGCGAGTGAAGTGCGCGAGCTTCAGAGCTATCGCATTAATTATCAAACAGCGCCCACAGACAGCTCCGGCTACTGCCAGCGGTCGACTCATATTAAACATAGAAAATAAAGAAAGAAGGGATCTTCAGTTTCATTAGATTTATCTTCTTTAAACATCCAAACCGTTTCCCCGTCGCTCTTTCTTCTGCCCAGGCTTGAATCTGAAATTCATGAACCACTTCCACGTTCGGAGGCAGCGTTAAATATTTATGGGGCTAAGCACGGATGTCGTGTCACACCTTAAACAGCTCGCGAGTGCGGAATATTAAACAAACACGCGCAGACAGCGGTGCCGCACCGCTCGCTCTCTCTCAGCACCACCCCCCCTCTGGGGCCCAGCTGGATTAGGGTCCGGGCGAGAGATCTCCTCACACGAGCGCCGCCCGTGTCGTCCACAGCTCCCACAGGCGAGAGCAGCCGTGTCGCCAACTCGGCCAATTTGTTGCCAGATTTTTTTTTTTACAGTTTCTGGGCAGTGGCCCAAAGGCCCCGAAACGTTAAACAGCCAGGAACAAGCAGCACTCTCAAAGGTATAATAGATAAGCGCGTCAAGCATTTGTTGAACTGAGCAAGCTTATTATTGTCAGAGCTGCGGGAAAAGGAATGATGATGGGAGGAGGGGATTCCAAAGTAGAGCGGTGCGAGGAAAGAATCAGAAAGAAGTGAGGTGACTTGCAGTGTGGCGAGTGAGTGGGAGAGTGGGCCGCTGCGTGAGCGAGTGTGTGAGCGAGTGGGTGGGCGAGTGGGTGGGCGAGTGGGGGGGCGAGTGGGTGGGCGAGTGGGTGGGCGAGTGGGTGGGCGAGTGGGTGGGCGAGTGGGTGGACGAGTTCGTGAGCGAGTTCATGAGCGAGTTCGTGAGCGAGTTCGTGAGCGAGTTGTGACCTGCAGTGTGGTGGTTGAACAGTGTGGATGAGACAAAATCGTCAGTCTGGTAATTCAGTGGAACAGTAACCATGGTAGTCGCAATAGAAGAGTGATAAGGCGGTGACTGACCGCCGGCGAGTGAACGAGTGACGGGCAAATCGGTGAGTGCTGGATCAGATTGCCCTATGATTGTGTTACTGAATTCTGACCGGTACAGCGAAGGATGCTGTGTCAATTCAACATGTAAGAATCACCCGCATCGTCGCAGACCATATGCGCAACAGAGTAACCAAGAAAACACTTTCATAATTGATGTTGGGGTCACATCATGCGAGTAGAATGTGTCGTAAACCCTCCTCCACCTGACACAGCCAATGAATAAAATGATCACGTGGTGAACAAACGTTCCAATTTATTACAACTACAACAGCACCATGGTTAGTGCTGCTGGAGAGTGATCCATGCATGTGTAACGATTGGATAAGTACGGTACGCTGATCCTTACAACCAGCATCATCAGGAAAGCTGCCAGAATTGTGAGACCATCCTCCAGACTTGGGCCTCAAATAGGGGATGTGATGTCATCCATGTGCACCCACAAGATAGCAAGGGAGTGGCTGGCAGTGGTGCCTGGAGGAGAATGGAAGCAGGTAGTAAAAGCCTCCTTCCCACATGATCTGTCCCTCCATAGAAAAATAGTCGTTTTACACATCCCATCAGCCACACAGCCACCTATGAGTGCATACTGTGCTAATTTATTTTGCTGCTGTCTCCATGTCCAGCCCACGACCGCATCTCCCGGACAGCGCCCAATCTCGTCACGTCTCAGAAGCTACGCAAGGGGGTTGGAGCCTGCGGTGCATGGATGTTGGTCACAACATCCCTGACGACCGCGCACAGACGAGGGGAGGCCCCTGTCCAGTAGTGGAGTGATAAAATGGGCAGCTGTGCATGTGCGGAGGAGACCTCACCAGATTAAATATATTCAATTGCACAAATTAAATGTTTAGTACAACTTGAGAATGTTCAGCTCCCGACTCGTTGGACCAAGGATCTGGCCGTCACCGCCTATGTATCCACCGAGCAAAAGCCCGACGGATATATCTCGAAGCCGAGACATGAAACCAAAACTGTGCAAAATCGCGCGATCAAGTGCCAGATCAATGCCACCCCCAGATCTTGACGCTGATCCATCTCTAGCACCCGAACGCAGACCCCAACCACCGGACTCTCTGGGTCAAATCCTGTTAGGTGGATGACCAAAAACATTGGATTTGACGCCAGCGCTAGCCTCGGCAACTAGAGGCTATTGCGGCTTACTGGCCATTAATGGGGCCGAGCGTGAGACGAATTGGAGCCAGCAGCGCCATGCGCAGCGAGAGTCGTTTGGGAGGTTTAGGGACAGGTGAGGTCCCTGCCATCGCTGCCGCCGCGACTCTCGAATCTGATTCGTCGCCAATAAGAGAGCCTCCTTGGTATGGGGCAGTGGGGAGGAGGAAAATGAAAGCAGCTCCATCGAGTGGGAGTCAGAGGAGCTGACAGGAGGAGACCGCCCGCAGCTCTCGCTGCCTACTCCAGCTCCGGTCGATCCATCACCCCAGTTCCAAATCAAACGAGCGAACCTCACCGATGACAGAGAGGTTGACGCGTCCCTCGAAGGTGCCGGTGGGGAAGGTGGAGATGTGGCAGAAGAAGACGCCCTCGTCGCTAGTGAGCACGTCGAGCAGTTCAAGCGAGGCGTCGAGACGCGGGTCCTTGTTGCGGAAGCGCACGCGGTCCACGAAGGGTGAGTTGGGGTACGAGGTTCCAAACTGCGGGTTGTACACGGCCAGGTTGGTCTTGTCCCGGCTGTCGCCGCTGAGAGCCTTGAGCCAGCTCACCTGCGACAGGTTCGCCGTGCCCCGCAGGGTGCAGCGCAGCAGCGCCACCTTCTCGCCACGCAGCACCGTCACCTGCTCGTCCGTCAAGATCTCTGCCAGCGAGCCTGCACGCGTGCGTGGGGAGACGGGAGAGTCGGGCGGAGACGGAAGGTTGGAGGTTAGGATTGGCGGAGGCGTCGATGGGAGTGCCCCTCTCCCCGAGCGGAGATGGCATTGGCGCTGAGCAGGGCAGCGTGGTCACACAACAATGGATAACAGCCCCGCGTCCAATCGTGCGCGGCGGTCGTGGCGAGTGATTTCGTGATGCTTAACCACAATTGGCTATTTTGCACGCAGGTGAACACACACACATAGACAAAGATCATGGCTATTTATTGAAAAAAATTAGCCATGATCATTAATAATTTCCTGGGTGAACAAGAGAACAACAACAATAAAAAAAAACTCGACAGGCACCGTGCAGGAGAAACGGACGCTGGAACAGCACAGAATGTGCACCCCGGTCAAACACGAGGTGCAGCTGGTGACAGGGTGAGACGCAGCGCAGACCCTGTCAACCCCCACCTCAGCACCCTACCACTACACCCACCCTCTAACCCACCCAAGCCACCAACTCCACCCTTCCCCTCCCCCCACACAACTCTCCTAGTACACCCACCCCCACGCTTAATTGGCAGTAATTAACGAGTACACAGGGCAACCTGGCGGTTGTACCGACTACGCGAGGAGAGGAGCTACGGAACTCGCTGGAAGCACGGGGCCAGATCCCTCTCTCTCGTGCATCTGTGAATGTCTTTGATTGTGTGCGCGTGTATGTGCGTGTGCGTGTATGTATAGTCCGGCAAAACAACCCCCTACCTCCTCGCGGTGCCGGACGGACAACGCTGCCGTGGACAGTGCTGTGGGGGGGAGGGCCAATTCCGATTGGCTCTCTCCCCTCATGGCGTCTGTGACCACCACAGTGGCTAAATGGGGGCTCTGGACGGGTGTGAGGGGCTGGTAACCCCTCCACCTTCAATAAATTACCACTAAACCACGACTGAAATATCTAACTAATAAGCTTGTGCCGGAGGCCCCCGGGGGACAGGCATCTATGACGTCTCCTGGCCAAACCCCATCTGGCGGAGCCAGGAGATTGCATCTTTACCCTCGGGGCTCCTCCAGAAACAACGAAAAGCCACTACGGATGGCCACGTGGAATGTTCGAACGCTCACTGCGGAGGAGAGGCTGGACCGGTACCGCCTGGATCTCTGTGGCATTCAGGAGGTCCGGTGGACCGGTTCTGGCTCCTGCCACCATGAGGGGTGGACAGTCCTCTACTAGGGGCAGGAGACTGCCAAACAACAGGGTGTGGCTCTTCTTCTGATCAAAAGAATGAAGGGGGTGTGGGAGTGTGGCAGTGAGGTGTGGGAAGCTGTAAGCCCCAGGCTACTTTTGGCTCACCTTCCCATCAACCGGAGGCTAGGAGTGGTGGTCGTGGTTACTTATGCCCCCACCGAAGACAAACATTCGTGGAGGGATGCAGGCAAGGCCGATGAGTCAGATGCCTTCTATGACCTCCTGTCACAGGTGCTGGCTAAAGTGGCCCCTCGGGATAGAGTCCCCTTGTTGGGTGACTTCAATGCCCGAGTTGGTCATGATGCTGGCACATGGTCTGGAGTGATTGGAAGGCATGGGCCAGATCAGCTCAATAACAACGGTAGGAGGCTGCTAGATTTTTGTGCAGCCCATGGGCTCGTAATTACCAACACGTTGTTCCGGCATCGGCACATCCACACAACATCATGGATGCATACCGGGTCCAAGCAAGAACACCTGCTGGACTACATAGTGACGGACCAGCAGATGCGAGCCCATGTCCTTGACACCAAGACCTACCGTGGAGCTGATCTGCCCTCTGATCATCGACTAGTCATCTGTAAGATTCGCCTGCCATTCTTTCACTCCGGTGGTGAGTGTACACCCTGGACCCCATTCCAACCTAAGGTGGCCTGGTCTCAGCTAGCTGATGAAAGTTGCAAGCGAGAATTTCATCATCGCTTGCGGCTGGGGTTGGCATCGTCCCCCACTCCTCCTGATGTCTAGGGTAAATGGGCGAGGTTTAGGACTGTGACTCATGCAGCTGCAATGGCTGCTTTGGGTACGCGGTTCAGACCTCCCCAGAGACCCTGGCTGACAGAGGAGGTGTTCAGGATGATTGAGAAAAAGCGACAGGCCCACTCTAATCATCTACAACATCCCACGTCAGAGAATGACGACACTTACCGCAGCCTTCGCTGGGAGGTTCAGAGAGCCGTGAGGCACTGCAAGGATGGGTGGTGGTCGCGGGTTGCTGAGGAGATGGAGTCTGCCTCAGTGGCCCGTGATCACAAATCCCTATTTAACTCCATCAAAAAAGTAACCTGCAGTGCCACACCTATTACCATAATTAGGGGAAAAACAATGATCCAATCTCCAACCCCTAGGAACAGGTTTGCAGATTTGCTGAGCATTTCTGTGAGGTCCTGGGGGAGGGGAAATCCCTCAGCCAGGAAAACATCGTGGCACAATGTGGGGATGACCCTGCTGAGGCTGCGGTGCCTCAAATATTGGAAGAAGTCACCCCCTGTGAGTGGCTGACTGAGGTGCCATCTGTTGAGGAAGTACTGAAGGCGATCCAGAGTCTGAGACCAGGAAATACACCAGGTAGAGATGATCTCCCAAGCGAAATGCTGAGGGAGGGTGGCGTTTGTGCACAGACTGCCCTACATGACATCATAACAACAGTCTGGACCAGTGGATGGGTTCCGCAGGATTGGAAGGATGCCCTGGTGGTCCCCCTCTTTAAGAAGGGGGACCGCACAGACTGTAACAACTACAGGGGCATCTCACTCCTCAGTGTGCCGGGAAAGGTCCTGGCAAGGATTATTCAACGTCGCCTTGCTAGGCACGCTGAGGAGAAGCTTGCGGAGCCACAATGCGGTTTCAGGAAAGGGCGGTCCTGCACAGATGTCATATTTTTTGTCCGTCTGCTACAGCAGAGGTGTAGGGAATTCCAACAAGACCTACATCTCTGCTTTATTGACCTGGTCAAGGCCTATGATACCATCAGTAGGCCTGGGCTCTGGGTTGTTCTTCGTGCTTTCGGAGTCCCTGACCCTCTGCTCACGATCATTAAGGACCTTCATGATGGTGAGCAGGCCCGAGTAAAACTACGTGGCCGGGAGTCAGAGCCATTCCCTGTACACCTTGGGGTGCGACAGGGATGTCCTCTGGCTCCCACTTATTTAACATCTATTTTGACCACGTAGTTCGTGAAGCCTTCAATAGCTGTACCGGGGGAATCTCCATTTGGTACAGATACAATGGGAGGCTGATCGATGCCCGGGTGCGGTCAAGGGATGGCTCCCTATTGGCCAACCACGTTATGTATGCCGATGATTTGGTAATTGCTGCTCATTCAGAGGAGGAGTTGGAGATGCTGCTGCTGAAACTGGAGAGTGCCACTAAGAGGTTGGGGCCTTACCATCAGCCCCACCAAAACTAAGCACCTGCCTGGGTATTTTGTACCATCGGACACTCCACCCCCACAACTCCTAATCGGTGATGGGGCAGTTGTGGAGAGAGTGGAAAGTTCTCATACCTGGGCAGTGTGCTCCTGACCGGCTCAGGTTTAACAGCAGAGGTCTCACTCCGAATCAGTCGAGCGGCAATATCTTTTCATCGGTTGCGTAATGCTGTGTGGAAGCTACCTGGTCTGTCGCTCCACACGAACCTTCAGGTCTTCTCGGCCACGGTCATTCCCTCCTTTCTCTACGCTTGCGAAACGTGGACCCCCCTAATGGAGCATCTTCGCCGGTTAGGAACATTTAGGCTGGCCTGCCTACGATCCATCCTGGGTTTAACCAGGCTAGATTGTGTGAGGAGCTCACAAATCCTTGAACGATCTGGGCAAAGTCCCATCGGCGAGCTCCTCCGGCAGGCAAGGCTGTGTTGGCTGGGTCATGTAGCCCGCATGCCCAGCCACCGCATGCCTAAACAGCTTTTGTTCGGCCGGATAGAGGGGGCTAAACGGGCGCGGCACGGGCTAGAGAAGACATGGAGTGATGTGGTGACGTCACCGCCACTTAGTGGCAAATGGCGGTTGTTGTTGTTGTGTATGTGCGTATGCGTGTATGTGCGTGCGCGTCTATGTGCATGCGCGTGTGCGTGCACGTGTGTGTGCGTGCGTGTATGTATGTGCGTGTGCGTGTGCATGCGCGTTCGCCTAGTTGTGCACTCATATTGCATTTGCCTTTAATCAAGGAGGTCTTCATTTTTTGTGGTGGCACAGGGGAGTAAGGGAGCAGCTCCTCTCTCTCCGCTGTGTGCGCGAGTGTGAGAGAGATCGATATTTTTGCAGTACGTGACGGGCTTCCCCAACGCCTGTACGGACATCGCAGCCATTTTTCTCAATTTCCCCGGGACGGAGCGAGCGCATGAGCGGGCGACTGAGCGGGCGAGCGAGGGAGGTTGTTTGTCCGCGCGCCGTCGATGCCGATGATGGAGCGAGAAGGGTGAAAAGTGCACGAGAGCGTGCACACTCACTCACCGATTCCTCCTCCTCCCATGTGGAGTACTCAGGTCGCCCAGTAACTGCGATGGTCTCATCCACAGTGTGTTTAACCTCAACTGTGTGTACTTGGCCAGCTACGTAGCTCTTTTTAGAAGCGACCTGGGCACAAATGATAGCTCAACGAAGCGGCATATCACGTGGAAATTTATAGCAGCCAAATATTCTAAATGTGTGTTGATTCTAAATATGGAGTGAAGAACTGGAGGACCTGGAGACAAATCCACATGACCACAGGGAGAACATGTAAGCTACAAA
Source organism: Petromyzon marinus (assembly GCF_048934315.1). Classification (NCBI taxonomy): domain Eukaryota; kingdom Metazoa; phylum Chordata; class Hyperoartia; order Petromyzontiformes; family Petromyzontidae; genus Petromyzon; species Petromyzon marinus. Next base: position 14,318,606 of record NC_133698.1, read on the forward strand.
TATACAGGTGTCGGGGTCGGGACTGAACCCACAAACTGCTGTATACCATGTGAGATAATTAACATTTCGCCACTGTGTTGAACCACCACCACACTGTAGGTCACAGCAATCCTCTCACTCGCTTATGCAATCACTCACTCACCAACTCACCCACCCAGTCACCCAGCCAGTCACCCACTTCTCTTTCTGCTTCTTCCCTTGCACTGCTCCACTGTGGAAGTCCCCCCTTAAGAGTTCTTATAATAACACCCTTGCTCAATTCAAGAAACACGTTCCACTCATCTCTTTTACAACTGCGATAGTGCTGTTTGTTGCTGGTCGCTTGTGTTCAAGAAATAAATGTACCACGCGGGGTGGGACAAGCGGCGTGGAGATACGCGGACAGATCCCTCGCTCAGCCCGGGCCTAGTACCACGTCTGCGCTGCAGCCTCCTGTGATAAAGCTCAACGCACCTCCGGCACTGGATCTCGGTACAATTAAATTCCTGCCGTCACCAGACACACGGATGCCAGTTCCTGGCCTGTGCCAGCCAAACTCGCACAGGTGGCCACCCTAGTCGGTGGGTGAGCGAGTGAGCTAGAGTGACTTTGCAAACAAGTGAACGCGTGAGTGACTCTGCCAGGAAGCACTAGCAGTTCCCCCGACTGCCCGGGTCAAACCCGGTCAGTGGAGGACCCCGACTCGGACCACGCTTAGGGAGATGAGATTCGGATTGAAATCTCCCGCTCTGGTCTCGCGATAAGTACGGCAGCCATGGCCCGACCGCGACGACGACGACGCTTGCGCCTACGCCCGGGTGGCAAGGGGACACGCGGGGAAGCCACGATGCCGTCAGTGCCGCTCGGCTAGAAGGGGCCGAACGTACGGTGGGTGGCGAGGAGGGGGGCCGTGCGTATTGGATGGACGCGGAGCGCCGGCGGGATACGCCATTTGCAGACGAAACTAAAAACACAAAGGGTCCTGCTGGGATGCTTACCCTCTGCTGCCGACGACACGGCTCGTGCGTTACAGGCGTGCGCACACACTAACCGATTTCATCGCTGCGTCTCTGCGACGGACACCCTATTGGCGTTCTGCCCAAGTGCATTAAAGTTTTCTTAATGACTGTGACCTACGTACGTGCGTTCCCTGCTGCACGTGTCCCTCAGTCCGTCTCTCAGCGATACCCCCAGCACGCGCCCTTTGCGCACTTCTCAGATTTTGCTCCCTCTCACCGGAAGAAACCGATTCACCCGTGGTCATCGTTCCTCAACCCCCTCCATCTCCTCCTCACGCTCCCCCACCTCTCCGCATCCCCCGGGACTCTCCCTTGACCCTGGCTGCTGTTCTAGGAGTCGCTGCCCAGCCCAGACAAATGTTTGTGAAAGCAGCAGCAGCTCAATTCACCGAGTCTCCGTTCATTCGCTCTCTCGGACGACGCGAAAGAGGGGGAGGAGAGGAGGTCGCTCTCAGCTTCACTGGGCACGTGTGTTTGTGTCTCTCCCAGTGCAGAGAGCGGTCTGGGTCTGCCCCGTGACCTCCTGCCAGCGGGCGTTCGACACTTCACGTGGCCTCAAGGTGCACATGGCCTGGCACAAGCGTCGTGGTGACGTCACCGCCACTTAGTGGCGAATGGCGCTTGTTGTTGTAAAGAGCGGTGGCACAGTGGTCAGCACACTGCACAACCAGAGTTCAATAACAGTAGACGAATATCTGAACCAGTCATGGGCCTCCCCGATGTCGACTCAGGCTTAAATTACTACCTGGTGCAATTTGAAAACATCAGCACTGGGGAGACAAAGGTGGTCGGACTTGGTTCCGGCCACACCACACTTTCATAGCCGTGCTGTAACGGCCTTCATATGTGTTCGATAACAGCACACGGTGAATATTTGTCTTCGTGTGTGTGTGTGGGTGTTTATTGGGGGTAAAGCGAGGAGTGATTTACGGAGCCGTGGCTGCGGTTTGCGCTGCAGGCGCTGCGGACGCTGCAGGTCAGAGTCATTAAGACTCGGGCGGTGGAGCAGAGCGCCGGCGCGACATCGCAGCTACTGCGTGCGCCGTGCTTAAACGTACGCATCACACACAGTGGCAGCCCGGCCACACAGCACTGGTCAGCCACTATCACAGCCCCTCGCAACTCTCCAAGCTCTCAGTCTAAAACCCGAGCCCTTTGAACCCGAGCCTCCAGAACACGAGCCTCCAGAACCCGAGCCTCCAGAACCCGAGCCTCCAGGACCCGAGACCTTAGAACCCAAGACCTTAAAACCCGAGCCTCCAGAACCCGAGCCCTTAGAACCCGAGCCTCCAGAACCCGAGCCCTTAGAACCCCGAGCCTCCAGAACACGAGCCCTTAGAACCCGAGCCTCCAGAACCCGAGCCTCCAGAACACGAGCCCTTAGAACCCGAGACCTTAAAACCCGAGCCTCCAGAACCCGAGCCCTTAGAACCTGAGCCCTTAGAACCCGAGCCCTTAGAACCCGAGCCCTTAGAACCCAAGCCTCCAGAACCCGAGCCTCTAGAACCCGAAAATCTAGACCGCGAGAGTCTAAACACCAAGAGTTTAAACACCGAGAGTTTAGACCTCGGGTCTCCGCTTGATCCCAAGCCGAGCTGTGACTACGACCCCAGGGCTATAAGCAAAGTCTCACGATATGAGCCAGAGTCCAAGTTTCATCAGAGAACAAAGTCCCACGGACACAATCGGGTGACGTAGAGACGGCACGGTGTGGGGGAGGAGACGCGAGGATAGTGGGGGAGGGAGGACGGGGCATGAGCATCTTGACTGTGTGTGTGCGATTTGTGTGCGTGGTCATGGGGTGTGTATGGATAGGGTCCATACGTGCTGTCCGTGTCTCCATAGTCTGTTGTGTGTGGTTGGTCCGTATTAGGGTTGTTAAACAACAATAACTGGTAATCGTTTTTATCCAATGCAAAACAAACAATTGTAACGACCATAGTGTGTCATGTGCCAGTGTGTAATGTGCAGGTGGTATTACGCAAACACGTATACACACGCGCGTGTGCAGTGTCATCATAGGCACGTACGCACACGTGTGTGTGTGTGTGCGCAGCGTAATCACACAGGCGAACACGGCGGCACATAAGTTACGCAAGGCGCGTGCGCAGTAATGGCGCATTACGCAACGCGAGACGGAGACGCCACGGGGTGGGAGGCCGCGCGGCAGCAGCCACTCGTGGCCGGGCCGCCGCTGCTGCTGGAGCCCCACAGGGCACGGCCACGAGGGCACGGCCACGGCCGCTCACCGCTGTGCTCTCTTGGCTTTGCGTGTACCACCACTTGGGTGACTCGACCTGGCGCCTCGACTTCACCCCGGCTGACCAAATCAACTGGAAACGTTCAACTACTTCTCGTATCTGTCACTGAATTGTAAACAAAAACAAATCCAAGTATATATTCTTGGTTCTTTCGGTAAAGTCTTTACCGAAAGAACCAAGAATATGAATCCCTGCAGTCACGAAAGCTTTAAATCAAAATCCAAGTATGTTATTTTTGCACATCCCATCAGCCACACGGCCTTACACCTGGCATTTACATGTCAGCAGCATTGGTTCAATGCAAGCAAAACCAATTTCGACATTCGAGCGTCTCAGCAATGCTGGTGAACTGTGAGATGTGTAGAGCCAAGGACCCTGTTAGCAGGTAGCAGATCGTCAGCTTATTTACGTTGTGACTTTTATTCTCCACGATGCCGCTAACGATGATGACTTCACAAAGGGAGCCACACGGAGCAGAGAGCGCGCGAGGCACGCAGTCCGGACAGAGCGCGCTGCGTCCGGCCAGCGCTACTGTGGGAATCTGGGATGCGTCTCCGCCGATGAAACACTCGATACTTGAAACCGGTCCCCAAACATATCCGTGTTGCTCCAACGCTGCTGTGATTATGCACTGCTCGAGGGTCGCGTGCTGCTGATGGGATGTGGTGACTAAAGCACACTCTTATTTTGGTATGTGGAAGCACAGATGCATGATACCTGAAGGAGACAAATTGTCTGCCGAGGTATTTTGTAATAAATTAAATAAGATTTTGGCTGGAGGTGGGAATTAGGGCTCTACGGGGGAGGGGACTGGGTCGGAGGTTGCTCCAGGCTTTGTGGGGGTTAAGCATTGACCTGTACGCAGTGTATGCTGAGAGCAATGAATCAGCCACTCGACACAAGGCTCACAACCACGCACAGAGCCACTCTGTGCTACATCCGCATTCAACAAGTCAAAGTGATTGCCTACTCAAATGAGCAAATGAGAGGCATTGGTGTTCATCTCCCATTAACAGCCCCGAGCAATGGTGGAAATTCCACATACCTGTGGTGGGGCCCAGTGTATCCACAGGACAACCACTGTTGCTAAACAACCCCACAAATTGGTAAATATTTGATCGACCCCAGAATAAGGGATGGTCGAGACTAACGACGGAGCGTCAGCCAAAGGAGGGAAAACACGCCACCCATGTGTCCACAACCTCCTCCTCTTCCCGATCTAATCCTGCAGCCATGTCATCCCCGATCTATTCCGAACCCGAAAGCTTCTTACCCTCAATGAGCGCCCTGCACGGGGGGAGGGGCTTCTGTGGCTGGCGCTCAGGTAGAGTCCAACTCGGCGTGCAGCAACAACACGGGCGCCACTAGTGACTCACGCGCACGCACCTCTCTTCCGCTGCCATGCAAGGGCTTCGTGTGGTCGTGAACCCTCCGCTGTGCAGACGCGCGACATCTCTTGATTTCCTACTTGCAGCCGCCTGTGATATGCAAATCACTACTCAGTCAACTTTCTGTGTGAGTCACGCACCGACACCCGATGGTATGCTGCTGCAACACTCGGGGAGTACAATGAGATCTTGGAAAATCCAAATCTGCCCCCTCTGCACGTCACACCTCGAAACCCCACCACTGCCCTTATCCCATGCGAGTCTCTGGAACTAAGTCGATTAAAACCAGACTCACTGCAAGAGAGCCAGATTAAAGGCGCCACCACTGCGAAGTTTAAACACAATTGCATTCGGCTGTCGTCTGCACGGTCACGCACGTCCGATCCCATCAGCCCCATGAGGAACAGGAACACCGCACAGGCACTACGCGTGTGGATTACTCAGGAGCCTAATTGTTACTATATCTTCAGAGAGAGGAAGTGAGACATGGGCCTCCTGGGGATGGGAGGAAGAGAAGTCCTCCTCTGCTCCGCCATAGGCGGAGCAGAGGAGGACTTCTTCGGTGTTCAGCCTGGGTTTGAACAGGAGCAGCGAGTCAACAGCACGGGTGGCTGGGAGAAGGCAGTTCCAGACTGTGGGGACAGCAGAGGAGAACGAGCAACCCCGCACCGGGAGGAGAAAGGCATGAGAGCATGTGGACGGGAGTAGAGTGAGATGAGAGGGGAGAAGCAGGAGTGCAGAATCACCGACAGTTGAATTTGTTTAAAAAGCACGATACACGAGCGGCGGTTACCATTGCACTCAAGCGATGGTCATTACGGCCATAATGGCGGCACATTACATCGACGCGCGGCTTGCAGAGAGTGCCGTGTCGTTAAGACACAAACGCTTTCGGTGAATGAAGGCAACCGAAGCAGCAACGACTGGGAATGGGATCGGTTCAAGCCCTCGCGGGGCCCATTAACCGCCTCTGACGGCCTTTAACGGCCTCTGCTGGCCTCTACAGTCCACGCTCCCTGCGAGCACCTATCTCCAGGAGAGTGCAAAGTTAAAGGTGCAGCCCTGCAAGTGATCACGCCACTGAGAGAAACCCCCCTCTTATTGGGAGAGACCCTCCCAATAAGGGCTGATGATGATGACTATAAAGGAACGTACCGATGGTTCAGCCCCATGGCCTTCTCCAGGAAATAATCGGAGAACCTAGAGACTCAGTGCAAAGGGCCCATGACCTGGAGTTCAAGTTTCAAGTGCATTTTGTTTTCACGGGAAGGAACTCAGGATATGTGTAATTTACAAGAGTGACCCGAGTCATCACAATTACAAAAGCAATAATTGCATAAAAACTTAGTACAGCAATGAAGCAAATAAAAAACAACTGGAAACCAAACAAAAATCAAGAGTTAAAACTGCGATAGAAAATTAATTTAAAACAGGGCACAAATGCAATCTATTTAAAAGATATGAAGAAGCGAGCAATGCGAATCTGTGGATTGCGTCGTTCTATGATCATACGTCAAGGTCCATTACCCCACGGCAGCCTCACACTTGTGTTCTCAGGCGAGCTAAAAGGGTTCATGTGGGCCTTGCTGTGTGCAGTCTGTGTATGTGTAAATGTGTGTGTGAGTGTGTGCGTGAGGAGTTTGAAACATTCAGGCTGACCTGCCTACAATCTATCCTGGGTTTAACCAGGCTGGATCGCACCTCCGATAAGCGTGATTGGCTATGTACTGTGCAAAAGAAGTTCAACATTTGTAGATTAACAGCTCAGTTCCTGGAATGATCTGGACACAGTCCCATTCAGTGACCTCCTCTGGCAGGTGAGGCTGTGTTTGACTAGGTCATGTAGCCTGCATGCCCAAGCCACCGCATACCCAAGGAGCTTCTGTTTGATTGGATAACGGGGGACTAAACCGGGCATGGCATGGGCTAGAGAAGAGGTGAACTGATGCGGTACAGTGGGGCTGAGTGGACTTGCCTCTGTGGAAGAGGCTCGTGAAGGATCTTATTGGACAGTTGGAGGCAGTTGCTCTGCAACAACAGTGGAAGGCAGAGGAGCGACGCTCACAACAATGAGCAGAACGCAGGACAGCTAAAACACAGCAAGTTGGCACAGTAGTGGGCACAGGTGGTGCATCTGCCAGCCATTGCCAGCAAACCCTGGATACTTCACTTGGCCTACAGTTGTACCTCGCCTGTCACAAGCGCCATGGTGATGTCACCACCACTAAGTGGCGAATGGCGGTTGTTGTGTGTTCAAATTGCGAGTGATCTTGGCGCAGGAGGAAATCTGTCCCCTCACTCAGTCCCCGTGTCCGAGTCCTTGTACCCCTGTGCCCTGAGTCCCCGTGTCTCCAAGTCCCTGTGTCTCCGAGTCCCCATGTCTCAAAGTCCCTATGTCCCGGAGTCCTCTCGTCTCTAAGTTCGCATGTTCCCATGTCTGAGTCCCCATGTCTCCGAGTTCCCGTGTCCTCTGAGAGGGAATCGAATTCGGGTCACCGGGTTCGTAGCCGCAGCACGCTAACCACTGCACTACCACCACCACATCATCAGTGTGACTTTACCGAAAAAAACAAAGAGTATGAATCCTTGCAGTCACGAAAGCTTCAAATCTAGAAAAACTCATTGACCTTGGCTTGATTGACAGCTGCACGCTGACGATGTCTCCCCTTCCGCACTCCTTCCGCTCATCGCCTAGCGGCCAGGGTGAGAGGGGGGTGGGTGGCTGAGTGGGGTCTTAGTCGTTATCTTTGTGTTTGTGCGAGCGTTAAATAGATAACGGCACTATTGGAGAGTAGAGGACAGGGTTATGAAACGTGGAAAACGTGCAATCTCAAACAACAATCACAACTCATAACGCCAGGGCATGGGACACAGACGGGACCGATGATGACGAATATGCTGACGCCGATGACGACGACGATCATTGCACGACGGCGCTGTGATTGCTACCGCCGAGTCGCCAATCGGCATCGACTTCATCGTCGTCATCGTTACCACGCCATTGATGATAATAACGATGATGGTGGACATTAAGCACGCGTGCCGGCCTGGCCCAAACAGGGAGGAAACGCCCAGAGAAAACCCCCGACATTGTATACGAAGGGATAATGCTGCTTGCCACCACCGCGGAGTTCTAATCGCTTCATTGCTGTGCTGTGCTTGTTCTCATTTTATTGTTGTCGTCATTGTGGTGACCCAGCTCACTCGAGTTCTCGCCTGGCCCAACAAAGTACTACAGTATTTGAAACGTAAAAATCACCACCACCAATCGCACAGCCACCAACCACTACGATAGTCCTCGGCCGTGTCACAATCGCCGAGTTGGCAGAAAGTGGAAACAAACGCTGACTCAGACAATCCAGATACGAGGGTGGACCCCCAACAGTCCCCCCACAGCCCACCACAGCCCCCACAGGCAGACAGACAATGTGTTTTCGCCTTCCACTGTCCTCTGAAGAGGCGAAGTGATTTGCGCTATCTGGTTTCCCGGGCGCCATCGACGCGGGGGGAGGGGGGCGTACAACGCCCGACTGCCTTTGTTTCCCCCGTGCTGATGTTTTAGACACACCGGACCGGGTTCTTGTTTAAGTCGACTTAGAGCCCTGCAGTGCGGTGACTGGGTGAGTGGCTGAGTCTCTGCGAGAGTCAGCGCTATAGAGTGTGGATTTACATAGCTGCTACACGTGACCCCATCTCCAGACGCAGTGCAGAGTGCGCACGTTTATTACGGAGAGAGAGAGGCGCAGTCACAGCCATATGCAGAGCAGAAGAGGACTTCTTAGGTCTTCAGCCTGGGCTTGAACAGAAGCACGGAGTCAGCAGCACGGGTGGCTGAGAGAAAGCAGTTCCAGACTGTGGGGGCAGCAGAGGCGAACGAGCGACCTTCTCACCGGGAGGAGAGAGGCAGGAGAGCACGTGGAGGGGAGTAGAGTGAGATGAGAGGCAGGGGAGAGGGGGGTAGTGGTGTGAGCCCAGTCGCCATGTACAGGACCCACTGCTTCACGTCGTGCCAGGCACCGGCACCCCGAGTGAGCGTGGAGCCACGCAATATAAAACTTGTCGGACAAGTACGCTGGGCACAAGGATGGAGCTCTCACACAACACATCACCATCATCGTTCCTGACAAACGCGTTATCTTGACATTCTTAGCGCGTCTCACGCAGCTGACTCACTCCGAGCCCAGAACAGGACCAGCAACATTCCTGAAGCGCGTACAGTATTCAACACGAAGTCAAAGGTCCACCGTATAGCCTTTAAAAATATTTGGGGCAAGTGCTGGTAGCGAGTAAAATCAATTGGGTGGGTAACCAGCACTACGCCAGGTCGCCTTTGTCTCCCGAGTGCTGGTTTTAGACACCGCACCAGGCACTCACTTATTTAAGGCCGAATAGACCTAAGGGGGGCCCACAGGACCAGTTCTGACATTCGTCATCCGATGTTGGCCGTGAGCGGTAATGGGACACGGTCTTCGGGTTTGGGTCGTCGGGTTTGTAACGCAGTGCCCTAACCACTGCGCCGCCGCTCCCCACTATTGAATGCGAACACGCAGCGAGTACGGGCGCTGCCCGCCCCGCTCACCCGGTGAGTGTGGTTGGGTAAGTAATGAGCCTGGTGACGAGGCTCGTGTGCTGGATGGAGCCGCCCTTCTTCACGCCTGCGGCGTCTCCGAGCGCTTCACACGCGACTTACATCGCATCCCACCTCAACGCATTTGACAGGGGGCACTCCCTGTAGCAGCTGTCCCTGTGTGGCACAATGCGACTGGGCACCTGGCCTGTGAGCGGGCGATGATTGCTGCTGTGTGAGCGATCTCAGTCGAGTCGCTTGCGGTGTCATTTTTGAATTTGAACCATGACGCCGGCACACGCAACGTGGCCTTCCTCCTTTTAAATTACGTCATGGGGCCTTTCAATTTCCAATGTGAAGCAGACGACGGCGGCAGTGTTTACAGTGAATATGCACGTCAAAGTAATAACCAGGGGGGCCGGCTGATTCGAAGTGTGAACTGCTGCTGGGCCCCATCACCGCCCCGGTGACACTCAAGGGGGTCGCCACTTAGCCGGGACAGTCCAGGAACTGGCACTTGTGCGTCGGGTGGCAGCAGGAATTGATTTGTATGGAGATCCGGTGCCGACGTCGCTGTGTGTCGCTTCGCCACGGAAGCCTGCACGGTGGTGACGCTAGGCCCAGGCTGGGCGGGGGATGGCGGGCCAGGTTTGCTCTTTGGAGGCGGTGGTGCCGCCAAGACACCGCCATTATCGGTTTTCTGTCACTCCCTCAGTCTTCCCCGCTTTGTGCGATCAGTGTCGAATCACAGAAAGCAGAATTCGTGTGGAACTTTCTCCCCCCCCTCTCTCGCACATCGGCGCAAGCTTTCGCGTTCGAGAATGGTCTGCAGAAGCGGATCCCACAGAGCTACCTCTGAGATCCCTTCAAGTCACTGGAGGTCACCGTCCTTGGGTGGCACTTTTCTGCTCGCTCTGCTACCGGGGAGGGATGTTCGTTGCAAGATGCTTAAATCGATTTCGTCTTCACGGGAAAGTAGTTCGATTAAACACAGAACCAGATTTAATGTGATAAGGCGTTTTAGTTTGGTGCAGTCATTGGTGATCAGGCTGAGACCATCATCATCAACTCGCTACACTGGAGAACGTGCTGCGGTCACAGGCAGCGGCTGAAACCCGGATTGGGACCCAGGGTTCTCAGCATATCTCACCTCCGAGCCACCCAGCCCAGACACTTCACGATTACAGATCACACGCTCAAGTACCCATGATCATCGTACAGGAGGATCCAGGTCAGAACGACTCTAAGAAGAGAGAAGCTGCTGCTATTGTCTCTAATGTAACCAGATGAGATTAACCCATTGAGAAGCACGCAACGGCCATCACCTCTTCTTCAAGGGCAACCCGGGGCACATCAAGACCAGAATGAATTCAGATAACCCGCTTCCTGGGTCCTCACCTCAAGATGCTTTTGCAGTTTCGAACTAAGATTCTTAAATCTGGCTGTGGGGATTATTCTGTAACTCACCAGTGAGTGAACTGAAACAATCGCAAATGGAGCATTACATGCCGGTACACGTGACCATTTAATTTATTCGACTATGACTGGTGGCAGAGGTTTTAAGACAAAAATTTGGGAAGATCATTAGGTGGTCAACCCATTTAAAAAAATGTTATCAATCATAAAAATCAATGGCTGAGAATATATTCGTGTAAGGCAATGCATCAGCTGTCTTTCTGCCTGTCTCTAACAGCAGGTACACGATAACACCTGTGAGGACTAGTTCAAGCAAGCCTGACTGCTGAGGAGACACTGCATGTCACAACCAGTCGAGAGATGTATGCACTCCCAGAATGGCGTGTGGCTGGTGGGATGAATAAATACATCACCGTAGCTTTCAAGTGGAGGGACAGACGGGCGATGGAGGCGGCGGTGGTGTGCTATTGCCCGCTTGCGTAGTTTTCTACTCATCAAGACGAGAGAGCATTAGCAATGAGTGTAGTTATTGGGGATTCTCACCGCGTTCGGAAAACCGGTCACATTGACCGGAGCCTCAACCCCGGCCCACCAGGGCGGCGAGGGTCACCGTGCGTGACGCCGCCGTTGCCGGCTAGCCGTGCGGTGGCTTCCAGCGAAACCGGCCGTGAAAGCATTGCAACGCAGTCAGCCACTCTCATTCCCACCGTCCGCGTGTGTGGCAGTACCACCATTCACGGCGCAGGCGAGGGCAAGGTTCCCATTCTCTCCACTCGCTCCATCTTGGTCATGAGGGTTTATTTTTACTTAACCACTGCCGTTAGCAGCACAGAGGAAAGGCAGCTCTGGGTCTGATATAGACGAGCTCTATCCTCTTTAAACAGGTTTTGTTTAACCCTAATTAACGCAAATTTCTATCCCGTGAAGGGCCGTGGTGTGACCTTTGACACCACATTCTGGTGTGGTGTCAAAGGTGACATGTCCACGTGTACCAGTCGGTTCGTTATCGGTATGAGAATCATTGATCAGTGGACATTCTTTAAACAATGTTATTTAAATTATTCTTAATTGCAAATAGAAACATATACTTTATATTGTGCGTCCCTAAACATATGTAATTGTTTTGAAATTGAGAGGAATAAAAATAACTTTAATCGCTCTGACAGCTACAGGCTTAGTGCGGCCTGGAAGCGTATTGTTAAATAATACATATTACAATTCCTTATAGGGGAAACACATACTAATTAACGGATTACTAACATAGCATATAATCACTAACACACATTACAACTAATTACTAATCTACAACTCATTACTAATCATAACCATTGACTGATTACTAATCGATTACATAATTACAATACCCCCCCCCCTCCGCCTCAAATCACTGCACCTGAAATGAGTTAAATGATGACATCACCCTGCTGCTCTATTTAAGACCGGGAGCAAGCGAGGGCTTTACCATTCTGGCGAATTTCCCGATGATGCTGGATGTAATTACCAGCGAAACGTCGTACTCAAACTGTAAATGTTGTGGATTCACTCTTCAACACACCGGTGGGCTAAAGTAGTGAATTCTTTGTCTTTTGTCAACGTGACACTTTTTTTGCTGATTGGCCGTACTGGGTGGTGGAGGGTTACGACACATTTATAAATAACGCGATCTAACCCAAAAACCTTTATTATGAATATGTAATTGTTTGTTGTTGTGATAGCGAGAGGTTAATAAATATCTAAATCTGCCACCCCCCTCCCCCCCGGTTGTGTGGGTGAAGACTTGTGGTGGTGGTGCTGTTGCTCTGTCCTTGTCCAATCCTGGCCTAGCTGACTCAACAACTCAATAAACGAAACTTGCCACTGATGTTAGCCCTGGGACCGGGAATTGAACTCGGGTCACTGGCTTCATAGCCACAGTAGCCACCGCTAACGCTAACTGCTTCCTGACTATTATAACGAGCTACGCCTTTTGGCGTCATCTGGTCCAACGCCAGTGGAGACTAGGCTCTGGGAAGGGCCGTCTCGGGTGTGGACCAATCAATTTCAGGGACAGTGCATATCGTTATCAGAGTTGTCTCTTTTTGTTTGCATTTTGACTGCTTGTGTTGTGGTTATTGCAAACATGATCCCTTGTATTCTTAGCTCTTTCGGTAAAGTCACGTTGAAGGGAAACAATAAAATAATAAAATAATAATATATATAAAACAATAAAAAATTTTCACGACGTTTCGACCATAACACAAACGGCCGTCATCAGGTGTGTCGGTTTGCATTAATTCATTTATTTTTAAACGGTGTATTCATTTTATAAATAAATATTGCTTAATATATATTTTATTGTTTCCCTTCAACGTGACTTTACCGAAAGAGCTAAAAATATGAATTACTGCAGTCACGAAAGCTTTAAATCAAAATTTATGATCCCTTGTATAAAGGTGTCAGTTTTGGTGTCAGATAAAAGGGTAAAAACCTATTACTATACTTGAGCTAAATAATAATTTTAATGACATGAATATTGGGGAGCAACAGAGAATCCATGTCTTAGTATGTTTTTTCTTCCTTGTTTAGAGTAATGAGGTGACCAAAGATCCCTCCCCATGCAGCCTTAACAGACTGTTGAGGCGAATGCTCTTAGCAGGCACCTATGAAGGCTGGCACAGTGCACGAGGGGATGGGTGGCCAGCACCACGCCCGACTGCCTTTGTCTCCCGCGCGGCGACGGGAACACACCGCACCAGGTACTCATTTGAATCTGAGTCGACCTAGGGGATGTCCAGTACGGTAACCTCCACCGCACCCAGCGACCCTGCCTCTTAACGGACAAATTAGTTCAAACTCCATTGTAGTTTATTAGCAGGGAAAGGGGTGGGGGAGCGGGTGGTAGGGGGGCGGAGGGCCATGCTGGAGAGAGCGAGAACGTGGAACAAACCGCGGGCCCCACACTCGCACACAAAGACCCCCCGCGTAGCCCATGGGCGGAATTTGCCGAGGGGGGCTCCGGGGGGGGGGGGGGGGGCACTGCAAACTCCGCCTATGGCCGTAGCCTTTAACAGACTGTGGAGGAAAATGCTGTTAGTGTGCACCTATTAAGGCTGGCAAGGCCGACGAGGGGGTGGGAGTCCAACACTAGGTCCCACCGACTTGGTCTCCCCGGTACTGATGTTACACACACCACACCAGGTGTTCAGTTATGGCTGAGTAGATGTAGGGTAGGCCCAGAACCGGTTCAGGTATCCGTCACCGATGTTGGCCGTGACCAGGAATTGAACTTGGATTGCCGGGTTCGTACCGCAGTGCACGAACCACCACTTTTCCGCTCACCACCCGACAACTATCCACCGAGCCACACACACACCAACCCACCAATCCACACACCCACAGACCCACATCGCCCAGCCCACGCGTATGTGCATACAGTGCAAAAACAAAGATCCTCCCTCTCGCCTTGACAGACTGTTGGGGCAAAGTGCTGTTAGCGAGCACCTATTAACGTCGGCAAGGCGCACGATTGGGGTGGTGACGCCAGCATCACGCACAGCCGCCTCCGTCTCCCCCGCAATGGTGTTTACATTGTACACAGTTTCTGTGCAAAGATCTCCTGGTAAGTGTTCAGTAATGCTCATACCTACTGTTCCGTTAATTTGCATACAAAAGGCTAACATCCATAACTAACCTCACATTAGGATCAGTGTCAACGTGCATGCACACACGAGCGCGTACAAACTGATAAACCACACTCTTAAACAGTACGAAAAACAAGTAACAATGTGTAATCTTTAACAGACTGCTTGGGCAAGTGGTGTTAGCGAGCACCTACGAAGGTGGCTAGCACCACACGCGGCCGCCTTTGTCTCCCTAGTGGCGATGTTTACACTACACACTGTACTAGGAACTCATTTGAGGCCGAATCGATCTAAGGGAGGCCATTGACAGGTTCAAATAATAATAGTAAGCAATGTTGGTCGTGAGCGGGAATCGAACTCGGGTTGCCTGGTTCATAGCCCAGAGCGCTAACCACTATATTGTAAGGCCGGAATGGCACACCGCTTCCCACTTTACACACACGGAAACCATGCACGCACCGACTTTAAAACAAATAATTTCAGATTTAATTTTCGTGGCACAAATTCCTCCTTAGCTACACTTGGTAATATTACGCTAGACCACCATTTACCCTCTCAACAACCTTTGAAAACAAAAGAATGCGGCTCGAATAATTCCGAGCGGGACCTCTGCTCACTCGCTGCCAAACCCGAGGTGGTCACGCGCCTGGCTAAACCCCAGGACTGATGGATGGATCGTGGGCAGACCAGCCTGAATGTTCAACTCTAGCTGCCAGAGGAGCTCAATAATGGGACTGTGTCCAGATCTTTCCAGGATCTGTGAGCTCCCCCGCAATCTGGGCTGGTTAAACCCCAGGGTGGATCGTGGGCAGATCAACCCGTATGTTTAAAGCCAGCGCAGGCATTCCTCCTACCAAAGGGGCCCACGTCACGCTCCAAACAGCGATGTTGGTGCTCTGCGCGAGTTGCCGTGACGAGTGGCGCCACCCTCTCGGGCGCTCTCCGTCTCATTGCCTCCAACTAAAGGCACACGTGCGCAGTCCTGTCGCGTATCCTGCTGGTCTACGCGAGGGCGTTGTGTACTCACATGCAAGCATGTACATGGTACGGTATTCCCGAATGTGCCACGGTTGTTATGACGTGCCGTGAATATTCCGTGAGGCTCGCCGTGTCTCCCTGCAGCGGCTCCATGTCCCTTTCCCAATCTAACCACCGGCCAACCAGCTCGCACCGTCCCAGCTTGAGACGCGGTTCAGGGATTGGTTCAGTCCAAGTTGGTTTTGTTCAACCAGGGTCAGAACTCTAGAGGCCAGCCATGGAATCTCATTCGTACGAGTGAACTCGGTAGGAGACGTGAGGACCGTCCCAGTCAGCATCGGCATCATCAGCCGTGATCAATCCACCGCTGGATGAAGGCCTCCCCAAGATGCCACCACCCTTCACGAGCCTGCCAAGGAATAATAATTATAATCCACCTGGCGCCCACACACGTTGATTTCGTGGCTCCTCAGTCACAACGTGTGGCACTGCACTGCGAACGCAACTATCCCAGTTCGGTTCCCAGCCATGGCCAAAATCGGTGGCAGCGAGCGAAATCAGAACCGGGCTCTGGACTCCCCGCCCCTCTTCCTTCACCAACCGGCACGGACCACCATAGGGAAGTAAGGTCAAAGAACCCACATGACTGCCATCTGGGGCCCTGATCCAGAGGTGGACCTACAGATAGTGTACAGAGCTTTCCCTAGGGTACAACAAATCGGGGTGAATGCCCCAGGCCTGGCGCTTGGGGGGCCCTGCGTGTGAACGATCCGGGGTGCGCACATGAGTAGCGCGCCAGTTTCAGAGAAGTTGCTGCTGAAGAGGAACTCTTTCGGGTAAAACACTGGCTACGTTTCCTGTCTGGGTTTCCAACCCTCAACACAAACCCTCACCACTAACCCAATGCTGCTGCTGCAGATACTGTTGAGAAGTGTTGATGATGCTACTTCTACTACTGCTGATACTGAACCAGACAGAAGCGCTGCATAGTCAGCATCGAGTGGTAATTGAGTTTACGCGGGTTATATGTCAGTGCTGATGTTGCTGCTGCTGTTTGGGTGTGGCTCGAGGGAGCCTCGGTGTCACCTGACAATCGCACAGCTGTTCGGCTTGGAAAAAACAAGCCGGCTAAGCCAGTGCCGTAGTGGAGCCTCCATAATAGACACACACGGAGACCGAACACTACCTTGCCCAACAAGCACGTGGCTACTTGTATATGTTAACGCAACATGATCATTTGCGTCGTTGTGGAGAATATTCAGGGCGATCCAAATCTGCCTCCGGGCTCTGGAGACCATCTGGAGAAGATTCAATGCATGTGTTGACAATGATTGCGAACAAGTGAAGACTGACTTTTTGAAGCTATTAACATACATTTGTTATCATGTTACACTGTATTATCCGTTATTTTTCCATTAAAAACGATAGTCCCATATAAGTGTTAAAAATGTTGAAGCACCCTGTAAATTAAATTACGATCAGATAATACACATCTTTCTCATATCTGTCTCTCTAGGATAAAAACTAAAACGGAACGCATTTTTTCAGAGCCGACCCCATGCCACACGTGATAGCTCATCGCAAGGACTGATTACAGGGTCCTCCACACGCCAGTCCACCACCACGTCACGTCTTTCAGCGTTCATCAATTTACTCATTCCATTCAAATACAAATTAACTCGTTCCACGCTGCACGCACCCGTTGATTGTTAAGCACGTCCCACGTGACGCGCAAAGCAATTAACGCTGTTTGCGGAACGTGGAACACGTGTATACACGCACGGAACACGTGTACACAGACCACGCGTGCACACGCACACCGATACCTCAATCTCAACGTTGTCCGACGGCTGGCTGGAGATTACACCGAGCGTCATCAGGCATCAAGCAAGAGCCCCGCGTGTCCATGAGTTTGCGTGTACATGAGATTGCGTGTACATGAGATTGCGTGTACATGAGATTGCGTGTACATGAGATTGCGTGTACATGAGATTGCGTGTACATGAGATTGCGTGTACATGTATGACGATGCCTCGGGGATAGACCATCATCGAGCAGTGGATAGATGAAGGCTGATGACGATCATGATTGAGGTGGGGTGAATAACAAATCTAGCAAATTTACCCGAGCCTCCCTTCTCCCTCTTCTCTCTGGCCATTATAATCTCCACGCGGCTGCAGCGTTTCCTCACACGCATGGCTGCCCACTCAAGTGAACACATCCACTATTCCGTGGTGGGGGGGGGGGGTCCGGGCCACTCAGCGTTCCTGCCACCCGCTCACCGCTCTCAAACACGAGGAGTCTCAAGCCGGGTCACCAATCACTGCACCACCACCACAACAACAACCCCAGTGGATTTGATTCGGCTACATTCTAACTCCAGATGAGAGGACAGGCGCTAGTTAATCATGACATCATCACCCAGACCATTGAGAAAAGTGAACAAAAGCAAGCGACCTAATCCACATCTGTGGTGCTCCCTCGGGCAGGGCGTGGGTTTTCTCCGGGTGCTCCGGTTTCTTCCTACCACGTGTATAATAAACACGTCTCGTCATTAATCGGCCGACAACATCTGAAAGCAAACACCCAATGCAGGACCCTCCTGAAAAAGAGGTGCCAAGACTCAGTGTGGCTCTCTTGGATAAACAAGAAATGTTTGTTATTGTGATTTGCTGACCCCTCCCGCCTGGGCATGCGAAAAGAGCTTCATAATTCATCGGATTCCTCCAATCGATGGGCGATGATCGAGACCGATGATGGAGCGGCAGCCAAATATCGGAAGGCGTCTGAGAAAGCATCCACCGAGGAGATGGAGCCATGCAATTAGCTTCAGCGCAAGTGCTGTGTGTATTATTACATCACAGAATCGCGAAGCGTGGGGGGCTGGGGAGGCCTTAATCCAGCAGTGGATTGCCCACGGCTGATGGTGGTGGTTATCATAAATAGTTATTTCGCCTTGACACGAATGGGCTCCTCGCGAGGAGACGCATTCCAGAGGCGAAGTTACTGCGATGATTAAGACGCTGAACGTGGGCAGTGTGCAGAGTCGCGTCGAGTTCTTAAAGAACACCGCGAGCGGCACCGAGTTAATGCCGGGGATTAATAGTAATCCAGGTCTCCATGCGATAATTAGGTCGAGGGCGCCAAGCACGACTGGATGGCGCGAGGAGACCCGGAGTAACCGATCCCGCGACCAAGGTGCCGGGAGTGGTTCTGACAACACCATCACCTGGTCTCCCGCGTGCCGGCCTTTGTAGGTGCTCGCGGACAGCACTTGCTAACAGCATGTTGAAGGCTATATGGGGAATCTTTGTCTGTTTGCATGCGCACGGATTAAAGAGGATTCAAGCGGCATACGGGAACACGCGTGCGTGTGTGCGTGCATTTGCTGTCCGAGAGTGCGTGTGTACCTAGGGGAGCAGTATTTCAGTGGCTAGTGCGCTGCACTACGAACCCGGCCACGCGAGTTCGATTCCTGCTCAAGGCCAACACACGTGACGATTATTTGAATTGGTCCAAGGCCTCCCTGAGTTCGACTACGCCTCAAAGTAGTACCCGATGCAACCTGTAAGCATCGCCGCTAGGGAGACAAAGGCGGCCGGGCGTGGTGTGGAACGGCAGTGTAATGGTTCGCGCTAAGACCCCGAGACTTAAGTTTGAATTCCGACCATGGCTACCAGCAGCAGCAGTCTATTCCACGGAACCCTTTTTTCCGCGATCAAAATGATAACAAATAAATAAAAGGCTTTATGCTTTCTGGCAAAAAACGTTGGTATTTGCATTGTCTTTGCGCTGTTCACCTTTTAGCATTCTCTGGTCTAACAATGGTGAGACAAATCCATAAAGAAGGCTTTCTGGTGTAGGCCAATCAGCTTAAGGAGACAAGGCATACATTATGATCAAAGCATGTTTGTTTTCATGTTTTACCACAAGCATTGTGTGGTTAATGCAGAATTGATGCCTTGCAATCGGTGTCTATTTACTGTTTGAACATCCTAACACTTGCTGAAAGGATAAAGCCAATTTTTTTTCAGCAGTGTGTCCTTGAGTCCATCTCTCGGTCCGTCCGTATGTTCGCCTTGTCCAATTGTCATTCCGTCCGTGCGACAGCCTGGCCCATCTGTGCGCCTGTTTCCACTCCCGTAAATACGTCTGTCGCACTCGTCAGTTCGATTGTGCTGCTGTGGGACGTAGTTAATTTTGTACTTGTTCTGATTAAAGTTGTATGTTTGGTTGTTGATGCGGTTGTGACGGTGGTTATTGCTGTTGTTATTAATGTAGACATTCTGGTTGTTGATGTAGTTGTGTAGTAGTGGTGGTTACAGTACTGGTGGTTGTAGTGGCGGTGTTGGTGGTTGTAGTGGCGGTGTTGGTGGTTGTGTTGGTGGTTGCAGTGGTGGTGTTGGTGGTTGTGTTGGTGATTGTTGTGGTTGTGTTGGTGGTTGTTGTGGTGGTGTTGGTGGTTGTTGTGGTGGTGTTGGTGGTTGTAGTGGTGGTGGATGTTATGAACGCTGCCATTACTGGCGGAAGCCACAACACTGCGTCTCGGGTCCCTGTCTGAAAATATTTACGTGAACGCAGTCAGAACGATGATAAAGATCCCTCGTGTAGCCCACACAGACTGATGGGGAAAGAGCTATTAGCGACCACCTGTGAAGGCAGGCACGGCGCACGAGGAAATGAGTGGTCAGCACCACCCCCTGCCGCCTTTGTCTCCCCTTGCTGATGATTATACATCAGGTACTCGTTTAAGAATAAATCGATCGGTTCAGATATTCGCCACTGACGATGCCGCTGAGAGAATCAACCTCTCTCCACATACAAAGACAAATATTCCCCGTACGCCTTTAAAAGCTGTGGGGGCAAGTGCTGCCCCCACACACACGTACACATACGTACGCGCACGCACTTATGACGAAACAGAGAAGAACGGAGACGAGACGCCTCTTCCCTGTTTGTCCCTTCACACAACACATTAAGGTTTTACACACTTAATCATCCACTGGTTTCGACCTTGCTGTTACACACTTCCCAACGTGACGAGTGAACCGAAACTGGCCAGACTGCCAGACGTGTAGTGCACCACACAATTCAACAAAGATCACCCGTAACAGCCTAAACTGACTGTAGGAGCAAGTGCTGTTAGTGAGCACCTCCTAAGGCCGGCACGGCAGCCTCAGGGGGTTGGGTGGCCAGCACCAAGACCGGCCGTCTTAGCCTCCCGAGTGCCAATGTTTATACACCTCACCAGGTACTCATTTGCGGCTGAGTCCACCTAGGGGAGGCCCAGGACCGATTCAAATAATAATCGTCACTGCTGGCCGAGAGCGGGAATCCAACTCGGGATCAGTTGCACTACCGCTCCCGCACTCACACGGAGACCCGCACGGAGACTCACACAGAACCAATGTTGGCCAACTTCCAGATGTGTATAGATAGGCAAGGGCCCCCCTCCCTCGCCGTTGTTTTTTGGGGTCTCGGAGAACGCAACACCTTTCCGTACGCAACACAAACTCCTCACGAATGACGTGGTGGGGAGGGCGAGCGAGGGGGAGGTTCACAGGCGGAGTCCGCGTGTCTGGGCGGATTAGCGCGGCCTCGGCCATTCCACGCACGCAGGAGCAGCAGCAATGCCACGGGCTCTCTCTGTTCATCGTAGCCCAAGCCTCGTCGCGCTGATTTGCGATCTCCTCTCCTCGCTCTGCGCGACGCGAACCCGCACTGGCCCCGTCCGCCTGCATAGGCTACACGCGGGCATCTTTGTTTTCGTAAATACTCATTGTAGGCGTGTGTGTGTGTGTTCGTGTAATCTCGGCGACTCTGCCTGTCCGAGTGGCAGACGCGGCTTATCCCGCCTGCCACATATAGCGCGGAAATCTGCGAGTGGTTATCACAACCCGAACCGAGTAAGGAGCGACTGACGCACACACATACACACATGCACTCGTGTGTATATGTGTTTGGCAGGAGAGGTCTCACTCCGAATTAGTCGAGCGGAATTATATTTTTGAAGGAAAATGCCCAAGCCTGTGCTCCATACGATGCTTCGGGTCATCTCGGCCACAATTATGCCCTCCATTCTCTATACTTGGGAAACGTGACCCGCTTGAAACGTGACCCGCCCTCCTGGACATCTGTGATTAAGAGCTTCATATCTAATCGGATTTCTTCAGGATAAATATTCTGATTCTTTAAAGGAACTGCGCCGATTCGAAACAGTCAGGCTCGACTGCCTATCCATCCTGGGTTTAACCAGACTGGATTGTCTGAACTCACAGATCCTTGAAAGATCTGCACAGTCCCATTCTGTGACCTCCTCTGGCAGGCGACGCTGCGTTGGCTGGGTCATTGTCGCCCGCATGCTCAGCCACCACATGCGCGCAAGCTTCAGTTGGGATACGGAGGGTTAAACGTACGCGGCACGGGCTAGAGAAGAGATGGAGCTGATGTGGTACACAAGGATGTGGAGCTGATTGGACATCGATGACCGGTATCAGCGGTGTCCAGATCGGCGTCTAATGAAGATGTTCGTGAAGGACGCTATTGGGCAGTTTGAGGCAGTCGCCCTCCAACAACAGCAAAGGAGCGACGCTCACAACAACAAGCGGAGCTCAGAGTGACTAAAACGCAGCAAGTTGGCGCAGTAGGGAGCACAGGTGGTGCATCTGCCAGTCTTCCCAGTCAGCCCATGGGGTCTCTCCGGTACCCTGTCAGCGAGACAGGTCACGTTGCCTAAAGGTGCACCTAGCCTGGCACAAGCGCCCTGCCGACGTCATCGGCATTTAGTAGCGAACGGCGGTTGTTGTTGTCGTCTTTGTCACCAATGTTAGACTCGAACTCGCGCCCTGCCCCCTCTGCCGCCTCGGTGGCGATGTCTCTGTGCGGGTCTCTGTGCGAGCCCGTGTCCATCTGCGAATCCCCGAGTTCAATGGACTCTGCTGTGTGTGTGGTGTTTGTGCGATGGTGGTGGCGGCGATGTTGCTGTTTGGCGTTGGGTGGCAGATGGTGTTTGATGTTTTATAGCGATGGGAGATGGATGGCGATGGGTTGATGTGTAGCTTTTGGGAAAAGGTGGTCGAGAATGATGTACAGGTGTTGTTGTAACTTGCGGACCAAATCCCGTCTGGGCATCTGTGAATGATATTGATTCGGATGTCGAACTGGCCGCCAAAGGAAATAAACGCCCCCTCCCCCATAGGACGTCGTCCACCGAGGAGATGGAGCCACGTAATTGCCTCGTGTGCCGGGTGGTGTCGCATCGCTCATCGCATCATCGTGAGCCATGGCCACGGCTTGGGGAGGGAGGCTTTCATCCAGCAGTGGATTGACCATGGCTGACGATTATTAAAATCCTGCGCACGCGATACTAATGAATGGCGGTCGTTAGGTGGTGATGGTGATGTGGTGCTGTGATGGTGATGTGGTTCTGTATGTAATAGTGCTGTATTCAGTCTGTTAAAGCTATACGGGGGATATCTGTCTTTGTGCTGCATGTGATGGTGCTGAATGTGATAGGGCTTTATGTGATGGTGCTGAATGTGATGGTGGTGATGAGGTTGTAAGTGATGGTACTGTATGTGATGGTGGTGTAAGTAGTGATGGTGTAGATGATGTTACTGCTGGTGATGGCGCTGTGTAGGTGTGGCCACTGCTAGTGATGGTGTCAGTGGTGGATGTGATGCGAAGTGATGTTGCTGCTGCTGTGGGTGATGTTGTAAGTGATGGTATAGTAGTTGCTGTAGTTGCTGCTGCTGCTGTCGGTGATGTAGGTGGTGATGTAGGTGATGATGGCGATCTTGTCGGTGATGGCGTGGGTGATGGCGCGCTCACCTCGCACACACAGCAACGCAGAGAGGAGAAGCAGAAGAGGGTGGCCGATCCAGGGCTTCTCGCTTTGCGTGGGGCTCTGTGGCGCCATCTTACACAGTCGAGCGAGGAGGTCGCGAGCAATGGAGGCAACCGAGACACAAAGAGAGAGAAAACGGAATGGTGGCGAGAGGGGGATGGAGGAAGCTGCACGGGGATCAGAGCGAGCGACACGCGCGCGCGCTCCCAGCACCCAGCGCGGACTGCGCTCACAGCGCTCACCATGGCAACGCCCCCAGCCTCGCCCCCCCGCCCTTAACAGTTCCGCCCCCTATGCAGATAACCCCGCCCCCTAGGTAAAGATCTCCGCCCCATATAGAGATAACCCCGCCCTTTACACATAAACACGCCTTCTTTATATTGGTCCCGTCTCCTCGCTCCCCTAGCCCCGCCCACCAAGTCGCCTGCTCCACCGCCTCGCACAGAGTTCAAGACCCGCCTCCTCCCCCGCCTGGCCCCACCCTCCCAATCCGCGCTCGCGAAGAGGTTGCGTCCAATCAGAGGAGAGGTCGAGGGAGGGTGTGGGCGCTTGTGGGCGCGTTCGTGATTGGCTGTCGATGGGTGGGAGGCTCGTCATGAGTGGGGCGTCAGGGATGGGAGAACGCTCACCTGGATGACGTCACCTAATTGCAAAGACAAAGAGCCTCCGTGTACAAGTGCTGTTAGCGAGCACCTATTAAGGCAGGAATGGCACGGCACACGAGGGGATGGCCAGAACCTCGCCCGGTCGCCTTTGTCTCCCTAGTGACGATGTTTAGACACCGCACTAGGTATTTATTTCAGGCTGAGTTGACCTAGGGGAGATCCAGGACCAGGTCATATAATCGTCACTGGTGTTGACCGTGAGTGTGAATCGAACCCAGGTAGCCGAGTAGGTAGTAGGGGGTTTGAGAAATGTGACGTCACATCAAAATGCGCAACTTTCAATAAATATAGACAACACGTTCTACTTAATTAAATAGACTTTTTAATAAATGTTTTCTCCTACAACATCAGAGTGCATCGCCACATTAAATATGCACTACAATTACAATAGTTTAAAGCGATTTTAAGCATGTTTTATTTGGGGGGGGGGGGGCAGAGCTTTGTGACGTCATATTTGAGGGGAAATCTGACTTTTTGTGACGCCGTGTGACGATGGGGGGGGGGTTAAAAATCGTCAAAAATCGCGTGACGTCATTGATGGGCGGCCCCACGCGTTCAAGCATGACCTCAACTACGTCGGTATTAGCGCTCTGTACATAACGTCAGACAAAGATCCCCGGTATAGGATAAAAAGAGGCTGTTCCGACAGGTGCTGTTAGCCAACACCGGGTGGGTGGTCAACACCACGCCTGCCCGCCTTTGTCTCCCCAGTGCTGATGTTTACACATCGCACAGGGTAGTCATTTGAGGCTGAGTCAACCGATGGGAGGTCCTGAATCAGATGTTGGTCACTGGTGTTGGTCGTGAACGTAACTCGGGTCATTGGGTTCGTAGCGCAGCGCGCTAACCTCTACCGCTCCCCGAACACTCACAAGATACACACACTCAGATAAACACACAAACACTCTTCACACTCAGACACGACACAGCAGCTCCCACGCTCGCGGCAAGTGCCACGCCACTTGCGTCTCAGGGCGCCTCGCCCTAGGCTGCCGATCTCCACAGGCTCAGCGAGGACGGGGGAGATAAAGGCGGCGTGGGCACAGGGCCGGGCCCAATAACAACGACCTTGGCGAAAATGTGGCATACACCCTTGTGGAGAATACGAGTACTCCCATGACCAAGCAGACACTGTCGACACCAGGACAGGTTTGCTTGCATTGAACCAACGGTGCTGAAATTCGAGTATGCACTCCCAGAAGCACGGGATGAGGAGGTGGGGGAGGGGGACGTGAAGGGCAGGAGACAGCAGGAGGAGATAATGGAAGAGGCGGAAGGAGGAGAAACAGGCGAAGGAGAAAGGCGGTGTAAAGACAGGAGGCGAGTGAGGAGGAGGGAGGATGAGGCTAGCGCTGTGAACGCGACACGGCAGAGGTGCGTCTCTGTGCGCGCCCACGCACACGCGGCGCGTGGTCACGCGAGGAGCGAAGGTGTGCATTGATTGCGGCGCTGCTTGATGGTAATGGCTATTGGAGATGTTGATGGGCGACAGTAATGATTGTAATTGAGGCTTGATGGCGGTGATGATTTGCAGGCGCGTCGAGCGATCGGCCGTGGCCACGCGTCCGATCGTCACAAGGAGAGGCGCGCGTCTCCCCGCGCCTCTCCCCACGCGCGTCTCTCCGCACGGCCACAAACAAATACGCGTCAAGTAGGACAATATGTATTAATCGTAGACATGTTAATTTGGATGTGTTATTTAATGCGCATATTTCTTCACGTGAAAATAAATGACCGTGACGAAAATGTACAACGCTATCAGCATCGTGTCCGTGCGGAGACTCTCAGCAGCGAAATGGACACGCGAGCCCGTCGTGCGTGTTGCACAATGGACTCTATACAGGGACGCTGCTGCGTCAACATTGGCGCGCAAGTACAAACAACAACTCTACATGGTCCGTGTCAATAACCACACTGAGGCCTTAAATAAATAAAAGTTTATAACAGGTGACGCTACGGGAAATGGCCCTTCTTCACAGCTCATGGGCAGGCCATAGAGACGAGGTCGCGATTGTGAGCGAGGCTGAATCAGCGGTGGATATTCAGCAGCACGACCAAGGGCCTGCGAGGGGAGCGACAGGGGCACCTGCCCCGTGAGCTTCAGGCGCGAGTAATCGGCTCGTGCACCCCCTGCAGAAAAGATGAATGATGGAGTAGCGAGAACGCGATCCGTGGTTAATGAGCTCTGTGCTATCACCTCTTCTCTCTCTCCCTTCTCTCTGCACTCTTGTTCCGTCTCTCTTGCTTCCTCCACCTCCTCTCTCTCTCTCTCTGGAAATGTCTCTCTCTTTGAATCGCTCTCTCCCACTCTCCCCACCTCTCGCTTTGTCTATCTCTCGCTCCCTCGCAATCTCCCCTCCTCCCACTTTCTCTCTCGCTCGATTTTTATGCGAATCGCTCCCTCGCGCTCTCCTCTCCCCCTCCACTCCCTCGCTCCGTCTCTCTGTGGATCGCTCCCTCTGCTCCTCTCATCCTTGACGGGAGCGATCGATGCGCCCCGTCTTTATTAGCGCTGACACAAAGACACTGATCGCCCAGGGGCTGCTCCTCCTCACCGCCATCATCATCATTGCCGGGCGCGCGGCTCCACCGCCCCGTCCCGCGCCAAGGCCATGGTCAATCCACTGCTGGATGAAGGATCAAGCTCTCTCCTACGGCCGTAGCCATCTCTCACGAGTCCCGCGACGCGTTACCCGAATGCGCACCTGTGTCAGAGGAGATCCCACATAAAGTGGCAGTTGGCTCCAACGCCCAAATACAGGACCACAAAGCTTGGACAATTTTTGTACGCCAGGTCTGTCCGTGATTGTCCTTCGCATAGAGACCCCCCGGGTGTACGAGCGAGATAGATTATTCCACACTGCAATTTTTTTACCACTGGTGAGGGCAGTTTACTGGCCAGGGCGGAAACGTGGCAGTCGGATATCCGCCTACTCGAGGCCTCTCTTTCTGATTTACATCGCAGAGTCATTGTGCCACCGCTCCCCGCCACGCACGCGATATGCAAACGATATGCAAATACAATACACATGGTATGCTAATTATCACTTAGGCTAATGGAGCGAATAGGAGGGTACAAACGAGACGGGAAAAACGAGGCAATTCACAGCACCGCTGGGGGTGGGATCATTACGCGCGTATATAACCGAACTCGCTCCGAATCACCCTGAGGGACAGAGCAGCACGTGGGCGAGTTAGCGACCACGCATTATTGCCTGTTAAGCACAGTGACGATGGACATGCAGGCGATTCGCATCCTTATCCTCCTTCCCATATTTGTCCCTTTACGTAAAAGAACAAGTATTGTTTCACATCCCATAAACCGCACGGCCTTCCCTCTGGGAATTGCATAATATAAGCAGCACTGGTTCAACACAAGCAACACATTCTGGACCGGTTGCGACATTCGGTGTCTCATCAGCAGAGTGGCGGTGACGTCACCACGGCGTTTGTGCCAGGCAATGTACACAAAGACAACACTCATTCACTCCCTCGCTCACACACTCAGCAGAACAGGGGGAGAAGCACACAAACTCCACACAGAAAGGCTGTTCGCGGGTAAGGATCCAAACCCAAGGGTGATGTGATTCGGGACCTGGCTCTGAGCACCACGCACGGTGTTATGGCTCTGCACGCTGCTCTGAGACGAGGCATCATCAGCATGACGGTCATCGTCAGCAATTGAACCTCCCCCACACTCCGCGTGCCGCTTCCACCGACTCCGCCAGTGCGGCGACAGCTCATCCGGGTTTTGGTCAATACATTTCGGAATCACACCAGGGTAACCAATCACGACAAAACCGGTAACCATAGAATAGAGTACCGGTTCTAAAACGGTTATAAAGTGGAACTCGTTTCCAGTGGATGGCCAGTAATGAATTCAACTCACCTGAGAAACGTTCCCATTGTTCAACCGGTCGCGCCTGGAGATGGAATCCAACCTGCAACCTCCTGGGTTGCTAGTCCAGTGTGCTGACCATCGTCATGAAAAAAATAAAGTAAATGTAACACACTCCCTTAGCCACACTGCCTCATAGGAATGCATATTGTCAGCACCGCTGGTTCCACACAAACATGCAGAGTGTGGGCCGGTTTCCACATTCAGCGTCTCATCAGCAGTCAGGCTTTTGCGGTTAGCGCGCAGCACTACGAACCCGGCGACCCGAGTTCGATACCCGCTCACGGACAACACGAGTGACGATGATCTGAACCGGTCTTGGTCGTCCCCTAGATTGACTCGGCCATTAATGAGTACCTCGTTCGTTGTGTAAAGTCGCCATTAGGGAGACAAAGGCAGCCGGGCGTGTTGCTGGCCACCCACTCCCTCGTGTGCCGTGCCAGTATTCACTGGTACTGGCCAACAGCATTTGCCCCAAGAGTCTGTTGAGGGTATACGGGGGATCTTTGTCTTTATATATACACCATGATAGTGCCACGACTGGGTGGCGACACGTGCTTATTACGGCTTTGTACAGTGACGTTCCGGGGTGATTTGTGAAAATTAGTGACGAATGCGTGTGGGTGTGAAGAGCGCGGAGCGTGCCAACACCTGCGAATTGCTGTCACATCTCACCCCGAGTGTGTTGGGGACAAATGCTGTTAGCGAGCACCTATTACGACCCCGCAAAGCGCACGAAGAGGTGGGGGTGGCTACGAGCACGCCCAGTCACATTTGTCTTCCAAAGTTCTGGTGTCTGCACATCGCGATAAGGTGCTAATTTTATTCTGGCCGAGTGGACCTTGTGGATGTAACAACAACCGCCATTCGCTACTAAGTGGCGGTGACGTCACCACGACGCTTGTGCCAGGCCATGTGCACCTTGAGGCCACGTGAAGTGTCGAATGCCGGCTGGCAGGAGGTCACGGGACAGACCAAAGTGCCACGGGTCGACTGACTAAGATGACTGAGATGACCGGCTGATACACCACCTGTGCCCCTTACTGTGCCAACCTGCTGTGCTTTAGCCACCCGGCGCTCCGCTCGTTGTTGTGAGCGTCGCTCCTCCGCCCTCCGTTGTTGTTGGAGGGCGACTGCCTCCAACTGCGTCCTTCACGAGCCTCTTCCACAGAGGCCGATCTTGACACCGCTGGTACCAGTCATCGGCAAGTCCACTCAGCTCCACGTCCTCCTGTACCACATCACTCCATCTCCTCTCTAGCCCGTGCCGCGCCCGTTTAGCCCCCTCAATCCGGCCGAATAAAAGCTGTTTCGGCATGCGGTGGCTGGGCATGCGGGCTACATGACCCAGCCAACGCAGCGTCGCCTGCCAGAGGATGTCACAGAATGGGACTGTGCAGATCTTTCAAGGATCTGTGAGTTCAGACAATCCAGTCTGGTTAAACCCAGGATGGATAGGCAGTCGAGCGTTACGCAACCGATGAAAATATATTGCCGCTCGACTCATTCGGAGTGAGACCTCTGCTGTTAAACTGGAGCCGGTCATAAGCACACTGCCCAGGTATGGGAAACTCTCCATAAGGGACTCTATACAGGGACGCTGCTGCGTCAACATTTGCGCGCAAGCACAAACGACAACTCGACATGGTCCGTGTCAATAACCACACTGAGGCCTTAAATAAATAAAAGTTTATAACAGGTGACGCTACGGGAAATGGCCCTTCTTCACAGCTCATGGGCAGGCCATAGAGACGAGGTTGCGATTGTGAGCGAGGCTGAATCAGCGGTGGATATTCAGCAGCACGACCAAGGGCCTGCGAGGGGAGCGCCAGGGGCACCTGGCCCCGTGAGCTTCAGGCGCGAGTAATCGGCTCGTGCACCTCCTGCAGCAAAGATGAATGATGGAGTAGCGAGAACGCGATCATCACCGATTGGGAGTTGTGGGGGTGGAGTGTCCGATGGTACAAAATACCCAGGCAAGTGCTTAGTTTTGGTGGGGCTGATGGTAAGGCCCCATCTCTTAGTGGCACGCTCCAGTCTCAGCAGCAGCGTTTCCAACTCCTCCTCTGAATGAGCAGCTATTACCAAATCATCGGCATACATAACGTGGTTGAGCAATAGGGAGCCATCCCTTGACTGCACCCCGGCATCGATCAGCCTCCCATTAAATCTGTACCAAATGGAGATTCCCCCGGTACAGATATTGAAGGCTTCACGAACTACGTGGTCAAAATAGATGTTAAATAATGTGGCAGCCAGGGGACATCCCTCTCGCACCCCAAGGTGTACAGGGAATGGCTCTGACTCCCGGCCATGTAGTTTTACTCGGGCCCGCTCACCATCATGAAGGTCCTTAATGATCGTGAGCAGAGGGTCAGGGACTCCAAAAGCACGAAGAACAACCCAGAGCCCAGGCCTACTGATGGTATCATAGGCCTTGACCAGGTCAATAAAGCAGAGATGTAGGTCTTGCTGGAATTCCCCACACCTCTGCTGTAGCAGACGGACAGAAAATATGGTATCTGTGCAGGACCGCCCTTTCCTGAAACCACATTGGGGCTCCGCAAGCCTCTCCTCAGCGTGCCTGGCAAGGCGATGTTGAATAATCCTTGCCAGGACCTTTCCCGGCACACGGAGGAGTGAGATGCCCCTGTAATTGTTACAGTTTGTGCGGTCCCCCTTCTTAAAGAGGGGGACCACCAGGGCATCCTTCCAATCCTGCGGAACCCTGACTGTTGTTATGATGTCATATAGGGCAGTCTGTGCACAAACGCCACCCTCCCTCAGCGTTTCGCTTGGGAGATCATCTCTGCCCGGTTCCTTTCCTGGTCTCAGACTCCGGATCGCCTTCAGTACTTCTTCAACAGTTGGCACCTCTGCCAGCCACTCACAGGGGGTGACTTCTTCCAATATTTGAGGCACCGCAGACTCAGCAGGGTCATCCCCACTTTGTGCCACGATGTTTTCCTGGCTGAGGGATTTCCCCTCCCCCAGGACCTCACAGAAATGCTCAGCAAATCTGCAAACCTGTTCCTGGGGGTCGGAGATTGGATGACCGTTTTTTCTCCTAATGATGGTAATAGGTGTGGCGCTGCAGGTTACTTTTTTGATGGAGTTAAATAGAGATTTGTGATCGCGGGCCACTGAGGCAGACTCCATCTCCTCAGTAACCCGCGTGGTCGTAAACACACACACACACACGGATGTTCACGACACACGCACAACAACAATAACACACATAGATGTGTCTTTAAGAGATCTACGTTTTGCAAGCACAGTTATGGAAGGACATAACTGTGGCCTAGAAGACCCGGAGCTTCGTATGGAGCAATTGGCCAGGTAGCTTTCACACAGCGTTACGCATCCGATGAAAAAATAATACCGCTCGATTGCTTCGGAATGAGTCCCCAATTGCCAAACCGGAGCTGGTCATTAGTACACTGCCCAGGAACTCCACTCTACACAACTGCCCCATCACTCTCTACACAACTGCCCCATCACTCATTGGGAGTTGAGGGGGTGGAGTGTTTGATGGCTCAGAATATCCAGACAGGCTTGTTGGGGCTGATGGTAAGGCTCCATGTGTGCGTATAGCATGCTCGTGGTTCAGCAGTCGAGTATCCAACTTCTTCTCAAAGTTAGCATCAATTACCAGCGTACATAACATGGCTAACCAATAGGGAGCCATCCCTCGACCGCACCCGGGCATCGCTCGTCAATTCCTCGTGTGCACGCCACTCGTAAGCCAATATATACCCTCGGCACATGTAGACACGTACACCACACACGCACGTACAAACCACACACATTGACGTTACAATTTTACATTACCTTAACAAAATATATCTGTAAGAAAAAAGAAGGCAATTTTGAATCATGAATAAAATATATGGAAAGTGCATTTTAACTGTAGATTTGTCTTCGTAGAAGAGGAGACAAATCTGTGAGTGACGGCGAGAGGGTGGCCTTTCATCAGCCTGTTATTGCGCACGGCAGATGCGTTCGCTTGGGGAGTGCGCGACAGGAACGATCAGAAGAGTGGCCGGGCCGAGCCGTACCCAGACTCGAACCTCATTCAATGCGCGCGTCCTGCGCATTCCGAACACAATTTCATCATCATCATCAGTATCATACTCATTTTGCATGACGCTCTCTAAGAAGGGGGTGTTCGCCTGCCCCAACCTTCTGCTGCCCTCCACTTTTCTGCGGGGGATGCTCCAGTAACCTGGGGGCCGCGCTCTTCATCGTGACGGGGGCCCCGTTGTGAGCTCGCCGCCGTGATGGACAAGGAATGTGGCGGCGTCATTCACCAGTGGACAATGCTCGCACTGTGCGCGGCGGGGAAGGCCGGGATTGGATTAATCGCGGAATTCCGCGGGTTCACCCGGACTCGTTTTCAGGACGGAACTGCCAGGTTCGTCGCAGTAGGCGGGCGATGTTGTCGCTGCTGCTGTGCGTTGCAGGTAATGTTTTCAGCATTGGGATGTGGTTTGGCCAATACCAGCTACGTTGTGTGTGCGGGTTTAGCTGTTGGAGGAAACCCAAGTAGAAGAGGGGGAGAGAATACAAACTACACATACTCAGTCTTACACACTCTCACACTAACACATACTCACACTCACGAGAACAGAGAGAGAACATACATACTCCACACAGAGAGGCCCCCGAGTCGGGAATTGAACCCAGGTGCTTCTTTCTGTGAGGTGCAAGTGAAACCACGACGTCGCAAAAAATCGTCTCTGAAAAGGGAAAACATAATAGGCAATGGCCTTTCCCTACAGCACACCCGAAGGCCATTGTCCGAAACGTCGCCCGTTATATATAAACTAGCTTGTTTGACCGTCCTAGGATGGAAGCTGAAATATTTTCGAAAAAAATGAGCAGAGTATAATTGTGTCTTCTGTAAATTTAATGGCAGTGAATCTTGCACAAAAGTGTGTCATCAAACACTTCACTGCAGTTCACTGTAGCACTGTATATAACTGACCTTCAATTTGTTCAAATTCACTGCTCTGATACTATATTATCTTCTGATTTCGGTCGTTGGGGTTGAAATTAATTGGAATTCGACACAATATCTGGAAAATCACCAAGAAATGTCTATTTTACCACAATGTAGAAATATAAATTAGACTGACCTTTTGTCTCAAGTGCTGAAGCCATAAAGACACCAAATCCACTTTGTTGCTGCGTATAATTATTTCTTAGATTAACTTTCAATAAAGAAACGTCAAACTTAAAGCGAATTTGCGAAATACAAATTCTTTCCGCTCGACCTTCTGCGTGAGTGTAAAAATCCACCCGCTCATGAATATTCATGACGGGGGCTGTGCGGAGTGACGTCACGCGCGTTACACACAGACAAACACGCTTGGCTCATTATAGTAGTAATTTAGTTTGAAGACACAGCGGTATGACCGGATGTGTTGAGTTAGGGGAATGGCTTGTTGGTCATTACCATCAGCCAAGTAGTTGCCATCTCTCACGATTGTAAAATCCACGGATGCATCTGCACACGAACCGATTTCACCGCTCCATCTCTACTTTAGACGTCCTCTATTTGACGTAATCACCATATTTATGGACTACGTGTCATTGCAGGTAGGACCCGATGTAAAAAAATACCCCCTTCTCTTCCTTCCCCCCTCATCCTCCCCCTATTCCTCTCGCTCCTCCCCCCACCCCCTCCCTTATGAATCCCTTTGAAGATGCCGCGCGGTCCTTCAGGCCGTTTGCGTCCCAGCGATGAATCAGCGCCACCGCTGTTACAGCGCAAACGACCAAAGCACGATCCCTAATTGATGTGAGTGCCTCTGTTGCTCTCCACAGATCCCCCCCCCCCACTCCTCCTCTCACAGATACCCCCCTCACTGACTTTCCGCGCCCATTAACCAATCACGTCACCTGCATTCTCCATTGATAAGTCACCCGCAATGAACGCCCCGCCGACTCTCATCTCTCCACACACGAACGACGAAGCCCCCCCGCCCCCTCCCAATGGCTATTGCAAGCTGTTGTGGCGATTGCTGTTAGCGAGTAACACTTATGAAGGACGGACGGATGGATGACACGGCACACGAGGGGGTGGTGTGGCCAGATTCACGCCGACCGTCTTTGTCTCTCCAATGCTAATATTTACATCTCGCACCAGGTACTCATTTGAGACTGAGTCGACCTAGAAGATGGCCAGGACCGTTTCAAATAATCGCCACTGGTGTTGGAGGTTGCCGTGAGCGGGATTAATGGAACTCGGGTGACCGGGTTCGTAGCGCAGCGTGCTCACCGCGACGCCACCGCTCCCCACAACACAAAGCGCGCGTGCAGTGCGCGCTCCCGTGCGCGATTGGATCGCGGACACATTCAGGCAGTAAAATAACAAACAAACAAATCCGATAATGCCCGAGACCCATACATTCAGCAGCCTACACGTCTCCTCCGCCCCCACGCCCCGCAGAGCTCAGTTCAGAGAAGGGGGGGGGGGGGGCGTACCACCCCCCCTAAAAAAAATTCGGCCCAACATCGAACGGAGGGTCCTTCCCTAGAGACTTCTGACAGCTCGCCAGCGTTGGTCGAAGGTCGCCCATCCTATCAACCGCGTGGTTGCCGTGTGGTGGTGGGCACCAGCAAAGGGCAGTGCATTCACATGAATGAAGACATTAATTAATTAGTTTATTAATTGTGAATAACGAATTGTCACAATTTTATCGCGTCAACCCCTAGGGTAGAGTTTCCACCTGTCCGAGTTTGACGGTGACAATCCGAGAATTGATGACACATGTGCTCAGTGGCAGGAATTGATTGTTGCCGATATGCAGTACAGGCGTTGTGTTGAACCTTAGTTCGGTTATTGCGCAGTGTTGATAGCCCGAGTGCAGACTGAGAGATCCGCCCCCGGGTCTCCTCTGCATTGTACAAGGTGGCGGCCCTAGCACTCATTCATTCATTCAACTGCCAGGTCGATCAGTAGCTCTCCCACCCACGCACGAGGGTTGCTGCCACCTGCCTGGTAATTGACATCGGCATTCGGGTGGCGGGAATAGACTCGTATCGAGGATTTGGTGTTGGTATAGCCTCGGCCCTGTTACACCTGTGACCTGCACAGTTCTGGTGATCCCCATACCCACTCCACTTACATCTCCCCCTCGTCATCCAAACACTCACTCCACTTACATATCCTCCCCGCGTGAGCTGATATTGCTGTTAGAACGCTTGAATTGCGCTTTGAACTGGATTCCTTAAATCAATGTAATCCACACTGTTGTTTCCGATTTTGCCACGCCGTGTGTTGGTGCTCTGTTGACGTGATCCCGTATTCTTTTGTATTCGCACTGATTTATAATTGCGCCTAATTGCATAATTGTGCAATAGACTACAATCACATAATCCGGGGCTCGCAGCGCACCGACTGAACGACTTCACTGCTACTCATTTAATGATGAGCACTTGGAGCGGTGTGTGACCATCAGAAATAGGGAGACAAAGGCAGCCGGGCGTGGTGCTCCACCCCCTCGTGTGCCGTGCGGGCCTTCATAAGTGACTCTGCTCGCTAGCATACAGCACTGTCCCAAAATCCGGTGTGGGTAACCGTGGAAGGAGGTGAGGAGGGAGTGAGTTGAGGGGAGGGGGGAGTTGAGGGGGGGGGAGTTGAGGGGGGGGAGTTGAGGGGGGGGAGTTGAGGGGGGGAGTTGAGGGGGGGGAGTTGAGGGGGTGGGGGGGAGTTGAGAGGGGGGGGCGGAGTTGAGGGGGGGAGTTGAGAGGGGGGGCGGAGTTGAGGGGGGGGAGTTGAGAGGGGGGGCGGAGTTGAGAGGGGGAGTTGAGAGGGGGGGTTGAGGGGTGGGAATTGAGGGGGGGGGGAGTTTAGGGGGGGAGTTTAGGGGGGGAGTTGAGGGGGGGGAGTTGAAGGGGGGGGAGTGGAAGGGGAGGGAGTTGAAGGGGGGGGAGTTGAGTGGGGGGGAGTTTAGGGGGGGAGTTGAGGGGGGGGGAGTTGAAGGGGGGGGGAGTTGAGGGGGGGGAGTGGAAGGGGGGGGAGTGGAAGGGGGGGGGAGTTGAGGGGGGGAGTTGAAGGGGGGGGAGTTGAAGGGGGGGGAGTTGAAGGGGGGGGAGTTTAGGGGGGGAGTTGAGGGGTGGGAGTGGAAGGGGGGGAGTTGAAGGGGGGGGAGTTGAGGGGGGAGTTGAAGGGGGGGAGTTGAGGGGGGGGGAGTTGAAGGGGGGGGAGTTGAAGGGGGGGGGAGTTGAGGGGGGAGTTGAAGGGGGGGGAGTTTAGGGGGGGAGTTGAGGGGTGGGAGTGGAAGGGGGGGAGTTGAAGGGGGGGGGGGAGTTGAGGGGGAGTTGAAGGGGGGGGAGTTGAAGGGGGGGAGTTGAGGGGGGGGAGTTGAGGGGGAGGAGTTGAAGGGGGGGGAGTGGAAGGGGGGGCAGTTGAGGGGGGGAGTTGAAGGGGGGGAGTTGAGGGGGGAGAGTTGAAGGGAGGGGAGTTGAGGGGGGGGAGTTGAAGTGGGGGGAGTTGAGGGGGGGGAGTTGAAGGGGGGGAGTTGAAGGGGGGGAGTGGAAGGGGGGGGAGTTGAGGGGGGGGGGAGTTGAAGGGGAGGGAGTTGAAGGGGGGAGTGGAAGGGGGGGAGTTGAGGGGGGGGAGTGGAAGGGGGGGTTGAAAGGGGGGGGAGTTGAGGGGGGGGTTGAGGGGGGGGAGTTGAAGGGGGGGAGTTGAAGGGGGGGGAGTTGAGGGGGGGGGGAGTTGAGGGGGGGGGAGTTGAGGGGGGGAGTTGAAGGGGGGGGAGTTGAAGGGGGGAGTTGAGGGGGGGGGAGTTGAGGGGGAGGAGTTGAAGGGGGGAGTGGAAGGGGGGGGAGTTGAGGGGGGGGAGTTGAAGGGGGGGAGTTGAGGGGGGGGAGTTGAGGGGGGGAGTTGAAGGGGGGGAGTTGAAGGGGGGTAGTTTAGGGGGGGGGAGTTGAGGAGGAGGAGTTGAAGGGGGGGGGGAGTGGAAGGGGGGGGAGTTGAGGGGGGGGGGAGTTGAAGGGGGGGGAGTTGAGGGGAGGGAGTTGAGGGGGGGGGGAGTTGAGGGGGGGAGTTGAAGGGGGGGTAGTTGAGGGGGGGGAGTTGAGGGGGGGGAGTTGAGGGGGGAGTGGAAGGGGGGGGGAGTTGAGGGGGGGAGTTGAAGGGGGGGTAGTTGAGGGGGGGGGAGTTGAGGGGGGGAGTTGAGGGGGGGGAGTGGAAGGGGGGGGAGTTGAGGGGGGGGGGAGTTGAAAGGGGGGGGGAGTTGAAGGGGGGGGAGTTGAAGGGGGGGAGTTGAAGGGGGGGAGTTGAGGGGGGGGAGTTGAGGGGGGGAGTTGAGGGGGGGGAGTGGAAGGTGGGGAGTTGAGGGGGGGGGAGTTGAAGGGGGGGAGTGGAATGGGGGGGGAGTTGAGGGGGGGGGAGTGGAAGGGAGGGGGGAGTTGAAGGGGGGGAGTGGAAGGGGGGGAGTTGAGGGGGGGGGAGTGGAAGGGGGGGGGGAGTTGAGGGGGGGGAGTTGAGGGGGGGGGAGTTGAGGGGGGGAGTGGAAGGGGGGGGGAGTTGAAGGGGGGGGAGTGGAAGGGGGGGGAGTTGAGGGGGGGGAGTTGAGGGGGGGGGGAGTTGAGGGGGGGAGTGGAAGGGGGGGGGAGTTGAGGGGGGGGAGTGGAAGGTGAGGAGGAATGGAGATTAAGCGGGAGAGTGCAAGGAAGGAGGTAAGGAGGGAGGAACGGAGGTGAGCGAGGTGAGGAGGGCGGTGAGGGAGGGCGACGATGTGAGGAAGCGATGTATTTGAGGATGGCGATCGCCCATGTACTTAAGCTATGGCCGCGCACCTGCGCGCCTTTTGCAGCCACAAATTCCTGGGATGGAGTAGCGACTCGTACCAGAAGCCTCTGCACGGTGGAATTCCGCTCCAGCCGTGGGAATCCGCTCCGGGATTAACCCTGCGCCCTGGTGAATGAATGGGGATGCCTGGCGCAGCCCGGCGACTCACAGCTGCGGAATGGACAGAGGACAGTGGTGATGATAATAATTGGCTGAGCAGCTCACGAGTGCGGTCGCAAAATCCCGGATCAAATTTCTCCCCGGAACAATGCAGAATGGATTTTCACTCCAAACCAAAACGCGTTACACTATGAATCATAGTAACAATTATTTCAATTTTTAAGGCGCATGTCATCCGTAGATCCCAATGTGCCTCGGAGTTTTCAACCGAACATTGCGTCCGATTCATGAAATATGCACACGTTATAAATCATG
The DNA here is from genome assembly GCF_048934315.1 of Petromyzon marinus. Lineage (NCBI taxonomy): Eukaryota > Metazoa > Chordata > Hyperoartia > Petromyzontiformes > Petromyzontidae > Petromyzon > Petromyzon marinus. The sequence continues at coordinate 14,356,483 of NC_133698.1, forward strand.
CTTATTGTTAATAATATAACGTTTTGTTTATCTCTCTGTAAATATTCCTCGTGGATATATCCTAAAAATAAACATTGCACTGGCCCCCGCAGGGCAAACACCAATACAACAAACAACAACACAAATTACAACAACATCCACATGACGCGAGGTGGAATCGTCAGCCACCGCCAGGTTCAATCCGACACGCGCACCCCAGGGGTCTCGTGGGTCCATGGGCCTGGTCACGTGTGCCCTGTGCCCTCTGCTCTGGGCCCACAAACCCCGCTGCGTGTCCGTGTATGGTGAGACGTGTGATGGAGACGTGTGTGTGGTGAGACGTGTGTGTGTGATGGAGACGTGTGTGTGGTGAGACGTGTGTGTGTGGTGAGATGTGTTTGTGTGCGATGACAGTCTGGACCACTGGACGGGTTCCGCAGGATTGGAAGGATGCCCTGGTACTCTCCCTCTTTAAGAAGGGGGACCGCACAGACTGTAACAACTACAGGGGCATCTCACTCCTCAGTATGCCGGGAAAGGTCCTGGCAAGGATTATGCAACATCGCCTTGCTAGGCACGCTGAGGAGAGGCTTGCGGAGCCCCAATGCGGTTTCAGGAAAGGGCGGTCCTGCACAGATGCCATATTTTCTGTCCGTCTGCTACAGCAGAGGTGTAGGGAAATCCAACAAGACCTACATCTCTGCTTTATTGACCTGGTCAAGGCCTATGATACCATCAGTAGACCTGGGCTCTGGGTTATTCTTCGTGCTTTCGGAGTCCCTGACCCTCTGCTCACGATCCTTAAGGACCTTCTTGATAGTGAGCGGGCTCGGGTAAAACTACGTGCCCGGGAGTCAGAGCCATTCCCTGTACACCTTGGGGTGCGACAGGGATGTCCTCTGGCTCCCACATTCTTTAACATCTCTTTCGACCACGTAGTTCGTGAAGCCTTCAGTAGTTGTACCGGAGGAATTTCCATCTTGTACAGATACAATGGGAGGCTGATCAATGCCCGGGTGCGGTCAAGGGATGGCTCCCTATTGCTCAACCACGTTATGTATGCCGATGATTTGGTAAAAGCTGCTCATTCAGAGGAGGAGTTGGAGATGCTGCTGCTGAGACTGGAGCGTGCCACTAAGAGATGGGGCCTTACCATCAGCCCCACCAAAACTAAGCACCTGCCTGGGTATTTTGTACCATCAGACACTCCACCCCCACAACTCCCAATTGGTGATGGGGCAGTTGTGGAGAGAGTGGAGAGTTTCCCATACCTGGGCAGTGTGCTCATGACTGGATTCGGTCTGACAGCAGAGGTATCACTCCGAATCAGTCGAGCGGCATTATCTTTTCATCGGTTGCATAACGCTGTGTGAAAGCTACCTGGTCTGTCGCTGCTCCGCACGAAGCTTCAGGTATTCTCGGCCACAGTCATTCCCTCCCTTCTCTATGCTTGCGAAACGTGGACCCCCCTAATGAAACATCTTTGCCGGTTAGAAACATTTGGCTGGCCTGCCTACGATCCATCCTGGGTTTAACCAGGCTGGATTGTGTGAGGAGCTCACATATCCTTGAAAAATCTGGACAAAGTCCCATCGGTGAGCTCCTCCTACAGGCAAGGCTGCGTTGCCTGGGTCATGTTACCCCAGGCCTCATAAAATTTGAGACTTCTCAAAAATAAGTCCGGATATCTCAAAATCAAGTCAGTGGCGGTCTCAAAACTAACGAGGTTGCGCGAGGATGGCGAGCAAGGGTAAGGGCAAGAAGTGGACGCCGTTCCAGAAGTCGCACGCCCTGGAACACGCGCTGGAGATCGTCTCGACGGAGGCCAATGGCGACGTGACCGTCTGGTGCAAGTTCTGCCTGCACGAGGGCTGCGACGTCGTGGAGGTCGGGGTGGCGGGGCGCGAGCGCAAACAGCGCAGCGACATTCAGTACAGTTGTCCCTCACTATAACGCGGTTCACCTTTCGCGGCCTCGCTGTTTCGCGGATTTTTTTTAGTGTAATTTTGCACGCTTTTTTTTCCTGCGTACAGTATGAACGCGCATTGTGTTCGGCGTCCTGATTGGCTAAGGGAGAACCGCACATGTGTTCTGCGTCCTGATTAGCTAAGGGAGTACGGAATGCGTTCGGCTAGCCAGATTTACAAAAATGTTTGGGCTTGAAAACAGGTTTTGATCTTTGATTTCATTTACTAATATTGTACTTATTTTTTTTTAATCTGCGAAAGTTTGAACTTTGAGAGTGTTTAAATAAGAGCGAAATGTGAGAAAATGTTAATGCCTGTCTGAGAAAAGTGTATAAAAGTGTGTGGTTAGGGGTTTTACGGCCTTAAAACATGTATAATAATTGTAAAAAATAAAGATGATTACTTCGCGGATTTCGTCTATTGCGGGTTATTTTTAGAACGTATCCCCCGCGATAAACGAGGGACCACTGTACTTCAGGAAGCCGTTCGCTGCGTTCAAGTATCGCAGCCACCACGAGGGGCAGCACGCGTCCTCGTGGACGAAGCACAAGGACCTGTCGGTCAAGGAGAAGAAGCACTACTTCGACGTGCGCGTCAAGCTCACCAACACGCTGCACCACCGCGTGGACCTGGCCACCGACACACTGCAGTTCTCCATCAGTGCCGCCATTGTCGGCGACCTGTTCTTTCGCGACGACGAGCAGCTCGACGTCATTGACGACGACCAGGGCGAGGAGAACGCAGCCGACGCAGTCTGCAAGAAGCTCGCCAAGAAGCAGAAGGCTAATGCGATGAAGCTGTTCGTTCAGCAGGAGGACAAGGCCGTCTACACGGCGACGATCAAGGACGTGCTGCGGTTCGACCTCGCCATGGACTCTACATCGGCATCGGCCTGTCGTTCCGGCAGACGGCGGCGGCCATCCAGAATGCCAAGGACCGGACCAAGATGGCGAAGCTCGCTGGCATCAACGACGGCATCGTCGGGCAGTACATGCGCATCCTGGTCGCCGTTGTGCTGCAGGAGATCACGGTCATCCTCGATGACGAGAGCGTTTGGGCCGTGTCGTTGGCTGGCGACGGGAGCACGCATCGCGGCCAAGCATTCTTCGACCTGCGCGTGTGAGTCTGCTATTGCGGGGAGCTGGTCAACTTGCATCTCGTCTCGATTCCGATGTTCGAACGTCATTCCGCGGTCAACATCTTCGACATGATCGCCAAGTTCATGGACGCGCTCTACGTCAAGTGGCGCGCCAAGCTGATCGGCATGTCGTCGGACGGCGAGAACACCACGACGGGCCGTCATGCAGGCGTCGTCACCCGCATCGTCGCGAGCGCCGAGAACAACGTGCTGCGCATCTGGTGCGCGCCGCATCAGATGGACATTGTCGTGAAGGTGGCGGCCGAGGGCATTGACGACGGCATCTGGGTCAAGCAGGCCTGCACGTACTCGGTCTACCTGCGCTGCGCAGGACAACCTGATCATCAAGATGAGCGTCAAGTGCCCAAAGAAGACGCCGCGATGCGTGCATCTCGGCCGCCTGCTGACATTCTACAAGTCGTACCGTCACCCGATCATGGAGTACACCAAGGACAAGCGCCCCGACATGCTGCCGACGGACCAGTGGTGGGTGATCACGTACTCGGTGTCGCCCGCCATCGACTCGATCAGCGTCACGCTCGTTGAGATGCAGGCCAAGTCGCTGCTGATTGCCCAGCAGGACGCGCTCGTGCAGGCGCTGGTCGGATCGCTCATCAGCATGTTTAGCATCGAGATCATACAGCCGCGCAACGACGATGACGACGGCGAGGACGACGACTACGTGCGCTACGAGTCGCTGCGCATCCCGGTCGATGCGATCGTGGAGCACATTGAGAACCAGGGCTCGTTCCCGAGGGATTGCTACGAGCGCCTGGAAGCAGCTGACCAGAAGGATGTGCTCAAGCACGTCGCCATCTACACGATGACGCTCGTCACGGGCCTGCAGTCGATCAAGGCCGAACGGGACGGCGCCAATCAGGCCCTGGAGAAAGATGCGCCGTCTGTGCTGCCCGCGCAGCTGGTCAAGCTGCGCCATGGCACGTTCCTGAAGGAGGTGCTCGATCCCTACCGAAAGCATGTCTCTGAAGTCTGGACCGAGGAGAGCATCGATAAGATCGAGGCGGAGCACCGCGAGCTGGTAATGCTGTACAACTCGGACACGATCCTGCGTAACGCCATCGACAAGCCACGCCGTCAAGACGACCTTCAACGACGCCTGGGCCTGTGCCCCGGGTCGATTTGAGCGCCTGCGCTCGTTCTGCGGCGGCTTGGCGACCGTGTTTGCCAACACGACGTCGGTGGTCGAGTCGGACTTTTCCATCCTCGAATGGGAGCTGGACGACAACCGCACTGCGCTGATGCACCTGTCGCTGGAGGGCATATTCCAGGCCAAGCAGCGCGTCCTGCTGCAGACGCTTCTCGGCTGAAATACAACGACCTCCAAAAATAAACCGGGCGGCGTCTCAAATCTAAGCTAGTTTTGTTAAGTTTCAGATTTCTCAAAACTTGTGAGGCCTGTGCAACCCGCATGCCCAGCCACCGCATGCCTAAACAGCTTTTGTTAGGCCGGATCGAGGGGGCTAAACGGGCGCGGCACGGGCTAGAGAAGAGATTGAGTGATATAGTACAGGAGGATGTGGAGCTCAGTGTACTTGCCGATGACTGTGACCAGCGGTGTCAGGATCGGCAGTTGGAGGCAGTTGACCTCCAACAACAACGGAGGGCGGAGGAGCGACGCTCATAACAGCGAGCGGAGCGCCGGGTGGCTAAAGCACAGCAAGTTGGCACAGTAGGGGGCACAGGTGGTGCATCAACCAGTCATCTCAGTCAGTCGACCCTTGGCATCTGGGTCTGCCCCATGACCTCGTGCCAGCGGGCGTTCGACACTTCACGTGGCCTCAACGTGCACATAGCCTGGCACAAGCGTCGTGGTGACGTCACCGCCACTTAGTGGCGAATGGCGGTTGTTGTTGTGTGTGTGATGAGATGTGTGTGTGATGGAGATGTGTGTGTTTGTGATGGAGACGTGTGTGTGGTGAGACGTGTATGTGTGTTGAGATGCGTGTGTATGATGAGATGTGTGTAGTCAACCAAACAAACACGGGACACGCTGCTGCAGTGTTCAAGAACTGGACTCATATTCAAAGAGTCAGTCACTCCAAGAAGAAGAAGAAGTTGCTGATGGGGCCAAGTCAAGCCACTCCGCTGAAAGTGCCGGGGTTTAGTCAGCGAGCACGTGGCCGTCCAGCAATCCAGTGGCCAGGACTTCAGTCCCAGGGTCAGGACCAACACGGGCTGAGTCCGGCCCGGGACAGAGACAAGGATCGGGAGCGGTGCGGAGCCAGGCGGGGCCTCCAGCTCGACGACACAGAGGACTCATCAGCCAGACAACTGTGGGGCTTTGATCTCCTTCACGGCGCCGTGTCGGTAGGTCATCACAACGGGGGGGGGGGGGGGGACAATGAGTAGAAAGGCCAGATCCCTTACCCACGGTAACCCAGACGCCAGCGTTGTTGGGATGAAGTTGGTAGGCGGTTGAATGAGCGTGTCTGGAGGGTCTGCCCTGTATTGTGTTGATGGTGGTGTGCGAGTAGGGTCGTTGAGGGTCCAGTACAGTGTGCTATTATTGTTTTCTGCTCATAGCTGTTGCATCGCGAGGTCGCCACGGCACACAATGTTGATGTAAACACAAGGGCAGCAGCGACTCACAGCAAAAGTACCAACCGACTTGCCGTTACGTTCGTGATTTCTGCTCGTCGAGTGGAATGCGTTTGATTGCGTAATTGCTTGAGGTTGCAGAACCTTCGTATTTTGTGGGTAAATAAATATTGCAGCTTCAGCGTTACTGTTTTGATGTTACTCCTTCAAACGGTAGTGGGAGGAGGGATTCCAGAGTGGATCGGTGCGGAAGAAGAAGCAGAAAGATAAATGAGGTGACCTACGATGTGGTGAGTGAGTGGGTGGGTGAGTGAATATGTGAGTGAGCAAGCGAGTAACTGGGTGAGTGGGGAGCAGTGGCAAAATAATGAGCGCGCTGCGCTATGAACCCGGCTACCCGAGTTTGATTCCCGCTCACCGCCAACACCAGTGACGATTATCTAAACCGGTCCTGCATTACCTCTAGATCAACTCAGCCTCAAATAAATAAGGAGACAAAGGCGGCCAGGCGTGGTGCTGGCCACCTAATCTCTCGTGTCTGCCTTCACAGGTGCTCGCTAACAGAACTGACTCCTACAATCTGGTGAGGCTATACGGGGGATCTGTATCTTTGTGTAAGTGGGTGTGCGAGTGAATGAACGAGTGGGTGACCGAGTGAGTCGTTGTGGCCTGCAGGGTGGTGGTCACGGAGCGCAGTGCGGGTGAGTCGGTGGTCGAGGATTCGATGAGCGACGCCGCTCACGGCGAGGGGCCATGCGACGTGACGACTGACGGCGCCGCGGCGGTTGTAGATTAATTAATTAATTATCACAGCCGCTTTGGCCCGGAGACTCTCCTCTGATGTAATTTCCACAAAGGCGCGGGGGAGGGGGGGGGCCATATTATCAAATTGGCCAGAGTCATTATGCAAATGAGGATCCACGCGGGGCCCCATATGTCTGTGCTGGTGGCCGATTTGTAGGGCGGAGTGAGGGCGGTGAATGGGAGGGACACGACGTGCTCGTCACAGAGCAGGACCAGAGCAGGATCATCCACGCTGACCAGGCTGGGACCCCGCTGGGTAGCGCATGTCAAGATGACACAGTCGCTCTTGTGCGTCTCTGTTTGCAGATTTGCGATGCTGTTTTGTTTTGATATTCGGAGAGAGTGAGAGAGAGCGAGAGAGAGTGAGAGAAAGAGAGGAGCTTCTGTTTAGCGAGGTAGAGGGGGCGAAACGGATGCGACACGGGATGTGGTACTGCGAGATGTGGAGCTTTCGGAAGACTGGTAACAGCGGTGTCGAGGTCGGCCTCTAGGAGTAGGAGGCTCGTGAACGTCGCTCCTGGGGAGAGTTGGAGGCAGTCGCCCTCCAACAACAGCGGAGGGCGGAGGAGGCACGCAACAAATCGACACAATGGGGAACGCAGATGCCAGTCATCTTAGTCAATCAACCCATGGCACCTGGCTCTGTCACGTGACCTCCTGCAAGCAGCGAATCTTCGACACTTCACGCGGCGACCTCAACGTGCACCTAGCCTGGCACAAACGCCGCGTGGTGACATCACTTAGTGGCGAATGGCGGTTGTGTGAGAGTGAGAGAATGTGGGCTGAGCGTCAGTGTAGTTGTTAGCGCCCTGCGCTACGAACTCACTGACAGCACTTGCTCCAACAGTCCATTAGGAGCTACACGGGGACCTTTGTCTTTATTTGTTGATTGTCTTCTCTTACACCTGGGCCTCTCGAGTCAGAGAAACAGCAGCGATGACAGCAGCGGAGCGAGCGCCAATGCGATCGCGTATTTACCGCTCACTAATGGGACTCCTATCTCTGTGCCACGCCTCGCCGCGCTCTCATAGAGATCGCGAGAGTGAAATAGAGAGGTGGGGGGGGTGTCTCCCCTCCCCTCCATGAAGCTTTCACGCACACTCATCCGCGACGGCCGCGAGATGAGAGTTGATGGTGGCGAACAAGGGGGGGGGGGGGAGGCCGTGGAGGCCGCTTGCCAGACTCGCGGACAACGCGAACCAATTGCGCGCTCAGTCGCCGCGTTATCGCGTTAAGTGGAGGGCGGGGGGGGGGTTTGTTGAATGGGTTTGAGTGAGAGGGTTGGGTGGGTGGTGCTGTTAGCGAGTAGTACGCGAGGGGGTGGGTGGCCAGCACCACGGTATGGCCGCAATTGTCTCCTTAGTAGCGGTGTTTTCACAACTGCACCCGATACTCATTTGAGGCTGAGTTAACTTAGGGGAGGCCCAGGACCGATTTAAATATTCGTCATTGGTGTTGGCCGTGAGTGGGAATCGAACTCAGGTTGTCAGGTTTGTAGCGCAGCCCGATAACCGCTACACTACCGCTCCCCACTGCTGTAATGCTCTGTAAGTCAAGCCGATAGCGCCTTGCGCAGGAGTGGTATTGTTACGTGGGAAATACCCACCGCAGTATTAACTAGGACGGCTGTTGGATTCAAATCGTGACATTTGTGACGAGCTCGGTGCCGTAGAGAGACGCCAATGGGAGTCCAGAGACAGAGAGAGAGACGTCGATTGCTTCTCAGACGACCTTGGGCGGAGCAGGTCGCATTCTCTACCCAAGCCTGGACGGCGCTGATCGAGTTTCTTCGCGATCTCAAGGAGAGTTACTCCAGGATCAATATCTGCTCCATTATTGTTCTATCGCTTTCCTTTTATGTATAAATAAACAATGTTATCACCGACAAGGTGGTGTTTATGCTGATGACACGGAACTCTGCGTGCGAGTGTCACCGGTGAATGAAGTTCAATCAAAATTGTAATTGGATTTTAATTGTGTTGCATTCACGGCGGTTCGCGCGGTTGAGACTCCGGCTGAATGCGGGGAAACGAATCGCTCATCCCTCTGTGAGCCCTAAATCTGTCCTGACGCTGAACCCGGGAGCGAAATCCTTCTTCTGTGCAGATCTGCCGAGAAAATGTCAAACCCTGAAAACACGCGGGCCCTTCGCTCACTATTAAACTGGAACCCACGCACACAAAGAGCCCCCGTATAGCCTTGACAGACTGTTGGGGAAAGTGCCGTTAGCTAGCACCTATGAAGGCCAGAACGGCACACGAGGGAGTGGGTGGCCAGCAACACGCCCGGCTGCCTTTGTCCTCTTAGTGGCGATGTTTACACACCGCACCAGGTACTCATTTGAGGCTGACTCGACCTAGGAGAGGCCCAGCACCGATGCTGGCCGTGAGCGGGAATCGAACTCGGGAGGTCGGGTTCGTAGCGCAGTGCATTTGTCGCTACACGACCGCTCCCCACACACACACCAAGCTAGACACCCAACACATTCGGCAGTTACACTGTGGTCTTAAATGAAATATGTATGATCGGCGACGTCTCCGACAATGACCCTATATGTCCTGTGAAGAAGGGTAACTGCACGAGACGCTGCCTGTGATCATGTGATGTATAATTCCCTATTAAGGCCACGGTGTTATTGACACGCCTCGTGTTGACTTGATGTTAACGGTGCTTGTGCAGAACTGGCAATGCAGTAGCTGCAGCACCGCACAAATAGTCCGTGCCATTTGTTGACATCGAGTTACGGCTTTACTACAGAAGCACTCGGAGAGAGAGCGCGATAACCCGCGTAAACGTGTCCTTGTGCAGACAACCCATGGGACTATCAGCGGAACATTCTGCAATGAACTTATACTCGTTTTACTGCATCATTCTCCCACTCACGCATGCAGGCACTCACGTATTCATTCGCCGACTCACTCAAGCCTCTCATAAATCACTCAACCACTCATCCACTCGCCCACGCTCCCAGCCACTCATTCACTCACTCACTCACCAACCCATTAATCCGCCCACAGATTCGCTGATCCACTTACTCACCCATTCACTCACCCACCCACTGACATACTCATTCACCTGCACACTCACCCCCGTTCATTCACGCTCTCATACACTCATACTCACTCATTCATACACTCACTCATCTACTTACCCACCCACCCGCTCACCCTTTCGCATACCCACTCACCCACCCATCGACTCACTCATCCATTCACTGACCCACTGATCGATTCATTCACCCAATTATTCATTCACGCACTCACTCACTCTTTCACTCACCCACTCATTCATGCACTCACTCACTCACTCACCCATTATCTCACTCACCCACTCTCTCACTCACCCACTCTCTCACTCACTCACCCACTCTCTCACTCACCCACTCTCTCACTCACCCACTCTCTCACCCACTCTCTCACTCACCCACTCTCTCACTCACCCAATCTCTCACTCACCCACCCACTCTCTCACTCACTCACCCACTCTCTCAATCACCCACGTTCTCACCCACCCAGGCCTTGCTCGATCGGCGCTGTGGTGCAGAGGGCCGCGTTGGTTGGTTCGCGTCTCCCCACATTTTTTATGAGCGTGCCGCTCGCGTCATCGTGGACGCCGCTCGGCGCCGCGACCCCTAGCCAGGTTCCAATTCCCCTCGCTCGGGATTCGGTAAATAAAAAAAACCTCCATTTTGTTGGACAAACACACAGAGCCCAGGGGTAATTCTGAGAGTCAATAACACAGTCGGCAAACCGGTGGCAGCGCCATCCATTTCGCCAGAAAACTGCTGATTTTCCCGTTCTGTTGCCTGAAACTTCCTGCTCCTCCTCCTCCCGAGTCGACTTCTAATCCAATCGTCTCCTGCTCTGCAGAATAATCGCATCGTCGCCGTGCGCACGGTGCGGAGGTTGACGAACAACTGCGCTGTTGCCTTCCGCATATTTCTAATCAAGGCGAGGATGAGGCACGTGTCTTGCT